>NC_136686.1:9820764-11020764 GCF_903797595.1 Erithacus rubecula
ACTTAACACAGCCACCAGGCTCTGGGCCAAACACCCTTAGCATGTCTCAGCCTCCTCAGGGGTGGCACCCACCCCACAGCTGTTCCCTCTTCCCTTGCTGGTGCCACAAAATCCTCCCACACCGTCCTAGGGCCTCAGCCAGCTGGGTAGCACACCATGAGCACCCCTACAGCAAGGGCAGCAACACTCTCCTGGGAGGCAGAGAGCTGGAAATGAGCCCTGGGGTGTCCAGTCCTGGGGTGTCCAGCCCTGGGTGCCAAGCAGGGCTTCTCGGGCTGCAGGCAGCTCAGGAGATTGCTCTCCCTGGTTCAAGCCCATCCTCTTCACCCCTGGTGCTCAGCCTGGCTGAAGAAAGTAATTTGGGATGGCGGTGCTATTCACCTTGACATGCTCCCATCTTCCTCCTGGAATTGTTGGTCACACCTTCACATCTTTCAGAGAGTGATTTGATCTCCTTAGCCCTGGAGGGTTCCAGAAGTGGTGTGCTCTTCACCCCAAAGCAGTACAGCTGGAGGGGCTGCCAACAGTGCCTGGGGGTCTGCCCATCCCCATCCCCATGCCCCTGCATGGGGATTGAGTCAAGGGTGCAAGTCAGCCCTACAGAACTTTAATTTGTTTTTTGGACTGGCATGGGTGAAATTCAAAGGCATCCTTGCACTGCACATGGGCTAGGTTGGTGGAAGAGCAGAAGATGAGGTGGTGAAGGGCTGGCAGAGATGCCCTGCCTCAGCCAGCTCTTCTGCCAAGGGAACACAGCACCTGCAGGGCCCTGGGAAAAAGGCCGTTCCCTCCTGTTTATCCAAAAGTCCCTCTGTATTTCCTCTGTTTCCCATACAGCACACCTCAGTGTTCCCACTTTGCCTGTTTTGTGGGATAAACCTGTGCTAGTTCCCCATATCCAGAAGGAATACCATGAAGCTGTTACTCTCTGAGGGATGAGCTGCCTACCAGCCCAGGCAGGAGTGCCCATGAGGATTCCAGCCCATAGGCTCAGCCAGTTCAACTTAAGAGAGCTGCTGTTGTCCCCTGAGGAGGTCTGGTGTGCTTACAAGGAAAATCAAATTGTACTAGTCCAGAGGGGGCTCTGGAGGGTTCAAGGTCCCTCTTTTCTCCCACCAGGATTTTGGAGTCCTTACTGCCCTCCCAGGACAACAATTGTCCACGATGGTTGTGACTGACTTGCTCTGATCAAGGGTGAAACCTCTGCAGGGAGATCTACCCACCAAAGCAGCCACACTTGCGTGGATGGTGTTATTTAAGGGTGAATACTGTCCTGCTCAGTCAGGTCACAACTGAACATGAGACAGAGGCTCACAAGCTGTTCCTCAGGTTTATTACCCTCTGCTTCAGAAGACGGGGGGTGCTAGAGACTGGAAAGTGCCTCGTGTTCTCCAGCAGAGCAGACAGCACTGTAGAGAGCACAATTGCTTGCCCGCCAACAGGCCTTTATGAATGATGGAGCAGGCTGTGTTAAAAGCATGTTAACTTACTGAGATTTCTCTCAAGTGCTTGTTACAGCTAGACTTTTACCGGCTGGCCTGTTTTAAAGGGAATCAAATTACATGGCAAATTGTGTTTAAAATCACAGGCAGGCCAATGCATTTTCTAGTAGGGTTTGTTTTCTTCACTCTTACCTATTGGAACAGGCAAACCAGTTTTAGCTCAAGTTGCAGGGTGAGTGTGTCAAAACTGAGTTTGGGACCCCATAGAGGACAGGCTCCTTCTTCACTGCAAAGAGGAAGGAGAGGCAAGAGTGAGGAAAACAAAAAGTGAGCTCACAGGAACATCATGTCTGATGCCTTGGGCTGGGGCTTTGCCTCCTGCCTCCTGGGGACACTGCAACTCCTTCAGCTCAGGTAAGTCAAACAAAACAGACCCACCTGAAAATGTCCCAGACTTTGAAGTTGTGGGATAAAGAAGCAGGAAATGTTTTCCATTACATGCGTCACTGAGGTTGATTCTTTGCTTGTTTTCTTTTAGAGTCATCTTTTCTTAACTGTTGCTGTCCTGAGCAATCCACAGCCACAAAAACACCACTGCTGCCCCTCTACTGCTCTGCCTCTTGGCCTGGAATATGAACAGCTTTTGTTGAACCAGGCATGCAGGCTGCTCAAACAGAAAACTCTTTGGAAAACAGGAAGTTTCCAAAATAAAGTCCTAATTGCTTTTTGGGGAAAAAAAATCTGTTAACATGAGAAGCAAACACTTTCACACAATGACTGTCACAAGTATAAAAGCCTTGCAGATGAAAATTAAAACATGTTAGGTTTTGACTAAAAATATTTTATGAGTAGTAAGATGCTTTTTAAAAATATTCATTTAACTGAAAGCCTGATTTTTTCAATCAAAAATTTGACAGTGAAGCAGCCAGGCATAGAAAATTCAAGTTACACTCCAAATATTCTCCTTGTGTCAAGAGAACTGGAGACAGAGTAAAATGGCCTGGAAGATCAGCAGCAGTAGGTTAATATTTAACAGAGGGAGCTGCCACGCAGGAGAAACACCTCCCTCCCCAGCACACACCAGCTCTTTGGTGGCAGGGCCAGTGCCAAGCAGCAGGATATTTGGGCAGTTTCAGAGTAATAGAACTCCAGTGAATAGCCAACAAGTTTGGACAACTCTGTATAGAGTTCTGGGGTTTTCCTCTTCCTCCATCACTTTTTCCAGCAGAATGACAGCTGCCCTAGGGATGTGGTGGGAGAGCTGAGTTTGGGATCATAGCATCACAGGGGCAGGCTCTGGGTGCTTCAAAAAGCTGCACGGGCAGCATAAAGCACTCAGACAGAGAGCCGTGCCATCCTGCTAGGCTTTCTCACTGCAGGGGCAAGCTCAGGCTCCCCGGGGAGGGAGGGAGAGAGGGGAAGGAAGGCGACCTTCCCTTCCGAACGCATCAGGTCTGCGCCCTCCTCGGCTCCAGCACTGAACGCGGGGCTCCCTCTGCTGAGTCTGCCGCACAACTGGCGTCTGCAGCATCCAGCACACCCACGGGCTCCGAAACCTTCATCTCACCCTCCAAGCAGGCAGCAGCCACGGGAGGACCTCTCACCCTCCTCCTCCATCAGGGGAGAAAGAGCTGGAGGTGTAGAACAGGGCAAAGCCAGCGCTGGGGGAAATTCTCCTCGGATAAATATGTAGGCGTGTATCCCTTTACTGGGCTGTGACCACTTGCACATCTCCAAATTCTTCAGTGGAACGCTGATGCAGTTCCACTGAAGGGTGAGGCTCAGTCAGCCTGGGCTGTGGAGCTGCCAGCACGTCCTCAGACACCCCTCTGGTCACCTGCAGAGATGCTGTCACCAAAACAGGGATTAAATTACCCCTCAGTTTCAAAACAGATTTTGGAGGCTTCTGTATCAGAAGTAGAACAGGTGTCACCCCAGATAGAAGCTGAGATATAGCATGAAGTGGCAATTTTATTTTGTGATTCTTCCATTTTATGTCAGGAAAATGTTAAAGAAAAGTAAGAATGAGCTGCTGTAGATGCTGAGCTCTTTTCTTTCTCATTGTTATATTATTCCTCATTTGGCTACATTTCATAAATGCACTCTCCTGGTCTCAGAGCCTTTTATTTCTACATATCCTCCATTTCCATCCCTCTCATATTACAGCTTTTTAAAGCCCAGTTCTTTCTATCACTAAAAGACTGCCTTCCACTTCCCAAAATACATTCTTATTTTTCTGTAGCCTATAGAAAAACCTGAAGTTACACTATACCTCCCTTGTTTCCTCCTTTAACCATGCCAAAGTCTGCTGATTTCCATGTCTTCCAAGTAGTCTAACTAATCTCTGTAAGGAAAATCTCATGCCTAGGCTTGCCAGGAAATCCACTTGAGGTGCTAACCCTCATATTAGATGCTTTCTCTCCTTAAGCCAAGCATTTGGTACCCACAAGTTAAGTGGATTAATCACATGCCTTCTACAGGATACAGCACAGAACAGTAAAGTTCAAAAATACTGCTGGCCTGTAAGGGCATTGCTGCAGGATCCCAAATTTCTGTGGCCTCCTCTCATCCCTCATGTTCAGAAATGTCCAGGTGCATCTTTTATTAATTTATGAAGGCTATTTGAGATTCATGGTGTTTTTTGACAAGCTTTCTGTCACCTGTGTTCCTCAGCTCCTTCTGGGCTCAGTGCTGCAGCAGCAGACTGCCTGGAAGTCCCACAGGTTTTCCCCTCAAAATCCATCAGCACAGCCCCATAACCAGAGTGGAAGATTGGGAGGAGCTTTTTTGCCCTTTCCCTGTCCAGGCTGAGCAAGTCCCCTCTGTCTCCAGCCCTCCCTCACTCTGTTTCCAAAACACACACCAGCTCTGGAAATTTAACAATAAAGAGTAATGCTGTGCCTCTATATTTTGCCACCACAGTAACAAGATAGCAGAAAATATCACAGTTCAAGAGATATTTATACTGCCAGCATGGCTGCAAAGTATATCTGTATCTTAAAAAAGAGGGAGCTGAGGCACAGGAGGATTAAAGGCTATAGCTAAACCACCTACTGAGGCATCTGTAAGACTCTTATATTTCTGTGATTTGGAAATCTGAAGGAGTGTTTAGACCTCCTGTTTCCAGGCTGCCAGGCCTTGGCTCCCTGCAAGGAGTCATTAAAAAGAAGAGTTGTATTCTGCTCCCTTCTCTGAGTAACTTAGTACAAGGCAACATATCTCAATCACCATATAAAAAATTTTTCTCCTGCCTGAAGAGCAGGAGCTGAGAACTTCCCACTGCTCCTTTTTTAGCCCAGCCACAGCTGTGCATGATTCACTGCAGATAACAGGAGAGCACTGGCAGGAACAGATTCAAAATCCCATCTGCCTCTAACTCAGTCCATCACTGCCACTGACATATCATTAGCTCAGCACTTCAGAAACAGGGCTTGCACAACTGAATCACATTCATCACCCTGCTGCAGGCAGCCACCTCCAGCCCAGAGCAGGGCAACTTGATTATCCCTGCACCCATTCAATTACTTAGTCTAGCTCTCAAAAGATACTCACCATGAGCTCCACAGCTTGTTTGTAAAAGCAGCACTGGCCCCTAAACACACTGATCAGCTGTCTTTCCAAGCTGGCAAAGTGGCTGCTGGTCAGTCCCAGGAGGGGAAGAACACAGACTGTGTACTAATATTGGATAGAGCAACACTGCAGTGTCTTGGGACCAATCTATTTCAGAAGCTCCAAAAATAAATAATTTTCAATCCCTTCCAATAAGATTATCCATCATTTCCACCTACAGAGACTCATACCTGACAGACCATGTGCCTCTACATGGATTTCAGGCATATTTCCTTAAAAAATATACAAGTTGAACGGTAGGATCTAACCTCACTCAGATGTAAGCACTGCAAACATTTCTAAGCCAAGATCATAGTATAAGGGGGAAGGAGGAGGGGGGGGCTGAACACTTTGAAAGAATAAAGTCTGTAGTGGGAAATCTACAGTTGTCCATGGGGAAAAAAAAAAAAAATCACCAAGTCAACCTCATTTCACAAAAGAGCCCACTAAGGATGTTTCCTTCCTCTCCTCTTCCCTGAAGTGCTCATATGCTAAAGGATACACTGGAGAATGTACAGGAAAAAAGGTCAGACAATATTAACAACGGGAGACATTCACCTCTATTTTCCTTTCCTGAGAATTTTAAAATACCCATAACTTCAGTCCTCCAGCTGCACCAGCTGCACAAACCAACACAGCCCCACTGGTCTGGGTGAAACTTGGGTTCATTTGCAAATGAAGACTGGTGCCAGCAGAGGTGTTTCTGTACAGTGCTGGTTTGGAAGAAGGGGAATAGCACTGCCATCATGCTGAATTCCATCAGAATACATAGGGCCTGCAGGAAGAGGTGAGGTGGGACAGGTAATTTATGCCTTGGCCCCAGCACAAGGTTGCCAGCAGTGAGATTTGTCCTCTGTTCTCAGTGCTGAGGGACAGGCAGAGGCAAGAGACGTCAAATTTTACCCTCAGATGCTGATGTCAGCAGGGTTTGTGTATGAGGACAGAAGTCAGCCCCAATTCTTTCTGTTCACAGCATTCAAGGTGTCTGTTGAGCCAGTTGTGACTCACCCGCTGCTCAGCAACAACAAAACCAATTGTGGTTTTTTTCTTGCTTATGAAAGCTCCAGTAGAGCTGAACTACATTGAAGTAGGCAGGCATATGACAGTGTGACAGCAGAGTCCAGGCCTCTCTTATAAAAGCAAATCAAAAAATCCCTCTAAAAATAGAGAAATGTGGTATAAGAAGCCAGACCCAGAAGTGCTACCAGAAGAAAGAAGAGAGAATGAAATCCAACAGTTTTGACCAGCCCCCTCCTGACTGAGCTTTTTCTGAAATTCTTCCTCTGCTGCATTTCTTCAACAAATTGCAAAGCCAGTTTTGCTCTCCAATACACTGGAGTGGTTATTCCAGACTTAAACCTAGTACAGAATTTAGCCAAGCTTAACACACCACCACCTCCACAGCTGTCACCCAGCACAGTACATTTGTTTAATCTGCAACTGCTGCTGTCTCTGTATTCCTTCAATAATAATTCTCCTTTCCTGGAGTCTCATTATAGCAACACAGGCTCTGGCCCTTGGTGCTGCAAGAAATGAGTGTAAACGTGTGAGATAGGGAAGATAAATGATAACGCAGCCTCTTCAAGAGCCATCATCTCCTCCAAACAGTCACTGGGAAGGTCTAAATAGGCAAATGCAGGGAAAAAATGGTCATGGTTGGCACTACCATTGCACGGATTCAATGACTCTGCATTGACAGTCTTGACCTCGCCATCCTCCAAAGGGCAGCGACCAGCCCAGTCAAGCTGTTACTGCTCTTCGATTTAAAAGATGAGGCTTCAAGCTCAGATGTCCGAGAGGGAGGAGGTGTGAAAAGCCCCGTGCCTGGGGGAGAGGCTCTGGCTCGTCCCTGCGGAGCGGAGGATCGGCGCGGGGATGCTGCGGAGCATCCTCCCGGGGCCGCGGGAGGGCAGCAGCGATTTGCGCTCCGAGACGCGGGGGAGCTCTTCCTGCAGGGAGCTTGGTAAAGACGAGCCGTGCGAACCTGCTGAGGGCTTTTGTCTGGATGTGTGAAAAGTTACAGTGGCGTGCCGCTAAGGAAGAGTAAGTGCAACCTTGGCAGATTATGGCTGTATCTCTCTTCTGGTTTCTAAATCTTCTGGGTGAAATTCCTGATAGTGGAGCCTTCTTGGCCAGGAGGTTGGGAAGAGGAACAGATCCCTTTGAACATCATTTTCCCAAAAGCGAGCTGACTATAGACAGTAAATGAAAGTAACCACCTATGGCCATTCTTTTCTCTGTCTCTTCGGAATAATACATTTCTCTTTTGTACAGTTTTATTCATGTGAGGATTTTCTCTGCCACGACTGTGAAAATCCGTTGGGAAGATAGGGGAGAGGTGGAAGTCCCTGTGATGTGCATCCTTCTCTGTCCTTCCCCAGGCAAGCTGAGAGCTGCCAAGGCTCTGCTGGAGCCACTTCTAAGAGCTACAGATGTCTGTGAGCTCTCCTAGCGTAAGGAGTAAAACCTGAACCTGTCCCAGAAAGACTTAATGACCCGAGTGCTCAGTGAATTTACATCCTGATACAGAATTTAAGCCGCCCTGCTCTGTGAGGTCACTCTGGGATCAGCACCTTCCAAAGCCTCACTGCCCCTGCTCAACTAAAGGACAGCCGATGTCCCCACAGGCATCCCCACCTTCCTGCACCATCCCATCCTCCCTCTGACACTGGGATGGGGTCTGCAGCATCTGCTTCAGCCAGGAAAGAGAAAAGGTCTGAGTCCAGCAGTGCCACTGCTGACACTTCAAAGGGTGACTCTATTTAGGCTGCTCCCAGACAGGATTCAAACTAAGAGCTGGATTGCTTCACAAATAACCTCAGTTCTCTGCACAGTGGGAGGAAAGAAATTACCATATCTCTTCAAGTTAGAAAATCTAATGTCCCCAGTGAGTGACAGATGATGGCTATTTTTATAACAGACACGTATAATGGCCTCACAGTTGTTTTTAAAAGCAAATTCAGAGATGAGGGAGGAAAAATAGCCAATATGTGGCAAAGCCTGGTGTCTGTTCTCAGGGCTTGTCCCTCATTAGTTGTATTTTTGTATAAAATAAGTAAGTTACCCCCTTCCTGTCTTCCTCCACTCCTTTTTTTGTTTGGTTGGTTGGTTTGGTTTTTTTGGTTGCTTTGGGTTTTGGTTTTGGGGTTTTTTTGTTTTGTTTTGTTTTGTTTTGTTTACAATGGTAATGTTAAGCCAGAAAATAAGTTGACCTTCTAATTGCTCATTAGGAAGCCTTGTGGCTGGAGCATCTCTCATATTCTCCCAGAATTACATTTCACAACATTCAATCTCAACCAAGCATTCTGGAAATGCCAAAAATCACTTGAATGAGTTTCCAAATTTTGTGCACAGAAAAACTTTGTGCTTTCTGACACAGGAATTCTTTGTTTTGCTAGTTGAGATTCACAGTGATGTGGCATTTATAAATAGCCCATAATAGGCTGACGGATAAGCATGACATGCCTATTAGCAGGAATGCTGGGAGAGCACCACTCAGGGGTGGCTTATCAGTTGTCATAAACAATCTTTTGACCTCTGGGCTCTGCAAGAATTGACTCATTAGTTATTAACCCTGCAATAAGTTATTTATGTGAACAACTTTAGGATAAAGCCTGGTCTTGTTTCCTTTGCATAACTCAACTAGACAACCTCCAGAAGAGGAAATCACCTCCCTCCTCAAGTCAGGGGAGCCTTTTTATTGGTTTAAATGAGATTGCCATCAGGCTCAAAGCAAACACCTGCAGCACTTCTTGGGTATTTTTTCATTGTAAAGCTCCTCTACTGCATCTTTTGGAGGGAAGAGTGGAACCTGGTTTTCCAGTCAGCAGCAGCAGCCAGCCTTGACCAGAGGAGTGTGAGCAAGGACAGCTGGAGCACATGGAACTCCCAAGCTCAATTCTAGATTTGCTAAACAGACCCCATCACAGCATGTGTCTTTGTGTTTAAAAAGGCAGCATGAGAAAGGAAAGCACATAAGATGAGAAAGTTACAGGACCCCTCACTCTCCTTCACTAAAGATGAGACAAGGCAAGGGTTTTCTGAAAAATATCTGAAAGTAGCCAATGCATTAAATGTGAACATGTAAAAAGGCTTATGGGAATTTACATATGCAGAATCTTGGTGATTATTCAAAAAAGTAACATTTCAGAATTTCAAGGAAGTCCTGTTTGTTAATTTCTCTAGGCCAAGTGAGAAGTATGTTTTCTACATTGGCCTGGGTGATAAGGGCTCAATTCACACTTTTATCATTTCACTTCCTTTTGCTTCTGTTTCCCCAAGCAGAGCCCATCAGAATTTAGCCCAGATTTTGGCCATCTATTTTACCATTGCTGTCATTGACATAGCAAGCCTCTCATCCTATTTCAGGAGACACTTCTGCACCAAAGAGAGTATACCTCTACTGTAAGGAAGGCTTGGTCTCTTCAATGCTTAGTTCATTTTTGGCTCACGGGGAAAATTGTATGCAAAATTCTTAGCTGGGTGAAAAAGGCTGAGGACTAGGGGTCTCTGTCTGACAGGATGTAGCAGGATGCCTTTATGGGTGCAGCAGGTCTGTGTGGCACAAGAGACAGCTTTGGGGTAGGATTATGTGTTTAAATTCCTGTCCTTTCAAGGCCTCTGCCCAGGTACTGAGCCAGGCTGACCCCTGAGCTGGTGTGCCAAGTTGGAGCACACACTCAGGGCTGGACATGACCCTGACCCAACCAAGGGCATGTAACACAACAGCTAAAAACCAACTCCTCTCACCCCCCACGTCCCTGGGAAACCAGATCTGCTGTTGGGAAGAGTATTACCTTTTGCAGCATGGATGCAGATCAAGTTCCCATCTCAGATGAAGCTGCTATAAAGCAGGGTTGGCACTGTGGGGAACTAATCCTGCTCTTGAGCTTCTAGTGGGGATAGTTCTTCCAAGGAGAACCATGGAAGCCTGCAAGGATCCAGGCTTCTTATCTGACACATAGGCAGATGAGAGCAATTCGTAAATTTGGGGTTCAGTGGGGGTTGTTTTGCTTTGGTTTGATTTAAAGCAAGCTCACATCTCCAGTTCTGCTCTATACAGAGCCCTTAAATTACACTGACCCCATTCTGGGTTCTCTGGCCTTATCAGGAAAGTAAAATAGATTTTGTTCTGCTGAGCAGGAGATAGCCACCCCAACAATCAAATCAGTCATGTTCAGCCAAGAGTGTGTACAGACTGAAATAACAAATAGTGGCTCATCCTGGATAATCCATGTTTCCTGTGCTTACATAGCTCCTTCTGATGCCATAGCCCTCTCCCTGTTCAGGATTCCCTGACTGGCACTGCCAGCAATCCTTTCTGTCCTCAGCCTCTTCACCTGACTTTGACCACATGATTGGAAACACTCTCTGAGTAAGAGGTAAGGGCTTGATGTTCTCCAGGATTTAAAGACTTCCTCTTTAAAGCTGCTACAGATCTTACTGCTGCTTCTCAATGAATGGTTCGACATCAATCCTGCTCTGTTTCAAACACATACATTGACTCAAGAATGGAGGAGCTGTGGCAGCCTCAGCCACAGAGATCTGACTCATCCCAGCTGCTCTCTGTGCATGTAGGTGACATGGAATGACATCCATCAGGATGCTCAGTACAGCACACACTCCAAGGGCCAGTGACTCCTGCTTTGCATGCAATGCCTGGGAAGGAGGCAAAGTAAATGAGTTCATAACAAGCTTTAATTGAACAGAAACCTAGACATTCCCCTGTTTTCCCAAACACCAGTGAGAGTGTGTCATATTTCCTCCAGGCACTTTACTATTTTCCACAGTGGGCTCATACAAGGTGTTCCCAGAGCTCGTTATCCCAGAATTTCACTTTCTTTTCACATGTCTGTGCTCAGACCCCAGAGGGGCAAGGTCAGACCTTAGAAGGGTCTGAGCACAGTGAAGAAAAGACATGGTTTTAGCTCAGCTCTGGAGAGTTTCTCACTACTCTCTGAACTACTGTTGGGATTTAAACAGGTGAAAACAGCAAACAACAAAACAAAAAGCCCTGCTCTTGGTGGGCTACCCTTTAGTGGCACAATTCACACTGGGGATCCTTGCCCTCCCTTCTTCATGTTCTGAACCAGGTTCTTTCATCCAATGCTCTTTTCCAAGTTCTTCTACTGGAAGATGAACAGAAAATTCTTGTTGACACTCTCCATTCAGTCAAAAAAATCTGCCCACACCTTATCAATTTCTAGCCTAGTCTATTATTCTGTGTTTCTAACCATACCCCCACGGTGCCCACTCCATTGTTAGCAATGTAACTCAAAAGTGTAAAATACATGAGACTGAACTATGCCATGGCAATTAGTGGGGGGGAAACCACATTGACAGTATTTTTCAATTAAAAACTCCACTTTTTCTCCACTAAAGACAACTAGTAAAAACAAAAGTTATAAAAATATACTTGGAGTTCTCCACTGAAAAAATGAGGGAAAACAAAAGAAAATACCCAGCCTTTGAATTTCAAGTCAGAAATCCCAAAATAATAGAAATCCACACTCCAAACAAATTTCTTGCTTAGTTCACAGGCAGAAAGTTTGTCAGGACTAAAATGATTCCTTCCTTCCTTAAACTTGCAGTGTAATACAATTTATGGAGTCGTTGCAATTCTGCAGGAAAAACATTTATGAGAGATCACTGATTAAGATTTGGGGAGGATTATTATTATTCCAGCTTGCTTAACAAAGTGTATGTGACAGAGAACATAAGGAAATGGTGTTGGTGCCATTCCCCATAAAATAAAAAAGGTGCTGAAGTTTAGATCGGGGACAGAGCAGGGGAACGGAGACCAGGCTGAGTTTCAGTATCCGCATGGGAATTGAAAGAAAAAAAAAAAAAAAAAAAAAAAAAAAAAAAAAAAAAAAAAGGGGCACAAATTCCTGGAAGAAACTAGTTAAATATTCTCTCCACCTCCCTCCTCTTATTCATTCCCCCTGTTCCTTTCAATCGGCGGGGTCCCATGGCGACCATCGTGGGAGAAAAGCATCCTCTCCAGCCGCCGCGCTCGCCATGGCAACCGGCACGTCAGCGCCGGCAGCCGGGCCCGCCGCGGGCCGGGGACGGCCCAGCCCGGGGCCCTCCCGGTGCCCCCGGTGTCGCCCGGTGTCCCCCCGGTGTCCCCGGTGCGCCCGGCGCTGTCCGTGGTGCTGATGGCCCCGACGGGGCGGGAGCGGCGCTCGGGACCTGCCGGGGGGCGGCCGCATGATCCGCATCCCACATGACATCCCAGAAAGGAGCTGGGCAGCGGCCACCCCTGCGAAACGTCATTTTTTTTTCTCCAGCGAAGAAGAGGGGAGGAATACCCCGTCCCTGCGCTCGGGCCGCTTTGCAAACAGCCGGGCAGGGGCAGCTGCAGACCCGAGGTACCCCGTGGTTCCCAGCATGACCGGCACCTTCCCAGACGTGCCTTCACTTGGGATAACCAGCAGGGCAAGGAGGAGAGCAGCGCCTCTGGGATTATGCTGTGGAGCAGGTATGTGGATGCACAAGAGCTGTGCTGGGCACTGCTGTAGCCAAAGGTGTAATTCTCCCTGCAGAGGCAAACTACATGATCTTTTCCAGTAATTTATTTTATGTGCATTTATGTATGTGCATTTAAATCATTTGGGGATTAGCCAGAGGACTCATTCCTCAGGAGAAAATGTTCTGTGGGGCTGGAATTTTAAGCTTGTTCTGCTGAAAGCAGGGACTGTGTAGAATTACTGCAGAATAACTCCCTATATTTTCTGGACAAATCTATACTCTCTCTATCTATATTCATTATCTTTCAATTATGTTACTTTGTTTGAAACAATCTCCTGACATCATCAGTTCAGTAGAAACAGAAAATTACTTTACAGCGATGGAGCAGACCAATCTGCTCATCTGGTTTTTTCTGTCTCTGAATACATTTAAACAGCTTCTTCCTTCCTCATGTCATTGCTATAGAACATCTGCTTTAATATTTTTCAGTCATTAATTTGAAATCATCCTTTCTGAAAGAACTGTCTCCCTTTATCCGTGTGGGTGCCTTGGTGCAGCTACTCAGGGAAACCCCACGGGCAGAGCAATCTTTGCTTATCCACAGCCAGCACAGGCAAGAGGGCTGTTCTGGTTTAGCTAATTCAGGCACAGACTCTCTAAGAATGCATAGCTATATTTCCCATTTATCCAGCTGGCTTCCAGCATGTCAAACAGTTTGTTGGCTCTACAGAGTAATGGGGAAGTAAAGCTGTCTTCTGCTTTCAAAAGGCCATTTATGTGTATGAGGCAGGATTCATAGCCAGTTCTTTCTGGCAAAGGTTCTTAGATGTGGTTCTTGAAGGTTTGTTTTTAAAGTCACTCTTAACCACTTAAACAAGTGCCTTGGTTTGCAGAAAAACTAGTTACCAACCCAGAGGCATCCTTAAAAGCTTATTTGGGTGTCTAAATATGGATTTTTTTGAGGCTTGATTGATGAGTAAGCTTGATTTCTGATTTATTTTAAGTATTCTAGTCTCAGGTGACTCAGTAAGGCAAGGAATCTTTACACCTTAGACACATCTGGAGAGCTGTGCTCCTTGTCTCAAAGTAAGAGCTTGCAGACTCTCACTCCCCCGCAGCTCTCCTGTGAGGCAGAGCAGTGCAGTGCAATTCCCACCCCTGGGTCACACCATATGATCTCCATCTGCATTTTCCTTCACAGCCTCACCGGGCACCCTCTCTCAGGTGTTTAACAGAGAGCAATTCCAGCCAGACAAGGCAGAACAAACCCTTAACATCCTCAGGTGGAGCTGGCTCACCCTCCCCACCAGTTCTCCCAGCACAAACCATGGCACAGTCCTTGTGTGTTTGGGGTTTCTGCATTCCAGCAGCTTCCATCTTTCCCTAGACTTCCCTCTGGCAGGCAGCACACACAGTTCTTGCAACTGGCACCCTGTCCATGAAGGCATCTCCAGATCAGGGGCTATCAGCAGCTGACACCTTGCTTCAGTGACTTCTTCATCCTCCCCGAGCCTTGCCTAGTGGAGATACTCCCTTCCCATAATCATGTCCTCATCAGGCATTTCCAACCCAACTTCAGGCTGTGCATGGCCTTCAGCCCCCCCAGCTTCTCCAGCCAAGCTGGTACAGGAAGACTGAAATACTCCCATAAATGGCTGTATCCTCTGGCAGAGGCCCGTGTGAATTTTGTTTTACTGCTCATGCAGGTCTGCTCCTCTTATTCCTACCAGATAAGTTCTCCTGGACGCACCTCAGGCATCTCTGACTATAAGCCAGCACTGCCACCCCACTCTCTGTCACTGTGTCTGGCACAGGGACTCGTGCCCTGTGAGCACCTGTTCCATGTTTCCAAGAAGGGTCAAGACCCACATCCCAGCACAAATGCTCACACCAGTGCAAAAATCCTGTTGCCACATTAGTGTCTTGTGTGACAAGAAAGCAGTTTGCACAAGATTTCCTGTCAAGAGCTCCTTTCTGCATAACCTTTACACACAAAACAAAAATTCCTCAGATTCTCCAAGGGGGAGAATATGTGCTCCCTGCTGGTGAGAGGGTGAGCTAAAGCTGCCAAAGTCCTTTCTGTAGCTGCTGATGCATTTTCCCTGTGGGGAAGAGGGTGAGAATTTCCAAGAGATGGGCAGAGAAACCAGCCAGGCATGAGATTCACCACGGCTTATCTGTCAACACCCACCATGGCAAAGCAGCCCTGGTAAGCACCATGTTCCTCACATCAAGCACAAGAATGTGCTGTGCTGTGGGCAACGGCCTGGTGTTGCCAAAAATTAATTCAAGTGTGTGGGAGAGAGCATCTATATTTTTACCTCTGAATCAGGAAAGGGTACAGCCTAGCCATGCCCAGACTCAATCCCCATTAGGGAGGACAAAAAGCCTTCAAAGTATTTCGACATTCTCTACACCCTTCTTGGACAATTCCAGTAGGTGGAAGTTGTTGTGACAGCAGAGCTGGAATTAGGTCAGTCCTCCTTCTGCTTGCTCCCACATTTTCGTGCTCCCACAGTCACACTGGGCACAGATCTGGGTTCTGCCACCATTTTTAGATAGTCTTTTTTAGGCATTTAGGGCTAATCTGAAGTTTTACATACTAATTCCAGCAGCGGGAGGATAAAATGAAGCCCTGAAACACTTAAACCTGCAGGGCTGTCCTTTGGGGGCAAGAGTTACAGCTCTAAGAGACTTGCAAACACTGTGCATGTTTGCTAACAGTGTGGTGCCCTTTGAGGAGGTGAGGGTGTCTAGCTGGGTAGCACTGAGCACAAACCTGGGTTGTATTTTACCACTGCCTGTACCTGGACCAGAGCATGATGTTGGGTGTAAGTGGAATCTGCAGTTACAGTAAGGGCTCCTTCTCAGTGCAAACAGAGAATAAACATCTCAATGTTTAGGTGCATGAATAATTACCTGGTTTTAGCAATTTACCCCATGTTAACAGACCTACAGTAACTTCCTCTAGGTCAGTCTTAACCCTCAGTAAATACACAAGAAAAATTCATTGCCTCCAGATGCAGGGAAAAGCCATTGCTCCCAGAACATTTGACCACAATGAACTTCAGGAAATAGAAATATCTGTTAAGGAGACTCAGCCAAAATGTAGTGACTTGTGACTTGTATTCAGGTTGAATCCTGCTCGGTCATCAAAATCATACCTTGTGGAATTGCCCTTAACCCAGTGATCCAGACCACAGTGCTTACTCCAGGTGTGAGCTGACAGACCCAGAAGGAATAGATGGACCCTGTTCTTGTTCCAGCTTGCTACTTCATGTCTCACAATTTATTGAACTCAGTTAGGATGAAGCTGAGAAAGAACTCTTCCCCGATCAGCCAGTACAATAAATAAAAATTTATTTCAATCCCAGCAACTGTTGCAGTATTATGTCCTTGTCCTCAGTTTTAATACCTTGTTAAAACAGTCAGAAAATGACTTGAATAGTCAAAAAAGGCCAATGGCTAAGAGTCTGACTGGATGCCCTGCATTTCTTCCAGCATATAGATATTCTTTAGATGTGCTGAAAATTAGAACATTTCCTTCTTCTATTTGAATCCATCCATATGTCCCGCTCCCATTACCTCACCCCTCCCTACAGGTTAGGCTCTCAGATTCTGGTGTCATATGCAAAAACACAGATCAGCTCACTCAATCAGTTCAGCTCAGAAGCTCTTACCATCAGCTGAGCCATGTCCACACCAGCACTGAGGGCTCCATCCATGAGCCAGTCACGCCTACAGTCAATGTCACCCTTGGTTATCCACACTGCAGGACAGGGATTTCCACCAGCTGGGTGAAGCTAGAGAATAGGCAGCAGCACGTGACATGTGGGCACAGATCTCAAAGGCTTCACTGCACTCAAAACATGTTATTCTCCTGATAAAATAGGGGCAGATGCTTCCTATCCCCACACACTGGAATGCAGAGAGTGAGGAGGAGCACACTTCACCTCGAGAGGGTTTCAGGCTTTGCCCAGAAGAGCTGCCCAGAGAACAGAAGTGCCTTCGTAAGAGGAGCAGGGCAAAGAGCTGAGCATTTTAATGAGCACCAGAGCAGAGGAAAGGACTGGCAGGGAAACTGTGTGCTTACAGAAGCATCTGCATTCCTCCACTGCAAGCAGGACTAAATGGCCTCAGTGTGCACAACAGTCATCTCTGCACAGCAAGGGACAGAGATTGAAACGCTGTGCTGATCTGCGAAGGGATTTCTCCATCGGCACAATGCACGCACAGGGCAGCTCAATGGAATTTGGGCAGGGTGGGTGTCACCTCCCAGCATCTCACAGCCAGACAAAAGCCCCCCTCCCCCACTCTGATTCCATTTACTCACACTCTTAATGTTGATTACACTCAGTTAGATGAAGCACTTTTCTTCCAGTCTGGCAGCTTTTCCTCTCCAGAGGGAAGTTTATGGAGTGAATGACCAGCTTAATGCTTTTGAAATAATTTGCTGGGCCAGTTCTTGCCTGGTGTTTTGCAGCTATGATTCAGAGAGGTAAAATATGTTGAATAATAAAGCCCCTCTGCTAGTGCTTATGTCAAGCAATGTACAATGATCTGCTTTTGCTGCATTCCTTTGTGAATCTTCTTAGGTTTTGCTCTTCCAAACTGCAATGGGCACTGCGTTTTTAGACAGGATAGTGAACATGCAAACACACAGTGACTATCCCATTTGGGCTTTCTGCAACAGCCAAGTATACGTGGCAGTGATTTCATTAAGTTCTTGGGGCTCAAATAGTAAATCTCTAAGTAACAGATCTGTTTTGGAGAGCTATCAGCTGAAAATGGAGCTATTTGGTTTCAAAACTGCAAATTAAGGTCAGTAAAATGGAACTGTGGCACCAGGAAATCCCTCTTCAATGATTATGAGTCATCTCTCATGTTCTTTCTTTCCCAAAGCTAATGCACAAAAAAGTAGGTTTTAAACAGAAGTACAGAAAGGCTTCATACCAGTTTTAAAAGGATTCCCACTCTAAAATGCTTGAAAGACAAAGTGAGATTTTTGGCACTGCTGAATCCATGCAGATTCATAATTACTGGAAAGCAGCCATTCAGGTCAGTATTATATTAGTTTAAAGGGAAAATTAATAGAAGCATTTTTTTTGTTAATTAAAAATGTAATTAGGCCTCAGCCACTTGCTTTACGTAATTTTTACTTGCTGTGCTTCTAAATTTTTGCTTATAGACCTTCAGGGCAAAGGGAGTTGACAGAACTCATCACTGGTTTTTATGGATCTGATATTTGCAAGCTGGATGGTTCACTAACACTTAAACTGTATTTCAGCAAACAATGCAGCAAACATAGACATGGGAATTGGGGATAAATAATGTAGCAAGCCATGGTATTCCAGTTATTTGCATCTCAGACCCATAAAGAGTTGTGCCTATGCTGAGCTTTTTATGGTCATGTTTCCTCTTGGAGCTTTACTCATCATGCACAAGTTCAAGTCTCCACTATAAAAAACAGACTCATAAAACCCAGAATTGATTACTGAAGAAAAATATATGCTGGGCCATAGACACTCAGGTTCTTAGAACTGAATCAGGGCATGATCCTGATCTCAGTGCCACATAAGGAAATCAGGCTTGAATAGAGACAATTTGAAATAAAAGAAAGTACATTTGAAGAAAATATTATCTACTACTATGAATGCAGGAAACTCAGAGTACAGTGATTAATCAGATCACATTTTACTTTTTTGAAAAATAAAACAAGTAACTACTGTACAACAGTGAAATCCTAGGCTGAAGTTAGTTAAACTCCTTATAACTACATCCATATTTTCAGCTGTGCCCCATGGTAACTGTGCTAAATGACCTGGTAGTTTTCCAAAGAATAATCAAAAAACTCAGCACTAGCTGCCTCTGTTTAATGCCTCTCCTTTTCCACTGACAGCGAGGAAACCAGCACCACATAAGAACCACCTCTGCTGAACGTGGGCAGCTCTTCCCACCCTCCTGTTGCTTCCTCTGCCAGCAAAGCTCCAACACAAGGCAGCTGGATGAACCTCCTGGAACTCTCCTCCCTCTGGACACCCACTGGTTGCTCTCCATTGGGATCACACACTGTTCTCTGCCCAGGACTGCTCAGTTCCTATCTTCTCCCAGGCATCCTTACAGGTAACCCAAACTCTCCCATGGACAGTGACTGGGCTGACTCACAGCCAAGATGCAGTAGAAAAAAAAAAAAAGCCAAAACGTACTGTCTGGACAATACAACCCTGTAACTATTTTGGGCTTTACCCACCTGCAAATTTAAATGTGTCAGGTCTGAGCAGACATGGAGAGCAGATTTGGCTCACAAGGAGAAATATCTTGAGAACAGTGTTAGGAAGTCTGCCTAATTTAACAGCTGAGAAAGGCCATTTCATTCTTGTACCAGATTACCACTGCTCTTCAGTATTGGTCAAGACATTTTATCTGATTATTCTTCTCTGAAGCTTAATTTGTACAGCTGGCTATTTTTAAATGGCACATACTTCTGCACAGTAAGAAGGGAAATTAAGGAAGAAAACTATCCCTTTCTATCTAGTTAATAGACTCCAAGTATATTATTTTATTACAGATAATTCTAAGAGGTGACTTAGCAGGTTGCACTGACAATGCATCCTGCCACTCTGCCAGACACAACAGTCCAAATGCCCTGTCAAGAGCTGGTTACAGCAGGATTTCTCCAGGGCAGCAGATCCAACCAAAGGAAGGTGGGGAAAGACAAGCACGAGCCCTCTGAGAAATCAGGAATCATCTGCCAGGCAAAACCACAAAGAAAATAAAGAGGGAAGGCAACCAAGGATGAGGGGGAAGGCAAGGCCAGGCTGGGCAGCAGCCGCAGCCCTCCAGCAGAGGAGGGGACAAGGGGCAATGTATGACCTGCTGATAGTGCCCCTTCACATGACACAAACAGGCACAGTAAGTATAGTCTCTAAAAAGTTAGAGGAAAAAAAATCCTATAACCACACCAAGCAATTATTACCTCTTTTCCTCTTCCATGTCTGATGATTTTTTGCACGGCATTATTGAGGGGGACATTGCAAAACAGCACAAGGGGCAAAATCCTAAATTCGTCCAGTGGCTCTGTGCTGTCAGGCTTCACTCTGAATAGGCAGACAAGGAGAAAATAATATGTGGTAGATGCAGAGCCAGAGAAGGCACAGCAAAAACCATCAGAGAAACATTAAAAGAAGCTCAATCAGAAAGCAAACCTGGGGATCTGGATCACTTGGAAAGTTGAGGAGGATGATGGTGGTTTTTCCAGCTTGTTCATTTGGCTTCCAGGATGAACTTTTTGATCTTGTGGTCATTAACTGAATCTTGATTTATCTTGCACAGTATCAAGGTCTGTAGTTCAGCATTGTCACAGTAGACCCATAGAAAAGACTTTGCATGTCTAGTGAGCAAAAGGCTTTGCATGTCAAGATGATGACTGCAAGAACATCAGATAGCAACAGGGTGTTTGCATTTGTACAGCCACTAAAATTAGTTATTTTTCCATTTTATCCCTGTGACAGGCTAAGACCAACCCAACCATTTGGCTAAAATGGAAACTATCTAGCAATGCAGGCGTAGGAGGTCAAATCCATCACATTTTGTGGTGTGTCTGCCAGAAGGGTGCAGGAGAACAGTTTCGCACAGGTAACACCCTCAGACAGCCTGTAGCTCACAGGCAGTGACATTTGACAGGTGATAGTTTGGTGTCACCTGTTGGGGACATTGCTATTCCACGGACAAGAATGATGGCCCAAAGTGCACACCCCAAAGGCCTCTCACTGAGGAGCTCCCAGAAATTCAGCTCTCTTCATCCACAAGGGTCTGGGATCACTCAAGATCAAAACAGTCATTCTTCCAGAGGTGGGGCTGGTGCTGAGGGTGCTTGGTCCCAGGGAGTCTCCTTGGGCAGCACCCCAGCCCCAAGGGAAGGGCTTCCCACCACAGACATCCTGCTCCAAGGAAAAACACACAAAATGGAGGCTATGACCTGGTGTGGTCAGGGTTTGAGAACATACACGGAAATGGCCCAGAAATTTCTCTGGACTGAGGCCTCTCATTACCTGGGGACGCTCTGTGTTGACCACAGGATCCTGCCTTCCTCATGCTCCCCATGAAGGCAGAGTTGGGGTCATGGTGCATATGGCACTGATGTGGAGTGGGGCTGTAAGGAACAAAAGTGAAAGGGTGTGAAAGGGCATGAAAGGCTGACAGCCACCTCAAAGCAGCCAGGGAATGGGGTGGGATTCCCCTGACACAGCCTGTCATACCACCAGCTATGGGGGAACCCAGAAGCTGTATTTCAGTGTTTGCCCAGAAATGCAGAAGTCACAGTATATATTTCTACTGTTGAAAATATTCTTTTGTAGGTTAAGATGCACTTTTCACACAGAGTTGTTCAACAAAGCCTTTTCTCTCCTCTGTGTCTGCAGTGTGAGCAAAAGACGTGGCTGCGATTGCTCATGGATAACAGCAGTGGTCCTGTTCTTCTCCTCACCTTGCTGCTGCTGCAGAACACGAGCAGCCCCAAAGCCTCCACCCTCTCTGCTGGCTATGGGATGGCAGAACCAGCAGCCCCGGGAGCCGGCTCCAGCAGGAACCGCTCTCTGGTGGAGTACGGGCTGAGGCCCGGGGAAATCGCGGCCGCCAGCGTGGTGTGGGGAGCGCTGTGGCTGATCTCCGTCCTGGGAAACTTCCTGGTTTGCTTAGTTATCCACAGGAGCAGGAGGACTCAATCCACCACCAACTACTTTGTGGTGTCCATGGCGTGCGCAGACCTGGTGAGCAGTGTGGGGAGCGCGCCCCTGCTGCTGCTGCAGCTGAGCTCGGGGCGGTGGCTGCTGGGCAGCGGCGTGTGCCGGCTGGGCAGGTACCTGCACTACCTCACACCTGGGGTGCAGACCTACGTGCTCCTCGCCATCAGCGTCGATCGCTTCTACACCATCATCTACCCCCTGAGCTTCAAAGTGTCCAGGGGGAAAGCCAAAAAAATGATTTTGGCTTCTTGGCTCTGTGGTGCTCTGTTTGCATCACCGGCCTGTTTTCTCTACGGCTCCAACAGCGACCACCACTGCAACTTTTTTCTCCCCAGTTCTTGGCAAGGATCTGCCTACGGTATAATCCACCTCCTCTTGATGTTTTTGATCCCATCCCTCCTCATTATCCTTTTTTACCAGAAAGTCATTAAGTACATCTGGAGAATAGGCACAGATGGAATGACTGTCAGGAGAACAACAAACATTGTTCCAAGAGCAAAAGTGAAAACCATCAAGATGTTCTTAATGTTAAATTCGATGTTTCTCCTGTCCTGGCTCCCTTTCTTCATGGTACAGTTGTGGCACCCACAGGAAACAGACTACAGAAAGAGCTCCTTGCTTTTCCTGGCCATCACCTGGATCTCTTTCAGTTCCTCAGCCTCTAAGCCAACGCTCTACTCCATCTATAATGCAAACTTCAGAAGAGGGATGAAAGAAACTTTTTGCATGTCTGCCATGAAATGCTACAGAAGCAATGCATACACCATCACCACCAGTTCCAGGATAGCAAAAAAAAATCATGTTGGTATAGCAGATATTCCAGCTACAGCCAAAAGTGTCACCAAAGACTCCACCTATGATGCTTTTAACAGAGAAGCCAAGGAAAGAAAGCTTGCCTGGCCTATTCCATCCAATCCCCCAAATACCTTTGTCTAGTGAGCTTCATTGTTTTGAAAAGATACTGTGTATCCCCAGAAGGAGTTTTCTTTCCTTTGGAACAAATGTACAGCTACATATTTTTAACCCAGCCTTTGACAAGGGGGAGGAAAGAGATGTTTTATTTTATTAAATGCCTTGGGTTTGATGCATTCGTTCTATTTCATTTTGGTTACTACATTCTGCTTTGGTAAACTCCTCTCCCAGAATCACAAGCAATGCTTATCCGCAAAACAAGAGTCCTTACTCTCTCTGTCTGTAGGGAGAAAAGGGAAAGGAAGAAAAACTGCTTGTTTTAATCCCTTTACAGAATGGGCCATGGTACATAAATGCTTAAATCCACCCAAAGCCATCTAGGTTTCCTTCCATTATGTCCCTGAAATAGAATTGTGCTGGGGTTGGCCATCCTGGGGGATGAGACCCCACAGGTAAGATATCAATATTGAGGCTTTGTTGGCTTCAGCCTGAGCCCACTGGCCTCATCAGTGACAAAACTCCCTCTGGGCCAGCAGAGTCAGCATGGGGCCAGTGCTGGATGCTTCTGCGTCTTTGTCTTTGTGCCTCTCTGGAGATCTCGTGCTCCAAACTGCCCAGGAAAAGTCCCCTCCCTGGTTTCATCTTCCCCAGCCCCTCCAGCTGCTTCTACCCCCAGTCTGGTGTACCCACCCAGAGGTGGCACAGATGGGAAGAAGAGCTGCTGAGCAGAAGGGGCCATGCCTGTGCTGGGCACCCAGGGCCTCCTCATATCTGAAATTGGCTATGTCTTCTGCTCTGCATTTCTTCTGCTGAAGCACAACTGTGGCACCTGCAGCCAAGAATGGCCTTTTCCAAACATGAGCAGGAACACGAGCTCTGCATTCCCATGCTGGCCTGGTAGCACCTTCCACTGTTTGGGCATGTGTCCTGGTTTGAAGGACAAGTATCTGCCAATAAAGGCAGGATCTTCTCTTTGAAATGGAAAATGTAAACCCCCTCCCTCCAAATTATTATAATTTTGAAATTAAGGGCCTTTCAGGCAAAGATATGGGAATTAGGAATAACAGTTCTTCACTAGGAAAATTAAAATAGAAATACAGTGTTACAAAGAGCAATCCCAAAACACTGACAGAATCAGAATATAACCTGACACCCTGTCAGTCAGTCAGGGTGTTGGTTGCAGTCCCATTAAATGGTGGCTGCATCCTCCTGCAGTGGCAGATGTGGTTCAGCTAGAGCAGTGCTCCTGCAGAAGGTGCAGTTTTCCTCTGAAGGTCCAGGGATGATGTGGAAAGGTCCAGCTTCTCCTCTGGAATCCAGTGGAAAGACAGTAACTTGCTATCCAAAATCTCAGTTTTTATCTATGTAGGAAAGGTTTGGCTCCTCCCTCTGGCTAGAGCATCTCCCAGTGAGATGATGTAATTTTATCAATCATACAATGGGACTTAGCAGATGATATCTTCCTAGAGGAAGGATGGGTTGTGGAAAAGATAAAGATGATTGCCCCAGCTGGTTTAAAGATGGCCCATTAGCAGAGAATATGTGCCACAGAAATAAGGATCACTGCCCCACCCAGCTTCAACAGATGGTGATAGAATACACATTTCTGGTCACACCCTGTATTGCAACCCAAGACAGCATGGTGAATAGTGTCACAGAGGACACGACCTGTGGCTGCAGGTGGAGCCAACTTCTGATGCTCTTTCTCTGCCAGCACAGCAAGAAAACAATCCAATGGGAATGGCTGGACCTTCAGTCCTGCTGGGACAGGGAGTGAGAGTGGAGACCAGGGGGAGAGGCAGGAGCTTCTTTGCAGGCCCCTGTGCCCCCCAGCATTAATGAGCTCATGAGAAACAGGCACTGTGCAAGGGGTACATGGTCTGTGGGCATGGACACCTTGGGTCCTGCCTCTTGAAGGATGTGCTCTGGAGGCAAACTGGGCTTCCTCCCTAGGGGACATAGGTTCACTTGTATCACTAGGAGGAGGGAACAGCATAGTTAGGTCCCAGAAAATCTGTTTCAGTGCTAGCTCAGAAATACATAGGTGGCTTGAGCACCCAGGCAAGAAAAACATCATCTAAGAAGCAGATGGATTACTGGCTGTGTTATCATTCGGGGGTGGTGTAGTCAGCAATGAGAGAACGTGCTGGACTCTCACCATGTGTGATGATCACTGTGCTGCCTGGAAACCCTGAGGTTCCCCAAGCTCAGCTATGATCCATCTGACAGAGCTGACTGGCAGCTCACAGTCCCATTCTGTCCTTTCTACCCACTCCAACCACTTTTCTTGCCTCCTGCTCAACAGTTTGCTGATGTTCTTTACCCATGAAGGCTGTGTGTGGTCAGTGCTCAGGTAGGGCAATGTCTGTAGAGGGGGGGAAAGCAGGAGGAAGGACTGCAAGGCTCTGGCAGGTAAAGAAGAGGACCTAATGAAAGGAAGAGGAAGAAGGAGGGACTGTAAGTTGAGCCATTCTCATTTAAAATTGACATTCTGAATGAAAATTTCTTCACCCAAAGTCATCTGTACTTCCTGAAAGAGAGAGAATTTTTTTTCCTTTTTTTTCTTTCTCCTTGTTATTAATCTCATTAATAAGAATTGGGTTGAGTCTATGTGTGAAATACTGATTTATTTTCCTCAATTCCAATAGCATTGCCCAAAAGTACAGCAGCACACACTCAGAAAACACAGGTAACCATTTATCCTCTAAATTAGGGCAGCACTAGCATCTTGTGGGTGAATTTTGCTCACTCTGCTGGATGAATGTGGCCCGTGGAAGGTCCAGCCCAGATGCCACACCCCTTGCCAGCAAAGATTTCCTTTTTTCACTTCCTACAAAATTGACAGGAGATTCTGCAGGGTTCAAACTAGAGGTCTGTTCCCCCCAGTACCCCATTGTTTACTGTAGCCTTGGTTACTTGAGAACAGGGCAGAGAAAGCAGAGATGATAAAGGATCCCTGACATGTCCTCCCAGCCTCCAGCTGTCACTGGTAGGAATGAACACCTTTCACAGGGTAACTGCCAAACAGTGGTGCCATTCTGTAAATCCAGAGCAGCTCCAGAATCACCTAGTCACAAAGTCTGAAGGACAGCACAAACTGTGCCACTCTGCTTGCTCAGAGCCCATCTGCCCATTTGCCTGAGAACAAGGGTTTGACCGCTTTTCAGTTGAGGATTTCAAGTACTATTTATTACTCTTTATTTTCTTCTCAACTAGCTCTGACAAAGTCAGTACATGGTGAATAGTTGTTCCTCATAGCTGGTCTCTCTGGGCCAGTCTTGGGTTTGTAAACCTCCGTCACAAATTCTCAGTTATTTCTTCACCCAGCTTCTTCATTTCTTGAACAGAACTGGCTCCAGACCAGCCTCTCCTCAGAGCATGGCCAAACATCCTCGAGTCCAGGCTATCAGAGGCACTTCACACTCAGGGCATCCTAAAAGCATTGTGGACACTTTGATCCCAGGTGTTAAAGCAGGCAATAGAAGACAGTGTGCAGGTGTCAGCTATCCATCCTCACACTTCTGTTTCAAAATCTCCAGCTCCCTGCTGTCTGCTGACAAGAGACATCCCTAGTCACAACCCCCTCAGAGAAGGATTATCTTTTTTTCCTGCTTTCAGAGCAAATGAGGCACACTTGGGTTCCTGTTCATGCCTGGTGCCTGAAAGTGCTGCAGCAGTGCAATTGAACAGAGCAAGAGCAGCAGGTACTACAGGGTGTAATGAACAGGGCTGAGTGTCTCCCTCTGCCATCAGCAGGGAGCAGGAGCTCACATGTGTTGGATGCCCAAGCTGACATCCTCTGAGGAGAATCTGCTGGCAATGTGGGAGTGGGGAATCCCTTTTGCTGAGAAATAATGCTACATGTCTGGTAAAAAACTTCCTTCCTCCTCCTCCTCCTCTATGACACAAAGTAGGGTCAGAAGAACCCTAACTGACCACAGGAACACTTCCAGTATGTATTTCACAAATTCAGAAATCCCCATTAAATAAGGATCTGATATTTCTCATTAAAGCCACTAACAAAAAACTCCCATGAATTAGGAGACGAGAGGACCTTGAAAGTGAGACAAGACCAGTATTTTCTGTCTGGTTCATATTCTGGCCTGGTTGTTTCTTGCTGAAACACCACAACATACTTAAGCTTTTCTTTGCCATTTCATTGCCTCTGACACAATAAAATCAGATCTAGGCTAAGCAGGCGACATCAATTTCACAACATTAACACTGGATTGGAGATAGAAACACAGCAATTGTTCTTTTGGTTTGTAGTTTTATTAAAGAGAAGGAACTGAATAGAACAAGCCCTGAGGTCACGGAGGACCATAGGGTCATGGTTACCCACCTCCTGCTAGGTCAGTGTCCAGAGGCACACAAGACACTTGTTTCTTCAAGTCTATCATGTTTCCCCACCTTTCAAAAGGTTTTTCACTAAAGAGGGTGGCCAGGAAAAGTCCAGAATTGCTATGACACAACAACTAGGGACACATTGACCCCAGGCTGAAAGAGCTGGTAGTTCTGCACTGCCATCATGGTCTCTAACCACCCTGCAACCACGAGTGAAGCTTTGGAGACTGGGTCTCTTTAAACCACCTTTCCACATCAGTAAAATCCCAGTCACACTAGTATCAGAGTGAGCATGGCTCTGCTTGCCATGGGTTCTTTTAACCCAGACTACACTGGTAAAAACACAAGAGCAAGGAGAAAGCTTTCTCATTCCTTCCATCACTTTAGGACAGATGATGGACAGATGGACAGACAGGTTTAGGACAGATGGGTTTGGAAGCACCAATGCCAGGTACCTCCTGGTTTGCCAAGGCCCCAGAAGTGCCAGAGACAGGAGGCAGATAATGAATTATCAAAGCAAGAAATGGAAAATTCTGCAGGATTTGCCTGATCAATATAGACACTAAACAAACAGAATAAACTCCTGGTTCACAACACATCTCAACCCCATCTGCAAAGGAGAATTCTGGAACAAAGGACTCCTGGGTCTCCTGCCCATCCATCCCATAGTTTTAAATGTTTCCTGTGTAAGAACATGATATAGTGCCAACCATTAGACATTTGTTTTTTCTTCCATTAAGCTGACATATGTTAAGTAGAAATTCCATCACTGCCATTTATACTTGGTATTAAGTGGCTTGCCCTTGGGAATTCCTATTACAAATTGTCATACAAATTCTCAAATTATGTCCTTTCCTTTTTATTTCAGCAGAAAGCTGGATTTTTGGTTAAGTATATTTTGAAAATTTCCAGTTGAGGGGCTGGGACTAGTGCAAAGCAGACACTCACATCACTTTGTACTTATTTTTCCACCAGCCTCATGGAGGTGACTCCAAAGTGGCTATCACCAATAATTGGACTTAAGGGTTTCCATATGCCCTCTTAAGAATCCCTAGAGTTTTTTTAGTCTCCTCAATTCAATCCATTTAAATTCAGAGATTTAACTGACATTGATCTAGCAGTTGGTTTTCCAAGGTGTTGAACACACACCATCAATTGCAGCTGAAATTCTGAGTGCTCAGTTCTTCTCAATATCAGATCCTTTCTGTTTAAAAGAACAAAAAGCAGATTTGATGTTTATTAAAGCCAGACCCATATGCTCAAAGAAAGGGTTATTAACTCCCTAAGTGATTCTGTAAGTTAGTATGTCTTTATTAGTTGGCTCTTTTCAACTTAGCAAGTGTTGTGGAATAGGCCATTATAAATTACAGCAGATTTATTTGGACTTGCTTCTAGTAAAACATAATACACCTACTGGAAGATTGTTGTATAAATGTCACCTCCTGATGAGCAGTCTGGACTAAACCATGGATATTTTTCTACACTACTGCTAATGCACACAAAGTCTTTAATTTGTTTCATAAAACTGGTTCCTGGACAATATTCAGAAGTGACAAAATTCAGCAGTAATTCCTTTGTGTGCAGCATCTCAACCATTTTACACCAGCTCTCAATTTGGTCTCACATTTTCAGGGGAATAGAAAAAGAAAAAAAAATATTGCATCACTAAATAATTAAATCTGTTCTTGTCTCATGCCTGGGCAGACACAAGCTTTTTCTCTGCATGCACCAGTAAAAGGAAGAGATGCTCTTGGGGAAGAAGGACTGATCAAGGACTTCAACTTTTTTTGAGGCCATGCAGAATTAGGTAGCAGAGGCCACATACAGATGGATGTAATTATCCACCTTATTTCCAAAGGCACTACAGCTCTTCTCTTCAGCCCTGGAGATTAACCATCTCCACTTCTACACATACTCCACAGAGTCCCTCCCCGTATTGATCCAAACACAGGAAGGAAAACTATTAATAAATATCCATATTTAGCAAGATTTTAGATTAGTCGCCAGCTAGCTGTAAATGCACCAGGTGTAGCCTTGATTCATTAACTCACTGCTGGGAGCTCATCTGTCCTCTAGCTTTTTGCAGACTCTGAAACAGCTCTTGCCACATTACTAACCTGGTCTTTCACACTCATTCAGTGCATCTTTGTCAGAATCTTTGGCTTGTATGGGTTTTTTCTGTAAGAAAAAGGATGTTGAGGATGTGGCCCTCAGCACAATTGCATCTTCAAAGATAACTTCCTGCATGTTGATCATGTTAAATGCCAGAAGAAATTTTGTTACTGCCAGTAACAAATCACTGGAAACTGGTCTTTAAGGGAATTATTCAACGAAAAGCAACTCAAGTTCCATTTTTCTTTGAAGGGCAGAAGAGGGGTTTGCAGGGGGCCAGGCTTGCAAAATGTCACCCTATCCAGGAGAAACAACTGCTGCCAAGCACTTGGCTCTTCCTCGTAGCCTGAGCACTACAGGAGAAACATTACTAGCTAAGATTTCCCTGACCATTGCTAAAATTGTGTCCTCCAAGGCTCTCAGTGCTCCTCGGAAGGTTCCTGACATCAGAAATAAAACTGAAGTGCACCAGTGTTGATCCTCCACTCTTACCACCTTCCTACCACTCTTCCAATCAAGCATGGCAGAAAAATGGCACACAGGGAAGAAATTGGCACTGAGAAGCATCCTTGTCAAACCTCACATTTCTCTCCATCCCTTATAATTAGCTTGAAATTGCTACTTTATAAAATTCTCACTGATACCCAAAAACAGTTATATGCTAATATAAAAGAAGCTTTAGAGCAATAAAGAAAATAATTTTAATACATGTTAACAGGTGATATTTAAAGTTACAGCTGGTGGTAGTATTTCTGACAGACCAATGCTAAGATGCATTAGTAATAGGCACATTTGGTTTTCTAAAATGCCCTACCTCATGCAAAGGAGACAATTGAGAAAAAAAACGCAAGGTGAATGCAAGCAATGACAAGAGGCCATTCATCACTCTGCCTACATTTTTTTATGAATACATTCACAGAACTGCAACTGTGCTCATTCCACACATAGCTCAGGGCAGAGGGCTTAATTCAGACCACCTTTATAATTGTTCTCCAGCTGTCAGTCAGCCTTTTTTATCTGCCAGCATGTGTAGACAATATCATTTCCATTCACAATGCCACTCATTTACTGGCATTGAACTGAAATGACGACATTAAGTGAATACTGCAAAAAAATAGGGAAAAAACCCATTACGTAAATCCAAAAAAGCTGAAACAGTTAATTGGCTGTTTCTCAAACACCCACAGCAAGCAACACTGGCTCCACTGATGTACCAGTAATTAAAAAGCTAATTACTATTTTATTTCAGAAAGTGAGGAACCCTAAGAATAAAGTAATGAGGCATTGCAGCTGAGAATAGTAACACTGTTCTCATCAAGAGACCCCTGCAGCAGCATCACCTTCGGAAGGTTTGCACACAGACTTGTCACAAGAGTAATTAGCTAATTAGAAAGCTAGAAAATACCTCCTTCCCCTTTCACTATCTGAGATCACAGATATGATTCCAGATTTAAATGGAAAACTGTCACTATTACTGTACTTACTTTGATGAAAACTTTTCTGGGCTATGTTAATGAGATAAATTGCTTTGGCCCATATTTTTTTTAATTAATCCCTCCCTTAATTCCACAGGCTGTTTTAGATATATCAACCTAAACTGAACTTGCCCTTTCATTTGAAACCACTGCTGAAAACGCTGCACAACCTAGAATTGTACAGAAATACAAGTAAGGGAATCCTCTAATTCCCAATGCTTCAAGTGAATGAAGAATTACACTTTGCAGAACTGTTTCAGTGCATGCCCAGCATTTCCTGGACAACATCACTGCTGTCTGCTAATGCTGTCACCTTCCTCCTGACCATACAATTCATTAGAATGTTTGAGCAAGCAAAAACCACTCAGGGGTGAGCCAGTATCAGCACTGCTTGTGCTAGGCTGAGAAACAAGAGGGTTCTGAGCTACAAAGGGTGATGCTATTTTTAAGGACAGTGCAGAAGGGATATTTACACTGATGCCACAGAGCGTGAACTGAAGAAGGGGTGAGCTGGTGGGTGTGATACACATATGCTGAGATTCACACACAGTCCTCTGGAAAAGGAACTCTTGACAGCTTTTGAAAAGTAGCTGCCAGGCCACTTGGGAAAGAAAGGAGATTCACAGAATAGTCTTTCTCTGTACCTAAGAAGGAACACATTCCAAAAAGATTTCAAAGGGGAGAGGAAAGAAAAAACCCAGAAATGCAAACCAGAAAACACTCACCTAGCAACACGGCCAGCTCTGTGTTTGATAGGGAGCAGGAAAGGACTGTTCTTACATCAGCAGGCACTTGGAGCATGCCACATAAGGATGGTAAAGTTGGAGGACACTGCTGGAATGCACTGCCACAGGAACACCCACCACTGTTGTAGGCAGCACTGTTTACCTTGATCAAAATGCATTCTGAAAGTTACCATGAAAAAGAAGGTATGGGAATAAATCACCCTTCACAGGATATTTCTATTCACACTGAACAGCCTGTCTCATGAAAATGCATATTTTATAATCCACTTTAGTCTTGTATTCACACATTTATTTAATCAGCTCAGCACAGTTCAGAATATCAACTATACTCACCCAAACATATAGAGATCATATATAGAATTGCTTGAAGCAGCAGTTAAAGCAGAGTTAATCTTGTACTAGCCATGGAAGCAAAACTCCTGCACCCAAGTGTTTGGGTTTTTTAAAAACAAACTAAAAAGCAGTTTAGGTTTTTTAAGGATTTTTTTTTCCACAAAGTGCTGCTGAAAATCATTAGCTGACCAACGACAGCATTTTCTAGTAGCAACTTCAAGACTGTTCAGAGCTCCATCCAACTGATCTTGAACATCTTCAGGGATGGGGCACCCACAGCTTCTCTGGGCAATCTGTTATAGGTCTCACAGTAAAGAATTTTTTCTTAATATCTAAACCATCTCTGTCATTTTGAAGTAATTGCCTCTCGTTCTGCCATTTCAGGTCCTTGTCAATAGCCCCTCCCCATCTTTTTTGCAGGTTCCCCTCAGGCACTGGAAATCCATGATAGATCAACATACAAAAATCTGAACATTGCATAAATACAGCATCAGTTGAATTTTAGTTGGCTGATGTACTATTCAGTGTGGGACACCAGGTTTTACTGTGGATTTGAAGCTTATGTTTTCTCATATAAATTCACAATAGAGACATGTAAGAAATTTATTTATTGACATAACTTGAGGAGAAATTAATGCTCAATTAAACAAAGAGCAGGAACTCACAAACTGGCATTTTGCCCTGCTTACCTCCAATGGGGATTTCTACATTAGTCCATCCTCTGTCACTCGTGCTGTTACTTTTGAGCACAATGGGGAGGACTATGGTTGTTATTTCAGCTTTTCCTCTGATTTCTCTGCATTTTGAGACTAGTCTCAAACATTTACTTCTTATATTAACAGTAATCTAGTAGGCAATTATAGAGATTACAATTTCTTGGAAAGAAGCAAACGGAGCTATGATCCCAAACCCTCTCCAGCTCTTCAGGAAAAACTAGATTCATTATTGATGTAGGTTAATCTTCACCCTAAAATGTAAAAGGGAAAGAAAAGGGAAAACAATCAGTCACAAGCACTCTCAAAGTTGGCCAGATTTCAGCTGTCAAGAAAGAGAAAAGCTTTTTGAAATTTGTCTAATACATTAAAATAAACCCCTGATAAAGTTAAGATACTATTTGAAAAACACCAGGAAATTCTTTGACAAACACTTATTATCAGATTATGAAAGCAGACTGTGAAAAGAAAATACTTTCTTTTATTTTGCACATAATCACAAAATGTTCTCAGTTAAGTGACGAGTCAATTAAATGCGTCCCCTTCACTGCAGGGTTCTGTGCATGCAGCACATATGCAGCATACAAAAAAACAGGACTCACTGCACGTTTTTCTTATGAAGCTGACACTATTTGGTCCATCCTTGGGTTACACTCCCCAAAAAGACTGGTGCAACTGTACAGTCCATCATTATCCACTGAGTTCAGTCTACACTTAACCCTAACAGGGTTCCAGTGTTGGTGTAAACACCAAATAAACAGACAACATTCTTTTAAGACAGTGGACAGTTTCCAAGAGATACCCACCTTTAGCTCAGCAAGTGGGTCTGGCTGGAGATTAAATTTCCATGGCAAGTGGGAAAATGAGGCATTTCCAGGCTCATTTCCTTTCTTCAGTACTTGTGAGAAAGAACCAGCTGTGCTCACTCACAGGAGGAGAAACATGTGAAAGGCTGTACCCAGTTTACACAAAGAGAGGGTGAGACCATACCAACCTACATTATTTAGGGAACTAGATGACCAGAGGATTTGGCATTATCACTCCTAGGAACCACCCCAACAAGGATGAAGAGTATAAGCATTAGAACAGCAAACAAGCCTGAACCACAAACACTTGCTGGTTTTTAAGGGGAACTGCTAAACTTCAAGTTTCAAAATAAAGGACCCCCAGGAATCCAGCTAAAGCCAAAAAATGTATGACACAGCACAACCTGCTACATGATGGAAGCCACGGAACTTTAATGAATGATTGCTGCTGGGAATCCTATATTTTGTAATGGACTACAGTATCTAGAGCAGATGGAAAAGCTGCAGCTAGAACTGTAACTACATGTCACAGATTTTTGCTTGCAGGACAATCAAGGATGATGGAGGCAGTAATAGGCCTCTGTCCATCTGCAGGAAGCACAAGAAACCTGTCAGAACACGGATACACTATCTGTGCCACACAGCTTGCCAAACACAGCCTTGTAACCTCAAGTGCTGACTAAGCCAAGAAGCAGGGGCCACCACAAGAAGGAACAGAAGAAACTGTTGCTCACAATGAGAAATTCCAACTCTCAATTTTCTCCAGAAAAGAAACCTTTCTGCTGAGAGGCCTGTTTGGTATCACAGCATGTGAAACAGAAAAAGAGGGAAGAAAGCAAGCAGGGTATTTCTGGCAAGAGGAGAACTGTCTTTGTCACATTACCAAGTGCTGGGCAGAGCTGTTCTGGTCACACACCATAACTCCTCTGCATGTTTTCTACATCCCTGATTCTAAAAGACACTTAAGCATCTGCATAACATTTGAAATATGTAATTACACTACGTTGTTTAAACCTGAAAGTGGACTGTGTAAAACTAATTCTAGCCCAAAATAATCCATTACTCTTCTGGTATGATCATGTTATAAGGTCTAACTACGAGATTGGCAGAGTATAGTTCTGATCATTTGGCCTATGGTTTTTCTTCCTCCAGAAAAATCCAGGAAAAGGAACAGGTAAGGACTGAACATCAACAAAAATCCCCAAGCTTATGGGTAGTCTTTATTGCCATCTTTCAGGACAAACTGCAGTGCAGATGTTCAGATACACAGGGTGGATGATGGGGATGGGCAGAATAGGAAACAGACAACACAACATGAACCCTCATATCCTCCCCATCTCTACTTCAGTGTGACTTAATCTCTTTTAACAATCTTGTGAGTCTGTGCAACATTTTTAGCAATTGCTAACTAAGTACCTGGTTGAAGGGTCTAAAGAATAAACCTAAAACCATGTGTTAATGTTAAATATATAGGTGCTTAGAATGGAATTCTGAAAACAATTGTGCTGTACACTGAAATATGATACTTGATTATTTTCAGTGCTCTCACCCCATCCTCAACTGAGACAATGCTAAACAGACCCAATTAGTTCAATTAAAAAAGGCAACACTCAGTGTAGTAAAGTAATTAATTGTAATATTTATTCTATGAAACAATGCTGAAAACATAAGATTAAAAAATGTTCCATGCATTTCATAAAATACAGAGAAAGACATTGTCATAAACAAAACAAAAGAAGCAATCCAAACCCCCTCTGAAAATCCTGAGCTCCGTGCTCCACATTGCATCATATGAATACAAAAAGCATATCCAGGAGCAAGAGCATTCTGAGGAAAGTGGCAGGTTATCTGCCAATAACTGGGATGATTACATCAGCCCGTAAGAGTTTTGTCATCACCTTTCTTACTACAAAACCAAACCGATGCAATTTGCTTTCCTTGCTACTAGTCCCTGGCATTGTCTTTTCCTGGGAAACCAGGACAGCATAGCAGAATTCACACTAAGTTGCTGTCCAGAGAGGCACTAGGGCTCAAAATGTAGGTAGCTATGGAAAGGTAGCAGGGCCCAGTGGTGAGAGGGACTGGCTGCTGTTTCCCTTCTAGAAGCAGGCTGCAGGGACATGCCTTGACTGTTTTCCCAGGAGCAGAGTGGGTGGAAAATGCACCTGATGGAAGAAGCATGGGCAGAAGCAGTGTCCTAGGGTGACTTTATGATGCCTGTATCCCCAGTCTGCTCTGTTTATGCTGGATATCGAGTTCTGCACCTTTAAGATTGGTCCTGAGAGCAAAGGGGGAAACAAGAAGTGCAGAGTTTATTTGCAGAAACTGCACTTGCTCCCCCACATCCTTCTCCCGGGCTGTGTTGCCTGTAGCATGAAAAGGGAGCAGGAGAGAGCTCTCCTTTGCTTTTAGTTTTTAGCTAGCTGAGGCAGAGAAGTTCCCTGGGCTGTGGCTTTTCTTTTTCTTGGAACTTTCAAACCTGCTCTGGACTGAAAACCCAGAAGAACACCAGGAGCTCATGTCCATGGCCCATCAGGGCTGGGACACTGCATTCCAGTGCAGGAGGGACTGATGGAAACTGAGCGAGCCGAGCTACACCCTACAAGGACTTTCTAAATATGCCATCTCTGCAGAACAGCAAGAGATTTTATTGTTTGATATTATTCATTTTTTTATGCTTATGAATACTTTGCTTGTTAAATAAAGTTTTTTTCCACTTTTCTCCAAAGAAATCTTTTGCCAAATCAGCTTGAATCTGCTTTCTAAAGGAACCACTTTAGAAGTTTCTTCCCAAATTTGCCCTAAACCAGTACACACAAGAAATGTATCTAGCACCTCTTTAAGAATCCCAGTCAGACAGAAGACATGGTGCATTACAGATGGATGCTGACAGAATGCTGCATTTAGGTTACAACTGACATTGCTACAAATCTTACTGAAAGCTTTGATCCAGCTCCTTCTCCTCAACCCGCAGTACTGGGCTTGGCTTTAGCAAAGCTGTTTCGAGATCCTTCTCTTGCTATTGTTTTACAGAATCTCCCAGAGTTCCACAACAGTTAATAGCCACATAACCACCAAACACAAAGCCAGCCTAATCCTGGGCTCTGATACAAAAGCAGCCCCACTCTTGTGCTGGGAATGTCCCAAAGCTGCCATAGCTGTATTTGGGGAGGGCAGTGTAGCGGAAGGAAGAACAAAGCTCCACTTACACCAACACCTGCTGTCACAAAAACCCCACCTCACGAAGCCTTAGGAACACCATAATCAAAGTATTTCTTGTGGGGAGAAGCAAAGAGAAGAGAACAGCCTGAGATCTTTTCCCCTGCACCTGGAGATGCATCCACTCTTCAGCATTCTTCCTCCTGCCAGCTTCAGAGCCACCTCTGCTGCAGCGCGGAAGGTTCTGCATCGGCCTCCTGAGAATGACGCACCGGCAGGGGAAGATTGTTATGGTTGAAAAAGTGGTTTCCATGTTGATTCTTGAAAACATAAAGCTAGAAACTCCTATTTTTAAAAAAATTTCAGTGAAGTGTAATTGTAGCCTGTAGCACAAACTATTACAAAAGTAGAAGATATAGAATTGCCCATGCTACACCTTAACTCTCCCTCTGCATATAGTATCAGGAATATGACTTTGTATCACATGGTCTTTTCACTTTCTAATTCCCAGAAGAAATCTATTCCATTCCCTGCACAAAACACAAAGGAGACATAAAGACTCCATAGGAAATCCCATGTTCAGCATTTCCCTCGAGTGCTTGCAGCTAGAAAATAGTTTTCTTGGTAAAGGTTTTAAAATTCAATTATGTTTTATGTGCTCCATTTAGTTTGCATTAAAAAAAAACAGAAAATGCTGTAAGAACTTAAGGTTTTCACAGGTCTCCACAGGCTTTGGTGCAACACAAAGAGTCTTCTTCTAAAATAACTGCCCAGCTTCCTCTGTAGTGGAATTTCTGTGTTGTCCATGTAAACATTGCACAGAGTCTTTGTACCACCCACTAACCTCTTTGCTTCAATCAACTATTTGTGCCCAAAAGCACATCCTTATGTTTCTTCCTACACCACAGCCATCCTCCTACACCACAAAAGATGTAACAAAACAGGAATTAATCACAGGCTGGATACTTACAGGGATTGCTGCTGTTTGCCTCTGTCTTCGCAGCCTTGGCAAGTTTGGTTGAGTTCTGCTGTGCTTTGCCTTGCTCCTCTCCAGTTAGCAGGGCTTTTATTTCCGAGGGGATTTTCCCTTGGTCCATGGCCACGCACCACTGCTTGTACTGAAATATGCAAACACATTAGACCTTAGCAAACTGCCAGGATCACATTAACAGACAAAACAGGGCTGTAATCTTTACCTTCCGGTATATTCATTTAAGGTCTGAATGTAGTGAGCTGAAGCCTCTTACGAAACTGCAGGGCCCTAATGAGCTGAGCACGTGGCCATGGCTGCAGACCTGGCCTCAGCAAAGCCTCTTACAGTCAATAAACTGCTACTCAGAGGCAGCCCTAGACAGAATACTGTAATTATTAAACACCATGGAACACTCTGTGCAATTTCTCGCTGCTGGCATGCGAGAATACCGTTCCAGTTCATGGCCTATTAAAAACAAATATTTCACATGACTCTGGGGCTGATGGACTATTAAGAGGTCCTTTCCCATTGCGCAAGGCACAGTGGAAGCACATGTGCCTTATTCCTACTTTCCTCATCTCAAATCCTTCACTGTCACATCAAAAACCTGTGGCTGGTTGGCTGGCTTTTCACCTGATTCTAAACCTGCTGACTCGTAGTGATTAGCCCTGCCCATTCAAACAAACCTAAAGCCAGGTCAAGGCAGTGTCTTCAGTGCTGCTGATATTTCAATGATACTGCTGTGTCTGTATTTCCAGATGAAATATTCTTCTTGGTTAATGCTGTTATCTGGCCAAGACCCCCATCTTACACATCCTAGAACCACCTACACAGAGAGCATGCTGCAAGAATCCACCTCCCCAACAGAGAAGCAATGACACCCTGTGGATATATGTCTGCCCATTGATATTTCAACGCCTCTTCCCACAACCTACCTCTGTCAAAGGTTTTTCAGAATCAAACATTTAAAAGACAACAGACTCAAATGAAATGGCACTTTTTTCGCTTGCTTCCAGTTCAGAACCAGCAGATAACTTGTGACATGAATTCATATTCTACACACCAAACCAGGCAAACAGCTGGATGCATCTGATGTTTTGATACCTCCTGGCCAACCAAATGCCACTGTCAGTCACTGTGCTGCCGAGAACAAGTGTTCACGAGGACAGGTCCCAGAAAATACTGAGGGCTAGGTTGAATGAGAGTTCTTACCATTTCAAGCTCTTCTCTCAGAGCACAGATGGCTCGCTCTCTGCTTGAAACCAGCTCTTCCAGGTACTGATATCTCAGCTTCTTCCTGGCTCTGCACTCCCTTGCACTCTGACGACTTCTTTCAAGTTTTGCCTTCAAGTCTATTTTGGCTGGTTTACGACCTCGTTTGCCTGGTTTCTTTACCTTGCCTCCAACCACCTGGAAAGGAAGGACACAATAAAGATCCTGTCTGAAAAGGTAATGCTGGAACCATGAGACTGTAACTACTAGGAGTCTCAAGCATAAAATCTTGAATATACATTCTGGAGCAACAGAGGAAATAAGAATGCTGAGCTGTGAAGTTTTCAAGACTCTCTACAGTAGCATTATTTCTCTCTCATACTGGGGAGCCCAGAACTGAACACACTACTTCAGGTATCTAGGTATTGAGAAGGCACAATCAGCTTGCAGTGAAATTGATTTCATATCACCAATAGCCCCTGCTCTAGCAGGTCTCAAAATACTATATTATAGAAATTAACACTTCATTTTAGAAATAAAAGTATTTATTATTTCTATCAATATAATGCAAAACTTAGTTTTGCTGCAGTCAACAGTTTCAGCCTACTCTAAATTCAGAATTATTCACTAGCCACCTGAGCTTCCTTGGGCTAGATTTCTTTCAAAAAAATCTTGAGGAGTAAACAGGGAATTCAGTCACACTGAGTCCTATCTCTGTTGCCTCTGCTCCAGTAAATCATCACCACTGTGGCCATGTTCACCTTCAAAGCATTACTCCACAGCTTGGTGAGTCACCTCACACAACCTGTCAGTGCTGAACTCTCCCTGTTCCTAATGTAGATCCCCCTTACAGATATGTAACTCCCTAGTTTCTTGCCCTGTGGAATGCAGGTTTTGCAATCACCTTCCCCTCTTCTTTGTGGCTCCTTTTTTACAGGTCTGAGAGCTTGTCCCGCTACAAAAAAAACCCAAAAAACAAAACAAGAAAAAAAAAATACAAACCCCAAAACAAAACAAAAGTTTCCTCTGTGTTTACTCTGTGTTTCCCCAGTTAAATATTTTACTGTTAACATGGGGGTATTGCACAAGAAAGTCTTAAATATGGTCTGAAGCTTAGTTCACTGGTCATTGGGCAGTATCACCCAGTGAGCATTACATCAGCCACACACCCCAGCTCTCCTCTGAGGATTTCTGAGTGAGGATTTCTCTTTATTTGCATTCTGATCACACTATTTGACTGGAGGGGGTGTGGAGAAATATACCTAACACAAACACCTGCATAAAAGAATTTCACTGCTGCCTTAGTACTTCACCATCCTGGATACAGACAGACTTTTTCTACTGGGCAGTGTTCAAAATACCAGAGTTCATAATTAAAAAAAAAAAATACTTTTACTGTGAAAAGCTACAAAATAAGTAATTTTTAACATTCAAAGAAGTCACTTGTTCTGCAAACTTAGCAAGCTGCAATAAAAACAATAACATAGTGAATTGATGTGCCAGAATGAAGAGGGAAAAAAAAGGATTATACAATTGAGCCTATTCTTTCTTTGGAAAGTGAGTCAACAATCACATGCCAACATAATCCTACCCTCTCTGTATTGTCCCTCCTGATTTATTCAGGAGTAGCTGCCTGCCATAAGCAAATGAAAGAACAGAAAGTACTTAATGGACATCTATGATAATGAAATAAACACAATACATTCAGAATTGCAAAGGAAAAAAAATACAGCTCTTTTACACTTGAACTGCTGAATACAGTTTAAATAATTCTTAACTTCATCAAGGTACTCCCCTTAAGATTTTCTAGTCCAGAAAAACCTAATGTAGTTCAAAGTGAGATAAAACTAACCAGATGTAGCCAAGGTAGGGGGCAGGAGCTCTAAAGAAGTGAAAGTGACTGTCCTCTTTCAGGCATGACAAGGTCTGTCCTCTCATGGAAACACTCCTGGCTATGGATGCTGTGATCCATACTCCCAGCTCAGCAGAAAGTAAAACCACACAGAATCATCCCAGGTGGGGCTGTAGGCACTCTTACTTGCACTTGGAAGACTGATGGATATTACATTATACACACTACAGCCAAAGTACTTCAATTTCCAAAGACTTTTAGCACCTGAGGCTTTTCTGTGCTAATGCAAGGCAGTTCAAAGTAAATCTCTGAATTCAAGAGCCAGGTAAGGTCTTGTATAGACACACACTGCAGCTCTCTTAAAAAACCTTGGCCACTCTGGGTTCTGACCTCTAGAATCGGGTGAGCTGGCACTCAAGGCAGGAGCCCCAGCAGACCCCACACTGCTGTGTGAATAAAAAAGTACCTGAGTCCTAATTCTGCATAGGACCATTGACAGCCATGCCCTCTCTCAAAGCCTCAGGCAGGTGAATGGCTCCCACCACACCATTTCTCACAATCAGCAAGTTAAAGACTGTTTAGCACATGGCAAATGCATCCTGGATCCACCATGATCCATAAATTACTTTTCCTTGGGTCACTGCAGAGCTCTTCCTACAGACAGATGTGCTGACTGCTCTCCCTCTTTTACCACTGCAGCAGCCCTGCACACAAGCTCCCTTAGGGCAGTAAAAAACCTTGTACCTCTTCAACCATTCAACCATGGTTACTTGTCAATGCTCCAACCACCAGTACTATAGAGATAATGAAAAGCTTCCTTCTCTTTTGACTCTAAGCACTAACACCCTAATAGCCTGCCTTCACACTACCCCAAAGCTTCATACTGTCTTCACAGCTCCTGGAGCCCACCACACAATTACAGATCACCCTGCAATGGCAGCAATGCTAAGCAACTTAATCAAATCCTGCAACCTCATCAGTTTTTCCTCACCAATATTTAGAAGCTCCTGCTGTAACCTTAAGCAACCCAGCTGAGGAGAAAAAGGCCTGAGAAATCCTTTGCCCCCAGCCAGCATTACCGTATCTCCCTGGATTCCAGTCCTGTTTGCCTGCTCAGTTGCTATGTTGATGTGACAGAAAGAAGACAAAGCAGAAGTGATCGTTGATGTTAAACATGGCAACAGACCAAGCAAACATTTTTTGTCCCTTTGTATTCCTCTGGAGTTTATAAAGAGATGTGATCTATTAGCATTCAGCAGTGGAGATTTGGGTTTTTTTCAGGGAGTCACATTCAGCCAAGACTCAGAACAACATGAATCATAAAACTGTTCATAGAAATATTAATAAAGGCATGCATTAGTTAGAGATCAGACCAAGCTTCCATTTCAGTTCACTCAGAATTCAGAAAACAGAAGAACATAACTATTTTCTCAGGCACATGGTGTGGTTCTTGGAGTGGCCCACACAGGGCTGGAACTGGACTCAATGATCCCAATGGGTCCCTTCCAAGTCAGCCTATTCTATGATTCCACAGATATTTCCTTTTAATACCCTATTTTGATCATAACCTCGTTCTTGCCTCCCATCAGTGTTCAGGTACAAAGTTATATGGCGTGGAATTGGAAATAGCAGCAACTACTTGACCTGACGTTGAAAATTCCTCAGACTTCTAGATTTTTTTCTTAGAAGCACACAGCACATCTCTCCATAATCCTTACCAGAATGCACAGCAGTGATGTCCTTCTCAGGAAGGAGATGCACACATAATACTAGCACTCAAAGCCCTGAGGAGCTGAGCCCCTCAGATAGAAGACTGGGACAAAGTTGGCCTCATCATAATATTTGCAAGTTGGAATCAATTTAGCAGATTAAAGCAACACTACCCCAGGCACTGCTCAGTTTTTCTTATGAAAATGCTGACTACATTGACCAGGTCAGCTTCTCCCAGAACCTCTCAGTTCATTTACCAATAAACAACCAGCTCCATCAACTAGTGCTTGAGATCCATCTTACGCAAACTCTTCATTGCACTGGCAGCTGAAGGTATAGGTGTGCAGGACTTAATGCAGCATGGAACTCATTATCATCTACAGAATTTATATAGAACCATAAACATGACTGGTAGGAAATAAAACCTAAGTGCTGTATTACAGTAGAGAGGGGAAGAATCTATTCCCACTTGCAAATATTTTTACAAAATCAGAAAGCAAATGAAGCCAGACATGAGTCTGTTAAGATGAAGTTTTCTGATCTTGAAGTTCAAAGCATACCACTCACAGTAGCAGTACAAAACCCAGCTAGAGAGCATGCTTGTAATTCCTCCATTTCGTGACATTTCATATGCTCAAAACAATTATTTTACTTTCACTGGCAGACAAAATGAATCCAATAATGATCCAAAAATGTAAGATACTATTTGGTGAGCAAACACGATCTAAGTCTTAAGCAGATGTGTCAACAGAAATGAATCCTAAAACTCTTACCATACAAAGTGCTTCATGTCCTAAGAATGCCATGTTCAGCACAGATGGATAAAGAATACTGTCCATCTTTGCTGCAATGTCTGTTTTAGAAAAGCATGGGCTAGGACTAAAGATTAAGTTTTCATGTAGTGTCATGCAGGCACCCAGCTGGGTAAGTGCTAGTGTTCAGGGCAGCAGTCACTCAGGTGCCACCTTGCCACTCCACTGGTGACAATCCTGCTCTTCCCCAAGGAAAGACCTAGAGCCTCACACAGGAATTATGTCCACCACTGTGCCCTACACATTCTCTCAGTTCACACTAACAGAAACCAGGCACTTTTTAAAGCCAGTCTCTGATAGAACTTGGGCTCAGGGATGGTCAGCTAACTCTACTACCATGTGTATCCTCCCAGCACACTGTAACAATGAAATAAAATTGTTCCAGCTGGTTTAGAGGCTTTAATCTCCTCCATTTCACTCACTCCTTGCAAATATGAGCCAATGTGTCATCTGAACAATGCTGAGCAGGAGCTTCTTAAAACATCTAATGATTTGAAATTGCTCATATCAAATTATAACCAAAGCTGTTAAGGTTTGCATTTCCAAGCAAGCAGTAACGATAATGCTTTATCTTTGGACATTGCAATAAATGGATAGTGTGATGCTGGCTCTCGTGAATGCTGAATGTATGATATGAGGTTGAAATAAGTTTTGTTAAGATCTGTTTTTTTATATACATAAGTTTTGTAATGTTGAAAGTCAATCTCCAACCATGGGGAAGGTTGAAGCAGGAAGGACTGCAGACTCAGCAGTGACATATGCACAAGGCTGGCTTAGCAGGGGCTTGGCTTACCAATACCATAGGTAAAGGGATGTTACAGGCGTGGGCAGTGTGCCTCTGGCTGCAGCTAAGCACCCAGCACTGTCCCTTTTTCCTTATTCATGTTGTGGTTCAATAAACCCTTTAAAATTTTAAAAAGTGAGACGTCATTTCTCAGACATGATCCTGGGTGGAAGACTTCTCCAGCACACTGAGAACCCGCATACTCTGAAAAAGGCCTGAAGGGTGAAAACATAGCAGCCCATCTCCTTAACAACTGAGGTCATCTCACAGCAGCTCTGTCCCTGCTGTGGCATTCAAAGCATTACCCAGAGCTGACTCCAGGACTGCCTGGGAGATTGCTCTCTCCCTGATCCTATCAGCCACACCAGCAGGGTCACAGGCTACAAGACAGCTCATATCCAAAGACCCCCTCAAGTGCTGTATCTGAAACATCAGAGTTCACACCTGGCTTGCTCCCACATTCCCTCCAAGGGACACCTGCACCTCCATAATTATGACTCAGGACCACACAGGACTGAGTATTTGATGTCTCACAGCCAGGCTGTGTGGAAAGCAACCCAGCTCCTTGAGTGTAGCCTTCTGCTGAGAGCCTTCCCCTGCTCTAACACCAAGTGTTCCCTCAAAAAGGAAAGCTACATGAACACCAGAGCAAGACATCAACAGTTTCTGGATCCATAAATATAGTAATATAATGTATTTTCTGTGCAAGGCAAGAGTATTTGTAATAAAAGAGAGCAACCCAAACCTTTTCTGGTGGTCTGGTTTTGGTTCACTTGTTTTTAGCTTCACTGGAATAAAAAAAGTGATCTGATGTTACAAACTTTTGTTTCTCATTTCTAGATGTAAACTGAAAAGTTAATTACCCAAATAAGTCTGGTCAGTGTCCCCTGTAAAAACCTCTGTAATTAATACAAAAGATTGCAGTTAGCTGTATAAAACTGTATTCAATGTTAACTAAGAAGAGTTATCAACTTCTTACCCTAGCCCCCATTCTCTGCTTCCCAATGCATATAAGGAATACATAATATGCTATATGTAGTCTTGTAAACTAGCCAAGAAGTTTCACCTTTAAAGGCTAAAGCCACCATAACAGAACTTCTCCTTTTTCCTCTGTCCAAATACTTCAGAGATGCACAAGTGATGTTTTAACAGGAATTAATTGCCAAGGAATAGCTACATCACTAAACTCTTTCCTTTCCAATAGCTCAAACCACAGCAAGAAGTGAGGCCAGTACCTGAACACTTAGTTTAAAGCAGTTCTAAAGGAGAAAAGGAGGTCATATTTTGAGTTTTGTGGTTTTGGGGGTGTGTGAATAATTTAGGAACATCCTTCCAAAATGAAACAAAATTATTTTTCTAGATCTGATGTTAAGGTATTCTACCTCTGCCTTTATTTCTTGTAATTTCCTACCAATTCTAAGGAATGTGTAAACAAGAACCATTCTTCTAATGCTCTCTTAAACCAGATAAGGCTAAATTAATGTGCACTATGAATTGGGGAAAACTTTGCAGCCTGCAAACTCAATTCTAAATTCTTTGTGTCACAAAGATGAAGGCAAACACTGAACTTGGCTGCAGGCAGTTATAGAATGGTCACTACACTACCAACACAATTTAGTTGATTGAGTTTTCGCAGGGACAGTCCTTTCACAGGCCCTCAGCATGGAGGAAAGCGTGACTCAGTGGGATTTTTAGGAGATTTCAAGGACATGATGGCTCCAGTTGTAACCACAGTAGCCATAAAACAAGGTATGAATAGTGCTTGCCTCATCCTGACACAGCAACCTGCAATGGGAAGAGCCCTCCCAAGGGAAATGGTATCTCTTGAACACAGTCACCAAACCCTCAGGGTGAACTGTGGCCTCATGAACTATAAAAACTTGGCAGTGAAGACAGCAAGAACAGTGAATATCTCCCTCTGTTGCTCTTTTTCTATTCAACTCCACATCAATTAAATATATTTGACATAGTGACTGGGTAAATAGATTTATTTAGTAAATGTGTCAAAAAATGTTAAATGCTTCAAAGAGAAAAAAAAAAAAAAAAAGCAAAAGGCAGACTATCAGGACTCCACACAACACAATCATACACGAAAAATTATTTTTACATGAAAATCCAGAAGCTGGGTAGTAGAAATAGCCTAAGTCTGATAGAGGAGAACACAAAAAGAAATAAAAATCAAATAATGCTCATGAACTATATATGCTTCCAGAACTAAATCTTCTGGATCTTCTAAACTACTACCCCAATTACACAAACTTTCATGCACTACTCAACATTGTGAGACATCAGTGATCCAGATTTCCCCCAACCTCCCTCACAGCTTTCAAACAAAGTGTTAATAAAATAAAATAGTATACCTGCTGAAACAGCAGATCACCATTAACCTTCCATAGTCTTAAAATCTATTCTGCAGATTGTGGATTGCCACATTACTGATCTCTTCTAAATTTCCTTATTCCGTAAGAAATTGTGTTAAGTATTTTTTCCCCTTTTGAATTAAGGCATATCATCATGGGCTGTTTAATTTTATTCTGTTAAAATTCCAGTGGTGTCTCCGGCATGACCACCAGAATAACCCATCACCAGCACTCCAGGGAGCTGAAATATCCAAACTCAGCTGAGATCTGAGCTGCAAAAGGCTGCCCTGAGCAGACAGCAGCTGTCCCTGCAGGCCCTGCTTTAGGCACAGGTAAGGGAAGATGTGCTCCTTGTGCACCTTCTCCTGTTCGGCTCTGCTCAGCTGGAAGCCCTGCACCTTCAGGGATGCCGCTGTGCTGCTCTCATGAGATTCTTCCAACGCTGGAAGAATCCAAGCTCCAGCACAGGGTTGCAACCCACGCTGCTGCTGCTGCTGCCCTCGCACCTCACCTATTTATCTAACGAGCCACTGCACCACACCACGGTGGAATCCAGCCTTTGGCCCATGTCTGGAGCTTTAAGGAAAGGCCAGCAGCAGCAGCGGAGCGCTATCTAAGGGGCAACCCTTCCTTCCTGGCGGCTGCAGTAAGCAAAGCCCCTCAAGAGCAGATTTCAGAAGGCACCCTGCACCAAGAGCCTCACTGGATGCCCTCGGCTCCAGCTCCCGGGTGGGCCCCGCAGCCCCTTACCTTGCTGTCATCCATGTGTGCCGCCAGTCCCGTTTCCCCCCGCCGCAGCCGCTGCTCGAGGAGCAGCCGGAGCCGCCTGCCGGTGTCCACAGCCCCGGCGGACACCGCCGCTCACAGAAGCTCAGGGCCGCCCGCGGTCGCCGCCATCACCCGCCGCCATGTTTGTTTACAGCCACGGGGCACCGTAGCGCCGGCAGAGCGGTGCACGCTGGGAAGTCTAGTCTTGTTCGGCCCCGTCGCCATTGGCCGCCGCCCTGATGGGCACGGGGAAAACTACAACTCCCAGCAGGCCCAGCCGAGGAGCGGTGCGGTGATTGGTCCTCGTCTAGCCGGCTGGGCGAACTACATTTCCCAAGGGGCTGCGGGCGCTCCCCGGCCTGGCCGCAATAACTGTATTTGTTGTTTTGTTGGTATTTTGGGGTGTTTGGTAGTTTGTGTTTTCTCTGGACACACTGAGCTCCCCCAGCCTGGAGAAACAGTCGCTGTAGTCCTTTGAGAATGCCCAGTCCCTCCCGTTTGCATGGGGACACAAGGCACAGATCGAATGTTTAATACTCGATGCAAAACCGGGCCATCGTCCTGTGTCTGTGCCTTGAAATGAAGTCTGTGCTTGCTGGAAAGACACACATACCTCAGTGCACAATTCTCTTAAGCATGGCCCACGTTTCAAGCTGGCAGTGAAACCTGAAGCTTGATGTGTTTCATGTTGCTGCATGTTCCTTTTTATTCGTGCAACTCTAATCGCAGGAGTTTGCCATGACTTAATCTCTCTTACATGCAATTGTTAGGGCTGAAGGCTTTGTCACGGGATTTTCCCCCTGAATCACAGATCTTCCTCTTGGAGGGATATGCTTGCTAGATGGCAAAGACAAAGCACTCGCAAAGCTTTTGTTTTGTTTTGTTTTGTTTTTCCCTCTATAAGCTTATATGCTTCTCAGTTGTCAAAGACAAGGCATTTTGCACACTAATTCCTATTTGCTTGTCCAAAAAACAACGAATCAGTTGGGGCAACTCCTCCTTGAAATAACAGTAATAAAAAATCCGGGATGATCAGTGTGTTAAACAAGAGGCATCAGCCAATAAAATGGAAGGAACAGCTCGCTATGGGCTTGTCTCCTGTGATGGACCCCCACCTTTGCCTTCAAATTCTTCCCGAAGGTGGCGAGGCGCCTCATACAGCCTTTGGCACTATCCTGGGCCCTAAAGCTGCCTTTAAAAGCCAGCTGGGGGTTTCCCCGGTGAAGGGAAATATTGAGTGGCAAAGAGCCAACATAGCCGCTTAGGCAACTCTCTGTTGCAACATGAGTGGAGGGAGGAGATTAGACAGAGCCCTGGTGCTGATTCAGAAAGGCCAGAATCCTTTTAACCAGCAAATTAAAGTTATAGCTGCATCTTTTCTTCCCACTGGATTGCCCCACACTACCCATCCTGCTTTTAATCACATAAGAAGCACAGCTCCCAGCTTCTGACCTAAAAGCACAAGGTCCCTGTCTCAGCACTTAAGAGCTTCTGTATGTTAGCAGGGAACAAGTCAAACTATGCATTTCAGTCTGCTTTTCCACCCGGGCTGTGCTCTCCTCCTGGATGAATTTGGACATGTGAGCTGAGTGGGAGTCTGTCAGAAAGAACAATTGTGAATGGAACTGAGTATTTATATATATATATATATATATTCACATACAGAGAGAGCTTAAGATTATGACATTTTATACAGATTTTAGCAGTTTAAACATTTCAACCATAGTGATGTACACCAAGGAAATTCTACCCTGTGTTACATTCAGTGTCATATATTGTATTGGCAGGTCCATGATGAAATTAGTAATATTTTTTAAAAGAAGGGTTGTGCTTCTGGGATTCAGAGAGACTTTGAGGAAGATAAATAAAGTGAGTTCAGCAATCAGGCAATAGCTTAAAAATCATTGCTTATGTCAGTGTGACTAAAAAAGAGATATAACTCACAGGATGATTTTGCACCATGTGCTCATATTTCAACACATCCCAACAGGGTGTTTAGTCTCCCTAGATCTGTAAATGTGTTAATTCAGGCAATTCAAAATCTGTTCCTCTGAAATAAGAATAAATCTTGCAATCTTTTGGTATCAAGCATTTTGCTGAAATTGCTCCACTGTACATTTATGGAGCCTTTAGAGATTCACAGCCTTTGAGATGAGTTCATATATAGATGTCAAGGCAAAGATAAAGCTAAGATATTCTCTTGTTTACTTTCCAAATGTATTGAGATGTGAATTGCTTAAATAGAGATGCTAACTCATTTGTCATGGGGCAAAGACTGTGCAAGAATAGCCTCTCTTTCAAGCCCTTGGGGTTTGGGGTTTTGTTTGTGGGACTAACAGAGAAATTGCACTTTTCTGCATCCTTTAATATGATACCCAAGAAATGTTTCTGGAAACAGAAGAAATTCTCTGTCCTTCAATTTGTAGATTGTGTTCACACTAAGACAGAGAACACCTTTAATTTATCATTTAAACCCACCAGTTAAAAGTATTTGTCACTGAGGAGTGACCCAAAAAAGTTTCTTTACCTAATATTCTATATATTTATATACAGAATATTATATAATAGATTATATAGAATATATATCCAAATATATCTAATATTTTATATAACTAGGATAAAAGTATAACAGTTTGTTGTTAGTTTGTATTTTTTTCTAACATTACAGAGATCACCTATATATGCTAAAGACCTGGAAGATCTGGTAAACAAGTGAACAGCACAGTGTACAGTGATTGATCACCTGGTATGATTAAAAGAAAATTCTGTTCAAAACAAATGTTCTTTGAAAGTTGATTTTTAAAACCTAATCAGTGTTTGAACAAAGCACAGCACATTGGAAGCCTGATCTGCAACTACTTCCTAAACACTGTATAATTAAATGTTGATAAGGGGGTGACTCTCATATTTGCTAAATTCTACTTTGTGACAAGATGAGTGCCTTCTGTAGCTGCAAATGCATGAAGTCACATCTACAAGGCTGTTTAGCTATTGCAAATGTACTTCTCATGTAAAATGGACTTGAAATAAGATAATTTGGAATAATCAGCTCTTGTCCTGTGCATACACAGAGGCAGAAAAGTTACTGCTTTATCTAGCTAATCTAACTTTCCCACATAAGCAAAGTCTTGAGACAGTGCTCATGATGCTTTTATATTGCTGAAGAGTATCTGTAAATTGAAATATTGCATGAAAATGTTTATGCTGCAGTTGGAAAGGAGCTACTTCGTATTTTCTAGCTTGTGGAAGGGAGAAAAAGAAGTCAGATGGTCCCATACTTCACACATATGATTGGTAGTTTCAAATATGATCAGAGGAGAAAACCAGAAATGGTTGAAAAAGTCATTTGAATAACACAGATTTCATACAAAATTTAAACTAAATATAAGAAACTGAGAGCTAAGGATCAAGAAAAACAAATCATTGATTAAGAAGATGACAAAGAGTGGGTTAAAGTTCAGTGAGGTGTGCAAGTGAGTAAAATTCAGTCTTGTTCCGAAACAACAAAAAAACCAGAACAGCACAATATGCCACGTTCCAGAATGTAAGAGCCATGTTGTATCTGGCACTTGAACAACAGAGAATTATTGCTGCTGATATGGTAATTGCAGAGGTACAGAAAAAAAGTGGGTGGATCATGTGAAATTCATGAAATACTTGAGGTGAACTTACAGCAGGATTAGTCTTTTAATTGTGTACATTGATCTCTGTGCACAACTGGTTTACTAAAAAGGCATATTGTTCATTCTCAAGAGGTTTAAAAATCCACTTCAGCTCACTGTCTCTGTTTTGGTTTTTTTTTTTTTTTTTTGGTTCTTAAAGTGTTTTGCAGCATGCTACTCCCCTTTGGCCTACGCAAACAAATATGTCTGCATATGCATACCTACTAGAGCCAGTCAAAACTGCTGTTGGTAGCTGGCTTTTCTGGTAAGAGCATTTCTGGTTGCTTTCTACAAGACATAAAATCATTTTTAACAATTTTGTCCAGCCCCAGATTCTGTGGCATGGGCTGTACTCACATTCAAAACATTTACTAATCTTAAGTCTGATACTGTTGTTTTGTCCAAGGGCATAAACAAGGTTTCTGCATAGCTTGAGCAAAAATTGAAGCACTTGTATGGCAGGCTGGATCTGCACTGTAACTGGGTCAGAGGACTTCCATGATGACCTTGACTACTTTCAGAGATGCCATTGTCTCTCATGTGAAGGGTTGGAGCATCACATACAGCACTTTGTCCAGGCCTGCACTGCTCACCCCATCTTAAGTCAGCATCATACCAGCTAACTTCTGATTTGCACCTGTGTTTAAGTGTGTTTGACTTCCTCTGCTGGTGTAGCTGCCCATGAACCTTGTATTTGTGTTTAACGAGGTTTGTATTTAATGAGACTGCTCATGTGAACAGGAGTTACTTACAGATCAAATCTACACTGCAAAAAGTGTTGCATTAATTTGTAATAAATGTAAATGAAGGATCTACTCCTGGGTAGCACTTATTCACAGGGAATTTCAATACAACAGGGAAAACACGTAGCAGGCTCCTGGGAGCTGACAGACTGCCTGCCTCACCCATCCATATCCATGCAGGGGAAATAAAAGTGAGTTGTTGAAAAAAACCACTGTTACTCCCTAACCTGTTGTCAGCTCCCTTCTTTATGACTCCCAAAATCTTCCTGACATGTCCCAGAGCTCCTATTCCACCAGTATATCCTGAAAAAAAAATCCAGCAACTTTTCCATTCCTTTGGAGAGAGCTGGAGTTGTTCAGCCTGGAGAAGAGAAGGCTCCAGGTAGATGAAAGGGGAAGAACAATAACAGGTAACATATTTTTTAACATGGCTGGGGCTAAAACAGTTTGACTTACATGGGTAGATTGGTTTTAGAGAATGTTACTTTTATGCATGTATTTTGAAAATAGTCTGATCAAATTTTGCAATTTATTTTACTGAGCTTGCAAAAATTTGCGTATCAGGTGGGCCAGGTGCAACCCACTAAGAAAGCGTGGATACTCTTGAATTTCTTTCTCTACTTTCACACAACCTGATGCTTTGTCAGATTCCTGGAAAAGAAGTATTAATACCTAAACAATGAACATAAATACCCCTATGCTTCTCTCTTGGTAACTCAAAGCAAATTGGAATGGCTTCTCAGGTATTTGGAGTAATTCAAGGAACAATTAAAATGAGAGACTTAAAAGTTCTGGTAAACTCCTCAGTCAGGCACATGCCTTTAACTCTGCTCACTTTGATCTTGGCATCACTGGAAGAAATGACATTTAAATTTGCAAGTCAGACTGCTGATAGTTCTCAAATTATCATATCAAAAATCTAACAACCAAGATAACTGACTACAAATGCACATAAATATCTAGTTTTCTCATTCACACACACATATGTATACATAAAACAATTGTAAGCTCCAAATTATCTCTGACTTGAAAGCATAATTGATTTGTGGCAACTGTTTGAAGAACTGGAGGATTAGCTGTAATTATAAGATCAAAATTAGAAAATATTGACTAGTTTGCAAAAAGCATTAAAGTAAAAAATTGGGGCAAAAATTGGGTGGGGCAAGTGTGTATGTATATCCCCTATGTCATAATAAAACCCTTATTCTTTCTTTTTAATTTTATAAGACTGCTAAACAAATATCAGACAAGATTGATCAAGGGAAGAAGGAAATGGGCTCTGTGAAACGCTAGCACTGAAATCAAGTTACCTGTTTTTTAAGCAAGTGGTCTTTTTTTAACTTCTACCTCAGGATTTCCCTCTAGAATTTATGACTGGGGACTCTATTGTCCCCCCAGAACTGGAAACTAAGACTAGAGTTTTAGAAACTATACAAAATATTTTGCTTCATGTATGGTCTGGTGTTACAAACCACTTCTGGTCAGGCTGTGCAGGGTGGTTCTTCATGCAGCAGAAGGTGTCTGTGCCCCTTTCCTGCACTGTGTCCAGCAGTTCTGCTGTCAGACTCAGGAGCAGTGGACATTAAAGCTTTACCAATTCCTGAATGCTCCCCCTCCCTATGAGAGACCATTCCTGGTTTTTATCTACTGGAGCATATGTCTATAAAAATGCTAAATGATGCTATGAGGTAAATCGAGGTAGTAAACCTAGAGCAAGTGGAGCTTTCATCCTCTCCAGGATCTCTTGAGATCCACAGCTATGTATTTACAGATAGAACATTCAGGAGTTTTCTCCAAGTATTTTCCACAATTGTAAGACCCAGGTTAAGATGCAGGAGAAAGCCTGACATATACATGTAGTGCTGATGCCCATGTTAGGTGCTGCTTGGTTTCAAAGGCATTTCCAGGAGCTGATTTAAAACATTTACATCAGTGTGCTGCTCAGATCACTGAAACTTAGAGGTAAGGAGCTAATTATAGATGCTGTGAGCAGACCCATTGGTAGTCCTTTCATAGAACTGAATGATGTCATGCCACAGAATAGCTTTGCAATCAGTTCAACAGGTGCTTTGCAAAAAGAAATGCAGGTGGGGTATTTGTATGTGTGTTTGTTACAGGTATTTTTTTGTTTTTTACCATCACCACTTCTTCACGCAAGTGAGCTATTTATTAACTAACTGTTACAATGCCAGGTATAAACATTAACCAAGGAAGTGATGAATTTATACAGAGATTGACAGCTGTTTGCTAAAAGTTCACTTTCATTGCATATATAGAGGTCTTAGCTCTCTTATGACCTGTCTTATGGAAAGAAGCATCATCTTCAGAGCACTGTAAACTTCCTTCAGGGCAATCACTCCCTTCCCTTACCTCTGCCTTTGTTACCATCCTTTAAATATCTAGCTGTGTTGGGGAGAAAAGACCTTATTGCTGAATCTGTATCGAGACTGCTATGGAAAATTTTCCCTTGACAGTGTTAGAAATGTTATTCAGAGTCACACAGATAGCTACAGCATCCATAAATGGAATACAGCTCACCCTTTTCCCCCTTTAATGTGTTCAGCAGACAGGTGGCAACCCAACTGCTGGGAAATTCCTAAGTATTTATATCCTTTAACTCTCAAATGATTTGAACAAGTAATAGGAAATGTCATGCATTGGGTATATGAGCAATGTCCCCATTAATCAACCATCCTAAATAAACTGAATTATTGTGTCTGTGTACTGATAAGAGCAAGTTTGACTCTTACTGGTTCTGCTCCACATGGAGCTTTATGGACAGAATCTCTTACAAGTTCACTCCTCTTCCACACATGCTTTGGTTAGGCAAAGGAGGGACTCACAAATGTAGAATACCACCAAGATGCAATTGCCTGCTTTCTGGTGCCAGCACTTGACTCCCACTTAGACATCATTTTTAACTAAGCGTAGAAGCTGTGAGGCAGCACAGATCCACTCCTGAAAAGTGAAATCTTAAGTTGCTCTAAAACAGTTTTAGCAGATTAGACCCAGCATGTTTTAGAGACAACTGGGATTTTGAAAATGAAGTCCAAAAAAAAAACCAAATTATTTTTTAATTTCTAGTTTCATGAAAGAATGGTTGATTCACAACTTAGGTTGGTTACTGGTGTCCTACACATCGTTTCAAAGAATGAAACTGGAATTTTTGAGTTACACTGGAGGTCCTGTCTGCCTCAATTCCTGATGATCTTTCATCAGTTTTGGCAGCAGACTACTACTTTTAATGTATGTGTCACAGGGCATCCTGTGAGAAAGGAAATCACAGGGAATGCCAGAAAAGTGCCAATGTATACATTCCTGGAACAACTCACTGAATATAGAAAAAAACTCTCAGCAAAGAACATGTAGTGCCAGGCAGGTTGCACTCACTACCAGTGTGGTACAGATTCTCACTGGGTCGACACAATCTTTGCAGGCAAGTACCCTGAAGCAAATGTATCTGCAATATGTCTATTTGGTAGGCACTGTAGGAGAACACACACATGATCTGTTCAGCACCTCTCAGATCCAAATCCCTGGTGCCAGACAATTTATAGGGGAGTTTGCCCTCCTCTCTGAACACAATGTGGATTCTATAGCTGTGTTCCCATCAAAATATTGAAGCACCATTAGGAAGCACATACCTATGAAAAATCTGTTTGAAAGACATGAGTCTCAAAGTCTGCTCAAGAGTTTACCTGAGCATACCTATGTAAACTACTGAAAACAAAGCAGGTGCCTTATGAATTGCAGATAAGACAGATGTTACTGAATCCACAGTGCTGGAAGTCTGTAGAAATAAATGAAAATAATTTTTAAAAATTATAATTAATAAAATTATAAAGCTCTTTGGCATAACAAATAATTCATAAATTATTTAGATGGCTTTATTGCTTAGTCTTTGTATGTTTTGGCTTATACATTTCACAATCTGGCTGCACAACTTAGAAGAAATGAATACAATACAGCCTTTTTGCACCACTCTATATTAACTGGAAGTAAATATACTCAGTGCAGCTACACTGTCAACTCATCAACAGCTATAGAGGCTGAGATAAGCAATTCAGAATAAGACTGGGATTTTTTTTTTTAGATATATTTGCTTTTCCATTTGTTACTAGGGATTTTGGTGGTGGTGGTGGTGTTGAAGAATTTCATACCTTCATTCCTTAAATTACATATATATGGTCTTGACCCATTTTAGTCCAGGGTCTTTTTTCACATCTTTACCAATGTCAAAGGGCCTCCCTATGGATGTAAATGTGATTTGCTACCATAAAAATATCCAACTGCTAAGCACAACAACAACTTTTATATGTCCTATAAAATCCACAAGCCTTACTGCATCACAGGCATGCCTCAGGGAGGCAAAGCAGAGACAGGATCTGAGTATGGTTTTAGCACCCACTGAGATGAATCAGTTAATATTTATTGTATCATTGTATGATTATTGCAGTCTCGCTTCAACATAAAGTTAAGCTTGCTTGTAAATTTTAATTGTGTACATGTTACTTTAGTAAGTTTTACAGTATAAATTCATCTTCAATAACCTGACTTTAAAATATTTGGCTTAGCAATGATAGGATTAACCTTAAGGTATCTATATTTAAAAAGAACTGACTTCTTCCTGAAATCCCTTTGCTCAAAACAATTCAAACATAGAAATTCATACACTGAAATTTCATAATAGTGACAGGACTATTCTGATGTTTGACAGATAATGATGATGCACTGATGCACTGAGATTTCTCTATGTAAAATAATACAAGATACAGGAATCATGACTGCCCCATATAACAAATCAGGACCTTTGAAGGCCAGCTGCTCTAACTCCCTGTTCACAGCAGTGCCAGCCTCAATGAGTCCAGCTCCAAAGTCAGATCACATGTCTCGGGACCTTGTCCATTCCAGCATTATCTCCAAGGAGGGGGAAGCCTCTCTAGGCACCTGTTGCAGTGTTTGACCACTCTCATTCTAAAGAGCTTTCCTCTATTGTCAGACAACAGATGTCAGCTGAACCACTGACAAAAAGAGTGACTTGCTCTACTTCTGTTGGATTGGCAAGATGGACTGGCCCATGTTGCATTAGAACAATGCCAGATCCACAGCAAGGGAAGTGTCAGGACCACACAGTAAGAAGAAGAGAGCAGGAAACTGTGAAGTAGAGCATCACCTGATAGATGGGCACAGCCAAGGCACCTGCACTGACAGATGTTGGTTCTCTCTTTCCCTAAAACTTGTTGGGCAGCCTTCTTCCTATTTTGCCATCTCCTCTCCTGTGGCTGAAGCCTTTGTTCACATGCTGTTAACCAAAGGGGATCGTGCTCTCTTTTCAGCTTTCAGCATTAGTACAACTGCAGCCTGCTGTCCTGCTGGCATTAGATGGTAAGAAGGTATTTTAAATGAATCATCAGTTATAATAGCCATTTTTCTTAAACTGTGGCTGACATAACTTAATTGTAGGTCCTACTACAAAATAGCAGATGAATAACCATATAATTTCTGCAACTTAGTAATTAGACAGGCCCTTCTAACAGGGGCTTCTTTTTCCTTCTATATTCTGGAACCCAAATTGCATCCACCATTTTCCCACAAATGTCTTCATTGACTGGCTCACAAAAGGCTGTGTCCTCATATGTTCCTGTCTAAGAAGTTCTTCTGAGCCTTCACAGCTGCTGAGAAAAATTGTCTTGGAAAGTCACATTCTCTACTTGAAATTCCCCCCTTAAAAAACCTTCTGCTCCATTTGATTTCGTAATATCCCATTTAGATTTTAAATGGTCATGAAGAGGCACATTCTTCAGCATAACTTTATCTGGAACTCATCATCATTTGATCAATGGCTTGAAACAATTTTTAGTGACTGGAGAGTCAACAAGCCAAATTTATATCTGAGGTAAGCACAAGCAGCTTCAAATAAGTCATGAGAAGTTTGAGTCAGAACTTCACAAAGAAAATAAAACACTGCATTTGCAGCCCTGTGCTTCAATCTCATTGATCTTCTCCCCTTCTTTTTGCAGGCCGAATATAAACCAGAGTTTTAAACATTTTTAATACAATCATGATTCTTCCCTGGCTACAAGGAGACCAAGTAGAAAACTGCTTTAAAGCAGGTATGTTCTTGCAAGATTTTTAACCCCTCTGCAGAGCTAAAAGACTTTTACCCATACCTAACCCACAGAATTCAGCTTGCTCCTGACCATGGCAGGGTAGTCAAGAAAGCAATATAAAAATTAAGCAGCAGTCCTTCACCTCACCTCCACTTTCCATCTAAAAAAAAAAAAGACACTGAAATTTTCTCATGCTTCTTTTCTCTGTAACCTGATATTTTCACCTGTCTTTCTCAACAAACTCTGCTCTCTGTTTTTGGCCATTGAACTAATCTCAGACTGACAATTTTCTGACCAGTGCATTCAACAAAATAAGACTCTGTTCAACAGTCTTTTTATCCTAAGAATGTTATTACTGTTAAGCCAAAATATTGATGTTCTGGGTGTTATCCACTTAAAAGTTTATATGAATGAGAGCTTATAAATGCAGGTCACTGTAGCGCTCATGCCCTTCTTTCCCACAGCAACAACAAATAGTAATTAACTTGGTTTTCTTTCCCCTTTTAGAACTCAAGTTTATTTTGCATATCCATTATGGGTTTGTCTGTCTTTTCCTTTTTCATATTAGGCTCTTTTTATTATTTATTAAGTACATTTTAATGACTCCATGGAATCGAAATCTCTTTCACAATCCATTTGAATAACAATGGAGTTTTACTGACATATTACTGCAACACCCAAATTGCACTTTAGAATTAAATAAACAGTAGTCTATCAAATCCACAATGTTTAGGATACCTGTAAGTGTCAGGAGATGTTAGAAGTTGGCAGAAACAACAAAATGGATTATGAGAAATCCTAAAGACTAAAAGTGTCTGAAAATATACTTTCCTGTGTCCATATGTTGAAAATAAAGTATTTTAAAATAAATAAACATAAATTGACTGGTCTTCATTACTACAGGTTATACATTCTCTTTCTACATTTAGATTTTTAAACTATTTTGTTGATTGTGAGCTCACTTTAGCATGCTGTCAAGACAGTAACTTTGACTTAATGGTTTATATTGAGCCAGATGACATTTCATATATCACAACTTTAAAGCATTTTATGAATGCTGAACTTCTTTTATCATATCCTTGGTATTCCTAAAAAATATTTTATTATTAGAAAAACGGGAAGTCTAAAATTTATTTAACGCTGGTAGTTACTATATCCTACACAACTTGATGTACTCAAGAAGGATATGAATTGTCAAAGACCTCATACATTTTATGCTGCCCTCATAATAAACGCAAATACATTTTACTTCTGATTCATCATTGGCCACAAACAAAACATGAACACACACAGCCATTCTCCAGATAGTATAAATTAGCATAGCAACTGAAGTGTGAGTTGAGCAATGATGATTTACACCATCTGTGCTTACAGCCCATTACCAATTCATTTCAATAGAAGTGTACCAGCCTACAGACAAGTGACTAACAGTGAGTAAGAGCACAAAGTAAGTGAGGTGGGTGTATATTGTGACAACTATCTTAATTTCTGGAATGTGTTTGTGATTTTTTTTAATGTATTATCTTTTTTGTTGTTTTTATTTAAATATTCTCTCTTTGGATATATTAAAAAGTGAGAAATGTTACTAGTTAAGTTTTTCAGTTGCTGTAGATTTGTCTGAACTTGATGTTTCTTGAGAACATTTCATTATTCTGTTTCTTGATGACATGTTATTATGCTCCTTTTCTGTAAATAATATTTATTTGGATCTCCAATTTCAAATGCCTCCTCGAAACTTCATCTGGCTGTTTCATAGAGAAGTGGCTTGACCACCAAAATAGTAACTTCTTTTTCTGTTTAAGATAACTAGAGAAATCCCCTCAGCTTCATAAAGGCCATCCCTAGTACCAGAAATTGTTGTTACTTTTTTCTTTGTCTTTTCACATTGTCTTATGTTATATATCTTACCTATAGTATTTGTGGGTGTGTGTCTCTTCATTGCAAACTAAGCCAACAAACTTTAGTGCAAGTGCCTACTTTAATAATTGCCTGTGCAACTAAGTAAAACAAAAGTTACTATTTCTTTTCTGAGACCAAGAGAGGAGAGGGGAAAGGATGAATTAGTGGTTAGATTTGGAATTTTAGAGAACTTGGTTGAGTTCTCTGATCTGTAACCATCTTGCTATATTACCTTGGATGAGTAACTTAATCTCAGTAACTCAGTTTACATCCATAAAACATGGTTTCATTATGCCACTCTGTCCCACAAAAGACTTGCAAAAATAAAGGGTATCTCTACAAAGATTGCAGAGATAGGAATAATGTCCATTTCTACTGAATAATGAATACAGGGTTTATGAAGTAAGGAGTTACAGGGAAGCAAACAGCTGATGCTCTCCTTCCTTTATTCTCTACTTTCTGCTGCTACAGTTTCTGTAATTCTTCTCTTTCATTGCTCCAAATCACTCACTCTTGTCCTACAAAGAACAAGAATATTGCTTCATCTTGTCCTATATTCCAGCCCAAACCCCATATCTGCATTGAACCTAGACCCCTCCACTTACTTACCACCCCCAGCTTTTTGGATGGGCTGTGAATCTGGCACTCCTAGCTACAGGGAAGTAGAGCTATGAAAACTACCTGCAGTGACAGACTAGTGAGGCTACTCTCATTAAACCATTTTTCAGAGGGACAGAACTTCCAAGGTGCGATGCACACATGGCAGGGATGAATCAGTTTGCCCCTGAGCACTGCTACTCACCACCCCACATCTCTGATGCCTGCATTTCCCATTCTGCTCAAATCCCTCCTCTCTGGAGTGAGCTCTGTGATCTCCCACGGACCTACAAACCTTTTCTTTCTTCTGCTCTTTCCCCACCCTCAGTCCTACATCTTCCATAGCTACTGGTTTTCAAATCAGCACGTTCCTATTGCTACTCTCCCACAAACCTGTGCTGCTCTGACTGCTGTACCTGGCTCTTCATCTCAACAAAGGAAGTGGTATCAAAAAATGCTACAAATGTTTTGATGTAAGCATCTCAGCAACACTTCTACTTTTAAATACCCTGAAAAATAGCTGGTAGCAGTTGTGTCTGGTACAGAAGTTTGCTCTGAAAGCAGATTAGGCCCAACCTGCCACTCTCCCTGAAGCTGTCCATGAAAAAGTCATGGATCACCTCACTTCCCATCTGGTGACTTGTGTTTCCTCTAATCTGTTTCAGCCAAAACAAACCAGTGCAGCTGACTTCAACTATTTAAACTGCTTAAGCTGCTGTGGTTGACTTTGGCCAAAGCAAGCTTGGGAGGGATTGAGTGAGCAGCTTGCAGGCTGGGAGGGGAGGTGGTAGCCTTTGGCAGAAGACAGCCATGAGGGTGATTGGGAGCAGTCTGGGAATGGTAACCTCTTCAACAATTCCACTTCAGCCTATGGAGGAAGTGAGCAGCCAGAAGGGGATTTTAAAGCATGGTAAATTCTGTGCTTTATAGTTCAATTTTCACGTATTTCGCAAGAGGTTTCACTGGCAAAACACTCCTTTACACTACTAAGAAACTATGATGACGTTACTCAGGCTGTCATTTATCTTTCCCCTGTTTAATCACTGCTAACTGATTAACCAGATGAAGTGCCACAAAATCCATTAGCTGGAAAGGGAACAAAAGGCTGTGCTAGTTAGTAGTAATAAAGAAAGAGAAACCTTTGTAAGGAAGGTGCATGACCTCCAGCTCTTGAAAGTACTCAGCCATTGCCCCTCCCTGGCCCCCAGGAACAGGGGCAGTGAGGGGTGACACACTTGCAGCCACTCCTGCCAGAAGTGAGGCATGAAGGGGTAGGACACGGGGGAGTGTCAAAGTTCAAGGGCTATGGCATGGCCTGTTGGACAGCCACCACAATGTCTTTTGCCCTTGTTTTACCCCATAGACACTTCTGATCTTCTTATCTCATAAACCTCATAAGGAGGCACAAGAAAGGAATGTTAACTTTAACTCTTTCAGTACCATTTTCTCAAAAACAAACAGTGAACTTAAGCCAAAAAGTCCATCACCAGAAGTGTAGCAAAATACATTTCATACAATTTACAGACTTTAGAAATTTGGGGAGGGGAAGTCAGCAGCCAGGGAAACCAGCAAAGCTAGGCACTCTCTCTCCCCATATTGTTCTAAAGGCCTGACTCTCCTGGTTTGCACCTGCAGTTCAGATAATTTCCAGGAGCTTGCTGTGCAAGTCGTAGGGTGGGAGGAAAGGCTCTCAGAAGGAAAAAAAAAAAAAAAGCTTAAGCTGATGTAAAGACTCTGACATGGAAAGGAGTTTCTGCTCCTACAAGAGTGGCTATAGCCAGCTGAGGGATGTCAGCTGCCAACACACTCACACTTTGTCCACTGCAAACAGGAGGCAAAAGATGCAGCTCCTACTCTCAATGAAATGAGGTCTGATGCTGCTGTGTTTGAGTCTTCCTGACTCCTTCTGTTTGTGTCTTTGGGTTAGCAATGAACATGTCCAGTTTCACCCTGCAATGTTTTCCCAGATCAGACTTCAGGCTCAAGCTCGGCTGAAAATAAGTTATTCTCAGAAATTTCAACATGCAGGAATTAATTGTGACACCACTGGTTTTGTCATATCTTTTATTATGTTAGCAAAAAGAAATATCCTGATTCTATATTGAAAAAGCTTTAACTCACTGTTCTAGTACAGACTTTTCTGCATATATATATTTTAACTAAAAAGAAAAATATTTTCAAAAGATCACAAGTACTTCTTATTGTTACAGTTTTAGAGTCAGGAAAATTTCAGTCTTAAAATTTAAACAAAAGCCAAACCTGTTACATAAGGTGTTACTGAGTTGAGGTGACAAAAGCGAAGAGAATTGAAATGTCTTTCGTCCTCACCACGCACCTCTCTCCACTGCTCCCCACTTCTCTTTGTGAGGATAACCATGCTGGAACTATTTGTTCCTGCAATTTTCTGGAATGAAAGAGCTGGGGCACTGGCCGTCACCTCCAGTTTCTCTGGCACACTCTCTGATCCCCTTCATCAAAATGGGTCAGTTCTAGCTCTGTTAACCAGCAGTCAATTGTGCAGATTTTTAATGCTGTAAGCACTTTGTAGGTCTTGGGAAAGGCATCTTTGGGGCCACCGCTTTATTGAGACAGAAGACCACAGCTACTGGAAAAGGGACACATGCAAAATAGTGAATATCCCAATGTTAATTGCTTTACCATGATTTCTTTTGGTAATTTTCACTGCTTTTGATCTTTTGTCTTTCTCATGGAGCTTGGGCTTCTCTCTCCCCCGCATGCTCTGCACTCCTTCACACAGGACGTGACTGTTCAGTACAACTGCCAACAAGACTTTCTCACGAGACAGCTCACAACTCCCTAACATGAGGGCCTTCATCAAAGTTGATCTTGGTCAATACTGACAGGACAGACCCCCCATACAATTTATTCTGAGTTACCTGCTTCCCAAAACACCAACCACCCAAACCATTGCACTGTGAGTGACAGACACATGCTTTTCTCAAGGCACTTTAGTTGAAGAGGCAGGCACTAAGAACGTAAGGACCCATGTAGTTAATCCTCTTTCTCATGCTGTCTTCCAAAGGTTTCTGGCACAGGGATTAAAAAGCCATCAGAGCTGATGGAGTGGAGTTTCAATTTTGGTGTGCAAGTTGTCCTGCATGCCCAGAAGCCCCAGCAGGTCCCCCATAGTAATAACGCCTCTAAGGGAGAAAGAGGACTGCAGAATATTGTCATGCCTGGAAGAAGGATGCATAAGACGGATGGATGACATTTTGGATTGGTACTAGCCATAACAGATACATGTCAGGCAAAAATAACATACTTCTGTGTATCTGCATAGATTTTCTGTGGTTTCAGTATTAAATTTATTTAGCAAGGTTATTTCATATTCCATATGGCCCATAGGGCTCACCTCAGTGACAGCAGTTGGAACTGGATGACTTTAAGCTCCCTTCCCGTCCCTCAAACACCCCGTGGTTGTATGATCCCGTAACATTACCACAGAGGGATGCGACGCCTTCACACCGGGTGGTTCTGCGTGGCTCCGCACAGCAGCACGCTGTAAAAGCCACGGCCAGGCCGGTATTCAGGGCCGCCCCTGAGCTGGTGCGGGGCAGAGGGGAGGCGAGCGGGCCGCGCGGAGCGGCCGAGGCGTCGCGCGGCGCCACATGAGCGGCAGGCCGCGGGCGGCGCGGGGCAGGAGCCACGGGCGGGGCGGCGCTGCCAGAGGCCGGAGTGGAGCGAGGGGTGGGGAAGGGCAGCGGCGGCGGCTCGGTTGAATGGCTCCGCGGCTCCTCCCAGGGGCGGCCCGGCGGCTGTCGCCGGAGGGCGCGGGTAGTGGGCCCGTGTTTGCTCTGGGGACAGCGAGAGAGCCCCTCCACCGCCATCGCCTCCCGCCGCCGGGGCTGCGCGGCCGCTGCCGCCGCGGCCCCGCAGGGATCCTCTCTCGCTGCTCCTCCTCTTTCTCCTTCACCCTCTCCCCCCACCTTCACCCCCCGGCTGAGTTCATTCACTGGGATTGGTTTCAAATGACGACATCGCTTTATATTTACACCAATGACCTCATCCCAGCAGCTTGAAGTTTACTGACCAGCAAAACTCTTTTCTCTCGCTCGTTCCTCTCCTTGTGCCTGCTCTTCCCGGGTGTTTGTCGTCGTTTCGGTCATTCTGGGATTCTAAGGCTTAAAAAAAAAACAAAAAAAAAACCAAAAAAAACCCCCCAAAAAAACCCCCAAACAAACAAAAAGACCAAATACACACACAAAAAAATCCCAACCCCCAAACTTTTTCCCTCCTGCCGAGCTTTTCGGTGTGTGTGTCCCCCTCATCACTGTCCCCTTTTAATTTTTTCAAGCCATCTTGGGAGGGAGGGGGGAAGCAGAGAGAAAATAGAGCTCCAAAGCTCCAAATGTTTCATTTCTTTGCTCCTTTCCCCTCCCACCTTCACGCTTCCCACTCTTAAAAAGAAAAGAAAAAGAAAAAAGCCGAATATATTTTTTCTTTTCTAATTTGTAAAATTGCTGGGGCTTGGTTGTTTTTTTGGGAGGTTTTTTGGGGTTTTTTTCCCTTATTGAAGAAGAAGGGCAAAGAGCGACTGGAAGGAGCCGAAGCTGTTTCGGGCGGCAGCGGCGAGGCTGGTGGGCAGTCGCTTTTACCCCTGCCGAGGGGACAGGCTGACACACTGACAGGGCTGACACAGTAAGTGCCGGAGCAGCGCACAGGACCCCGGCCCGCGGCCACCCCTGCAAGCCAAGCCGGGAGGGGGCGAGGGGCGCGGGGGGGCCGGGCCGGGCCGGGCCGGGCTGGGCGGGGAGGAGGAGGAGGAGGAGGAGGGAGGTGAGGTGAGGGAGAGGCGGGCGGCGGGAGCCCTCCCTCCCTCCTCCCGCATGCCCTTCCCCGCCGCCCCCTCACCTCCGGAGGAGAGCACCCGCAGTGGACAGGTCGTTGCCCCGGCCCGGGCGGGCTCCGGCCGCCTCCGCAGGTGGTAAGAACGGGGTCCGGAGGGAGGGGGAACGGCACAGGCACCGCACGGCACCGGCGGCCGCCCCGCGCTGCCCTCCCTACCTGCTGCCGGCACCCTGCCGCCCGTCCCTCCGTCGCCCTCCTCCCGGCATCCACCTGCCTCTCCGTGCGGGGAGGAAGCCGGGCGCCGCCGGAGCGCGGGGCGGGCGGAGGCGCCGCCGGCAGAAGCGATGGGAAGGAGCCCGGGGCTGCCCCGCGGGGGATCGGCGCTGCCCGGGAGCCTCAGCGTGCGCGGCCGCCCCGCTAAACTTAGCCCAGAGCGCTGGCCCCGAGCGGGCTGCGCAAAATGGTCGGGGATGCTTTAAAGTTCCGCAGGGCTCCTGGAGAAATGCTGAAGTTCTGCCTTCGACTCGGAAAACGTTTAAACTGAGGCGGCTGACAAAATGGAGGGCTGCCGCGGCGTCCAGGAGGGAGGCAAATTGCAAATTGTTAACCTGGCATCGCGCTCGCCCGAGCTCCCGGCCCGGGGCTGCCGCCGGCCTGACAGATCCCCGCTCCCGGCTTTGTGCCCCCCGGCCCGGGATGCGGGGCTGAGCGCGCATCACCAGGTGTATGGGATGTGCCTGTTGCCGAGCCTGACCAATGGCAGGGTTTTTCAGCGGCCAAAAAACGCTTGGTTACATGTCAGTTCAGAAGCTGGAATTTAATTTTTTTTTTTTTTTTTTTTTTTTTTTTTTTTAAGAAAGGGATACCCAGGAGAATTTACTTTCTATTACTGTCGTTCCAGCTTGTTGAAATATAAAATCGATTTCTTTGGTTTTCCTTCAAATGAAGGGTGTAGTGATAGTGAACTGTATTGTCTGACCTATGACTAACTTTTTTTGTTCAAACATTCAGTGTATACCCAGCAAAGTAAATAGATCTGTGCTAGTTTTGAAACCTTAAAGCAGATTGAACTGTTTCCCTTTGCAAGGATGTGTGCTGGGGTTCTTAAAAGAGAAAACCCCAACCAAAACCCCAGAATGATTTTGTAATCCTTGCTCTGAGATTTATGCTATTTCTGGCAGTGTGTGGTTTGGTAGATACAGAATTTACAAAGTCACAACTGACCAAACAGGAGTTGGTTTAGACTCTTGTGTTTTGAGGGAGGTGGAAAAATAGAAAGTCTTATTTTCTTTTTATGGTGTTCATCCCACTGCCCATTGGAGATTGAAACATTCATCACAGTTGTTTATGTTGGTTGTCTGGGAGTTTCTGCTTGAATGTGGAGCAGAGTATGCAGCAGGGAGGTGTAATGTATTTTTAGCTTTCATTTTTAATGACAAAAGATACAAAGAATAGTGATATTCACAAGTTAATCTTGCATTTACTGAGTATACTTATTAATATTTTAAGGATGGAATCTATAGGAAATATCTGAGTTGTAGTAAGTTCCACTTGTTATGCTTGTTTAATACAATAGTGCTTTGGTAAATCTTAATACACAATTTAAAGGTCCATTTTCAAATGAACAAATACATAAAAGCAGCAGAAAATGTGTCAGTTCCTGTGCTGTACATGGGAGCTTCAAAATGCTTTTTTTGCTATGGTTTAATACAGATGGAAAGGTCCAGAAAAACAAACCAAGCATTTAAAAACGTAACATGTTGTATAAAGATACCTGAGTACATTCCTGCTCCAGTAGCTCTGCTTTTGTTAGCTACCCCAGCAGATGTAATGGAACAAAATCACACCAGAAAAACTTCTGTAGAAGATAGTGAGCTCAATTATCTTTGTTTCTGTAAAAATGCACACTCTTCTTCCAGCAAAGACAGCTGGCCGGGCAGGGGTGTTTGCTTTTAGCTTGGCCTGACAGTAGGGACGGTATCGGCAGAAGCTGTGCAGGAATGTGTTAAATGGATTTCGCTGGGAGCTCTGTCTCCCAAGCCAGCCCGGCGGGGTGCCGGCCCTCACTCAGCCCGTGGGAGGAGTTGTGGTTGGATCTGCCATGTGCCTGTGCACCTTCCTTGGCAAATTGACTCTGCCCTGCGAGCCCTGTGCTGCTGCTCACAGGGGGAGCGAGGCCATGCAGAGTCACTGGAAACTGGATGTGAGATGGGCCACTCGCTCTTCTGCCTATCAGATAAGACATTCACATAGGCCCTCAGGGGCTAAATTCAGGCTCTTCTCAGCCTTTGTCAGAAATGTCAAATAGCCAAGTTAGATGTTGAATACTGTTACTTGCATTTATCTTCAAGTGAGCACTGCTCCAATGCGTTGGGGCAGCAAGAGGGGTGTGTGGGATGAGGGCTTTGCTCTATCATCTGGGTTTTTAAAGTTCTGTGCCATAATCTTTACACTGATTCAGCAATATTCACTGTTTTCAAAATACAATTTAGCTAAGAAATACAGTAAATACGGCTGAAGCTTTTTTTCCCCCCAAGAAAAAGGAGGCAGCAGGATGATAGCTTTCACTTTGTAGTATGTTGGCTGAATTTTCTAGGGCATTTATTTTCTTTTTCCTTTCTGTAGAAGCAGTCGGGAAAGCATCATGGATATTCTTCAAGTGCTGACAGTCCTTAATAGCCACATGGCATAGAGTAGTTACTGTCAAAGGATGAAGTGTGGAAGGATTGACACATCCCTTCCTTTTTCTGTTCCTCATTTTTTTTCAACCTTTGAAAGAAACATGGGTTTGGTCTGTGAGTCCACTGAATCTGCCCCTCTGGATTTGGTGTTATGATAGTGACTAAATGCTTCTTGCAATCTTGTAGTATTTTGTGCATAGTTGTGTAATGCTACATCCTTGATTATTTAAGAATTTTCAAGAAGCTGGTTTTCATGGTAATAGAAGGAATGAAGCATGTCCCTAATGTGTCAAATGGTACATTCACTTTCCCTACAATTCCTTATGGATTGCTTCCAGAATGAGCATTGTGACATGGAGGATTTCTGTAGAATATTTTAAATACTGAGAAGTACATGTCAGTATCACTAATATTTCTGTGGTTTATTTGCATCCCCCTTATAAACAAAGGGTAGTGTATCATCCTTTAGGGCTTCCAGTTGCATACATGGCCTCTACTTTCTGCACAAATCAAAGACCACAGGTGATGGCTGGCCTGGTGGTATGGGTCAGGATGTTGTTCTGGACTGAAGCTATTAATTGACTGAAGACCAGGGGTCATTTGTAAGAAGGTGAAGTGAGCACTAAGTTCAGGCTACTTTGTAGTTATTACTTGGGGGACCCTATCCCCAGGAATTTATCACTGTTATAATGGTATCCTCACCCCAATACTAAAGCCAGTGGAGATCAAGCTGCCTCTGGAGCAAGGGAGGAGGCTGGGATGCCCTGTGCTCCTGCAGTATTCCACTGTCTGAAGACAGGCATGTAACAGGGCAGTTCATATCACCACTTCACTTCTCTGCTCCACTGTGTCTGATCTTTGCATTGGTGCTGTCTCATCTGCTCCAAATAGCAAATCTCTATTGTAGTTACTCTGTAAGTTTCCATAACACCCAAAGGAAGCGAAAAATAGATATTAATGGTCAAGTCTGGCATCATAACTTCTAGATTTGCCTAGATTTAACCTGAGCAGTTCTTGGTTTGCCCATGGGTAGGGCCTGCTGGCAGGTTCCGTGGGTCCAGTGGAGATGGTGCTGGGCACCAGTGAATTACTGCTCAGGACTCAGAGCAGACTTGCATGTAGGGCGTGTGTATGGAGGGCAGGAGCCAAGGCAGGCGTGAGTTCAAGGCCCTGTGTTTCCTTCTGCTGCGCTCTGTGGTCTGCTGCTGAGCCAAGAGTGTCCTGCTTGGAGCTGGCTATGGGAAGGCTGGCAGCCTGCCACATCGTGTCCCTATGAAATGCTCCGGCAGCTGAAAAAACCCACCGAAATTAATAATTGGGCAAGCTAGGGAAGAGTGTTGCTCCAGTGATGGGAGGTTTCCAGTGGGGCCGGGATTCGGTGGGGACATTCCCAAGCTCCCATGGCGCTGCTTTTCTGTCTCTGCTCTCACTGTCTGAAGGTATGAAAGGAACTCCCAAAACAAGGTTCTTCTTTGAGCGGAGTTTAGTTATCTCTGCTCTCCTGGTTACAACATGATACTTATGTTACCAGCGACTTATGCAGCTTCTCTTGTTTAGCAAGTAAAGATACAAAAGTAGAGATGTGCATAAGCTTCCTTACTTGAGAATAAATGTAATTTTTTTTCTCCAAAAGATTTTTTTGGAAAGTGATGATTTAGCCAGAGTGATGGTTTGGTAAAATAATATATAAAAAAAAAAATCATAAAATCACTGTGGAACTGTGTTTTATTTCACTAGTTTGGCAGAAAATTGACACATTTTCTAATATTGAGACTGAAATAGCATTACCCATTTTCATTCTGCTTCACTTGAGTTTTGCTTTACTAAAATGATTTTTATTACTTGAACCTATTGACTAAATGATAGTTCAGTTGCTATTCAGACACTCTCTTTTTACATATCCCTGGCTGCTTGTCTAATGTTTTTGCATTTCTGAAGACAGTAATGTAAAATTTTGGGAGGCAAAAAGATGGGTCTGAGTGTGTAATGTAGCAAAACTGGAATGAGAAGTTTACAGAGAGCATAAACCAGGGAGGACAACAGGGACTAACTGTATGAAATTCCTTTTATGCACACGTTCTTGAGTTTGAATAACTAGTATGTATTCAGCCTGCTGGATTAGAAGGCTTTGGCTCTGCATGTGTAGCATAGATGTTGCTCTCAAAATAGGAAAGGAACTCTCCCTCCTCCCACACTATTCCGGATAAAATTGATTCAGTGCTGCATTTTGCTCCTACTGAACCCCTAGTAAAGCATGTTTAGGCTTTATAGTTCTGTTTAGGCTGAATGGTTCATAGTGTTAGAGATATAAATGCCACACTTTTAATAGTCCACATGCTGTTTTTGCTTCTTGATTCCTAGCTGTAAGAATCATTCACCCCAGACTTTGTAGACTCAAATCTCTTGCCAGAACTTGGGTTTTTACCTGAAAGATGATCCTTCCAAGGGCATGCCTTTTTCCATAGTGCATATTTCACTAATTTGTGCAGTCCCTCAGTCAGGACAGGCACTCGTCTTCTAAACACCATTTTACAAATCCATGCAAAGAGTCTGAATTACGCTTCACAGCGTTTCTCTCAGCCATCCTGCTGCTGAAACAAGCCTTAATGTCAGAGGTGGGTTGAAATCACCTGAAGAACAGACTTGGGTTACTTTCCACTCATTCTATTAATGCTGCCTGGGATATGGATAGCACCTAGTACCTATCCAGTTCCCAGAGGTGTTTTGTTACAAGTGCTTAGGCACTGGAGTTTCATACCTCCCTACTTGAAAATTCGTGCTTGGGACACAGTGTTTTCTCTTGATTTCCAGCTTTGCTCTCCCTGACTTTCATGGGAGTCTGTTTGAGCTCTGGAAAACTGGGAGAGAAGACAGGCAGAGAGGGAAGAAACTTTGTGTTGCATGTCGTTTTTCTAATGCCATCATACTGAGAAATGCCCTTCCAAACTAAGAGAATTTAGGTAGAGGCCTCTTAGAACAGGTGGAGAGCAAACAGAATAAGCTTCAGCTTGGTTTCCACAAAGAATTATAAATATTTGCCAGGTTTTAAGCAAGAAGAAAAACTATTGCAGCAAAGGAGTATGACAGTAGTCTTAGTGCATTGGATTGACATGTTATTGGGTTATAAGAAGTTTAAAAATGTGCAATAGACTGAATCCAGATCACCAGAAGGCAAATGGTGTCACCATTTTAGGATGGCTCCCTGCACCTGTCAGAAGACCTGGTGTTTAAGGCAGGTGTGCTCCAAACTGAGGATAGGCTGTGGAAGACTCTTGCCATAGTCTGCTTCGAGTTCTGCTTTGATGGTAAGTCTCTTCTCCTAGCAGGAGTACCCTGAACCTTCTTCCCTTTTTTCTCAGGCTACTCCCATGTCATTTCAGTTTCCTAAAAGCTCTCCAGCTTTTACACAGTGGGTGCTGGGAGGCCTCACTGAATAATAATAATAAGGGTAATCTCCAGCAACTGGTCTGTATGTTCATAGTCCTGTGTCTCAGGAAGATATAGGCAGCTGAAGGCAGATGGGCACTGTCCTTGTGAGAGCTGGTAAACTTCATGTTCTCCTGGCTGGTAGGGGACTTAACAATGAAGTCTAATAAAGCTAAAAGAGCTGCTTATAGTTGTACTATCTGCTGCTACCTTGTTTGCTTCTCAAAATCTCACTTTTTTTGTTTTGATTTTTCTTGCATGTAACTTTTCTGCTGAATAGGTCTGGTTTTCCTGGTTGGTGGAAAGACATCTTTTGTCCAGCTGCTGAAAATCCCTGACTTCTCATGGCTGACACAGTATGGGCATTCTGTCAGCTTCTCAGTCCTCTGTTCTGCTTGTTAGATAATTCATAATATTAGAGATAGAATGCCACACTTTTATTAACCATAGACACAGGCCCATGTGTGATTAGCATCCAGGGGACAATTCCTGTTTCCTCAGTGTGGCTCACTTCACCATCTGCTGGGATTTCCAGGTAGACCTATTAGAAGATGTCTGAAAAATTCGCTATCCAGCCCAGACATGATTAGATGACTAAAAACAGGGATGAAAAAGAACAGGATACTGGTCCTCCAAGATACTGGTCTGGACAGCAAAAGAAAGTGGTGAAATACTGATTAACTATTACTGTCATTGCACATTTTCCCAATATACTGTTCCCATGAAGAAACACACATCATTCCACCCCCACAAATTTACAGGATTTGAATATTTTTCTGCAACTGAGGCTTACATCACTTGCCAGTTCTCCTGCAGGCATGACCTGTTGTGAAATGAGGAAATGTGTGGTGCATTTGTCCCTGCTGCCTCATGTATGGTTAAACCTGTAGAAAGCTGTGGAGGAAGCACAGGCATGCTGCTCCTCTGACAGCCTTCTGCAAATACAATCTATTAATGACCATTGCCTTTCATGGGCAAAACCAGTCCTGGCAATTGCTTTGTGCACTTTGTTTCATGGTGTAACAAGCAAGCACATTAGCTATTTTTATTCAAACCCCCAGACATAAGCCAGTATGGCAAAGTGGCTATGAGATGTCTGCATAGCTAAGTGAAAATACAGCTGCTGTTTAACACTAAATCTTTTTCTTCTACTTGCACAATATTGAGGGTTCAACGAATGATCATCTAATCTTTCTAACTGAGTCATGGTGAGGGTTTTTAAGATCTAGCATTAAAATAGGTAGAATATTCTTTTCAGTTACTAATTTGTCCACTGTTTAAGTCAGCAGTAAGGAGATAATGCAGTAGGGGAGGTGGGTGGATGGGAAGAGAGGACTGCTTCACAGTAAAGGTTCAGGTCTTGGCCTTTCGGAAGGGTATGGGACTCTCTTTGAATATACTGCTTAGTGGCAGGCACAGAAAAAAGCTGGATACAGTGACACTGTTAGTAAATGCTGGCTTAAAGAGATGAGTTGTTTGGGAGTTGTTAAAGGTGGCCAAGACCTTTGATAGTGGTTTTTCCACTTTTTTCCATTTTATTTTCCTTCCCCCTTTCTCCTGAAAGAGACTGTCTACTTTGACAGAAAAAATGGCTTTCATGGCATGGGTAATAATTTTTTTTAAAAAGTACGACTATATTGATGGTTTAAGCATTTCAAAGCTAAGAATTTAGAATTTATGTCATTAACAAACTTGGGAGGACTGTTTGGCATACAAGTCTTTGCGTATGAACATGCTCAGCACATATATATATACACACATACACACTTCAGTATTGACATGTGATCTCCAGTTTAATTTTGGTTAAAAAATAAAAATTAAAAAGGAAAACAAATCTTTCAGTATAAGGTAGATATTAGAGATCCTAAAGAAAAAAAGGACATCACCTAGTGCTTTTTTCCTGACCTAGAACCTGTCTGATACTGGAGTAGATATCCAGTAGTAACATTTTTATATATCTTTACTTAACTGAATTATTGAGTGCACTTACAAAAATCTTCATGTTATATCCACCAAAGTAAGGCATTTCTTCTGAATGCTTACTATTTGGCTCAGCTTGTGGTACTGCTTTTCTATACAGCCATACCTTATGCTTTCTTAGCCATTTATTACTTATTTGCCTGCTTTTGTAATTTATGTAGTAAAATGAGAATATACAAGCCTAACTTCCTCCTTGGAGTCTCTCTCTCTTTCAAATGTCAATTGTTGTACTTGAAAGCATGGCTGGAGTAGTCTATCAATTGACAGAAAATAGCATTACTCTTTCTTTGAGGTGAAGTGGGATGGATGTTAAGTAAATCAGCTGCTTTGGGACAAGATGTAGATAAAGAAATTGAACCACCAACATGCAACCACATCCTTCAGCTTCTCCAGCAGCAGTAAAATGGGCTTCCTTGAATTCCAGATTCTGCATATTTTGTTCTGATTTATGTTTAAATGGTTAACTTGAAATGTAGTTCTATTTTCTGATGTCTGTGGACAGAGCTGTGATCCTTCTGCTTTTACTCAAAATGCAGTTAAATTGCACTACAGTGGAAAAATACTCAGGCTTATCACTTTCTAAAGCTGAGGTTTCAAACAGTTTATCCAGTTTCAAAAGCTGTGTTCTATGAAGGTCAACTTCTCTCATAGTGAAAATACTAGAAAAGGAGGTTGTGTGTAAGGAAAAGAACTGGAGAGGGAGAAAGGACAGGGCACAATAGAAAGAAAAGGTATTGATCAGATGTTGTGAAAATATACCTATGTAGGTAAATAAGGGAAAAAGAAAAGTAAAAGGTAGAGTTAAGAGAGATTAAAAGTATTTTTAAGAAAGAAGAAAAGTTCTGCACTAGTTGCACATGAAAATGACATTTCATTTAAATCACAGAAGCTGTAGTTCTAATGTCTGTTCTGTCTGACAACAGAGTAGGGTCATTCTACTTTGGTTGGTAATGCTAGGCTTGTAGGAATAGATAAGGGAAGAGTTATTTTCTTTTTGACTGGCTGTAGGAAGTACAGGGAAGGGTGTAATTTCTAATAGGTTCATAGTAGTAAATACTATTTGTGTATATAGAAAATATCTTCTGAAGGTTGTCAAACAGTTTTTTTTGATTTATATAATTCATGTAACTGAAGATACACCTTAAAAACTAGAAATGTTGGGTGAGATTATGTGGTGGCTTTTGGGAAAACATTTTGTGGGTTTGTGTATTTGGCCTTTATCACTAGGGATTTGTAAATATTTAAGAATTAGTTGGTTTTGAAACTTTTCATTATAGACCATACCTTCATGTTGAAGATTTTTAAGGTTTACAGGCTTAAGCTTCAAATAGCATGCTCCTGAGTCCACATAAAGACATGTCTTTCAGTACAACTGAGAGGATAGGAAAAAGTGTGGAAAATTATCTGTCTGAATACTTCTACTGTGATTGGCTATTTTCTTCATGCCGTTAGTAATTTATTGTTGGCTCTTTTAAGAGCTGGTATGTATGGAGTTATTCTAGACAGAAGAGAAACTTAGGTTGAAGAAAAAAGTTGGCAAAATCTGTGTTTGCTTCTACAATATGTTGAGTACAAGAGGCTGATATCCTCTCAATACATTGTAGGAACAAATGTGCCAGCTCCCCCAAGCCCTTGCTGTTTGTCTTCTAATTTTGGGGTTATGCTAAATGCTGCCATTGGTGGGGGTGCTTTGTAAGTACAAGTAGTCAGGGCCTCAAGGACCCTTAGCCTGAATACACAAAGCAGAAGAACAGCAGCTGAAGACTATTGACAAAGTGCCTTTTTCCAGCTGTGCGTGTAGCAAGGGTTACTGCGTCTGGCTGCTTGACCCAGTCCCTCTGCCTGTAGCTGCTGCCTTGAGCCTGCTGCTTACGGTAGTTTGTATGACTGTTCATACCTCACTCGAGGCCAAGTCAGGGAATAAACTCACAAGTAGCCTATTTTCTTTGTGTTTGGTTTGAAGCAGACCAGAAATCCATTATACTGTTTGCTCCATAGACACTAGGTGGTTGTTTGCTCTGTGCCAGGACCTTAAATTACCTACCTTCTTAAAGTCTTAGAAGTAAAATACTTTGTAGACTGTCTTTTCCTTTCTTCTTTGTTCTGCCCAATTGGCTGTTAACCTTGGTGATCAAAAGAAGTGTGTTCAGTCATAGTAAAAGTGGAATTGGAGAGCATTAGCATGGATCTGCTGAAAGTAGTGGAGCGCTCTGTCTCATACAAGGATAACGGAGTGCATTTCTGTGGCAAGTAACACCAAAGCCTTGCAGATACTGAGATTCTTTCTTGTCTTCCTAGCCACTGTCTTTTCAAACTCACTCTTTTAATGGCTGTCAGGATCCCACAGTGAACCAGAGCTGGGAACCAGAAATGCTTGAGGATTGTCTGGCTGTGGTTTATTGCAGCATTTGTTCATTCTACTTGGTTGTTCAGTCGTTTTGTGACTGATGTAGCTCTTAGAGTCAGCTTGCTGGATTAACATGTGAGCTGGCATGAGGGACTTGGGTGCTCACTGGTAGTCCTGACTTTGCTTGTTTTAAGCTGCCATGGAATGTGCCCCCTCAAGCTTGTCTTCTGCAGAGGCAGCAAGAAGTATATTCATGACATGGACTTACCTACTGGAAACCAAGGCTGGAGCCATTGATTCTGGCTATTAAGCTGATTGTTCTTTGTTTGCCACTGTGCATTCAAGTTGGCTTGGCTTGGCTTCCCAGGGCTCCAGGAGAATTGTGCTCCATTGGAAACTCTTGTCTGCCACCTGATAAGTTTAGAGCTTGGGCTCTGTCAGGCTGCTTTTGCTCTAAACCATGGCCAGACATAGACATATATGTATGTGTGTTTTCATATATACACCCACATACAAACCATGTACATGAACATGCACATGTGTATATGTACCCACATACTCTCTCCAGAGCAGCTTATATCTTACAAAGCTTTCACTCAATGTGACTCTTGTTTTTGTTTTTTTGATGGCTTATATGATAAGAAAAGCAGTTAATTAGCAAGCAGAACAAAATAGCCTTCCAGATGATAAGGCTTCTTAGGCTCTTTCTAGGGATAATGAATTTGGAAAATCTGGATACATGGTCTTCATGTAATAGGTAGTTTTAGTGGTCATTACTATCCTAAGTAGGCAGGTGAATTTTGTGTATTTGGCAGGTTATGGTGTATCTGTCTTATCAGAAATAGCAAGCGTATTCATTACTTGGTCTTTCAAAGGAAAGTGAAATAAAAACCTCTTCCTACTGGAAACTTGAAAGCATTTCTTTTATATCATACCTATTTGGTAAAATGAAAAATCTTTCTGCTTTTAGAATGGATAGCCAGTAATGTCTATTCATTTTTTACCCTGTTTTTTTTTTTTTTCTTTCTCATATTAACTTAGACGGTGCCAGTGTGTTCAGAGTTGTCATTTTTCTCACTTGTTAATAGCTTGTGTCATCTCTGCCCACTGCTCTGGGGGAAGTGTTGATTAAACCTACAACTCCATTTAGGACTCCCATTCCTTTTCAAGTGGTGATGTCTGATTTCTTTTTAATCCTAATGCTGTATTTTTATATAGTTTCAATCTCAATCATTTGGAGGGTTTGAGTGTTCCTTGCATTTACTCTAAGTAATAGCATAGTAATACCAGGACCATGTTCTTGGAGTCCTGCCTGGAGTAAAATGATTCTGCAGAGCTCCTGGTGCTGTATGGCACTGCTGTAATGGGATGGTATCCACAATGGAAGAGATGGTGTTGTAGAAGATCCTGTCCTGTGCAGATGGGAATCCAAAAATCCTACTGGTGAACCTGCCACCCCTACAGCACATTGGGACTAGTCATGTTGCTGGTGATATTTTGTCAGCTGAAGGCTTTCGTCATTCAGGGAAGAGACTTTTTTTTTTTCCTCCTGCAAGACTATGAAGGCTGCATTTTGCTGACTTGTGCCAAATTTGCATGTGGGTTTGTGCAAACCAGTCAACTGAAGTAACCTGTCTGTCATGTCAGCACAACTCTGCCCTCCAGGTGCAAATCTAAAGTGGTTAATTCCCAATGCCTTCATCCAATATTGTTGCTATCAACAGACACATCAATTTGGGGTTTTTTCCCCTCTGCTACTCCTCTGAAGGTTTTTTCCCATCTCCTCAGGTAGGGAATGGGTGCATGTGGTTGTAAATATTACATGTATCTTAAAACATGTTTTTTTTTTGTTTTGTTTTTTTTTTTTTAACTTTTTGCTAGACTTCAAAGTGAGCTTTCTTTAAATTCTATGTAAAATCCTTTCGGGCAATGGAGTTGACATGCTCAAAGACACATGAACAAATGTAATGGTGGGTTTGGGAGGGAAGGGTGGTCCTGGGTCCTCCCTCATTTCTTGCCATATCCTTCTTTGTGCTTGTCATAAGGTCTGCCGGAGACTCTGTGTGGCTACTTTTAACTAACTTGTTCTGGTACTGAAGTTCAGCAATCTTTCTGTCTGTCTTTTCTGTCATGTATAGCACTTTCTACAAACACTTTGTACCTATGCTGGAATAGCTTGCTTTAGTGACCATTGCATATTTCTGCTCAACCCTTAAATACTTAATCCCCTCATAAGTGTTGAGAGCATGGTGGCTTACTCCTAGTTAATATTTTTTTTTTCATCTCCTTTTGCTATGTCAGTCCTGGCTTAATCCATCTTGAACTTACCTTTTGCCAGCACCCTGTGCAGGAGATACCCTTACAAAGAAACCTATTTTTGCTTTCTCAGTTATTATTATTCAGTTACTAAAATCAAATTTAATTCCACTCTTCAATTTTTGTGCATCTGCTCTTAGGATTTTTCTTATATCTGATCCTTTTTGTTCTTCTAAAGTTTTGGGTTTTTTTTTTTTTCTTTTTTTCTATCTGCTGTCACTTATACTGCTTTCTGTTTCTTTACCGAGGCTTTGATTCACAATTTTCTGGGATATGATCATTTGGCCTGTGTAACCTCATGAAATGTTACCATTTCAACATAATGACTCTTTTCTTTCATGGCTTCCTGTTCCCTTTCCTTGTGAAGTGGTATGTATACCTTCCACAACTTCCAGACTCAGCTGGGAGCTAAACACGCAGCTTTTCATTTCCTCTCCCTCCTTGAACTGAGAATCTTTTGGACCAACCAGTGGTGTCTTAAACCACCATTTCTGAAGCATAGCAGCATGGCAGGGATTTTGGTGGGAGCTCTTCCAGGAGTGTGGTGAACTGGTTGTGTTATGAGTACTGTCACTCAGCAATGAGCTGATGCAAATAGTGACCTGCCTTTCCAACTTATTGTAAAATCCTTCTAGTGAGGAGCAGGGGAAAAGCTTGTTTTCTTATTGCCAGGTAAAGAACAAACACAGAACAAAAAATGTCCCTTGGCATGACCTGCAGTGGTTCAATGGCTAAATTGAAATGTAGATTCTCCATCAAATTAAATTCCTCTTGTGCTTGGCATGGTATTTCCCTTACTTCCTTCTCTAAACAGAGTTGGCTGGGCTATTCCCCCTTTTCCACAGTAACTGACTCTTTGTTTAGTTTGTGGGAATTGTATGAGCTCTGATATTTTTCTGAATTAAAGATGCCAGATTTGTAGTGATTTCTTCCTCCTTCCTGTTGTTCCTCCTTTTCTCCCCTGATGGACTCTCTTGGGGTTGGTTTGTTTTTATTTTCCCCTAGGAGAAGGCTTTTTCTCATCAGTGTTCATGGCAACTTATGGTTCCTAGTGTACAGAGAGCTTCAGTTGACTTCAGTGCCATTTTAGCAATGGAATTAAGCAAGGCTGGCTACAGTACAGTCAACACTCTGCTTCTGTGTCAGCTGTGTTCATTTCATTTGGGGAGCATGATTCTCTAAATTCCTTCTGAAGAGGTTTCCATTTTGAGATACACTCTGTCTGGAATGACACGGCATCTCTACAGCCACAAAAGTGTTATGAAATGCTGAACACAGAGGCCTTGTTATCAAAATACTTGTTTCTTCATCTTGTTTTGATCACTGTTGTGAGATGGAATGATTAAGAAAAGGTATTGGAGTTTTTTCTGCAAAATTAGTGCTGTCTTGAGACCTAATTATTCAAAAACAAGTTGTAATGAAAATATCCTAAAATCCTCAGCTTTAGCTTGGTTGTATCACATACTTGGTAAAACTCCAAAGTGGTAAATAACTTGGTTATTTTCTTTGTGGAGTACTAATCTTGTTTGCTTTGGCATGTAAAACCAAAGACACAGCTTATTTTTACTTAGTGTACACTTCTTTTAGAATATCCCTTCCATGCAGTATTAAAGAGATTTATTACAGAGCCCAGGAGGCCAGTCACAGACCATGGACTGCCGTGTTTGGTGGTCCCAGGGGCAAAGTGTTCACCCAGGCAGTTCTGGTCAGCACAAATAGTCTTAGTACTGACACCAAGTCCTTGGAGATATTCAGCAAATAGTGGTTTGGAGGGAGTGTGACACAGGTGACAGTCTCATGTTGTGTTTTGTGGCTTAAGAAGAAAATAAAGATGCATCTGGTCAAAGAACAGATCTGAAAAATTACATTTACTGCAGCGTGTAACTGTGAGCAGCATAGTTAGGGCAAAAAGTGCTTCTGTGCTACTAGAGAAGAGATCATGTGCTTAGGTGAGCATTTCTCATCCTTGTGTGTGGTTTGAAGTGTGTTAAGATGAAGTAGAAAAATGAGAACTCTAAATTCAGTGTAGAAGTATGGGGAGAAATCCATCACATAAGATGGTGTCAGAGAAGAAAACTGAAAAAGGGGAGCCTGATGGCTGCAGCAGGTAGTTGAATTCCTTCAGGAGGGTACTGGAAATTTTCTAAACATGTGCTGACTTGATTTGAAGGTGAAACCATTTACCTAGTTCTGCATTTTTCTAAACTGGCCATCAGTTAATCGTGTTATCTTTCTGTCACTGCTTTTATTGCGATGTGTGGTAGTTAAAATCCAGGAGAAAGTGTAATGACATCCTAAATTGCCTGTCTTTTCAGTTACTTCTGTTAAAAGCAAGAATTTATTTTTGCTTATGATGCCAACAGTTGGCGTGCATAAGATGACATTTTCAGAGTAAATCTTTAATAAGCAAACCCACATTTATTTATTTATTTATTTTTGATAACTTCTGGTGTAAATACTTGCCTTTCTGCTTTTTTTCTTGAGACTGTATTACAAGCAGTACTGGTTTTCTTTAGGTTTGCTGTAGAGATTTTAACAGAGCTAAATTTTGAGACACCAGTCTAAGATGAGATGAGCTGTCAAGGTGATTGGTTTACACCTGATGGTTCCTGACAATCCCTGAAACATTACATGTAAACTTGTTTCTGCTCTATCAGGACGAGTCTCTTGACCACTGTTGTTGCTGTGTTATCTTGGGAACTAAATGCACATGGTGTGTGCTGAATGGAGATTTATTTTCAGGGTGTTGAAAACTCAAAGCTGCAACAAATGGCCAAGTCTTCTGATTGGACTTTCAGATCTCACAGTGTCTTTTCAGGTGCTGATATGTAATGCTGAGTGTTCACTGAACTGTTTGTATATGATGCCACAGATTTATTTATCCCTTAGTGAGGATGTCAACCTCAAACAATTTAGCTATATTTATAGTTTTATAGCAGATTAAATAACTCCTCTGGATTAAAAAATTAAAATCAAATCACAGTTGGTCATGATGCCAATATAAATAGGGTAATAAAATTACCAGACCTTCCAGGAGGCCTAATCTCTTGTTCTTTATGGTTTAGTTGAAACCTGTGAATCATAAAAGGTGGCCCAGCGTTATTCTTTTCCTTCATAATTATTTAACTTTAAGGTTTTCTTAATTGTTGTGAGACAGTCAGAAGATGCCTATCTCAGCTAACCTGATGGCACTATTACCTCCAGGCTGCTCTCTCTGTGAAGTTTCAAATGCTTCTGCCATGGTTGATGCATCACCATTCCTGCTTGGGGCATCAGTAGTCTAGAGGTGGATTTTGCAATTTTGTCTGTGTCTGAAACTGCTGGCAATCTAATTGCTGGGTTCAAGGCAGGGAACTTGCCCCTTAGAAAAGCTTTCTTGGGGATAGACCTGAATGTATTTGAATGTCTGAAAAACACAGGGGTTGGGTGGAGTACCATGGGAATTGCCTTTAGCCTTTCTGGATGGATATACAGCCTGTGGAAGGCCTCGGGAGGATTTGACCATGCCTTAAAAATACAGGAAGAAGGCACCCATATTCAAATTCTTAGTCTGGTCCTCTGTGATCATTTATCCCTAAAAAGAAATGTGAGTTCTAAGTCAGTAATTCTTTCACTTGATGTCAGTTGTTCACCAGAAGAATTTTGGATATGACTATGATTTTTTCAAGCTAGACATCTTAAAATATACTTACCTAGAGTATTCATTGCCCTGTCTGGGAGCCACTGCTTTAAGTCATAGGAGTTTCATGCAGTAGTAGGTGCCAAGTGTAGTGGAGCAGGCCATTTTACTGCACATCTCTATCTTTGGGACAGGGTGAGTGTTTTTTCAGATGTTCTTGGAGCTGGTGAACTTTGTCTGTTTATTCCTTGTGGAAGAAAGACCTCAAATGCTTTTAAGTAGCTCATGCAGAGAAGGATCATGCTTTTTCTGTGGTAACAAGCTCAGGTGCTGGTAGCAAAGGTATTTTCATTGGGCAGGCAGAGAGAGAAGCTGATGTTCCTGGGTAGATCTGTACTACTTAAATTGCTATCTGAAGTAGGGCAGTTTCCCTGGGGAGTCCTTTCTTTGTTTGGGGACTAAAGGTACAGCAAGAGACAGTTTCTTCCCTGCTCCTTTCTTCACACCAGTCTACCTGAAGCAGAGTTGCTCTGGCTCTAAAGTTGTCATTAAGCTTCCTAAGAACACTTTTGTTAACTGTACTTGTCTGTACAGTTTGACAAGATTAGCAAAGCATGAAGAGCACTTGCTACTGTTAGTTTTTTCTTTTAATGACCAAGTTCTTTGAATTTGGCGCGGTCTGTCTGCTGCAAACTTCTGAAGTACAAACAGTGAGGGCTTGGCAAGCAGTGCAGCACTAGCAGGAGGATGTTTGGGCCAAGGACTCATAGCCAAGCTCTTACCTTTTTGCTTAAGATTGTCTTTAACGAGAATGCAAAGGAGCTGGGATTGCGGTTAAGTAATGACTCCTTAATTGAGTGAAGAGCCCCGAGGAAGGCGCTCATGTAATGAGCGTCCCTATTGTGCTGTGTAAGAGCAAGGGCGCTGTGCTGAGACTGTGAGCAATCATCACTGGGGCTGGCTCATACCTGACTCTACAGACCTGGGCTGGAAGGCACTATTGACTTGAATTTTACCTCAAACACACCAAAAATCCATGGCAGTGCAGCGTATGGGACAGTACTGTACTTCAGACTGTGCAGCAGGACTTTGGACCTTCATGCCCAGGCACCATCCATTTGTACCAGTGGAGTGGGAATTCTGTGTGGTCAAATTCCCTTTTCCCATTCAAGCAGTGCATGACTTGTTTAAATTAAAGCCAAAGGTGTATCACCTCCTGGGGAATGCTGTACATTTTATAGATTAGAATCTGGTAGCTGGGTTCATCTTCTTGGAGCACTAGGGTATTTTTCCTCTCCTTCAGTTATTCCAGCATACTTCTCACTCAATTCCATACACAGTCACCTGTATGTGCTGGTGGCAAGTTTTTTTTCTATTCCTTACACTCTTTGTGTGTCTGAGCAGGAGTAATAACACAAGCTTAGAGATCTCTGCTTAGTCCACTGTTTGGTACTGTAATGGCAGCAATTGCTGAACAAATAATTCTGGATGTGGCACTCTGGGACAGTGCAGCTGGAGGTGCTCAGCCTAGTCCATCTGCCCTATGCTATGGATTGCTGTGGAAGAAAGGTTTAGCTTGGGTATGGAAAGCTCTGTATCTGTGCTAAGAGGTGAAATTGCATAAATAAACCGTCCTTTTTATCAAGGCTAGTTTAAGCACCACACTGGTGGTTTGGCTCAGAGGTAGCTCATGAGTCTTAGATTTAAGCAACTCCCCTGCATGTTTTCCCTGCATCGAAGCATGCATGGAATAGCAGGATAATTTAGCTGCCAAAACCATTAAAAAAAAAAAACCTAAAACCTGCAGCCTCTCGCTTTTCCACTAAAATTCATGGATATAGCCTTAAGCATACCTTTGATGCCAGGTGGTCTCCCTGCCAAACCTAAAGCTGGTTCTCAGTAAGGTGGTTATGCTTTCAATAGAGTGCCAGAAATCTCAACCTTGGCAAGTCTGTGCTTTAAGCTAGTGGTGAGAACAAGTTTAGGAAGAATGCTTTAGTCCTGGATAGGCACTGTAGACACAGGTAGCCTGGATACATTTTCTTCTGGATCTAAGTCATTGGTTTTATTTATTTTGCCTCTCCCAAGGTAGTTTAATCTACATTAAAACATAGTTAGATGTTCTGAAAACTTATTTGGATTTGTGCTTGACTTTTCCCATCTACCATGCTGTGGATCCCTTGCCCTTGGAAGCACATGGGGCAGGGATTCCTGCTCTGGCTTGAGTCGGGCTGCAGAGGAGGAAGCCTGAAGAGGGTGGGAGGAGCACTTCTCCTTCCCCACTTTCCTGGTGACCTCCACTTCTGTGTGCTCAGCTCCCTTTCTGCACATTTTGACCTGTGCTGGAATCCTATCAGAGAGGGCAGTTGCAGTCAGGGATGAAGTCTGCTGGTCTCTCGCCTTAGTCGGCACATCTGAAATGCTTTTGGTGTTTGTTGGTAGCAATTGGCTCCTTTTACTCTGTGGTTCAAAGCACCAACAGTTAATCTTTTCATGCCACTGGGTGTTCCTGGGGAGAACCTAACAGGGGCAAACCAGTTCCAGCTAACATTTCTTTGCAATTCAAATAAAGTTTAAAAAATGAGCAAAATGACCCCAGGTAACAAACGCATCAACTGCATCTATCTCTGTCATGATTTTATAAAGGTAAATGTGCTTAATCTCACCTGCTATCTTTGTCAAATATGCTTAATCTCATCTGCTGTCTTTTTCACTGCTACCTAAGTCAGCTTGGAACTCCAGGAAACGAAAATTGGTTTTACTTTAAAAGACCTAAGTTACTGTCTCCTCATTGCATTGCAGGATGAAACTTCTAGTTGTAGAATTTTGATGAATGCACTATGTTTTAAGTTGTATCTGGAAATGGTAAAAGATTTTCGGTAACCTGGAAAATACTTTAAAGGAAAGTAATTTTATTATGATGTTTTTGTGGGGGCTTTTGTTTGTTTGGGTAGATTTTTGTTTGTTTCATTTTTCAGAAAATACAAACTTTTTTTGAAAGACTTCAAGAAGGGTTTGTAAGAAGAATTTTTTCAGCTTCAACTGACTTATTTGGAGAAGACAGGCAAGGTTTCAGGAACACAAACTTCAATTAAATCTTGAAAAAATGCAGTGAATGTAAAGCTAGGTCAAGTGTCAGTTAATAGCAATAAACAACTTTATAATCCAGAGAAAAGTTTGTTTATGGGAAAAATCTACCAAAAATCTAGTATCTTCATGATGCCTCCAGGATTTTCTTGTCATGGTATTAGCTCCAAGAATTTGGGTGGGGGGAGTGTTCTTTCTTTGAGGCTATCTTTTAGGTTTCTTTCTGTCTTGTATCACATATTTCCAGTGGTGTGACTTCAGCCAGACAGTTTCCACAAGGAATATGATTCACTACATAATTTATTACATGCTTTAGGATGTGCTTTGGACTTCTTTTCCTGTTTGGGAAGAGGGACAGGCTGGATGTGGAGATGTTTTGGAAGCCTTGGATGTTGTTTCTGTGTCACAGTTTGGTTCTGTTTCACGTCAGTGTATGTGAGGAAGGGCTTGTGCATTCTGGAGTTCGTGCCCTCCCTCTCCTTATCGCTTCATATTAACCTCTCCCATAAAAGATATCACCTCTCCCTGCAAGACTTGCCTTTCCTGTATCCTTGGGCACTTGCAGATGCAGCAGGAACAGCAGGGATCTATTGGATGTGCACTTCTTGTAGACCACATCTCTTTGTTTTCTTTCCTAAAGTACCTGGGATTTACTGTGGGGCTGGAAACGACTGTGGGATGATGTGCCTTTACCCACAGAGTGGGATCTTTTTCTAAGTACATTAAGGGTTCATGCAATAGCATTGTTCCCTGAATATGTAATACAGGTTTGAACATACTGACATGATACTTTAAAATTTACCAAAAAACTCAATTAAAAATGTCTGTATAAGTTGTGAAACATGACGCCATGAATGAGAGAGGGGGAAAACCTGGGCTAGCGTTACATCTCTTATAGTAGCCCCAAGAGAATTGCTTTAGCAGCATAAAAATGGTCACTTTTTTTTTTCTCTTTTCCTTCTGCTCCAGCTTAGTGTTTGTAGGTAAAGTCTCTGCAGTCGGAAACAGAGAGTCTGTGCATCTTCACTGCAGTCAATGTTTAGTATAGATATTTGCTGACAGGCACAAACTTGAATCAAATGGTGAGAATTGGAATTGCTAAGAACAAATTGCAGATGAACATTTTTAAACAGTGACCTGGTTTGTGGGGTTTTTTTACCTACCATTGTATTTCTAGAGAGCTTCCCTTTATTCTCAGCTAAGAATTTTTGTTCCCTCATCTTAAGAGGATATTCACACAAAAACCTGATTGTTCCTGTCTGGGAGAATATTCCCTGTCCAACCTGGCCTTGGACACTTCCAGGGATGGGGCAGCCACAGTTTCTCTGGGCAGCCTGTGCCAGGGTCTCACCATCTTCACAGGGAAGGATTTCTATCTCTTCTCAATATCTAATCTAAACCTATCCTCTTTCAGTTTGAAGCCATTCTCTCTTATCCTATCACTACATACCCTTGTAAAAAGCCCTTCCCTGACTTTCTTGTAGGCCCCCTTCAATTATTGAAATTATTAGGCTGAATTAGTTAATAACACCTGTTTCCCACACCTTTTAGTGAGTGGTTCTCTTCTGGATGATGTGAGGAAGGTGAGGCCTGCAATGGTAATCTGAATATGGACACGTATTCTTAAACTTCTAGTTAGTAAAGTTAGAGAAAATCAAAAAAATAGAAGAGGAAGGGGAAAAAAAACCAAACTGTGCAGTATTTGACGGGAAGCCAGTGTAACTGCCTTGAAACTGAAGTGGCATGCCTGAGTCAGTGAAGTATGAGCTAAGAACCTGGCAGAAGCCTTTTGCACAAAGGAAGGTTGAGAGAGTCTCTCAGGAAGCCTGTGCACTGCTAAATGTGGCATGTTTGAACATGAAACTGACATCATTGTGAGTTCATAGTAGTGAAAGAACAAAGTATCAGCCACAAATTAGACTGACCTAATTTTGAAGTCACTTATAAAAACTTAATAGCACAGTATCTTGCTTGTGCAAGATGTTTATTTCTATCCCAGCCTCTGACTGCTTCATTTAAACTACAAGTTAACCCTCTTAACTGTTAAAGGAGTTGTTCAGGAAGGTGGGGAGGTGGTGGTTGGGGGTTGCTGCAGACTTCCTTCCTTGGCTCTTTTTCTACTCTGACCTCAGTTTTCACGTAAAGGAAGTGATTAAGGACCACCCATCATATACCTTCATCCTTCAGGATCAGTTTCTGGAGGTAAAAAACTCAGGACTGCTACCAAATCCCAGCTCGTTCCTATTGGCTGCTCACATGCAGACTGGAAGTCTGAAAATTGCCAGAACATGTGCCAATGGTATCAGCAGGAATTTATGTAGAATGAGTAAGTTATAAAACTAATCAGTATTATTTATTGATGTATCCATGATTGTTGACAATGAACTGATGCTTCTTCTGTTGTTGAATATATGAGAAATGCAATGATCTTGCAGTTGGTGGATGATAAACTTATTTCCAAGTATTTTAGTTGGCTCTGCATGCTCTGAAGTTAATCCATTCTGTCAATTTTACTGCAGTTATTGCAGAAATATTATAAGTCTCCAAGTTTGGGATTACTTTGACAACAGTCAGTGCCTTTCTGGTTCCTTTTTAAAGGTCTGTGTAAAACAAGACACCTCAGCAGATTCTGAAGAAATGTAACATCTTATTTACAGATTTGTACAGAGCTGTTCATACATGTAAGCACAAATCAGATGCAATAATACGGGTTTATTTTAAGGGAGTATGTTTCATTTCTCTGATATTGAAAATTCTGTTATAAACCGAAAGAGGCTGCTATAAAACATTTTTTGATGACCCTGGTTCTTGAATAAGATGCCTATCAAATAACAACAACATAATTTACTCCCTTGGTTTGGTATTGTGCGTTTTTTCCCTTCAAAATTTAAAAAATTCTGGTCACTTTTGGTTCTTGCCCACTACATAAAACGATAGTTGCATTTTGTCAGTCACTCTTAAAGGGGGATTGCACTATTTTCTGGTTAGGTCACTTTTCATCCTCTGCATTCAGGCAGGAGCACCTGAAGGGAACCTTCAAGAGATGTTACAAGGAGTGATAGGACAAGGAGGAATGGCTTCAAGCTGACAGAGGGCAGGATGTGTTTAGGTATTAGGAAGAAGTTCTTTGCTCTGAGGGTGCTGAGGCCCTGGCACAGGTTGCCCAGAGAAGCTGTGGCTGCTGCATCCCTGGAAGTGTGCAAGGCCAGGCTGGAGCAACCTGGGATAGTGGTAGGTGTTTCTGGCCATGGCAGCAGGGTTGAAATGAAATGGTCTTTAAGGTCCCTTCCAACCCAAACCATTGTGTGACTGTGATTCTACTTCAGTAGTAATGTTTGTAGTGATGTAAGAGGCACAGCTGGGGAACAGAAGTCATCCTCTGCCCTCCTCCCATTGTACAGATGTATGTGGTTTCTCTTTTCAGCATGTGATTACCATGTTAGAAATGTGGCTTTGGCACTGCTGCAGGTCTGGTATAACATGATTCAAATTCAAAGAAACATTTGGAATCCTTTGGGAAAGACACACCAGAGCACGTGACAGGGATCATAGCTCAGTGAGGTACCATGACTCTTGCTTCTGTTCCAAACTGAGATGGTTGGTACCATCTTGTCAATTAAATTAATATTTGAAAGCAATTTCAACAAGCAAGCCATCATAATTACCTTTGTGGGTACAAGTTAGGTATGAAAACATGTTCTGTTCCCAGAGTGTGAGCCATCAGTAGTTGTACACCGTGCTGAAAGATTTCAGTCACAATCATCTGGATCTAGGGGTTTGTTAATGTGCTTTCTGTGACTCATCTGCAATACAGCCATCACTCCATATCATAGCCTGGACCACTTACTGCTCTGAACAGCCCAGATTTGGAGGCCTCTTAGCAGGATTGCCTGTCTAATTTTTGGGAACATATAACAACTTGATTTATTTCTGCCAGTTAATTGTGAGTCAGTGCTGTACAACATATTCCTCAATGTTTCCTCTTCTGCTCCCACTTCAAGATAGCTGGGCTGTACCATGTCTGTGGACTTGCTGTTTTCTGCCATCTATTCTGTTTCCTTGTTGTGCAGGTATCATTTAAGTAGAAATCAAATTAAATTTAGCTGTTGTAATGAGTAGGGCTGAGCTTACATATGTGTAATGTCAATGTTTTACTTGGCCTAGCCTACCTTCTGAAGATGCTTCTGCATGCTTTTATCACTATGTTGCATAGACTGGTGGCAATATTAATTCTGTTTGGAGCGTGCAGAGGGGTTTTAAAATGAGTTTGACAACAGACTTAATTATCAGTTTTATTAGGTATTTTTTTTAACTTGTAGATATTTCCCTGTACAGCTGACAGGACATGCATACAGTGCAGTGCAGCACTGTATTTTCAAACTCAGGCAGGAAGAAACAAAGTATTCATGTTGTCAGTTGAAAAAAAAAAAATTCCTTCCAAACTTTCTCATGCCCTGATGTGAAGGGGTTGAATGTGCATGTTGCCTTCCGGGAGAACTGGTGTCATTTCCTCAAATGGGTGAAAGACCAGAACGTTTTAACCCGCATTGTACCGTACCACACAAGCAGTTTACAAGTCTCTGTTCTTAAAGGAGATTGACTCATTTTAGACATTCAGTTTAATTTAAGAGAAGAGTCAATAAAAAGTCTGCTGCAAGAAATTCATCCCTGCCTTGCCCAGAAGCTATTCTGATTAATTTCCCTAACAGAATTACTGTCATTATCCTCTGCCTTTAATCCATCCTAGTCCTTGTTCAATGGTTTCAGATCCACCTTCTGTTTTTATCATACAGTGACCACGAAGCAGATCAGAGTTGCCCTTTTTTAAATCTAGATTTTGGCTCCTTATTTGCAGGGCCATATTACTTGTATGTCACCCCCTCAAAGGCTCTCACTGGGCAGAATGCCTTATGTTTAACAGTTAACCACTCTCTGAAGACTCTGGGGTCCCATCTTGCCCTCTTTCATGGTAAGCTTTTTAAAGGAGTAGCATGGACTATGGCAACAGCTGTGCTTGATATTTATTTAGCACTACTCTTCAGAACACTCCTCTTTTTAATCTGTTTCTCAGCAGAAAGATGACCATGTAAAATACAGAAGTCACTATTGGTGTTGGGCTGCAGGGCTGCAGAACAGGCGATTCAGAACATGCAGCTCGTGTAGGAGATGGAAACCTTGGTGTCATGACAGATTCTGCTGTAAAGCACCCGTGTCATACAAATAGCAAAGGTATGCTGGAATTGTGGCAGCTTGAGGATTGATGAATTAGTTCAACACCTTAAGTTTTTCATTGTGTTACTTTGTTTTCTTTGTGCCTTTGAAAGCTACCATACAGTTGCTGGTACAGGATGGCAGATGTGGACAATTGGTCACAGTTGCATGATCAATCTTTGCCATTTGGTGTACAGGGCCAAAGTAGCACTTATGATGTGTTTTATGGGTATAGACAACTGTCCTTCAGTTTAATTTAGTTTGTGAATTCATGTGTTATATGCTGTGGCTTTGGATTGGATCTCTTCAGACTTGGATTACATAGATAAGTTAAATAATTTTTAAATTTACTGTAAATCTTCCAAATTTTATACCAGATACCTAATACAAGGTTAGATTTTTGGGAAAAAGAGGAAAGTGGTGAGGTCCTTAGAGGGATGCTGTCACATATGACTATTCCATCTCTCCCTGGTTTCCCTCTTGCTCTGCTTTCTCCTCACTCTGCTGTGGGAGGAATGCTCTGCGTGACCCCGCTGGTTGGGTTTGTTTAGCTGTGGTTTAGGGAAGGCCCTGAGCAAGAGAGGAGAAAAAGAAAGCTTCCATTTTTAATTCTGGAAAATAGAAAAAGGTATTTAAATAAGGCCTGGAGGACTTCTTATTTGCCAGAAGTAAGTATAAAGACAAGTTTATATCCTTCTGTAACTCACCCTAATTGAAAGGATGTATATTTCTTTTTCTAAAGTCAGCAGGAAAATCCTGGCCTCTTAATGATGAAAGACTTTTTTAAAAACTTTCTCCTGAGCACAAATAGCTGAAGTTTCCATTTTAAACTTGGGTGGCTCATTCATATTTCACTTAATGGTAATATGGTATCCTCTCTCTCTCTCTCTCTTCCCCTCCTTACCACCAAGAATAAAAAGGAGGGAGGGGATATAAAATGTTTCTGAAAATTACAGGAAATGTCTGTTCCTTAAACAGCCTTGCCAGGGAATTTCCAAATGTGCTTAATGCTTATAGCTGAAGTTGCAGCAGCTCAGTCTTCAATCATGAGTGGATCCTGTTCTTAAAATGTGACACCTCCTTCCAGTAAACTGTGTTGAAATTAAGTATATGCTTTGTTTCTCATCTGCTCTTCAGCAGAATTAATCATGCCCTGTGGTGAAATGAGGGCTCTTGGGGGCTGCTTTAAAAACTTGATTCACATATATTTATTAAATATAGTGTCCTGAAGTGAGAGCTGGTTTGTTTATAGGAACATTAGAGGGGTATGGCTGGCAGAAGGAGTCATGGCATGGCATGGCACGGAAAGGCAGGTACTGGTGCATGTGAAGATTACCTCACAGCTTTCAGAGGAACTTCAGGAGCTGCACTGAAGCACTAAGGAACAAAAAGGGAGATGTTTTTTGTCTCAGGATTTGTTTTCTTGGGCTGTTGCAAGGTGGTCTCAGATCACAGGGCTGTGATTAGGCAAAGCCTAATCAGTGCTGAGCATTAATTTAGTGTTAATTTCTGGGATGAGATTAGAAAAGTGGATAGCAACAAGTATGATGAGTAGGATGAGTTTTCTCTTTGTTCTCTATTGCCTTCTGCCAGGCTTTTGCCACTGGGTTATGGGAAGGAGCAAGGCAGGTCTGCAGAGCCTCTTCCTGAGGCTCAGAAAGGAATGAGAATCTGGAACAGGCAGAAGGGGGAAAAGGACCCAGCTCAGTCTTAACAGATGTTCTCATTTAGCACTCTGCCCTGCTGCTCTCACATCCATATGCCTGCATACTAATGATGGGAAGAGAGAGGATCTGCAGCCTGTGTCCTTCCAGGGAAAATCGCAGGGTCCCAGTCAAGAGATGAGCTTAGTGAGCAAAGCCTGTTCTGGGTGGTTATCTCAGTGTCTGTCTGAAGGGTTCTCACCCATGTTCTGCTGCTGCCATTTGTCTAAAGACAGAGAGTTGGTTGATCCCTGTAGTTCTTTTCATTGTGGGATGCTGTGGTTTTGCAGGCTGTTCATCATAACATGCCCAGCCCTTTGCTGAGGTGGCTCTTCTCAGCTGTCATATCTTTTACTCCGTGCCTCAGAGCCACTCCTGGATCTCACAGCAAGGCACTGCTTGGCAATAATTTATTGTCATGGTTTATATCACAGTGATTAAGGGAAGTTGTCATCTCTTGGCAGCCATGATTTCAATCTTGGGTTTACATACCCAGGAAACAGTTTGGAAATGACAGTGATGTGTTTATTCTTGCTTCCTTGTGTAAAAGTTGTGATTTAATTTGTTCCTGTTGGAACAGCAGGTGCTTTGGGTAGAAGTTGTATGGGTATGACTGTGTATAAAGATTGGTGACACTAGTGTTACCTGTTTCCAGTGCTGGCTTTTTAAAAGTGTGGAGAGGTGGGCTTAGTTTCACAAATGTTCTATTTCATTGTTCTCTGTCCATGCAAAATACAGCTGTATTCACACTTACTTGTGGCAATCTTTCACATTAATAGGTACTGATCAAAAAATTGTGAATTTGTTTAATTCCATGCAAATGCATCACCTGTTAATGCTGAATTACACATTGATTTTCTAGCAGTGAGATGTGTCAAAGAGTTTGGAAGGCTAACACTGTTTGGTTTTTTGTTTGTTGGGGATTTTTACAGCATCTCCAACTTTTTATTTTTTTTTATTTTTTTTTTAAATTTAAAGAGAGTAGAGGGATATGCTGTGGTGGTTTTTTTTTCTCTTTTCTTTTAGAAAAATCAGTGCAGTGTAACTTTCTATTTTGGACCTGTTCCATGTAAATGAATGTCAGCATGCATAAATAACTTCTTATCTAGGTTTTCATGTGTTTGGGGGAGTTGTACAGCAAATGACTGCACTGAAAGTGTAAAATCCATTTCCTGATTTGGGTTGGGGGATGTTTGTCTGGGGTTTTTTGGATGTTTTTAAATCTTGTAATAAGGATTTTATTGCTATTATTATTAATATTATTATTTTCCTATGTTTAGGTAATTCCTTCTGCTGGCCTTTATATGTAGACCACCTTTGTCCTGTTCAGCCCATATAAATCGTGACTTAAATGTAGGTGAGTAGCAGCTTTTGACATGAAGTAATAATGAATTCATTAAAAATTCATACTCCAAAATTTTCAGTTGCTTTGACTTGGAGGTCATAGAGGGAGAACGATCTTTTAAAAATCCACTGACACTTTTCCTGGTTGTCTAGTGTCCCAGGCAATAGGAACCTAAAAATGTAATGTATTATAGTGTATGTTTGAAGTGGATTAAGTAATCCTTCATTCTGGTTGCCACAGACCTATATGCTGTGAACCTGCAGTGAAAAAGGATTTTGAAATGGAAAGAGCTTCTTGCTTGTATGGGTGGAGAAGGGAGTCCCCAGATGGAGTCAGAGTGATGTAACATATCAGCAGCTTGCTCTAATGCTTCCCATGAGACCACGTTCTGCCAGTCAGGTTTCCCTGCAGTCACACTTAATAAATGTTTATTGTTTCACTGGGATTGTGAAGAGATTGGCTTCTTGGTAAAAGCAAGTGATGATAACCTGGCTTATTGCTTAGAGATGGTGATGGTGCACAGATGGTATTTGCAAGAACATCACAGATGTTTGAGAGCTATGCTGAGTAGGTCAGGAAGATGTGGTGGTTTGGTGTGCTTTTTGGTTTTATTTTGAAATAATACAATATATTATTTCAAATATGGCTATTTGTATGTCAGGAAATATCTGTTATCTAAATGGAAGGCCCATTCCTCTTGCTCAGCCTAGCTGTCTCAGAGTGCCAGGGGTAAAAAGGTTGCTAGCAGTAGGTGTAGAAATAGAGTGACCTTAACTGTCTTTTATGCAGTGTATTTATGGGAGATTGATTTCCTTTCTGACTCCCCCTGTGTCTGTTTTCAGATTGGTAGGCACAGTGAAGTGGGGAGACTTTTCTTTGGAACTAGTAATGAACATTGAGTAATTAGTCAAGTAGGATGAAGGACAAGAGAGTATTGAACAGAAAATCCACCTTCATCTATTTTTTCCAATGCATTACACTTGCCTTTCTCATGGTTGTAGAGTGTGTAATCTAAAATGCATGTGGTTCCTGCAAGGAAGAGAAAATTAACACTATGCATTTTGACTGCATATATAGATCAAAATACAGGTTAAAAGTAAAAGAAAATAGAAGAGGGAGCACCCATAGATAAGCAAAGGAAAACAGGGTGAAATTTTTTAAAGTGCTTCTTTTTTGTGAACATGGTATACATAAGTGACATTAAAAAATTTAAAATCTATGTGTTTCTATTTAAATGACTTTGTGTGCTGCTGTCCAGTCTTGCACCCAAGTGGAGTGTGCTCAGAGGGGGGTGGAATGTGTCTGTTCTTCTACCTCCCTGCCAGGAAGCATGAGGAAATGATGTGTTTATGAGATAGTGACATTTATTTGAATCATCCAAAAAGCCCAAGATTCCCTCATTCCCCTGAGCTGAAGGAATGACATGACCCATTGTTAACAGAGCTCTTTCAATTGACAAGATTTGTTATCTCACTCCCGTGTGTTCTGTACAATGGCAGGTAATACCTATTCTTCTCTAACTTCAGATAATGGTTTTTTCCCCAGACTTTGCACTTTATTACACAGTTGTTGATCTCTGGACTTTACTGGCTTTCTTGCTGAATTCAAAAGAACAGCTATTCCTCACTTTCAATTAAAAATTTTATTTGCCTTGTGCTCCATGGACAGTCTGTTTCTGGCCACTGAGTAGCATCTTGGAGCTGTCTCAGGTGTCACTTAGTCTCTCACAGCACTGGGAAAAGGAACCATCCAGAGCACAATTAATTTCCATATTTTTGATGCTAGTGAGGGAATGCTGTGCTGGTCATAGGTGTTGGCAGAGGGAAAAAGGTTCTTGCAGGAGTAGGAATTCACCCCATGGTCCCTGGATCTGGAGTTCCTCTCTGGCTTGTGTAGACTTGATTGTCCAGTGTCAGGTGTGTCTGTGCTAATAGGGACTGGTGTTGATGGTGTTGGCACCTGCTGTTGGACCACTGGCCACTCCCAGCAACAAAGAAGCCAAATACCCCTCTTGTAGCAGCCAGCAGTAGTTTGTGTCCTGCAGTTTGGGATGTTCTACATTTGAATTTTAATTTAGCTTTTCAACTTTTCTTTTACAATGGTGCCCACCCATGAAGAGTACTCTAGGGGATGACAATGTTTTTCTCATATATACACGTGTTTACCTGTAAAAAGTAGAAAAATGCACAGTTTAAAACACCCTAGTCCTTCATATGTCTCAGCTGAGTTCATAAAGGCTTCCCCTCAGGACCTTGTTCAGGTGCAGTAAAGTGATTTTGTTGGTGTTTTGCATGACGTGTGTGGGGACACTGCTGCAGGCTCCTGACAAAGCAGGCATTAGTGACATAGCCACACATTTATGACAGCAAGGTTCAGCTTCAAGGTTATCTTCTTACATGAGGCAGAAGTCTTTCAGAGATTGGAGCAAGGCTTTGAGAAGCTCTTTGCTAATTCCTTAACTGGGGTAGAATTGGAGACTCTTGTTCTGAGAGCTTTTAAAATATATTCCTAAAACATCTGCCTCTCATTCCCGGAAGTATTTGAAAGCTGTGTAGATGTGAAGCTTAGGGACATGGCTTAGTGGTGAACTTGGCAATGTTACTTTAACAGCTGGACTCAATGATCTTGGAGGTCTTTTCCAACCTAAATAACTCCATGATTCTATACAAGCCAAAACCTGAGAATTCAAACAGTCATCCTGTTGTGATTGAAAGGAATTGCTTGGAGTCAAAGTGACAGCAATAGAAATTAGGAGTGCACACAAAATGGGAGTTATTGTGACTGAAAAACCAAACACAATCACATAAGTGAAAATGTGGCACTTGCTTATTTCACTGCATCTGAACCAGTTGGGATGGGGACAGGAATCCCTGAGGCAAGAGATCCTGTAGTTCTGTGGCAGCATTAAACAAATATGTAAACATTAGTAATCCACTGTTTGTGTGCAAGATAGTGAGAGGATTGTTGGTTTGGTTCTTTAAACAGTAAGGAAAAGCTGTAAAGGTACTGGGCGAGTGTGGAACAGATTTTTTTATTTCACAGCAAGTTAAATATCTAATTTTCTTGTTTAAAAGTGCCAGTGCTGCAGTCTCTCTAGAAGGAGGAAGCAGCCATGCAGTGTTCCCAGTGGATACATGAATGACTCTGGGGTGGATTCTCATGGCTCAATTATGGATCACTTTTCATAATTCTGATTTCAACATGGAACACTCTGTGACTAGGATGCTTCCTAGCTTTAAAGTCAGCAGCATAATGACCTGTTTGGGGCAGTGTATTATACACTATAATACCACTGAGATCTAAGTCACGAGGAGAAAGAGAAGCTGGATGATAAAACCAGTCATGAGGAAGGGGATGAGTGCTCAAGTGTTTACCTAAAGCAAGAGGCTGCCAGTTCTTGTTTAGATAGGTCCCAGGGAAGAGTCCCAAACTCTCATAGTTCCAGAAGCAGAGAGAATTGAAAGAAAAACCTGTACTTCATAAAAATGTTGTTTCTCCCCTGCACCACTGAGATGTTCCTGTCAAAATAGGACTTCAACTGAAATAACTTGAGGTGACATTATTAAGTTAATATTGTTACTTAACACTGTTAAGTTCATTGCTTTCAAGCCATGGGCAGAATCCTTTCAAGGTATTTGGTTTGTTAAGGTAATAGGGCTATTTAAAAGGATTCTTGACTGAAGCCCACTTGCCATATGCTCTTTACATGCTCTTTACTCTGTCACCAGATATGATTGGTTTGAGTTCTTCACAAGAGTCTTTTGAAACAAACTTCTGTTGCTGTATGAAAGTGAAGGCTGAGACAGCAAACAGTAATCTCTTAGAAGATAAGCATATCCAAACTGAAAGTTGAAAATTAAAGATTAAACTGATTCTAACAGCATCCGTTTTAGAGTTCTGTACTTTCTCAGCTGCTTTATTTTCCTGTTATTACTTGGACTTTAAGTCAGCAATTTATGCATCAAAACAAACTGTCTAGCTCATGAACAAACTGTCTAGCTTACAAAGGAGCTGGAGCCAATTCCCACTAGAGCCAGTGGAAAAGTTTTCATTGAGTTCAGTGCATTTGGTGTCTGGCAACCTTTGATGTGAATAAAAGAGAATCAAAATTTGTGACAGGACATGTTAAGAGAAATTTTAAAATTGTAGAATACTATTTTCTTGGGTGGAAAAAATTGACATAACCATCAAGATTACTTCTCCCCTCTGCAAAGTGTCATTTTGATAATCAGTTGTCTTTTGATGCCTTCCTGAGACTAGTGTGAAATGACTGCTCTTTGAGGAGGAGCACACCTGCCAACAAGGTTCTTTAAAACATTGAATAAAAACTTGGTATAGTATATTTTCCAATGTTTTTACTATAGTTTAGAGCAATATGCATTTCACTGCTGTGTGCTTCCATTTATCTGGACAAGCTTAACAGCACTATCACAACAGCACTAAATCAAGAACAAATGGAAAATCACATTTTGTCAACCTAATGTCTGTCTACATGGAAGCTGGTGTTTTTCTTGTATTGCCACATGAAACTCATTAAACAACTGCCAGTTTCCTCTTCTGGGTTGTTAAGGTGAAGTTTGTACTTTTTGTAGAATTTGCTTAAGACTGTCTAAATGTAGATTTGTACTATAAATCTACAGAGCACAACATCTTCAGACTGGGATTTCCCAGTGCCAAATGCAACTGGCCTGTTGGTACAACAGGACTTTTAATATAAATTTATCGATTAGTTTGAATTCATTACTTCTTTTGCAGTTAAGGTAAATAACAAACATTTCAAACAGAAGCAGCAAGTCAACACTATAAAATTTAAGTTGAAAGGTAAGCCGTATCCCTGAAGGATGCTGCTCGTGGTGGGTCCTTTCTGAGGAGTGTTCCTAGGAGACCTTGTGCCATGAGAATGTGATTTTGGGAGACTGTGAGGAGCCCAAGGACAGCTGTGAGTCTGTGGTACCATGAGGGGTTAAAGGTATCAGGGTTTTACTGCTCTGCTGCTGCTGCTCTTTGAGCTGATGTTGTTCAGATGCTGTCAGGATCTAATTTTAGAGAAGTGTCGTTTGTTTCAGAGATTATTTAGCATGAGTGCTGGAGGTTACCCACCACACATAAGCATCACAGAGCTCCAGGAAGAACAGAAGAGTGCTCACTGCTTTACTTTCCAGTAGTGTGAGACCTCATCCATCTCTGGTGATTAATTCAAATAAAATGCTTGTGTCCTGATGTGGCATCTTGGCCTGGTTTCTATTCAAATATTTCCTTCAGAGAGGTGGATGTAAGTTTGCTCCTTTCTTTTGTGTAGTTTCAGTTCCCCAACTTGCAGTGCTGTATTGTGAAATATTTTCCAAGTCTTTAAAGTTTTAAAATGTTGGAGGTTTAAAATGTTTAAGTGTTTTAAAAAAACAAATTTTACTTCTTACTAAGTGGTGCAGTGCTGAAATACTTTTAAATAGTTTTCCTATTGAAAGGAATACTGTGATTTAGAGCAGTATCTCTTAATTATGTTCTAACAAAGTCTTGTGAAGAGGCAGAGCTAGTGGCAACAAAAGTCTGCAATTAAGGCAGGGTATGTTGCCTGAAATACAAGATAATTGTCTGGGCAAGATCACTGGAATGGATTCAGAGGCTGTAGTTGTCAATGCTCTCTCTAGGTGTTTGGCACATCCAGCAGAGAGGAGAACTCCTCAGGAATGTGTTTATTCCATGGTATGGCCCACTGTACAGCTAAGCCTCTGAGCTGAATGTTTTGTTCTGTGAAGTTTCATGGCCTCATCTGGTTTGTGTTTTTTGGTTTTTTACATCTTCCCCTCCTCACAGGCTCTCAGTCTGGTGTAAAGCTGATGGGTAGGAGCAAAGGTAAAGAATGATGTAATGCAGCAGCAGCCAGAAAGCATCTTTTGTGTGAATTGTGAAATGGCTACTCCGTAGTCATCTCCCGATGAATCAGACGTGAGGGGCCGCTTTGTGGAGCCAACCCTTTGTACATCAACTGGAAGCAGGAGGAGACATTCAGTCCAAGAGCTCTTTCTCAAAATGGATTTAACTTTTCTTTTGCCAGTCACTACCAGCATGACCTCATACACTTCTAGCACAATGGTGTGGCTAAGCCTTTGAGTACACAGCCATTACATCACCGCAGCAAATTAGAGAGGGAGGTGGGAGCGAGGCCCCACTGTTGTCATGGCCGATGAGATGGTCAGGACCCGAGCCATTGTCCCCGAGAGGCTGGTGGCTCTGCTGGAGAGCGGGACAGAGAGGGTGCTGCTGATTGACAGCCGCCCCTTTGTGGAGTACAACACCTCCCACATCCTGGATGCCATCAACATCAACTGCTCCAAGCTCATGAAGCGCCGGCTGCAGCAGGACAAAGTTTTGATCACAGAGCTCATTCAGCATTCAGCAAAACACAAGGTAGGGGTCATTTTCCTCTTATTCCTTGTATTTGTTTAAAAGAGTGGCTGGAAAGCAACTTGTAGTAATTTTTCCTTAGGTATTTCATTAAATATTTAAAAAAATTAAAACCCAACCAAAAATCCCCAAAAACCCAACTAAAACCCAACAAGATTAAAGGACTGAGTTTAGCTGAGATGTTACCTGATTGATGAAGGTATTGGTTACTATTGAGTTTATCATTGGGATTTTTGGTAGAATCTTTAGAAATTACTCTGAAAGAACGTACTCAGGGTTCTTGTGTGTCTTGCAAAGCACACTCTCTCAAATGTATGTAAGGCAGGAAACATTCTCTCCTAAACTTTGAAGAATTCTTGGGGATCTGTGGTGGGGCTTGCTTAGCAAGTGATCGTTTGGTTTGCCCAGAAACTGCCTCTCTGTTAGTCCTGGACCCTACTTGCTGTTTAAAGGGCTTTTCATGGGGGCAGTTCAATGAATTTTGGTGTTTATTTATTTGGGAGGAGGGGTGTGATTTTCACTGATAGCATAGTGTTATCAGTTATGCTGTTTAAAATTAATGTGTATCTCTCTGTCTGTGTATGGAGGGGTTATTGGGGCTTTTTTATCCATTGATATTTGTTTCATTATTTCATTAATTTGTTTTGGGTGCAAAAAATAATCTACTGTGTTCTTGCTTTGACACGTTGAAAATGAAGTTTTTTATTTTTATTATCTAAAGCATATTTTATGTATAAAGTTGTGCAGGTAACCAAAACGTGTGTGAACTTAGAGGCAGTTTAAGATTTCTTTACTGTTTGTGCACAAAACCCTCAGAAGCAGAAAGTGAGGCAGGGCCATCTTCTGAAAAGCTCAGCTTTTAAACAAATCCACCAGCCTCACTGTAGGTAGAGCAAGTGACATGAAATTACCAAATGATAGAAATTTATGGAGTGGGCTTCAGCTTGCAGCAAATAATCAATTTACAAACTCTCCAGAGAATTAAATATGAGAGGTGTATGAAGTATAAAATAAAAACTGTTTAGTGAACAGGTGCATAAGAAATCTATATATCTGAACTGCTGTTATAGCAAATATATGGGAACCTGATGGAGGTGATAATGTGGTGCTTTTAATCATCTTCTTCCTTCCTGTTTTACTCAGAGTTCCTTGTGTTTCAGATTGAAATTGATTGCAAGCAGGAAGTGGTGGTGTATGACCAAAGCTCTAAAGATGTGACCTCTCTCTCATCTGACTGTTTTCTTACTGTGCTCCTGGGTAAACTGGAGAAGAATTTCAGCTCTGTGTATCTCCTTTCAGGTAAGATGTAACAAAAGAAACCCCTTTCAGGTGACATGTACTGAAAGAAATGTTTGAAACACTTGAATAAAGAGAAGAAAGAAAATGATGTTGGTATAGCAGACCTGTACAGTTTTGCAAGTGCTGGTATAAACTACAGTTATAGCAGAGACATTTCTGTAGTTCTTTTTGCATGTAGTGGCACTCATAATACATGCAGTGCTTAGAAATTGCATCTTACAGGGAATATATTACACCATTACTCTGTGTAAATGGAAATGGAACAATGCAGAGGTTTTTAGATGCATGTCTTCTACTTTAGGGTCAAAAAAGTAGTAACAGAAATGGGCTTCCCTGGTTTTTTAAGTATTGCACATGGTAGGAAGAAAATCTCTTCCTTACTGAATTGGTAATTACTAAAATAAGAACAAAGGAAATTATCTCCCAGTTACAGAGATTAGTTTGTGTGACATTTTAAACTTCTCCTTAAGTGGTAGCACTTTATTTAGATCTTTTCCTTCAGCCTTTTTTGTTTGTTTGGTTTTGTTTTTAATTTTAAATCCCAGGTCAAAGCACCTATAGAAATGAAATTCCTTATAATACAGGATTTGCTGGTCTCACAGTGTGCTTGTGTCATTATTTCTGTCGTGGAACAGTAGACAGTGTTCACAAGGAGGGGCATGAAATAGATCCAAGGCTGAAGGAAGAGGGAATGATGAATTTAAACAGGAAATCCATTGCAGTGACTGGATCAGTCATCTAATGAAGCAAACACCTAGTGTCTGAGAAATGCTGAAACACAGAGACTGAATAATGGTGAGAGAAAGAAAACAACTCCAGAGAGATGCTTCCTCCAGTTTGTAGTGACTTCAGATGACAGTGAGAGGTTGTGGTCCTAAGAGAGCTTTCCTCAACTTGTTTTGAAAGTGCTTACAGTGAAAGTGAATAATTTCTGCACTGGGACGTGAGTTTGGTGCTCATGTGAGCTTTACTTACATTAAACCAAGTAGGTTTTGCTTTGGCTAGGGTTGATTATTTTGTTTTCTTTGCTGTCTAGGTAAGAACTACACCTGTGGGTGGTGGACTACAGTATTAGATTAAGTAACTCTTCTTACATACGAGTCAGCAAGAATTGTGTGTTGTGTAGGCACAGTAAATGCTTAATGCAAAAGTGATGAAATAACTGGTTAATACTCTCTTGAACTGAAAATTGTTATTTGAAAAATAAGCCAGTCCAGAAACTGTATCTCCTCAGAAATCCTTTTATTGTTTGAATTCTCAATTCTGCTCAGCTATCCTGAAGGGTTTTTCAATAACCTGAAGATTACAGCTCCAGGCAGAAATCTGACTATCCTAAAATTAATTCCCATGATAGAAACAGCTCTCTTACAACTGAGAGTCAGACCTCATGGCAGGGAGGTGTTGAGGAGGGGCCAAGAACAGGAAAGTACCATGAACTTCTCTTCCTCACACTGTTCCTCACTTGTGTGAGACATGGCTTTGATCTTCAGTCACATCTGCTGGACCCTCTGAAAGGAGTTCTCAGAGTCTCCACTCTCAGAGTTGCTTGTGGCTCTCATAGGAATGGCCAGGACCAGGAAGGGAATGTTCCAGCTCCCCAGTGCATCATTTGGGCAGTCACCACTTGCATGTATCATAGTGATACTGGGAGAAATGGTTTTGTTTTCTTTTCATTTCCAGCATGTGGTTGTTGTTTGTTCAAGGTGAAAATGTTACCTAAACCACAAGCAACGTAACAGTGCACATGAGCTGAGGTGAACTCAGACACATAGCTCTGTTAAGGGTTAGTTTGGGAATCTAATGTGTCAAAATCATCCTTATAAAAAGCAGGACTTTTATTTTAGCGTGTCAAATGGCAAAGATCAGGTTTGAGAATTTCCTCTTGTGTTTGTTTACATAGCTAGGATGAGGATATTTATGGATGCAGAAACAACTAGTGGTTTTAAAACCAGTGGAGGAGGAGGAGAAGAAAGACGGGAAATATAAGGAAATTATTTACTATAAGGAAACTATTACAGTTAAGTGCTTATTTCATGTGCTTATTTTTTTACATCTCATTTTAAAAATCTAGTTTACTCAATGCACACTGAAGAAACCTTTTAGGGTGTGGGGTGAAGGAGAATTGTGTAGATTCAGTCTTACAGAAAGCTCCTTGGAGTTCATTGATATATGGCTGTAGCAAACCAGATAAAATATGTTGTCTCAGCAAGCTGATGACGAACTCTCATAAATGTTTATGGCCCATAATGAGGGCAGGGGTCAGTGTACTGTGTAAAAAGCAAAACCTTTGGACTTGAGTTTTCCCTATGCCACTAAATCTGGTTTATTTAAAATAGTGACCTTAAATAAACATTTTGGGGTAGGAAAATATTTTTTGTTGGGATAGAATAAGGAGCAATTAATGAATATCTGGAATTCCTGCCTCTGTTCTTGTTGAAACCCCCCACTGCTGAGCACTCAGTGAGATGGTTTTTTTTATTTAGGTTGTGCATAACGGTGTGCACTGCCCTGGAGGTTGTTTTTCATTGAAGTAACTATTGCAAATACCTCAAAGGAACCCTTACCAATTAGTTTAAGATCTTGATATAGCCTCACAAAAATATTTATAATCTGGTGAGGAATGTTTTCAGGAATTAAATACTCAATTTGATTCTTAATTTTTAACAGTGCACAAAATACTGAAATGGAAACAGAATTAAGCCTTGGTGTCCACATCATGGCATCTACTCCTCTGAGTTAAGTAAGATTTAAACATAGGGATGTCACTTGATTCCTTCTCATATGTTGGCAATTGGATTTACTTGCAGTGGAGTCCTTTCCTTAGTTAATAGTGTTATGATTTTCCTGCTTACTTTGCAGAAACAGGAGAGACTAGTGTTTTTTGCTTGAATGATCATTATTAAGGCAGTAAACATCATGAGTCTTGATTAAATTCTATTCCACTATGTGAATGGAAGCATTCATGTTCTATTTTCCTTAAATACTTGTTCTCCCCTGCTTTTAATCTGGTTTAGCTTTGCTCATTGCAAGCAGAGATGTCTTCATGACAATTACCTTTCAAATGCTTCCTGTGAAGAAGGTGAAGCGCAGATTTTTATTTTGTGTTGATTTTTTAAACTTTTTTTTTTGTTCAGAATACTATCTAAACAGAAGGCTTTCTGAAAAACAGGCAAACAACCAAACCATAACCTTTCTGTATATACAAACTATCATTAAAAATTGTGATAGCCTAACATTGAAACACTGTATGCCTCCCTCTCAAAAACAATGGTTGGTAGGTAATTGCCTTCTAATCTCTTGCTACCCTTCTGCCTATGAAAAATATCAGTAGTAATGTGATGTAGTGGATTCTCCTTTCACTAGAGCTCTCTGACAAGCTCCTGCTGAGCACAAAGAAGTAATAAGGAGAAATAATAAATTAAGTTATTGGGTTTTTATTCAATGACAAATGTTGGGGTCATATGGAGTGGAGAATGAGTTAAGTGGGATTGGACAAAGGTCCTGAAACAAAGCAGGGAGTGATTACCTAGGGAGTGTGGCAAAAGGCATGTTTTAGCTGAAACTTCCCAATTCCTTGTTTCCCCCTGACCTGTCCCTCACCTGACAAGGGGTGTGTACTAAATGGAAGACTTGGAGGATCCGAGGAGAAGGAAGCATATTTGGAACTCTTCTTTATCTTGCCTTCATTTTAGAAATATTTGAAATTGGAAGCCCATTTAATGAAATCTTTAGTGTAAAAATAGTGAAGTATCTCTAAGGTACATTCACCATTGTGTTATCTTACTTGCCTAAAGAAAAGCTAGATAAGAAAAGCCCAGTGCTTTCTCCCTGCTTTATCTCCAGAAGAAGCATTCCTTGTGGCAGGGGAGCAGGAAATCTGAAGAATATTCTCTTGTAGGTGGAGCTGGTGATTTATGTGTACTGAAGGGACCAGAGCTGTGAGACAGGGCTTTATTCCCAGTTTCTGCAGTCCCCTATGTCAAATAAGGGCTCCATGTGGTTCAATGTGGACTAAAAGAAGGCACAAGTCCTGGCAAGCATCCTGACACCTTTCAACATTTGGATTTGAAGCTTTATAACTTTCAGTTGTGGCTTACTGATGTTCTGAGTATTTCCTACATGTGAGTCTTTGCATAGTACCCCAGCACACCTTAAAATGCTGGTGTCATCAATTAATGTAATCAGGTTATCTGCAATTTGAAATGAGTATAGTGAGAATGAACTGTTAAATATCCTGCCAGTGTTTGGAGGAGGAGATTGTTGCACAATGATGCCAGCTTTCCTGATATTCCCACCCATTCTAATGATTCCATTAGAAGGAAGCCTCTACTGAGAGAGGTAAAAATCTTCCTGAGGGAATGCAGTATTCCCCAAGTGGTGCCATAACCCATAGAGTACAGCCAGTGTTGGTGGAGAGGAGAGTGAGAGAGGATCTTAGCTCTGAATCACTCCCTTGAAAAGTCTCCCTCTCCATCAATTTTTAAGAGAGCTTGGAAAAGCTAGTACCCTTGGCTACAGCCAGGCCTCTGTGAATATCCTCCCACCCTCTGTACTTAAAATGCAATTTTCAGTGTTCATTTAGTGCCATAATTGTTTTAAGCACTTGAAGAATGGGAGTCAAGTTTATTATTTTCATATGTGTATCCACTTGCTGTCTTTTGAGAGAGAGCAAGGTTTGACTAGAGTAGAGCTCACATAACATTTCTCAAACCCAAGAATAACTTGTTAAGTTTGCTTTTGTTTTGGATACCTCTGGATGCTTGTGAAATTTAATTGACTGAAATTATGGTGCAGGTTTTTGGGGTTTTTTTCCCTTAAAGGCAGAAAGGGCAGTGTGGGTGTCCACTCTGTTCTTTGTACTTGCTGTGCCACTTGGAATATGGCACTTGGGTGGGATGGGAAGCTTGACCCCACTCTCACACATCTCCCCTTCCTTGTTTGCTTAACCTGCCTATTAACCTTGTCTTACCAAAGGCAGAAACCCTCCAGGGCAAAGAACTTCCCTTGCTACTGTGCTTGTAAAACACCTGGAATAACGGGGTCGCTTTCCGAACGCCACCGGGATAAAAACACCCCTGGCTTTCCCAAACTGGGAAACCTTGGATGCTGTGGAAGGACTCCCGAGGCTGAGGAGGGAGGGACACCAATGGGATGGAGCCCTCCTGACAAGGCTCTCCAGCCTGAGCTTATGTAATGGAAAATGGCACGGGTCCCTGTGGAGCGGAGCTGGAATGCGGGAATTGTAACAGCCTGTGGAAGGCTGCGGTTCTTTAAACCGAGTGGAAACATTGCAGATTCATAAAACTTGTGAGTCAGAAAGTTTACAGCTTTCCTTCCTTACAGCAAGGGAAAAAATCTATACTGCAGCTTTTAGATAAACACGTTAATGTTCAAAGGGGATGTGACCAGGAAAGACACGAAGAGCCTCTGAGGCAAAGCAAACCTAAAACTTCAGGGTTTGTATATTTTGTCTTTGCAATAGTGCTGTTTGATTTATTTTTTTAGCCTAGTTTTCAGTAACATTATGTTACTGGCCTGGCACTAATCAGTATTTACAGTAACAAATTCTAAATTGCTGTTTAGAAGAGGGAAAAAAAAGCCCTAAAAGCTGAATATGAATTACTCCACTGCATACCTTTGGTGAATACAGGCATTTGGTGAGGCTCACTTAGAATCATAGGGTCTGATTATTATGTTTTAGAGGTAGTTGCAAATTTTCCTGCTTTTTTATTCTTTATTTCCTATGAAAGGGAAAATTAAATTTTAAAAGGGGAGGGAGAAGGATAGCAATATAATATTTATTAGTATGTGGCTATATAAAATTATGAATAATTAGTGCCCTTAATGAAGAAGCAAATTCTTCATTTAATAAAGGTGGAATTGTCTGTTAAATCTACAAGCTTCAAAGTCTCTTTCTTGCAATGCTGTCCCAGTACATGCATGTAGTCTTTGGTTTTCTGACTCATCCCTTGGGTCTCAGACCTTTTCCACTCTCTGCTTTAAAAGAATGGCTTTTGATGCTGAATTAACACTGATGTGCTGATGTACTGGCAGACATTAGGTCTTGTGGGAAAAAGAAGGAAGTAGCTTGTAGTTTGTTTTCAAGAATTCATTGAAGAAAACCAATTTCTCCCTTTGGCTTTTTCAGAACAGTCAGAATCCAAAGCAGGGGGGAAAGGAGCAGTATCTGATTAGAATGGCACTTCAGAAAAATGCCAAAGTTTGCTCTGTTACCAGTGTGCCTTGCCTGTGGCCTTTTTCAGCAGACTGCATGTGGAAAAAGGACACATCCACTGTCTCTTACATCTCCATCAGGAGAGATCCTCATAGGCCTCCTGGGTGAGGTACATGGAGCTGCAGGGATATTGTATTAAACACTTCCTAGGCTTTTCTTAGCCTGGAGTTTTAGGGAAGCCAGCTCTCAGGAGTTGCCATGTTGCCTGTGTCTCTGCTGTCACCCACAAAAGATGCTTCAAAAGCTCAAAAGTTGGTCAGCTTCAGTAAGGCTTGACAAAGGGAGTAATTCAATGAAAAAAAATAAGGGAAGTTCTTGTGAGCTGTATGAAATAAGCACTGATACAGTGCAGAGCCTTAAATTAGTGTCTCTCCCTGAAAAGTTGAGCTGGGAGTGGATTTGCTGGTGTGACCAGGTAACTCAGGGAGTTCAGGCTGGATGTCCACAAGGATCTGCTGTGAGATGAGCACAGGTGGCACACAGATGGCAGGTGGAATTCCTTGGTTCTGCAGCTCCTCAGTCACTTGGATGAAAAACATGCTTATGTAGTCTGAAAGTGGAAAGCTGCTCCTCTGGTCTTTGGAGTTGGTCTCCTTTAGTTGGAGAAGTTGTCAGAGAATTTCATCCTGGTTACCACCTTTTCTCCAGCTGAATCTCCTGTCCCCTCTGCCTTGGCCACACTGCCCAGCTCTGGGGCTCAGAAGCAATTGCTGGAGTTCTCCATTGAGCTGTAGCTGGCCAAGCTCACTGCAAACATGTGAAGTGATGTGAACTCCTATTTTCTCACCTTTCATTCCAAGTTAGGTTTCATGGCTGCATTGACAAAGAAATAGCACAAAATGCTCATGGCACAAATGCACTGTCAGTTTTCTCCATTTGTAACTAACTATTAGGATTTGTGTATGCATGGAGCTCTCACCTTTGTAGGAGTTTTCTCCATGCTTTCAGTTACACAGAAAAAGCAAGTCACACCTAATGGTAAGGTGCTCTCTCTTCATCTTTCCCTTTCCTTGAAGAGCTGTGAAGAAACTCAGAGTTGCACCTCAACTGTTGCTTTTCAGTTTCACAGCCAAACTTAACCCACCTTATCTCTGAAGCAGTCAGATCTCTGCTGCTTTATGTGCTTTGTCAGTATGCACATGCCCCCTTAGCAAGGGCAGCTCTCTCTAGATGATTAAGGATAAAAATTCTAGTGCACATCTCTGCAGACATTTGAGGATGAAAAGGAACTACAGAATTGGTTGTTTCAGCAGTAATGTTATGACCAACTATAAAGAGATACTAGGATTGCCTCCTGATAGAATTTTTTTTTCCTATATGTTAAAAATATATGTAAGTTGAGAGATAGATGGATGTATGAGGGAGCATCTGTGGTCTGTGATGTGAATGACACTTGCATTTTGAAAATTATTTTTTTTAAGTAACTGATGCTTCTATTTAACCTTTTTTACTCTTCCCTGGGCCAAATCAGTAATTAGTATGTTCCCTGTGAATTTGCCTTGTCTAATTATGGTCACATCTCTGAATGGTTTGACATCCCATTGAAGGAAATACAAAGACCAGGAGGAAGAAATCAGTGTAACATGGAATGAACATAAGAACCATCCACCTGTCCTGTTATGGTGTCATTTAACTGGAAAGGTTTTATTAAATATTGGACAAAAACATTGAAATATGATCTGCTAACTTTGTACTAAGTGTTCAAATCAAGACCTTTGGGTTTAGCTGATCTTTCATTTGCAGCCCTGCAGAGTGGTTTGCAGAGCTCTGATTGCTGTTCCTGATTGCAGCAGAGCAGCTGGCAGCACTGGAATGCTCCTGCTCTGTTGCCACAGAACACAGAGAAATGAGCTGCAGTTACAACTGTTTGTGCTCCTCAGGATCATTCTTCCAGATTAATTTATGATTTGTTTTAGTGGTACTGAAACTAAGCAAGCATAAGGATCTGGATGGATTCCATTCCCTCAGTGGAAGGAAGTTCTTCCCAAATCAACAGTATTTCTCTATCATTTGTTGCCTCCTGATCCCACATTCTTTCCCTGCCTCTTCCTGTTTCTAGCAAAGTTAATTGGGGCTCCTGTTTACATAAGGACTTACGCAGTGAATCCATAAGGAGGAATAGAATTTACCGCAGAATTTTGCTCAGTTTTTTTTCATCCCATTTTCTGGGTTTGGCCCTGTTCTGCTTCCTGTTGGCTGAGAAGGGAGCTAACACTTCTGCCACTAAGATTCCCTTAGAGATCATACCTTTATGGTCCCAGCTGTAGTTAGGGAAGCCTTGATCAAAGGGAAGTCTGTAGTCACCACTTTGCAGAACCATAGCAACAGGGCAATCAAGTAGTTTACTGGACCTTGCCAGATTTCTGCTAATGGATGTGGAGGCTTGTAAGCAAGAAACAATTTGCTGTAAGGACTGGGAGGTGTTGGGTTGTCTGCCACACACAAGGGCTGCAAAACCAGAGAGCTTTTGGCACCTTGACATGGTTTTGTAGAGACATCCTGTTGAATGTCAAGAGAGCTGTTTCAGCTCAGTTTACCACCAGGAATACAGAAAACCTGTGTGGTTCAGTGCTATTGAGGAGAGAATATTTTTGAGTTATTTGTCAGTCATCTACTTCCAAGGCCCAGTGACATTTATCAAAGAATTCAGTAAAACTCTGTTAACCCAGTAGCTCTGTTAATGATCTGTGGATTTTTACTTTCCTTCCCCCCATAGTTTCAACATGCTCTTGCAATTAATTTATGATTCACATGAGGCTGGAGCAGTGGTAGGAGAAAGGGTGTTATTTAGAAACTAGTTCCAGAAGAAAAGTATATTTTCTTTAATTAAAACACACTGCACAGTGCTGCCAATCTTTCTGTTCCAACTGAGATAGGTAAAGAGATTTAAAGAAAAAAAATTGCCTTCTTGCAAAGGTCATAGCCAAATTATGAAATTTGAAACAAATCCTGTCCCATTTTTCTTTTAAAGCTCAATTTTCTGTTCTGCATTCCTACCTGGAGACTAAATTAATTTTCCAAATGTTTAAGATTTATTTTTTGAAAACTGCTTCATTTATAACAGAAGTGTGCAGGTGGTCTGAGTGCTTAAAACACTTTCCTTATAAGAGGCTCCTCATGGAGACTGGTCATAGAGTTCAGCTTTGGGGACTCTGAGGAGCCACCATCTGTGTTAGAAAATTGAGACATTATAGTAACATAAGAAATCCCTTTCCCTATAAATCCTTAGGTGCTGAGGGTTTTTTTAAAAATACATTTCCTTGTGCATTTTTAAAATATGCATATTTTTAAGTTAGTGCAAGCAGATAGTGATGAGCACAGTTCTTTTGAACAGAAATAAGTCTCAGTGCCATGACAGCTCAGTGATCATACATGTGGATAATGTTTTTCCAGACCCCTGATAGTTTGTGGCACTTAAAGAAATTGGTATTTAAGCAGAGTGCATATGTGAGTATGTTTTCTTGGTTTGGGATTTGCTTGCCTGTGGGCTTTTAGAGCAGTTTTTGCATATGCACTGACCTAGAATGGGTTTTCTGTATTGAGAAGTGCCATAAATCAAAGCCAGATTCATTGTAAAGCTACTAACCTTTTGAAAACCTTGTCATAGAGGATGGCAAGGATGACATCTTAATATTTGAAAGAAATCACTGTTTTTGTGCTTTCTCAAATCAGTTGAGATACTAACACTAGGCTCAGAGGAAAGGAGGGCTCACTTGGTGCATATGTAAAGCAGGTAGTATAATGTCAAACTTCAGTGATTTGAGAGTTTCATGAGTGTAATTCATGTTGTGAAGGTACTGAAGCAACCTGTTACTAGGAAAGCATGTGAAGAAGAAACATGACTTTGAAAGGATGAATGCCTTAGAGGAAGTATTGAAGCATTTAATCTTGAATCATTTCAATTTGCCTTGGTTGAGTCCTGGAATAACAAGTAAAAGAGTGCTCCTTACGATGACAGAGCATGGATTCCATCTCCCCAAAATCTAAGGTGTTTTGAACATTACCTTCCTGCTTAATTTGTTGTCACAGGTTTCACACAGAAATGGGACTAATCCCTAGGTAGTTGGGAAGAATCTTTTTTGCTGAACTTTTCCCATGTGCAGTCTTTTGCAAAGACAGCACATATGTAAAATCCTTGCTTGTGCAGCTTCTTTGTAAGGAGTTCTCTATTTCCAGCCATGTCAGTGAGAGGATCCACAAAGCAGCCAACAATGCTCCCAGCAAATAAAGGATAAGCAAATGAAACCAAGGCAAATATTTGATTTCCTCTTCTTCACCCACCCTTTCAAATAACTGCTTAAATTCAATCTCCAAGGTATATACTGCCTATAAAGTCAAGGAATGCTTCCTGTAACAGAAAGGAAAACATTAGGCCATACAGAAGAAAATTTAGCAAGTATGTGGGAGAATTGTTTTGCAAATTCTTCCTCTCATTCAATGGAACAAGCAGAATCTGTGCTCCTCATGGGCAATGCCTTAGTTTGTCTAACAAAATAGTAAAATTATTTTTTTTTATTTATTTATTTATTCAGGAGACTGAGCAAGAATTGCTGTTCATAAAATGTTTACTCTAGAATCTGCTTGCTGGCTTTTTTTATTAGATAAAATGGGTTGTTACACACTATTTTCTCAATGTTTCTACATTCACTAATGACACAGATTTTAAAATCAAAAGAATAGGCATAATTCAGGAAATGTAATGCAAGCCATGGCAAAACACTACATTAGCTTATTCCTGAGTAATTTTAATTCACATCTTCAAACTGTAATCATAGTGAACATAGCATGTGGCAGATTCAGCACATCAGTGCTTCAATTCCTTGGTGATAAAAAGGTGCTCTATTCTGAACAGGTTATAATTACTCTTCCTTCAGTTAAAACTCTGCTCATCTGGGAGGAAAGAGCTGGGGATTTTCACTGTGGTTTGCAAGTTTTCCCTCTGCTTCACCTCCCCACTCAACATGGAGAAGCCTTGGCTTGGTGTGGTTTTGAAAGATGAAACTTCTTCCAGTGTCCTGAATGAAATACATTAATTGTGGAGCAGCACACAAAATAGTACTGCAGGTTTTTAATTAGTACTGAAGGATTGCAATTAGTAATGTAGAATTTTAAAAGTAAGCACTACTAAATGCATATTAATGCTTAATGAGCTCTCAGTATACACTTGATATGGGAGAAGGGAGTGTCTAGAAAGCATCTTGCTGGGGTGGAGAATAAAAAGTGTGCCTGCTCATGGGGTGGTGGGTGCTGTGCCTATTTTTCTGAAGAATCATTTCCACATATTAAGAATGGGAAGAAGCATCAAAAACTTCTTAGAAGTGGAGGGAGACAAATAAATGTTCCAGGCAGAGTGGGAATACATAGCCAATACATTGCTGCTGTATGGCTCCACAGAAAGATTTGTATTTCTTCTCATATTTGAGGGAGCAAAAAATGGAGAGTTACTGTGTTTCCCATTTTGTCTGGAGAACCACAAAGCTGACCTAAGGAAAAGGCACGTGAACTGCTTCTCTGCCAAGGTTTTCCTGCTGCCCCTCTGTGCCTCCCCATCTGCCATGCTAAATGCTGCTCTCCCAGAACTGGCACAGGCATCACCACATTTGTAGATTAAATACCTGCTCTTCCTCTCACAGGTGGATTTGCTGAGTTCTCCAGCTCTTTCCCTGGTCTCTGTGAAGGAAAATCCACACTCATCCCTACTTGCATTTCTCAACCCTGCCTACCTGTTTCCAACACTGGCCCAACTAGAATCCTGCCTCATCTCTACCTTGGGTGTCAGCGAGATGTCCTCAACAAGGTGAGCACTGTGGGTGCTGTGTGGGCCACTGGAATGAGTGTCTGATGTTCAGGGATCTTCCACCACAGTGCATCCCTACAGCTCTGAAACAGCACAGGTGGATGCAGGTAATGCACAAGCCATGGAAAGCTATGGGAGAAGCAGTGATCCACACACCACCTAATGAATCTATGGGTCATGTAATATGAAACTTGGGTGTCTTTCTTCTTCATCCTGGGGCAGATGAAATGTTAAATTCTTCAGGAACTTATTGACCAACAGCAAACTCCCACATCTGCCATGACAACAGGTGCATTCCTGTCACAGCTCTGACCAGCTTGTTTTGGCAGGTCTTGGAGGCTGACACAATTATATTCATGGTTACAGCAGGACAAAGGAAGGTTGTCTGGTTTTGGTATTTTCTTCAAGTGCTAGGAAAAAGCATTTAAACACCATGAATTGTATAATAAGGGATTACTGCAAACAAATCTCTGTGCACCTACTGAAAGCAGTGGAGTTGTTTAAAATGAGCTTTTATGGTGGCACTGCATTACGAAACTTTTAGTAATTTAAATTCCTAAAAATTATTAATTTCTGCTCTTAAAGAATAGCAAAAAATTTATATACTTAAAATAGTCAGCAAAGTTATCAAATATAGCACTTGTAGGATGCTGGACTATCAGATGTCTAAGAGAGCTTGTCTCAAATTGCAGTGGGTCTCTATTCCTATTCATGTTTGCCTCCATGAGGAACCAGGTCACACTGCTTCCAACCTGCACCTTGGTTCCCTTCAAAGGGAATTTTTATTCCTTGTGCTGCATGTGCCCTCTTGCCTCCCATGTTCTCTGACAGTCCTATTCATTAGCTGAATCCCCAACAACCTTTAGAAGCTGCCATTTAATGCATAGATGGGAGAGAGGGAGGGAGTGCTTCACCCTAGAATATTGCCCTAATTATGTGTGAGGCTTATGTATATGGGCTTTTATCTATGTACAAACCTTAAGCCAGGAGCTTTTATAAGTAGTTCTGTAACTGGATAAAATTTATGTACTTTGACCATTTTAACTTTTACTGGTTTCTTCTACTTTTGCTCCATTGCAGTCTGGCCATTAATAGACTATTTTTTGGTTTTCCACAATCATTTAAAGAGGATTTTTGACACACAAGCAATCATGTAGAAGGTAATTGTGCTTTAGCAGAAAGCACAGAAATGGAGGATAGTCAGCAGTCATTGCATCTACTTTGTACTTTAAAATCTTCCTTGTCTTTACTGCCAGGTAACAAGTCAGGCATTCAATCCAGTGATTCACTTATGAGGGCCGTCAAAGCAGCTTATTACTCTTCCTACCACAAAAGTAATTTATGGTCCCCTGACAAAAGACAGCAGGAACTAAGTAATTAAAAAAAAACCCTCTCAGTTGATAAGGTATTAGATGTTTTTATGCTGTTTGTGTCAGAGTATCTGCAGTCTTGGTGTCGCTTCAGTGTGTGTCAAAGGAAACTGCAGCCGCAGATACTTTGAAATTTGGAGAAAGAGCTGGTCAGATTTGTGCTTGTTCACATATTCTTGGGACTGAAAATCAAGGATTATTGTGTTCCCATGCTGTATGGAGAAGCACATAAATGACAGCAGGCCACCTATTCAGGTGCTCAGGAAGTTCTTACCACCTGGTGTCATCCCTTACAGTCAATGTTTTGGAAGTTCTTCCATTGGTGACCTTTTAGATTTCTTACCCATTTTTAGGAGACAAATACAAATCCTTTGATTTCAGATTTATTAATTTGTTGTAGCTTTTCTTCTTCCTTGGGCATGTTACTTGTTGGCTGCACTAAACCAGACCTGAGTGCCAGTGGTTTATCTACCTCTTACCTACCTCTTCAGATTCCATGTTCGCCTCTGGAAAATGCAAAATGGCTTCCATCTTTAATACCAGAAAATACTAAGAAGCTGTGGGAACAAACTAGACTTTCTACGTCTTAGAAGGCACTTGATGCCTCCCCAATACCAGCAACTCCCAGTTTCCTGGGTTTAATCAATTTCTGGATTTAACTAAAAGTTAGTGGTAGCACATTAGAAACACAAAAAATGGATCTCTGCTGCTCTTCCTGCAACGTGCCTGGCTGCTGGGAAGCCTAGATCCTGCACAGGGGCCCTGGGGAGAGCCAGGAGGATGGCTGACTACACTCATTGCCCAGAAACACATGGCAAGAAATCTGGGAAGTAAAGAACATTAGAAAGCAGAGGGCGAGGAACAAAACAAGCAGGGACAAGTAGCAAAGTTCCGTCTCTGTTAGGACAGTCCAGGAGCTGGTAAGTGGCTACATTTGCATGCTCTGGTTTAATGGCCTTGCTGAGGCTACTTGGGACAGAAAGTCAGCTTTCTGCCAAGATTAAAATAGCTCTTTCCTATTAAAATCCAGAGTAAAACAAAACAAAAAAAACAAAAAAACAAACAAACAAAAAAAAAAGACAAAACAAAAAAAGCTGGAAAATTCTAATAAGATTCCACAAATTTAAGATGTAGTTGTACACTGACCTTATTTTGGCCTTCAAGTGCTACGAGTTCTCATGATTCCTTCCATTCACTAGACATACCAATTTCTCTGAAATTAAATAATCTCAAAAATATCTGCAAGAAACTCCTAATCAGCATTACTGTTCAATCTGATGCAATAAAGATGTGAATTTTCATCAGGTTCATCAAGATGAGCTTATTTTTTCAGAATCTTTATAAGCTTATCTCTGAGTGCCTGAGTAGTGAAATGTTTCTGTGTTGCAGAACAATCTGTATTCATGACCTTTTCAGAATACTAATGCTATTTACCATTAATACCTCTGCTTAAATGCTTTATTTAGAAAAGATACACAGCCACAAATACTTGGTTTCTGTCCTTCAGCAAAACTAATGATTAATTCAGGAAAGCCTTAGGAGAATTTTAATATTTTTTTTCAGATTTCTTTCTAAATGCTTAATTCTGAAAACACTCTTTTTTTTTTTTTTTTTTTTTTGCAGTGTTGAAATGCTAAAAACCCCCTAAGAGTTCTAAGAGAAAAGTTTGCTTGTTTTGGGTCTCAGTGTGCTACATTGTGGTTGTTTTCCTGCAATAGATTGGTAGCATTGCAAGACAGTATTTACTTTTACAAAAGATCTTCCTTGCTCTTTGTGGAAGAGAGGAAAATTGCATTCTAACCTATATAGGAGTGACAGTGGCCTTTCTGAGAGTCAGTGTGACAGAAAGCAATCTGTAGTGTGGTTATGGGCTGAAGGAAACACTTCATGGCTTGTACCAACATTTAAAATGTAAAACTTTCTGCCTTCCCACTTGCATAACTATTCTTTTCTTCTAGACCTGGATTTTATTTCCTGGAACAAAATAACATTTTAAGGTGCTATTAATTTTCAGATTAAACAAGTCATAAAATGTAAATAAGCTAACAAAAGAGCATTTACCTTCTTTTCACAGCATTGTTTGTATTAGGATTTCTGGATCTTCCTCCCATCGTAATTCACTTTTTCCTCTTGGGTGCCTCACAATGAAGGCACTGTTATGGTTATTACACTGGAGCATGTCACTGTGGGAATGATTGATTCTTCAGAACAGAAGGAAGCATAACTTCTTTCTTTAGCCTCAATCTGAAAGAAAGCATTAATATTTTGGGGTGGTTTTCTTGGCTTGTAGAATTTGGACTTGGTGTCTGCAGCCTTCTTGTTCCAGTTGAATAATCAATCCCACATCAAAAACCTGGCATAACTGTGCACTGATGATGGTTGGACTGTGCAGCCCATCAACGTTTATGTTTTAAAAAAAGTAATAAGGTTTTCTATTCTTCCCAGTTCATAACCCCCCCTTAGCTATGTTCTTCACAAACCTGACAGTGGCAGTCCACTTGTTAGTGAGACCTTCACCACCCCCTCTTTGTACCTGGGAATTCAGGACCCTGCGTGTGCTTTTGTCCTGAATATTCCAGTTGCTCCTCAGTGACAACAGGGAGTGAGCTAGTTTGGGGTCAGCTTGATGACCTAAAGTCAGTAATTGTTTCCCAGGATTTGCTGCTGAAGAGCTTTGGGATGCTGGAAGGGAAAAGCTGTGTGGTCCAGGACAGGGAGGCAGGGATGTTGGGGATCAGGGATCTCCCTGCCACATGTAAGATACCAGGAGTCCAGTTAGCGCCCTGTGCCAGGAATCCCATTCCTATTACCTCTCCCCTCTGGATAATTCCTACAGCACTCCTGCTTTTAGGCATGTCAGTGTGTGAGAGTGAAATGCAGGCAAGGAAGGTGCAGCAGCAGCAGCTGTGGAAGGCATGCAGGGCTGGAGGGAGCTTGGGGCTTCAGCTCCAAGGGGAATGTGAAGGAAGGGAGAAGGGCAAACTGGGATATACTGGAATTTGTTGATGAGAAGCTGAACTATACTGGGAGTGTGACCCAGGGAATTAGCAAGGCAAGAAGCACTAAAGCTGAGAACTTACCTTGACACATACAGCCCTTTTCCTTTCTTTGTTTCTATTTTGACCATTGCTGCAAATAATATTTCTGATGATTTTCCTTGCAAGGAATTATTTATCTCCTTTTCCCCTCGGATGGGTGTGTTCATGACATAATGCATGTCCATTGGTTTAATGTGCCCACACCTCCAGCCTCTGAATGTGCTGATGTGAGGGACTTTGGATGAGAGGTTGGAGGAGCAGCTCATTTTGCTACAGACAACAAAAATCAGGTCCCTAGCAGAAATCCATGTAAACTCCCTGTTTACAGCCACTATTGGCTTGACTATGTGCACTTTCCTCTGAAAGTGACTGATGTAGATTCCCTTCTCCCCTGTAGCTCTTGGTTCTCATTCAGCATTTAATTTATGCAGGGATATCCCTGTGTGTGTTCATCCCTTTTACACATGCTGTGCCATCCATGTGGGGTACCTGTGCTCAACATCACATGTTAGTTACACTGCTCTGTCTGAACAAGATACAGATCTGGCTCTTCTGCTAAATAAGCATATTCCTGTTTCTCCTCACTAAAAGATCTCTATGCTTGCAGAAAGAATTTGGGGAAGAATCAACCATTTGGTTTAGTGACTATTTTTCTACTGGTAGGTCTGAAGTTGAAATCAGCAGTGTAAGAATTCCTTCATGCTGCTGCTTCTACAGATTGACAAACTTTATTATATATCTCCTATGAAAGCAAAAGGATTAAAACCAGATTTTTAAAAATGGTTATTTTGAGATAAGAGTTTCCATAGATATCTGGCCAAAAGCTCCTCAGTGTTTATGTTCAGTGTAAGTAGTGTCCAAGCCTAGTATTCCGTGTCACTTACTGCCAGATCCTCTCTGAACCATGCCAGTTTGATAAGCATTACTCTAACATGCTAAATTGCTTTTCTGTGTCAATATGCTTCCTTGGAGGGGACTGGATGGTTTGTGGTGGAGCCATCTCTACTTTTCCAGCACTTCTTCCACATGTTTTTGCACTAAGGTGCCCATTGCATCACAAACTACTTTGCACAACTCTAAATACCATGCACATGGCAAGATGCAGAAAACAGGCGCCTCTTTTTTATTTCAGTCATGGAAACTGACTTATTTAAAAGCCCAGCTGACTCTTAAATGTACACTGAGTGTCTTTGCTTGTTCCTGTGACATTTCTCTGAGAGGTAAGAGGCCTAGAGACTGAAAACTGAAATTGTACATCTTAGAGCAGGATTCCTGTAAAAAGCCACTCAGTGCTATGTGGAAATGGTTTAATCCAAGATCTTCATCTCTTTCCTTGAGGTTCTGAGAGAGTTTTGCACGTTCCCTTAGAAACAAGAAACTCCTGGACTTGAGAGGAGACAGCAGGAGACAACCATTTAATTTCCTATTTCCCACCAATATCTGTGATGGGGCAATTTCATTCCTAGATATGTGATCTGGAAAACACATAGTCAGGTCAGCAAACTGCATGTGGGAAGTGTTTGTTGTCAACTTGTGTGCTGAGAATTTAAACAAAAGTAGCAAAAAGTTCATTCTCTTGGAAGAGATGCTTCAGAGTAGCAGAAGGTATTCTACCATTACTTCTGTTCTTTGTTGACTTTGTTATTATGGGATTTGCAGTCCATATGTTACTTGGACACACTGGATGTCTCATTAGAAGTTATTAAAATAATTCAAAGCTGAGAAGTTGTCTTTTTCCTAGAAGACTATCCCTTACACTGCTAGAGCAATTCCAACACAAATTTCAGTTTGGTCTTTGCCTTTGTAATGTGCCAAAGGTACCATTTGACTTTTCTAGGCTTAATCTTTCTCTATTTCCTAGGAGCTGATGCAGCAGAACGACATTGGCTATGTCCTGAATGCCAGCAATACTTGTCCAAAGCCTGATTTTATTCCAGAATCCCATTTCCTCAGAGTGCCTGTGAATGACAGCTTTTGTGAGAAAATTTTGCCTTGGTTGGATAAATCAGTTGATTTTATAGGTGAGTAGAAAATTTTAATTTTCTTTCTCAAAGAGTGTTTGGTTGCTCTCTGTGGCTGGAGAAGCCCAAGTGCTTTCTGGGTGGTGTGAAAATACCCTCAGGATCTATGGACATGATCAGCATCACTTCATAAGCACAAGAGCAAAAAGTGAGGAGATTCTACCACTGCATGTTCCAGTATTACAGAATCAAGACATTTCAGAGCTGCTTTCAGGCAGCCTGGTGGATGCCTGATGTATGTTTGCAGAAAGCAGATTAGAAATTAATTAGAAATTAGAAATACACCTTCTGTCTTTACCTTTCAGAAGTGAACTAGCCAAATTTGAACTGGCCAAATTGTCCCATCATGAATGCATGCTTTTAACTTGTATATAGAATGAGAATCACCTTTCCTAGACATCTAAATATGGCTGTTTATGTGCACATTAAAATGAGCTATGCTGTGTCTGCAGGATGTTTCCTGTGTGTAGTCATGCTTTTTCTATACTCAATGCTATTACACTGGGCTAGGGAAAATACTTGAGTTTTGTTTCAAGCTTCCTTGAGATTTGCCATTAGCAGTTCACTTGGAAGCTTTGAATAATTTTCAGTAACACTGCTTTCTTTGCAAACTTTTCATCCTGGTATGATGCTGCTGAGTTTTACAGTTGCCAATTCCTTTTGCCATATAGAAAAAGCAAAAGCATCCAATGGCCATGTGTTGGTGCACTGTTTAGCTGGGATATCTCGCTCTGCCACAATTGCCATTGCATACATCATGAAAAGAATGGACATGTCCTTGGATGAAGCTTACAGGTAGGAACAAATCTTCCCTTCCTACTAACTCTTGTGCCTGTTGCCCTGTTTTTAGGGTGGATGAGAAAAGGTTCTATGAACAAGAGCAGAAGCAGACATTTTCACTGGCTGCATTGGGTTTAAGCATAAATTTCCTCCAGAAACAAATTAATGGTATTGAATATAACACAGCTAATATTAATTGCCCACTTTGATCCAAGCAGGTAAATACATGGAATGTAAACTGCCTATTTTGGTATATGTGTCTTGTCTTGCTTCTTGCCAGGACAGGGTTAATTTTTGCAATAGCCAGGAGAGGCATGGCCAGGACCTGGAGGTTACTCTGTGCCACCTCCTGTCACTGCTGGGAGCAGGGGAAAGGTCCCTTCTGGGGCAGAGTCTGTCATTACTATGGTGCTGTTACTGTTCATTTTCTTATCTCATCGCTGTTTCCAGTGATTTGTTCTTATCTCAACCCATGATCCTTGCCTTTTGTGCCTCCAGTTCTCCTCTCCATCCTGCTGCAGAGGAGCAGTGCATGGTTTGGGAATGTTCTGGTGGGAGCACCATTCCTGAACCACAGCTGCATGTACAAACACACAGAGCTACAGCACATGTGTAACAGCATCTTGTGAGCCACAGGGACAGCAGAATGGTCAGGGCTGAAGAGAGAACTGAGGGTTTTTAGAGACACACTTAGGACAAATACTGGGTTGGATCTGTCTCCTGCAGTTTGGTGTCTGGCAGTGGTCAAAAATAACTGCCTGTGAAAGTGAACTGCAAGTGAAATGCCCAGGAATAGAGAAAACTTCTTTGTTGCTCTTGAAGTCAACCAAAAACTGTGGGAGAAAGTATTTTGAAGTGTCACTGCATTTGGTAATATTTGTGGAGACCCCTTTCCCTTTCCTTCTATACAGATCCCATTTTTTCTCTACTTGGATTGTGAACACTTTCCTACCTGCTAGGTGTCTTGGTTGCCTTTTACCACGGCTTCTGTATTTAATTTAACCAACTGCTTTATTGTGTTGTACAGAAAATGATGATTTTATTTTTGATGGGCTCCCTGGCACAGCTGGTGCATCACTGTAAGTTGTGCAGAACCAACTTGAGTAATTGCTCTGAATCAGGTGGGGAGGAGTCCCTTTGGAATGAGCTGTGTGTTTGTTACCACCCCCCCTGAAACAGGCATGAGGGCAGAGATGAGTACTGGATATTGCCATGTGGAGCATGATTTCCACTGAAACTTTTCTTCTAAGCTGTTAAATGTCATTATGTGTGCAGTGAAAAAACTGCATGAGGTGCCTGAGCTACAGCTCTCTCCTGCTGTGTTTGGACACTTCCCACATTTCCTTACTAGAGCCTGCTGGTAGCTTGGTGTTGTGCAGGAATTTCAACATGGAACAGGTTTGGTTAGGAAGCTAAAAGTTCAGTTTTTCAGGCATAGATAACAGGCATGGATTACAGTGGATGTGGATAGATACTGTGCAAGGTGTGAGCTCAGTGAAAAAACCTGCCTGGTCTCAGGCTGTAGTAACTGAGGGCAGAGCTGTAGAGAACCAAACACTTCTAAAATGCACACACTTCTAGGAACTCCTTCAGGGAGCTTCTGAATTCCTCCATGAAATCTCTGCAATAAATTCTAGTTTGTATCTTAAGCAAAAGCATGAACAGAGTATGAAGGATTAATCCCACTAAGTCTTTTCTCTTAGCAGCGACTGACTGCTGTGAAATTTAGATTATATTTTGTCATATTTCCTTTGATATGGCTCAGGGAGAATCATCCGCAGAACATTTCACTCATTGGTTTGGGATCTCTTGTTGGTCAAGCTTAAAGGAAAATTACTTTTCTTTGAATTAGTCGAAGTTGTTAGATAAAATGCTTGTCTGACACTATTACAAAAATAAAAAGGTGATACTATTACTTGAAGTGAAATTTGAAAAAATTAACTTCTAAAATCTTTTGTACAATGGACTACTTAACAGAAATAAACATAATAATTAAACATTATATATGTTTTCCAACTGGAAAAAATAGTGTGTATTTTGAGATGAAAAAGCTTGCAAAGGTTTAAAACTTATCAGGGATCCAGCATGCTGAACAAAGACTATGAATTCCTGGGAGCAAATTCTAAAAACCTTTACATCAAGTGCTAAGAGCACAAACTACAGAATTTATCCTGAGGAAACTCACTAGATTTCTCAATTTGCCAGTATTACACTTCCTGGTGGAAGTTTCCACTCTCAGCCTGTGCAATCTGATATTCCAGGTCAGTGTTCACTTGATTACTCCTAGTATTGTTTGTTCTCTGGCAAATTAAAAAAATAGTAATAAAAATGCAAGTTTTGACATTTTTCATGTACACACATGTACACACATACACAAGTACAGCTTTCCATTTTTCTCACACTGCTTTTAATAACTGCACACTCATCTTCTGTACACTTCCCCAAACAGGTTTTATTTGTAATAGCATTTAATTTTCCCAGTGACACATTATATGTGTGTTTGTACTAGATTTAGCTTCTCAAGGTTTCTTCCCTTGTTAATTCTCTTGTCACCTGGTTAATCCTAGTTCCAGGAATGTTTCTTAAAAAAAAAAAAAAAAAAAAAAAAACCAAAACTGGAGGAGGAGGGATTTGGGCAACTCTGTTTTGCAGCCTGTTAAAAGCAAAGCACTTATTTATCTATATTGTAAATCAGAAAGGTAGGAAATATGTATTTATATTTAACTTGTAAATAAATAATAGAAATCATGTGATACAAGTCTTTTGTGCATTTAGCATCCTGGTTCAGCAAAACGTTTTCTCTACCATTCCACTTGAGTAGATTGGCACACCTGTGCTAGCCAGGCTGCTTCCTACAGCACCCTGACACTGGGGAGCTCCTCCAGGGAATCTTGTTTCCCTGTACTACTGAACACCTGCAGGGCTTTCAGAGAGAGGGTTTTTGTTTGATGCTGCATTTGCACCTTTCTAGTTTTGGCCATCCCATCAGTGGGCAGTAACAGCATGGGGTAGAAATCGCTGGCACTAGCTGGACAAGAATATACAGGGGCTCTGTCTTGCCTGACAGTGACAAACAGGGAATGACAAACAGTGCAGCAGTGACACGAGAGAGATGACAGGAACATGCGATGTCACTGGAATGGTATCAGTGGGGAAGGTGTCTGCTCCCTGTAGCACATGGGAAGTGTCTCTTGGCTAAACCTCGAGTGCTGTTCGTGCAAAACTCCAGTTCTTTACTCTGGTCAGAAACCAAGGTAGCAAAGATCCCAGTGATGAGGTAAATAAGGAAAATTACTCACTTGACTCACTTGTGGACATCATGAAGAGTTAAAATGATTCCTTCCCCCCCCCCACTTAGCCACCTTGAAACTATAGAGACAACTGAGAGCATGCAGCAAGCATTATTTTGCTTTAAACTGCTTTTTTTAAAGCTCCATCCTCAAGTTACTTATGCTTGATTAAACCTTAGTCCAAGTTAAGAACAGGTCGTAGACATTCACAACACTCAGTTCAGGGTTATCTTACACCTGAGCAGCAGGCTCTTGAAATAATTCTCGGTTTGTTTATCCTCTCTTACCAGATTTGTGAAAGAAAAGCGACCAACCATTTCTCCCAACTTCAATTTCCTGGGCCAGCTTCTGGACTTCGAGAAGAAGATCAAGACCCAGAGCGCTCAGCCGGGCCACATCAGCAAGCTGAAGCAGCTGCACCTGGAGAAGAGCAGCGAGCAGGCGGCGGCGCTGGAGGGGGCCCCGGGCGGGTTCTACCCCTGCGCCCAGGGAGAGCTGCGGGAGCCCCGGGCCAAGGACGGGCTCTTGGCCCCGCCCGAGGACGGCCCGCTGCTGCAGGGCATCAACGGGCTGCACGTCTCCCTGCAGGACAAGGTGGAGGACAGCAAGCGCCTGAAGAGCTCCTTTTCCTTGGATATCAAATCCGTGTCCTACTCGGCGAGCAGCAGCTGCGTGACCGCCTCGGTGCAGGGCTTCGTCTCCTCCGAGGACACGCTGGAGTACTACAAGCACGCGGCCGGGCTGGAGGGCAGCAGCAAGCCGTGCCAGTTCTCGCCCGTGCAGGAGGTGTCGGAGCAGAGCCCCGAGAGCAGCCCCGACAAGGAGGAGGCGGCGCGGCCGCAGGAGGCGCCGGGCCCGCGCTCGGACAGCACGGCCTCACGGCCACACGTGGGCCGGGCCGGCGGCAGCGCGGCCGCGCCCCGGCCGCTCCTGTACCCGCTGCAACGCAGCGGCAGCGTGGAGGACACCTGCAGAACGGGCTTCGTCTTCGGGCTCTCCAGCAGCCAGCAGCACCTGGCCAAGTCCGCCGCGGAGCTGGGCCTCAAGGGCTGGCACTCGGACATCCTGGCCCCGCAGCCCTCGTCCCTCGCCAACAGCTGGTATTTCGCCGCCGAGTCCTCACATTTCTACTCGGCCTCGGCGGTGTTCGGGGGCGGCGCGGCGTTCCCCGCCTACAGCTGCAGCCAGCTGCCGTCGGGCGGCGAGCACTCCAGCGCCGTGCGCCGCCGGCCGCGCCAGCCCGACCGCGGCGACTCGCGGCGCAGCTGGCACGAGGAGAGCTCCTTCGAGAAGCAGTTCAAGCGCAGGAGCTGCCAGATGGAGTTCGGGGACAGCATCCTGGCGGACAACAGGTCCAGAGAGGAACTGGGCAAAGTAGGCAGTCAGTCAAGTTTTTCAGGCAGCATGGAAATCATTGAAGTGTCCTGAGGGGCGGAGGAGGCTCGTGTGACTGTGGCAGAGCTGCTTCCCCTTCCAGGCCGCTCCCCCAGCGTGTGAGAGGTCCCTGTAAATCTGAAACTTTGGGTAAAAGGTGGGAGGAGGGAAGAAACGGAGACTTTGCCAGGGAAAGGTTGATACTGCAGCGAAGTGACCACGGCTTCTGCCCGAGGAGACCAGGAGTGCTGCTGGGCTTTCCTCCCCGGGAGAAGGGCGCAACATTTCACAGACCCTTCCCTGTCAGAGAAGCAATTCTATGCAATGGATTGCACATCCTTTCAGTGGCTTTTAACAAGGAAGCTCTCTCGGTGTCAAACCCTTTCTGTGGTTCTGCTGAACCACGCTTCTACCTGTCAGAACTAGTTTTGTTCTCCCCTCCCCATACCCCACGTCTTCACCAGTGCACCTTAGCCCTGACACTGAGCCAACCTCTGAAGGGAGACCTTTTTCCTCTAAGTAAAGGAGACTGGGCGCGATTCCAAAGGCCATAGGGACCGGTTACAGCAAGGCTGGTCTGAACACTGTTCAGACAAATGTAAATACTGGTGTAACTATTTTCTAATGGATAGGCTTTAGGTGATTCGCTAGAGAGCTGCTTCAGAGGGAAAAAAAAAAAAAAAAAACAAAAAAAAACCAACCAACAAAAAACCAGTACCTCAAAAATACACAAAATAAACTAGGGCTTTATGGCTGCCACATGCTGGTAGTCAGTTCATAAGCAATGTGAACAAGTAATGACTGGCTACGTTTGATTGTTTTTTTTTTTAAAGCTGTCTACGCACAAGTGTTTCAGTTGGCTCAGCAGCAATTCTTAAAAGATGAATGAACCATACTTAGGACTGTTTCCCCTAGTTTTTTGATACAGTATTTGTATTTTTGATATTAAGCTGACTTCTGGGAGAGGGATAGTTGGTTTGCTTTCTGAGATATAAAGGAGTGGTTGATAGGTACAGCTACATGCAAGAGAAGTGACAAGCGGCTACAAAACACTTTTCTTGCCCATTAACAATTCAACTGCTGAAAAACAATTCAAATGTTTGGGGTTTTTTTTAAGGTAAAAATGACCTGGGGTAGGCTTTTGTCCTTAACTGAGCAGTTCCAGGGTGGAACTGCAGATGCTCAAGCTGTACCATGTCCTCACCCTCAGCACCCCAGGGTTGACACCCAGCTCGAGGTGTCACAGCCCTGGTTTCATGAGTGATAGGCACAGCCCTTCTCATGTTTTTAACAGCGACCCAGCTGCTTCCCCTCCCACCTTGGCTGCTCCTCACCTTGACCTGTGTGTGCACGTTTCCATGAGAGCTTTATGGTCAGCATGGGGTGGTACCAGAACCACTGTGTAAAGCTGCATCCTTCCTGCCCCCAGGGTCTTCCCCAGTACCCCCACAGCACGTGTGTTGAGGGAAAAGTATATTGTTTTGTCCCATTTCAGTGCAGGCAGCTGAAAACTGTAGTAACAAATAATTAACCCTGGCCAACAGCTTTAAAAAAAAAATTGTCAGCAACAAACTGAAGCCCTAATTCAAGTCAGCAGCTTGGGTTATGTTTGGGTTATTTTTTTTTACTGTAAGTTCAGCTAGTTTGTGACTCAAATCTCAGGTTTTACTATATTGAAAAGTGCAGAAGATTTTTGTCATTGTTTTGTTTTGTGGCTAGGATGTGACTAATTTCCTACAATGGACTGTTGAAAATAGCACTGAAAGCTACAGCATTGATTAATTTGATCCTAAAAAGTGCAAAAGGCACAGAGAGAGGAGGCACCAGGAGTCACTGAGCCCAGAGGCTCTTTGTGCTGCGTGTGCAAGAGGCTGGACAAAGGGCCTGGGCAAGGGAGAGGCTGACATCACCCTGGACACTGTGTCAGGTGCTGGCTGTTCATTGAACGTGCTGCCACTTGTCTCTGTTTACATCTCCAGTGGAAGTGATTACATCACAGGTATTTTCAGCTGTGTGTGTATTTGCCTGTGTAAACAGTTGAACAGGGCTCCTCTCTGCCGCATTTCAGGAAAAGCCCGTGGCTTTGATTTTAACCAGTTAATGGGAGCTAATACATATCAGTCCCTTGAGGCAAAAACAGATTCTTCCTCTTTTTGCTCCTTCAGACGTGTGTGTTCTCCCCTTCTTTGTATGTTTGGGGTTGGTTTGGTTGATTGCCTTCTGAGAACTGAAATCTGGTCTTGTGGCTCCTCGTGATTCCCAGTGTGTTCTGGATGAATCCAAGGTGTAGGCTCAGTACTTACAGGGGGTAGGTTCCTACAGGAGGAAGCCTTAACCCCATGTCCTGCACAGCGTGCTGCCCTGGCTCACACCTGAACTAGAGTCCTGTCCCTGAGCAATACTGGAAATGGTTTGCAGAAGTCTGGAAAGCAAAGTGGAGGATGTGAGAGGGAAAAATGTGTACATGTTCAATATGAATATAATGTATGGTATTTGGTGTGTGGCATACTTGGCATGTTTGGTGTATGGCAAGCTGGTGAAATGGTTCAGAGAGATGTGAGTTTCTCATCTTGTTGTGTCATGAGCATTACCTGTATGTTATAATGAAATAAAATCAGAAATGGTACCTGTTTATACAGAAGGCTGAGGAAGGAGTTGTGGAGTGTTTTACCTGCAGCAGGACCTGCTCCCCCCAGGAGCCTTGTCCTTTATGGAGCACCCCCTTCCCTGCAGGTGTGTTCATGAATGACAGGGCTGGAGCAGCTTTAGACACTTCTCACAAGCAGTGGTGATTTTACAGCACCACTAACTATTTAGGCCTCTTACCTGTCCCTGATTATCCCCCTTCTTCTGCTCCACTGATGGGCAGCAGTGGCAGTTGTCTGCATGTACACCTTCCACTGTCTAATCCAGGTGTGAGTAACCTGTTTCTCAGGCAGCTGGGTGAAGTCTTGGTGAAGCAAGTATTTCAAATTGTTGGAAGTTACCCAGAACAAACCCCCATGCTTTTTTCTTGCCTCCCTCCCATATTACTTCTGTGACAAATAATGTAATTACTCGTTTAAATACTTATTTTGACTGATGCTGTCAGTCTTGAAGCATTCAGAGCAAGTTCTGCTCACTGAGATTGGAGCACACCCCTCATTGCTTCTTCAGAGAATGGCTCACAAAAATATAGCATAGATAAGGATTAAAGAGGGCTGCCACAGTTGTATCCTTAGAGGGGAAAGCTGTGAGTTTATGTAACAGCATCTTCAAATTCAGATGCAGTAATAGAAGCCTTTTCTTTTGAAGATTTCAAAGCACAGTCCCAGAAAGGGAAATGCAAAATCTTCAGCCTCTCTAAAAGAAACTGAACCATCAGTCAGAGTGCAAGTAACAACCTGTGTGAGTTTCTGTGCTTACTTTCTACAAACAAGATGTCTTCTATAGAAGAAAACAAGAACCATGAAAATTCAATGGCATCATCAGCTGCTGAGCCTACACAACGGGTTGACATGACAATCTAAGATTCAGCTGCTCACCCCACTCCAAAGTCCACTTCTGATTGCAGTAGCTCTGTTTGTTCCCTCAAGTTCTGCTTTTTTAAGCATTCACTTCAGTTTTCACCACTCCTCCTGCCTGCTTTGCAAGACTTGCTCTGCTCCTGTTCTCTCCATCCCTCTGTCCCTGGCTCTGCCACCAGACAGCTCTGGGAAGAGACAGTCTAACTCCACCTCCAGTCAAAATCCAAGGAGCAACTGAAATGTGCCTCATGCATGTCATCAACACTTCATTTTCATTTCACTGCCTGGCATTACTGGGAAAAGGTCCCTAAGGTCACTGGGCTCCTGATGTAACCATCACAGTGACATTCCTAGAATGAAGTGAACTGAAAACAGAGCAAACCTCCCCTCAGCAGGGATCAGGTAGCCCTGCTTTTGAGGGGGCTGGGGAGGATAAGAGAGGAGAAATGTGGTAATTAAGTGAAATACTGTCTTTATTAACTGCCTTCATCAGCTAGGTACTCAATATGCTGAAACTCACAGCACAAATTATAAACTGACTTCTACCACAATGTGGGGGCATGAAAAGCTCAGAACAAGTGGAAAAGCACTAGGGTCCTAATAAGACTGTTACTTTTTAAATTCTAAAGAAATCACTGCAATTCAACCAAACTTTCCTAGTCAGACATCGTAATTAGCCAGCCATACACCTAGCTAGTCTGTATTTGTTATTAAATATGTGATAAAAGTAGTTATTCTAGCACTTTTAGACAGTGTAACATACACAGTACCTCAATTAAATTATACACACAAACTCACAACTGAGAATTTAGGTAGAACAGTGTTCCTAATACATCAGCTTTTCCTGGCTACAGCACTTTCCCTTTGAACCCTGCTTGCAAAGAACTTCTTGGCCCTCAGGTCCAAATGGTTGCTCTGAAGCAAACGGAAGTGTTTCTGCAGTAAAGCCTTCAGCTAATTCTGAACTTCCAAGTATATTAATAGGAGTCACCATAAATAGAAAAGGGAGCTCTTTCTTCCCTTCTGCAACACCCACTCCTCTGGGAAGGGGCTTCTTTTCTGGCATGTAAAATGCTGCAAAATGCTTCTGGAGCATTGTCCTGCTGCAGGGGAATGCTCGCTTTGAGGAGTGGGTTTCAGCTGCTGTTTCCAGGGACCCTCAGCATGCTCCAGTGCTGCACAAAGCCAAAGTGTGATGCTACAGGCAACCATGAGGCTGGGGCATCAGGCCATTAGAAAAAACCAAAAACAAAACAGCAGCAAAACAAAAGAAACCATGTAAATTTGCCTCTCTCTCTTTATTCACTATTGCCTGTGCAGGTGACAGTTCATCAGCGTTCTGCTTTTGCAATGCCAAGTCCCAAGCACCGCTGCTCAGTCTTGTATTCAAACTGGACATCAGTGCCAACCAGAATTGGGACAGCACTGGGGGGGGAAAAAACAACCAGCATGTCTGGGGACATGTTTCCTCTCAGTCTCAGGGCAGAGGCAGCCCCAGAGCAGCTGAAATCAGCCTCCTCCATGGCACAGAGTGGGTGCAAAGTAAAGCTGAGATATGCCTGCACTGCCCAGACCCCGCGGTGGGAAGTGGGAATGAAGAATGAGCAATACAGCAATTGGAGAAACAACACACTTGGAAAAGAGCCACACCAAAGGTTTAATGCTGGAGCTGTGGATCATGGAGCATGTAGGAAGCTGAGCAGGGTAACCACCCATAAACCACGGAGTGCTCAGCCACAAGGCTGGCAATCAAAATACCCTGTGGCAGCTTGGGAATGGGAGGGATTTACAGCAGTACCTCGGGAAACCACTGGCACACAGTCTGAGAGAGGGGCTGGCTCATGCAACCAATAGGCCTGTGAAAACCTGTATTTCTACTCTCTCTGTGTAAAAGCTTGGAGGAGGGGAAATCACACTTTAAATATTTAAGTATATTTAAATATATTTAATTTAAAATACATATATTTTAAAAAATTACAAAAAACCCTCTTTTCTCTCCCCTTCAGCAGATCTTCACAGGAATTGCCCTGCAGGTAGGTTGGCACTTTAGCACCCTGTCATGCATTCAGTGACAAAAACAACGGAAACAACAAAGCAAACCTGCTCTGCATGGGCAGCACAGTGACCAGCATGAGACACAAGGAGCACCAGTGGCAGCAGAACGGGGGAGTTGCATCAGCAGAGTCAGGGGAAGAGCCAGAGCAGCTTAGGCCAAAGAGGAACCACAGCCTCAGTGACTTGTCAGGCTCCCCAGCTTTTACCAAAATCACATATCAAGAAGCTTAGCCTGTACCCCAGACCACACACCACCCCAGGAAGCAGAAAAGGGCAGCAGTGTCTGGTTTCAGAGGAGCACACTGGATTATGCCCTGTTCACAGCACTAAGTTTATAGTAGAAGTAACAGGTGGTGCAAAAGATACCTGAGACCTCCTCCACGAATCTTTGGCTTGGAAGAGGAAATTCATAAGCAGAAAGGTGATTCCAATTCACATCTCCAAGCTCCTGCTAAACAGCATAGGAGGGAAGCAGCATCCTCACCCTGAGCATCACCTGCATCTGAGCTGAAGCTGAAAGCAGCATGTGGAGCAAAGCCAACAAGGAGCAGCCAAGCAACAAACAGCAGCTTGAGATGATGTGGTAGGACATGTCTCCCCCTCAGCAAGAGGGCCAAAGACTTACAGTTCCTGAAGGCAGTGACAATGTTTTAAATAAAACTGTAAACCATTGTTCAAGGGCAGTTAGAGGGTGCATGCTTCTTACAGTACGCATACGAGAGACTATCACCTGTGGAATGAAGGTGATGACGTGCACAACGTGCACAGTGGAGAAGTCACATTCTTCTTTTGAAAGCTGGCCTTCACACTTCACCTCTAATTTCTTCCTAGTTCAGTTACACTTTCCACAACCTGCCCCTGCTGTTCAAGAAGCTCTGTCTGTGAGGCCTAGCAGCACAGCCACAAGTCTAAAGACCAGTGTTCCTAGGAACAAAGGTTTTCTTCCATTCTCAGACCAATACCTTGGTGTTTTCTGGCAAATGAGGAAGGAACTGATTTGCAGCACTGGTTCCTGCTGCCTCCAGTTGGGAATAATATTCCTTTGCCCTCATTAGCACTGCAGGGAGCAATGCTTTGATCTGACACTTAATGGCCTGAGGCCAAATGTCTACAAGCATCAGAGAAGTGTCTTACAGCAAAGAGCATCTGCCTTGAGATCCAGTATCAGGATCTTCCCACTGGCACAGGCTTCCAGCACACTAGGGTGTGGGACACTCATGATCCTGTCTGGCAGAGAGCTAGATGTCACACATATTAAATATCCAGACAGCATCATCTGGACAAAGAGGACAAAAATGGCTGCAGCCACTATTTAAAGCAACTCAATATTCTTGTGTCTGATGGTGGGAGGCAGAGACAATTCCATGACGGACAATGAGGACCCATAAGGGCATGCCCATGAAAAGCAGGTTTTCCTGTGTTAAGTCTCATGTAAGCTTTTAACAATCCAAGCATAAAACATGGCAGGAAACTTGATCAAGGATGGAATTCTGATGTTTTATCCTGGGCAACACACAGCATATGCCTATGTATGTACAACTGTGTAAAACCTCAGGGGAGGCAGCAGCACGTGAGGAGACCTGCTGCCTTTGCTAAAAACCCTCCTGCTGAGTTCTCTGCCCTCTCTGAAACAGTCAGTCCCACTTCCTAGGGCATCATTTCAGGGGGCTTAATTTCTACAGGACTCTGCTTCTAGACAGTGTTCAGCAGCACCACTGTGGTTCAGATGCACATCTAAGTTGGCTGCAGTCTGCATGAGATAAATTCACACTATGTGGCCTTTGGGAATGCAACAAGAGAACAGCCTGTTGCTTCTTGCCACCAGGCAATAATTACTACAATCAAAACCCTACTGCACTCTTACTTCCAAATTTTCAGAGACAACCTTTTGCTTAATAAATGCTCTGAAGTATTAAGACATATTGAAGCAAGTCACCTTTGGCAAATGACCCTACCTTGTGCTGCACTGGAAGCCGGGTTGTCCCTGACTGTCCTCACTGCTGGAAATGCACTAACACACAACAACCCTTGGGGCTCATGGGCTCTTTAGCCTTGGCTTGCTTGGGAGGAGGCAAGAACATCCTGTTGCCTTTGAAGCAGGTGGCTGAGAAGGGCCCTGTGGTTTGAGTCATTCAGCAGTGTGCCACCACCAGCTCCTGGCACACAGGCAGCTAAACCAACACAAGGAGCCAAAGCACTTCTTGTGTCTCTCCACTCCACCCTCATACACTTGAAGAAGCAGCTGCACCCCACTGGTAAAAAAACAGCACCAAGGTAACCCAAGTGTCCCAATAAAAAAAGACACCTTGTGTCCAACTTTGGGAGGCAAAATGAGCAGGTTGGTACTGGTGCCTGTCAGAGGAACACAAAGTGCCACCAGTGGGACATGGGGACATTTCCAGGGCAAGGGGGAGAGGAACACTAAAGTTTGCTTTACATAAACAGACATACATATCTAAAACAGTTACTCCTATACAGCCTCATAAATTAGTGAGCCCATAGAAACAGGAGCCTCAAGGACATGCCAAAACCCTGCCATGCAAACCATGTTAATTATTATAATGGGCAGATTTTAATAAGCCAGTTCCTGGCTTCCACACTTTCACCTATAAAACGTATGTATTTCCAAGGCCAGGGGTTCTCAAAATACCTTCCAGCCATCTAATCGTCTAAACGCTGGTCACACATGAAACATGTTAGAGGGTTCGTCACACCCAATATCCCTTTGAATTCTTTTAGCTAAAAAGAAAATAAATCAGATGAAAAGAAATTCCTCCTCTGTAAACCCCAACTAGTCACAGCAATGAAACAAACATGTCTGCACAGCGGTGTAGTGGCAAAGGAGACAGGAGGGCAAGAGGAGGGAGATGGCAGAAGGGTAAATCATCTCCTTGGGGAGCTCCGGATTCCTGGCTGTGTGGCTCTGGCAGCTGACACCGCTGTCCCTCCGGTGCCCTGGCAGAGAGGGGCAGCAGCACTGCCCGCTCCAAACACCTGCCAGTGCTGGGAACGCGTCCGTGCTGAACGGGAAGGTGGAAGGTGAGGAGGGGCAGCTGCTATGACCTCAGCTCCCGGTCGGGCTTCATGGAGAAGGGCTCCAGCCGCTCCCCCTCTGGCAGGAGGCTGTTCAGCCGCTCCATCAGCGGCACCGTCTGGTCGATGCCCATCTGGATCCGGCGCAGGATGGCAGACATCTCGTTGACCTTCTGGATCTGCTCCGCATACTTGGCGTACTTCTTCTGGCGCTCCTGCATGAGGCTGTAAAGGGTTTCCACAGAGAGGTCCATCTGTGTAGAAACAACAAGCAGAGCAAGGCTCATTAGGCCAACTGTTGCCGCAGATCTTTCAGCACATTGTCCCTCCCAAAAGCCACCACCTCAGATGCTCCACTAACGGGAGGTAACAGACAGGTACAGAGGAGCTCCTCGGAAGGTACATAACCAATCTGTCATGAAATGGGATGATTCATAGTTGTATACCTGGGAGGACATATGATGACCTCAGCTCTCCATCCAAATACCTAAATATCTGATCAGAAGACTCTTCTTTGCAGGACTGAAAGCCAACAGGCATTGCCAAGGATTTCTCAATAAACCAACACACATATCCTCCAAGTTATCCAAACTCAGGGAACCTGTGGACTCTGCCTATACCTGAACTATATTTTCACTGGAGATTTGCAAGCATTAAGTTCTACCACAGTTGCCAGTGCAAATTTTTCTCAGTTTAGCCAAGTTACTCTGCACTAAGCCACAGCTGTTATTACCATTATCATCTGGAAAACTCCCACCTTGAGAGAACCACAATGGATTGCTAGTGTCCCTAATTTCCCTGAAATCCAAAAATAAGAGTGTTATAAGTGACCCCAGGAGAGACATTAAGTAAATTAGCCATGCAATTAAACACAGTCCGTACCCAAACATGGCTCAAGCATGATGACAATGACAGGAACTGCAGTGCTGTTCCTGCCATTGAGTGATGAAGGCAGCCTTATAAAGGCCCATTTGTCTGTTCAGCCAGACCTGCAATCTCCAGGCAGGATTCAGCCAGTACCTCACACACAAGCCCAGTCAGATGGTTTAAGTTGTTTTACATATCCTAAGATATGTACCACATGTTCCAAGAGCTCCAAGGTTGCTCCAAGCCCTCAAGTACACACTTAAAATTGATTTGGCTCACTGCAGCTGCACTTAACAACCCAGTGACTCCAGTGCACTTGCTTTTCCAACTGCAATATCTTTGTGTAAGGCAGTCCACTGGCTTGGGACTCAACACAAGTCTACAGTGGCTAGAACTGAAGGGCAGGAGAGGGCACACACTGAGCAGTTTTAGCTCATTGCCACCTCTTACCACTGTTTTCCCAAACCTTTCCCATCTAATAGCTCCCAGAGGAAGGAGGTCCCTGCTCACAATGAAGCAGCCTCAGGGAATCGATGCTGAGAACTCCTGGTCTACCAAGAAGCACAGGTTCAAACAACATCCCTCTCCTGTGGGACAGAGCCAGCCCATCTGGTGGAGGACAGTGACCACACCTGTCACCAGGGACAACACACATTTATCAGTGCAGTGCTAAGAAGACACAAGGTGCTGATCTGATCTTACAAGTGCAATTCTGACCCCGTGTCCAGCGCTGTGGGTCTGCAGGGGAGAGCCTGCACAAGGGAGGACTGGGTGGAAATGGTGCAACATTGGAAGACCACCCTGAGGAGGGAGGGCCAGCAGAGAGAACTCTGCCATCCCACTGGTGGCAACAGGGTTTGACACTGGAAATAAACTGCTGTAGTTGTATGTGCTGACAAATGCCCCTTTCAAGTCCTGGGGAAGAGGTCAAGTCAAAAATAGTCAGGTAAAAAATTTTATTGAGAAACCCAAGTTACAAACAGCATTGAAAACAAGCACACAAGTTTCTACTGAACTGTCATGGGAATTAGGGGACATTTTTCCCCTCATCACCTCCATCAGAGCTGCATACAGTACCAATTGACCTTTTATTTCGCCTGCACTTTCTACTGCTCTCAGGCTGAATTCTTCCTTTTTGCCTCTGTGCTTTCCTGTGAATTCCCTCCTTCATGCCTTCATGCACAGGACAAAATAAAAACCAGCAGAGCAGGAAACTCCAAATAGAGTGGAAACAATTTAAGCCTACACAGGGGTTTCTATTAAAACGCAGCTTAATAATTTAGTAGCTTGGCTCTAGCTCTGTAAAGAGGAGTGTGTAAAAAGCAGACCACCACCAAGCAGCAAGTTCAATCCAATGCCCAAAACAATCCTACCTAATGAGACACAGTGGCCTGGAGGGGCAGCCAGTGGGAAACCTGCCAAAAGCCAGCACGCCTCATTAAACAGAGCAGTGCAGGGACCCAGGCAGAAACCTCCTCTGGTTTTGAAGCTCTCCTCCTCCACTGGTAGGTTCTCCACATGGCTTCACAGCACTGTGCAAGAAGCAAAGCTGGCACCTACCAAGCTTTCAAGCAAAAAACACCCAAGGCTCTCCTTTCTCTCCATTCCAATAACTTCCATCTGCTGACTTTTAGGCTCCTTGTGTAAGTATGAGTAACATCCACTTACTGGCAGGGAATGAGGGGAGAAGCTGATGCTGACCTGCAATAGGAAGAAGAAATGCAGAGTGGCCTCCAAGCACTTTGCTACCTTTGGACACATTCACAACAGCCAAAAAAAAACCAAAACTGCCTCACAAGAAAGGGTTGAAGTGAATGTTTCCTACTGTTTCTCTACACCTATCATCCAAGTTTGCCTGCTAAGGGAGGCCACAGCAGCTGCACAGCCCAAGACACGACAGGGAGAACTGAAGTGGAGCAATTGTGAGGAAAGTTTGATTTTTACTCAGTCTGAACCTGGTCTTTTTAACTATTAAAAAAAAATTAAAAAAAGAGAGGCAACTACATGTTAATTGCTATGATAAATGCAAATGTCTCAGCTTTCCTTGAAGCAGGCCTAAGTACACACTTACATCATTCCTGCCTCCTCCCCCTCCAAGCAAGCTCCTCCAGTGCCAGACCTTGTCATTTTACCTCTGCTGGCATGCAGTCCCATTCCTCTGGCACTCAGATGGGGCCTTCAGATTCTGAGGGTCAGCCCTATTTACCCATCACAGAGACTAATACTAGCCTGCAGGAATCCATAATGAGCAGGGAACACGTGTAAGAATCCACCTCATTTCTATCTAATTAATTGCATACATCATACAGTAGCAATAAAAGAAAAGGGGAGCTGAGGTAGAGTCTGGTCCCTTGCCTACAGCCAAGGTAGTCCAAGACACCCTTGAGGGTCAATGACTGGATTTGCCCTCTCTGAACAGCTTCCATCGACTCCCACATCCCTGACACAAAGCCCTACCACATTCTTATCTGAAAAACATTCAAGTCCCAGCCTTCTTGCTCATCCCTGACTGTGAAGCTCTCTGGGAAGCCCAGCAAGACACCCCAGGGCCAGTAATTCTTCACTGTCCTACAAACATCTGAGAGAGTTTATTTGAGCCCTTGTTTCTGCTCTGGTTGCTTCAAGCTTCCTACAATGCCAAGGCCACCAGAGCTGCAGACAACTCCCTACTGTGCTGAACCCATCACATATGATAGATGTGAAGCAGCATTGTCACCAGCCCCTGACAACCTCACCATCACCAGTCTGTCCTTCAAACATCACCACTCAGTAAACTACGAGCATCCCCAGCTTACTCCAGTGGTACAGAAAAACTACTGGAGAGTTAAAACACTGGACTTGAAGCCTGTTAAGAAGCAACAGAATAAAGCACAGGGCAGAGCCCAGCCTGTGATGTCAGAGTCCTAATTTTCATCAAAGCAAGAGGTTCTGCCTCATCTAGAGTTGAGAAAAAGAGATGTGTTCTCAATGAAGGGGTGAGAGCTCCTAATGCATAAGTAATTTCTTTCCAAAAAAACATTCCTCCTGTCAAAGCAGCAAACCTGAGGATGGACATGCCCAGAGGAGAAGACAGGATCTTTCTCCCCTTCCTATATCAAAAAAGATGGAGGCATTTCTTCAGGGTTTTTTTTCAGAAACATCATAAAAATGGACAAACCTAAAACTCACCCTTATAGCAAGACACACTTCTTTTGTACAGCCAGTGACATTCAGAATTTGTGCCCGTTTCTGTTTCAAAGCTCATGCCTCCACTGTGGATTATCATCAACAGGACACTAATTTATGCCTCAGCTTCACATTTAAACAGGAAATGACATCTACTGGGCATTTCTTTCATCAAATGAAAACGGATTAATAATTACTTCCAACAACATTGCAAGATGGATATTTCCTCACTTAAAAGGGCCCCAACACAGCCCCTCCTACTACACCATTCACATTGTCAGCTCTGAGTCTCTTCTGCATTACACAGGCTCATTTGTAACACCACACTGGTGAAACACAAAAACAACTGAGGATACTGTCAGACATCTTGCACACCATAAATTCTTGCATTCATTTAAAAATTCTTCTTGGCCCACACTGCCAAGCAGAATAAAGACATTAATTTAGCCCACAAAAAGACTGAGGTCAGCACTGGCCAATGCCCAATTCTTTTCAAGAGACCACACTGAAAACAAACCAGTGCCCATACGTATACATGTATACACCACACACATATACACACTTCTTACCTTGCATGATTTTATAGTACCCCTGTCATGGGCACTGAGTGTCCTAAGCTCTCGGAGAGGTCACATCTTGTTAGTTCAATGACTGAAAGACTGAAAACTGCAGCTAAACACATTTTCCCTGGTTGCAGAACATGCAGATACAATCACAAGTTCATTAAACTTGGGATCAAGCTTCTAGAGACACGCTGCTGACATTCATAACAAAACAAATACTTTTAAGAGGATGTTCGGATATTCCCAGCTTCTCCAGTCCTTCCTAACATGCCAATAAGGCAAAAAGATGTTTTTGTTTCCCCCACATTTAATAACAGTCTTCAAGAGCTCATCCAGATATGCATTTGTCCTGTCCCAACTTCCTCTCAGCTCCTATACCCCATGGCTGCCCCTCCAAAATACACAGCTCTTAAGGTGAAATCCTTATTCCAGAAAGTTCTTCTAGAACAGCACTCCAAGCACAAGCAGCCTTTCCTTCACATTGTCAGGTGTTTGACTGGGGTTAAATGAACATCTTCCTGCAGCTGCACACAAACCACATCAGAAAGTGGCAGGCGGGAACATGACTGCATGGAATATTAGTCACAATGTGCTGGTGTGAAAATACTTTTCAATCAACACACTTAAAACTGAAGACAGCTCCTCTTTCTGTACTGCCTGAAAACAAATGTGCTCAATGAATGGCTTTTTTTCCTCCTCCCCTCTCTGTCTGATAATGTCACGCAAAGTCAGCACAATAGATTGCGATGACTTCCTGATGCTGGGAACATCCTCTCTTTCTCCCACTCAGCACACACTGGTAAGTGATAAACTGACTGGGCAGCTTCTGTGCCAGGAGACAGAACAGAGATGCTACCCCCTTCTCTTCAGCTTCAGCCCCACTGTCAGGTAAACAACTATAGTTTGTGTTTAGGTTTCCCTTATCACAGCTAAGATTGAATCTGCCACAATATTCCTTTTGCTCCCTCTGTGATCTGTCATTGCTGCAAACAATTGCTAAGGGTTGTTCTGTCTAAGCATTGCACAGATCACGGTCAAGTTAGAGAATGAAAAGTAACCATTTTAACTGGTTCTGGAACTGAATTATTGCAATATTAATAGGTACATCAGGACCCTTACTCCTGAAGATCTAAATTCATGTTTAGTCCCTTAGTTCTATGGTAGATACATGATAACATGCATCAACATAAGCACCTGTAGGATCAAGATTTAATTATTCTGGGAGGCCTTGGGACAAACAAAAACCTTCAGAATTCCAAAGAATAAGAAAGTATATTCTTGAAATAAGCTTTTCCACCTTTATGTCAGGCTTTCCCTGCATATTGTGCTATTGGACAGGACGTGTTGTCACTCCCACACAGCGTGGCCTCCTCAGCACTCACCTCCCTCCCAGCTCCAACTGGAGCCGTCCCTGACTGAGAGCCACCAGCATCCCTCTGCCAACTGGCAGGCCCCCAACATTGAGTTATGGCTGCTATCACTGACTGGTGCTAAAAAAAGAGTCCCAAAGCTATGACTGAAACAATGCCTACCTCTTGCCCAGACCTAATGCACCCACAGATTTCCAAGTGTTTAAAAAGGCAGGGCTCCACTTCACAGAGGTGGGAGTAGATGGGCAGCAAAACCTGACAGCTAGCTCTCCAGCTTGAACACATCTCCTGTCACAGTCCCATTCTAGTGCTCTTACATTACCCACATCTTTGTCTTTCAAAACTGCTAAACTATTTTCACAAAAGCAAGTAAAACTCAGGGCACTGCAAAGCAGCAGTCACACCATCCTCCTTCAAAGGAGCTGAATAAGCACAAGATTAGTTCTGCACCTAAGTCCTCAAAACAAACTGTCTTCCCAGCCTCTCTCTTCTTCAGTGGTTTGGTCTTCTGGCCCATGAGCTGGCCTGACTACCAGCCTGACAGTCACAAACCAGCAGATCACATGGTAAAAAGCACCATCTCTCCCCCTGCACGAGATACTGGGTTTTAACTCAGTGCTTGCTGAGTCAGATTTAAATGCACGAGATTCCTGAAAAAGCAGAAAAAAACCCCCCAAAGGATCAGATTTTACCAGTAAGCTTTCCAAACTGTCACCAAGAAAAGGTCATAGTAATTTCTAGCTCATTGTCTTTGATTAGTAAGAATGCCTTTTTAGAGTTTTCATTTGCTGCTTTTGTAGAACAATTGACATCCATCTAAGAAGTCACCTCTAAAATTTATCATGATTAAAAATGTTATGTTACAGCCTGAGCATTAGAAATGCTTTCATACATATTCTAAATAACCAAGTTGAAGAAAAAAAATACAAATACCCCACCCAAACAAGATTATTCCACCTGTGTGTGCAATGTTCTTGCAAAACCTCTCTTTTGTGGAATACAATTCAGCAGTAATTAATAACACACTCCTGATCTGTCTTCAATTAGCTGTTCCTGGAAAAGAAAAAATATGTATCTGTTACAGATCTACTGCCTAAATGATAACTTGCACAACTCTTATTTCAGGCTACCTAATAATTCTGCTAGCAAACACAACCTTCAATCTCCTCGTTTCCTGATTTTATGTTGCTGACACATTACTTGCCCACAACACTCCTATACCAAGCAAGTTTGAAATGCTACAGGACAACAGCAATTACAAATGCTATTTACCCTTAGAAGGCTATTTTATAATAAATTTCAGTTTTGTACTTTCAGTATGTCAGAATGACTAGCTTTAAGCAAGCTGGTTTTCCCACCACAAGTAAGCTTTGATTTGAAAAGAGATGACCACTATCATTAATAAGATGTTTCTCAGAAAACACCACCATCCTCATTTCAGAGTGAAAATAGACAGCATCATTACATTTGCAAGCCATCTGCTATTTATTCTCAGCTTCACAGATGGGACCTGATAGCTGCAGGTCTTCTTTTCCACACATCCTACAGAAGTCTTTCAGAAGGGAATGATACTGCTGTGTTTAGTCAGGGTTAGACACACTAGAAGAAAATTAAGCAGAAAATGCTCTTAAATCTGTTCTCATAGAATGCAAAGGAGCTGAGTTTTAACTACTGCGTGTGAAGTGCTAAAAGGATTATCTAAGACTCCCTCTTTTGTCTCGGGGGAACTGCAGACAAAGCTGGGTTCACATACCCTTACACACTTGCTCTGCCAGTCCAGCACATCTGGGTGCATCAGACCTCCCTCCATGTGCTCTGCACATGCCTTGGATACATGCAAGAAGGTTGAAGTGTTAGATGAGCATGGACATGAGCCCAGCAGTCAGGAATTGTGAATTTCTGGACACCTGAGAGCCCTGATGAAGCTTTTGCTCTTTTCCTGCCAGACACATTTCTCATATGAAAGTCCAAATCAAGTTCCCTTTGCCAGGGAAACTCAAAGTTAGTCACTGATAACCTGAAAAACTCCTGTAGGCCTACATCAGCTCTTCCTTCCATGTTTGAAAAGCCCATGAAATGAGCCAAGTACACCCCACTGATGTTATGGGGAGGTTCTATTCCTTCATTCTCAGAAGAAAGACTTTCAAGGCTGATTTCACCATACTTCCACAGTGCTGAAGCTCAGACATCTCAGCAAATTTCTGGAGGTCACTACACCTGGACAGTAAATCTTTGGCTTCAGGAAAGCCTCAAGGAAATCTTGAGCACTATAGATTGTTTACAGCCTTCTGAGGCTATAGACTACTGTTCAAAATACAGTAACAAGAGTACAAGCCATCAGAGAACAGTGATTCACACAGAAGTTCAGTGTGGCAGTAGTGCCACCTCTGATCCATTCTGAACATTCATTTTTATTGCATTCACCTGCAGTGCCTTCAAGATTCACAGAAAGCTGAGTATTTCTTCTTTTCTATGTCTACTAATAAACCTCTAGAATAAATTGGAAAAATGCAAGAAGGCATTTGAAAATTTGTACTACAATCTGGTAGAAGAACTTAAAACTGAAAAGTAAGTAGTTCACTTTCTGTGTAGCCTGAGGTCAGGCATAAGGAAGGATTAAATTCTATGGACTGGATTAAGCAAAAGGAAAAACTGTGACCAAAGATTCCTTTCTGATCTTAAAACCTCTTATAAATTCTTTACCATATACTGCTGTTATATTGATTCCTTTTACAACTGCTACCTGAGCCTCTTTCACAGCTGGAGGTCGTCTGATTTGGGATTTTGTGTTTCAGACAATTTGCAGTGAGTCCCAGTAGCCACTCTTCAAATGCATCACTTGCTGTTCCAGTTAAACAACAACAAAAAAAAAGTTTAAAAGTCTTACTTTTCGTCCAGTTCACTACAGTTTTGGAACAGTTCAAGTAATTACAGGGGATTCTACTATACTACAGTTCAGCATTTTATCCATGCTTCTAGAGGTAGATGACACATCCAGTCAGGAGCAATGCCCACATGAATTAATTAATAGTAAATCATATGTTTCATACCTCAGAGCAGTGTTGCAATAATGGCTAATAAATGTTCTCATGTAGAGGCATTCATGCCCTAGTGGCACAGAAACATTTAGGAAACCCTAGCTTTCATAAAAATCAAGACGGGCAGATTACTTGCACTAAGGGTTTGTAATGCTTTCAACATGAAGTCATCTCTGCAGATCACATCTGATTATTACCACAGTGCTAATTATGGGGCTGCTAACACAAGGTCCACCCTTCTACCTCAAGTCTACTGACTACCATCAAAGTCATCAGTGCAATTCCAAATATTTTCAAGACTGGCTAACAACAAAGATTAAACTGCTGAAAAGCTTCTAGCCAATATTCCTAGCACCTCCACACCCCACTTCAATTCTCACTTAAGGGCAGAGTTGACACCTTGAAAATTTCAATTCAACACTGCAACAAAAAGTAATAGTTAAGAATGAAAGCTTGTAAATTGAATTTTCCTATATCAGCACAATCCTTCAGGAAGGGAGAAGGCCGTTTTTAATCTACACTAATGCCAAACTAATTTAGAACGATAAATAATATAATTTTCTGTCTTCATTTGATAAAGCCTAACAAGCAAAACTTTTCCAGTTTGCTCCCCAAGGTGTTTCACTACCCACACATCCTACAGCCCTTTCCTTGTGTTACAAACTCTCCTTCCTTGAGCATTATGAGAGCTGCACACAGTGTGTCAGATGAGATCCCTCAGTTTTGTGCAAGACCATCAGCATACTCTCATTTCTCCTGGAAGTACAAGCTGTCATACACCCCAGGTTGATACTTACTTTCTTCCTATCCCAAATGCCTTTTATGCCCAAATCCACCATCAAGTCTGCTAGCTCTGTAATGAAATCTAGCACTTCTTACTCCTATTTGAAGTTGTAATGTGTTGGGGCAGGAGGTTGTTGGAAGTTTTTTCCACCTGGGAAAACAAGGCTAGAATATGAAATCCAGTTTCCAAGCTGTGAGAAGGAACTGAATTATATTCCTTCTGGTACCTGATGATCATGAACTCCATGCAGTAATCTCAGAGAAAGTGTTACTAAAAGTTTTTGCATGCTGGACTCTGGATCTTCAGTGACAGTTCATTAAGCACCTAAGCTCAGTAATAACACAAACCTTTCTGACTGCTGGATGCTTGGTCAAGCTTTTCTTCCTTGAAAATTCAGTTGTGGAAAGGAGTCCAGTTTAGATCTTTCCTCAAAAGGCCATAAAGCACAAGAAAATGGAACATGCTGGAACTGATTACATACATATATTCCAGGAGCAAGGGACTAGTCTGTTTTATGACACCAGACAAAGCAGTGCATGTCAGCAAAACAGATTTCAGACTGTCACCAGTGCAAATAATCTTTCCTCTTCCTTTATAACTGCTAGATCCCTTCATAAAGTTCACATATAACAGTGCACTGGCCCTCTGCCTCAGGCATACACTGCTAGACATTAATTCTCTATATTAAAATAACTCTTGTGAAGTATTTTCAGGAGCATTTTAACATTTTGATGCTGGCTGATTAAGACACCACCCCACCACTTAGGTATTCAAGTTACTTGCACAGCAGACTGGAGAAAAATGAGCAAGATCAACTGAAGGACATGAAGATTAACATGCTTCCAGCTTAACAATCCTGTGCATTTATTTCTGCATGATGGTACCTGTTGAGATTCCAGTCTTTATAAACAACACTTCATTGCTGATGAGAGGAGAAATAAAGAGCTCATCCATCAAATTCCAAGATGCCAAAGACTAAATTCAAGGTATTAATTTCTTAGAGAACACAGTGTTCCATAGTTTTTTTCTAAAGGGCAGTGTGGCATTGAATCCCTTGAAAATACAACTGGTATTTCAACCGATGTTCTTCCCCTTTTCAGAAATACTACAGCACAGGAATTCTCAGGCCCCTTTCCCTGGATTGGGGCATTGATAATTTAAGTCTGTGAACCAAAAGGCTCAATTTTGCTTGCAAGTTAACACACCCTCAGCTAGAACATCTTTATATGATGTGTCAAAATTAAAATACGTCTCCATTTTCACTTTTCCCAGGCTTCTTTTAACAGTCTTTTGATTCCCTAAGCCCTTCCCTTTAATGGGCTGAAAGGTAACTTCATGTGTTGGTCCATATGGGCCTGAAAGCAAAGGCCTGAAGCTGAAGATGCATTTTGGACTTAGGCTATTAATTTTTTGCTGGCCTAATTCAGTTTAGTCAGAAGGTGCATCATTCTCAGGGCATGTCTGCTGAAAACAGATTTCACAAACAGTCTTGGAAACTCAGGTCTGAAACCACCAACAGGGAAATCATAAATAAGAAGAATGGCAATAAACAAGTAGGGTTTGTTTTTTTTTCCAGCTCATTCTCTTTCCTATTCAGAACCATTGTAATTCAGACTGTGTGCTGATTTGCAAATGACCACAGTCAATTCTGAGTTATTGAGGACCAATTAATTTACAGCGGTACTTCTGAGTTTTGACAGAATCCAGGAAACTTCTTTCCTGGTGACACAGACAATGAACAAAAGATATTTGCTCTGGGACATTTTGTCAAGGAAAGACTAAAAAAAATCCTGGCTGCAGGCAGTGTGAGTGTAGCATATTACACTGCAGGACTAGCATTTGAGAAGTGAACATACCTCAGACAAATGGTAGGAAATCAGACACTGAAACTAACCAACATTTTGTAGAAAGTTTAAAACATCAGTCACTTAACAAGTCTATTATCAGAAGAAAAACACTTCAGTACTTACACTGTTAAAGAAAAGGAAAGGGAAATACTGGCTAACAAAATGAGGATAAAAGAATTTACTGTCTCGTGCACACATTCTGCTTTTCACAAGACACTTGATTTTCTCTCTGATTTTTACACTTTACTAAGGGTCAAAGCTTTGTGTACATGGCAAAACTAAATCATTGCTGACAAATGGGTGAAGCCAAAGGCGATTTCCTTTGTCTGCACTTGTAAGGAAAGACATCCTCTGCTCTGGTTCAGCTGCACCCCGTGTTGTCAACAACTGTCAGCAGTGGTTCAATTTAGTGCATCAAGGAGAGCCCAAACAATTTGGAAAGAATTATTTAAGCCAAGTGGGTCCCACCCAGATCCTCCAGAACACACATGCAGAACAGCCAAAGCAAGAAAAACATTTTAAAATTATTAGGAAAATCAACAGTAAAAACCCACCAGATCTGGCAGAGGGACTGAAAGCATCTGAAGTTACTTAAAAGTTGTGACAAAAAAATAAACTGAACTACAGCTGATTTGTCAGTTCCCTGACTTACAGAATTCCCCATTTTTCCATCACTTTGTCAGAGGAGGCTGTTATAAAAGAAGCTAGTGAGAATATCAGTATCATAATTTAATTTATTTTGATGAAAGATAATCACAAGCCTTATGAACTGGAAGAAAATCACTGTAGATAGTTTGAGAAACTGTCACTTACCCTATAGAAGGCAAACTCAAATAATGAAGATTGTAGTGGTGGTGTCTACCATGACTTTAAATCATGTCACTATTCCCTCTCACACTTTAACAGCCAAAAGAATTACAATCTGCTTGGATTAATGCAGCACACTGTCATTAGGCTGGCAATTAAATCCCATTTCTGAGATTGTGTGATCTGAGTCACCAACATCTGCAAATATCTTCATATCTTGTGTAATAGCTGGCTTCAGACCTTGATACACCGAAGTAAAAAGGCCTTTTTAATGCTTCCCACATTATTTTGGACTTACAACTTCATGATGACAGCAGCTTCTCAAAACAGCCCATTAATCAAATTTATTACCCAGTTTGTCATGTAGGATTTTCTTAACTCTAAGCCAATAGAGCAACAACAAATCAAGGTCAGTGTTTATACTGCATGAATAAAAATTAACCACATGCCCAAAAACACTTTTGACACTGAAAAGGTATTTGGTCTCAAGGACTTTTGACATTTGTAGAATTTACCAGCTCTTCTACAAATCTGGGAGTATCTGAGATAACACCTCAAGCAATATATATTTCCCTGTCATGCCAGTTTGTCTTGATTAAAAACAATATAAAAAATCAGGCAGCCATTCTACTGCTTCCAGCATCAGTAGTCACACATGACAGAGACAATACCATTACAGGACGCTCATCCCAGGAACTAATTCAATCCCAAACAGTATCATTCAATATTTAAACAGATCAGTGGTTTCCAAATGATGGTTTAGTGGTGAAAGCAGCAGCATAGGAGACCTTTTTGCCATAGAGGTCAGAAATGAGATGATGTGTTACAGGGTTTGAAACAAACCTAGCTCTACAAATCCACTGAAGTACTACCTTGTCCAGCCATAGAAGATGTTAAGATAACTGTTTCCTTCCTTAAATTAGAGCCTAACCATGGGGCATAATACAATGTATACTATACAGACCTAAACAAGGAAAGCTACCTTAAAACCTTCAGTGATCTTTTACTCCTTCGGGAGCTGCTTGCGGCACTTGCGCTTCCAGAGGAGCAGCCGCTGTTTGTGGCCAGGCCTCCTGGGGCACAGCCCACAAACACAGCAGCTGCCAGTGGCAGTCGGGGGAGCCGGCTCTCAGGGCACAGCCACAGCTCTGCCCTCCTGCTGCCCCGGGCCCCCCCAGCCCCTCCCCGGCCCGCACCTCCTTGATGCGCTTCACCAGCGCATTCTGGTCGAAGGCCACGGCCTCAGCGCACTGGTGCAGGTGCTCCTGGTAGCGCAGGCACAGCTGCAGCACCTGCTGCGGGTCCAGCTTCTCCAGCTTGGCGCTGCTCGGCGACGTCTGCCCGCTCAGGAGCCCTGCAAGGCAAAGGCAGCCCCACGGTTAATCTGACTGCTCGTACCGTTAGCTCAGCTGCAGACAGCAGAACAAACCCAGCAGACAAGATTTATGAGGCGTGATGAAAAGCTAATGCAGAATCCTTTAAGGATGTTTTTAATTTAAAGCAGTGCATAGAACAGTTTGCCGTAGAGCTTAGCCCTCCCTGACAGAACCTAAACAGACTCTAAATGCATGCCCATAATACATATCCCCTTGGTTTTCAGTGATATTCAAGTCCTATTTTTTTTCCACCACAAGCAATCCTAAATTGTGAAGAATGAGCCCTCTCCTCATTTATATACACCAGAAGAGGAAGGAGTTGAAATCTATATTCCCAGAAGGGCACTGGAGTCATACTGTTTTCACTAGACTCACACTGCCAAGACCAGAGCTCTAAAAATTCACTGGTCCCCCAAAATAAACCCAAGTAAACAAATGGTCCACCTTAAGTAAAATTATTAGGGGTGAAATGTCCAGATTTTGTCTACCTTGCCTTTTAAAAAACTTCAAAACCCTTTTACCTTCTATGGCTTTTTTTTAGACTCTCAAAGACCAGCAATGTACCTTGCTTTGTTTCTTTAATATGAAATTAAGATTCCTACCTACTTACATGACCAGGTTTCACAAAAAGCTCACCAAAAAAAAGACACTGGTCTTAAAAGTGTGACACTGGTAATATTCAGAGGAGCAAAATTGCCCAGAGAAATTTCTCCTGGCCATTGTTTGTTGCCTGCATAGTGCAACTTGAGAATGTCTGCTGAGCTGAAGCATGTGTGTGCCACACTGAGCGCCTTCCCCACAGCAGCTGGAAAAAATGACTCTCAGCTCCCAGGCCATCCTTTTTTTGCTATTTCATTTACTTACTTTCATGTCATTTTCCTTCAGCATTAGCACAACTTTTTTCTTGTTGGGACACCATCTGTGACAAACTGCACATACACACAATACATTTTTCCCAAAACATCCATCAAGCTATGTAAACTGAATTCAGTTACTGCACGCATGTGCCCTCTGGGACTCTCATTTTACAGACAGGAAAAGACATTAAAACAGCAAATGTAAGCAAGTATCACACTAAGCAATTAAAAAGTAATAAATGCCAGTTATTTGGATTGGAAAAGCTCTTCTAAGAACGTACCTCAGTGGAAAATGGAAAGTATTTTGAATGGCCACCATCCCTATTGGAAGCTACAACTGGTGACATCGAGTTCTTGCTAAAGCACAAGAACAAGATAGAAACCAAGAAGCAAGAAGTATCTTATGAATATGAGCAAACATTTTGAAAACATCTGCAGATCAAAAGGAAAATAAAACTAGGACAGTAACTTCATCAAATATGAAGAAGAAGCAGGTTTACATTTCATCAACACTCAACATCTTGTTCTCCCAGGATTTCAATTGCTCTCAACACAAAACCTCATAAGAGATTTTTAGAAAAGGTAATTTTGTTTTACTGATTTGTTCACTACAACTGTGTTTCCTCAGTCAAGAGGTCAGGAGAGGAAACAAACCATTTAGTCTCAAAACCCTATATTAGCAACAGTCAAATTTTTATGTTTTGAAGGGAATAATCTCGAATAAAATCTTAGATTCATCAGTATCAGTTGCAGATCTTTCAAATCTGCTTTCAGGTAAAGTAAGAAACTGTGACAGGAACAAACCCACTGAAGGAAATAAGACTTTTTAAAAATTGTTTATGTTTCATGTTCTAGTGCTTCCTCAGTTCACAAATTGTGATCTTTTACAATATTATCTTGTCACGATGAATGTTCAAATAATGTTCTCAACTTTTAATATGCTGAATGTTCATACAGGAATGAAGAGTTCACCATACACCTGAGGCACTTATCCTGTCTCTGCACTGATCAAATACATGATGCTACCAGCCAACTAATTTTCTTTTATTACTAATCTCTCACCAACTTCAAGAGGAAAAAGAAAATTAGACACTGTTTAAGAGATTTAATTAACATGAAGAATGTACTTTGGCCAACTTATGCTGCTTATGAGAGTTTTGAAGTGGAACAGGTCAAGGACTGTAAAAAGAGCTAATAAAGAGCATGCTACTTAAACTCAGGTACCTACAGCTTTGTACAGGTTACATAATGCTAAAAGAAAAATTAATAAACCTGAGCCTCTCATTTCCTATCCAGAAAAACACAAGCTCGAGTGAAGAGAGACATTCCCTATTCAGCTGGAATTGTTTCATAAGAAGGCAGAGAAGGAAATACAATCCAGTACAAATGTTTGGACTAGGGATAAAAAACAAACATCATATGCTGCTTAAAGATAGACTATGGCATTATTCTGGGTGATGCAGTAGGGAGAAACCAAAGGAATTAACTTCTCCAAAGTCCTCTGGGATAATGCTGATGCCAGAGAACAATTTGGCTAATTTTCCACTTGCAAGAAAGGATAGAGTACAGTAAACAACAGCTCCAAAAGGCCATGCAGTCCTGGCAGGAACTCCCATTGTCAGAAGATCAATCCACCATTTTCTGCTGCTCACTGAAACCACTTACCAACCATGCTATAAATATTAACATCTTTTACTAATATTCCCCTCTGCCCCACTCAAGTGAGGTCCCACCTGGAGCATTGCATCCAGCTCTGGGATCCCAGCACAAGAAAGGCATGGATCTGCTGGAGTGAGGACACAGGAGGGACACAAAAATGGTCAGAAGGCTGGAACACCTCTCCTGTGAGGAAACACAGAGAGCTGGGGTTGTTCAGTCTGAAAAACAGAAACCTCTAGGGAGACTTTATCACAGCCTTTCAATATTTAAAGGGGCCTGTGAAAAATTTTCACCAGGGCCTTTAGGTGACTGTTGGGGGCTGAGTGTTTTTCTGTTACTGTGTCAATTGAAAGAATTTTTCCCATTATCATGCCAATGGAGCTGGCCGGGTTACACCCAGGGTCTCTGATGAGTCCAGACAAAAGGGGTGGGTGGGAACGGCTCCCAGAGGGGCCTCTGAGGCTTCCGGGAGGGCACTCGCGTTTCCGGCGAGCCGGGAGGAGGACGCCTGGGATCGTTCAGCCACGCGGCCGAGCACAGCAGAGCCAGACCCTCTGCGATCACCTGCCCTGCGTCTGCCCCGTTCCAGCCTCCTGCCTCTGCGGACACAGCTGATCACCCGGACACACACGGTGAGCGAGGAGCTGCCACCCTCGGTGAGGGTGAGCCCGTTCCCGCCCGAGACCGGCGTGGCCGCTGCCGCCCCTCCCCCCTCCCTCCTGCCTCCGTTCCCGCCTGCCCTTGGCAGATCCGGGCTCTGGACTAAGCACAGAGACAGCGTGCTTGCATCTAAAGGGACTGACACCGAGTTATCTATTTCGTTCTGTTAGCAATATTAACTGTTATTGTTTTCTGTTTGTACAGTTAGATATATTAGTAAAAGAGCTGTTATTCCCACCCCCTTATCTCTGCCTCAGAGTCCTTGATTCAAACAATTATAATACTTGGGGGGGGGGGGGAGTGGAACCAAAGTCTCTATTCCAAAGGGAAACTTCTGCCCTTACTGGCAGACACCTGTCCTTTCAAACCAGGACAGTGACACAACAAGGGACAATAATTTTAAACCAGAAGAAATTTAAACTGGACATAAGGAATACATGTTTACAATGAGGGTGGTGGGAAGTTGGATGTCCCATTCCTGAAAGTATTCAAGGTAAGGTTGGATGGGGCTTTCAGCAACGTCATCTAGTGAAAGGGTGTGAAAGATGTCTCTGCCCATAACAGGATGGTGTGATGACAGGATGAGCTTCAAAGACCCCTCCCAACCAAAACTATTTTATGATTTAGTTAATAAACTGCATTTTATTTTTCAGCAAATCTTGTTTATATTAATATAATGTATTAGTAAAAAGCTCTCCTCTTTAACATCATTGCTTCCTTCTTAAAGCCTTGTCCCACATTTTGACCTCTCCACTGAACAGGGCCATTCCTCAGTGACTGGCCTACATGTGGTTTGTAAGAGGATATGAGATCACATCTGTTGCAATAACATATTTATTAGGTCACTCTTACACGTGCCAAAAATGGGAGAGACAGAGGTCACTGAGTGGTTCAGGTTCGCTCCTGAAACATCCATAACTTGAACCTGACCACCAGCACATCTCAGAGCAATCAACCACTGGGGCACTATCCCTTCTGCACTGAGGAAATAGTGTTTCTGTGATTTCTTCTGGGGGATTATTATTCCCCAGCCCTCCAAGAACTCTTAAATGAAAAGAAAACAGCATCGAGAGCTTTCATTTCTTATTAAACTAAATATTCATTTTTCAAGCTGCTGGTTCTCTTCCAGAGAAGGAAACACACCAGGAATCCTCTGTGCAGGGTCTGGAGCCTTGGGAAGAGGCTCCTTGGCACATGAGGGATACAACACATCCTGGGTGAGGAGAGAGGGCTGCACAGGGGGTGTCATGGCTGGGAAAAACAGGAATGGGAGAATGGGAGAGGGCCTTCTGCACAGCTCCAGTGCATGGACCAGAAGGGCTTGGCAAGTGCCAAAGATTGCACAGTCCTGGCTATCCAATTACACCATAAAACAAGGACAACCACAGACCACCTCTGTGCCTGCCGTGATGATGAGACGTCAAATCTCCCACCTACTCAGACATGTCTGGTCAGTGAGCAGCATGATAGGGAGGTGACAAACAGCAGCTGGGACAAAGAAAGAGTCACATTTCTAATGCACAATGGTGCTTCAGAAAAAAACAGCTCAGTACACCAAGTATGTCATGCACAGAGAAATATCATATATCACTACAAGGCTAGCTGACCTACAGACTTGACAAATCTGTTATTGTTTCCATATTCCTTGGCAAAGCAGAAGCATGTTAAAACCATTTTCCTCCTACTTAGTCATCTCCTTGCTGGTTCCAGGTCAACATACACATCCAACAAATCATATCCTACTGAGCAGAAAAAAGCTGTTAGCTTAAAAAGCATTTTTATGACTAGAAGTGAAGCTCTTGAAAGAAAGCTTTTCACGCAATACTGATTTCTACACACATACAGAACACAGTACTCCACCATAGTTATGTTCTGCTGCTTTAGTGGGCAATCCCAACACCATCTTGAGTGCTTTCCAACCTGAAAAGCATTAATATTGCTTTTTTACTTCTGTACTTCTACTTGTCAATCCCCTTTTCAACCAGTTACAGCAGGCATTACAAAAAGAAAACCAATAGGTTGTTAATTTATTCTTACAGACAGCAAAGCAAAAGATGTTTTGGGGTCTTATTACTAATTCTAAGGCCAGAAAGAGTTGCTGTCATAAGCTAACCACTCTTTCTGTAGAATATAAGAGAATTTACACCTTCCTAAATCAGACCAGAAGTCTATCTTCCCCAGAATAGTGTTTCCAATATCTATCAACAGTGGACATTTAGGGAAAAAAAAAAAATCTTCTTCATGCCTCCCAAGTTATTAATAAAATTTTCAGGCAGAAAAGCCTGTGGTCAGTGAAGCTGTGGATACTTGAATTTTACTACTCCTTTTTGAAAGGTATACCTTTACCTCCACAATATCCTGTGATAGTAACTACAATCCTTATTTACACATGTGAAAAAAACCCTTCTCACTTGCTTTATGCTCTGTACTTCTGCTGTGACACAACAGAAGTCTGAGTAGGTTGTTCTTCATTCCAACATCTTTCCATGCTCAAAAACCCCACTGAATCAGTCTCCTCTCCCATAGATAACCTAATTTCTTAGACTACATCTGTAATACCTTCAAATGCCTCTAACCTTACTTCTCTCTTTAAAAGTCAAGTCAATTCTTCTCCAGAGTATATTGGTCACACCTCTCAAAATGCAGTTGCTTTTATAACTGCCATGCCTTTGCAGGGCCTGCCAATCAACAACACCCTTTTTAAAGAGTGTGCATTACAGTGTGTTGCACGTGTCATCAGCTCTTCCCTCAAGATCAAGGTTAAATAAAGCATCAGATTCCACACAATGGTTACCTATGGCTTGTCACCTTTACAGAGGCATTCCTGATGCTGGTACCTGGTTTTAGAAGTTTATTACAATGGGCATTACCATTTTTTCCTAAAACCTCTCATGGAACACTTCTTGTAAAAAATGATGCTTCTCTGAAAGTCTTCTCTGAAGACAATCCCACGGACTCTCCAGCAAGCTTCTAGGGAACCTAAAAAGCTTTTACTAAGTACATACAAGCAGAAAACAGCCTTCCTTCAAGCCATTTTGAAGGAAATTTCTGTTCTGCTTTTCTGATGACTTCCTATGTAATCCACCACAGTTTTTAAACTTTTGCTCTCCAAACACAAGTTTCTTTTTTTGCCTGGGTTTAGGGTGTTTTTTTTATTTTTAGAGTGTGGGTATCTTTTTGCACAAGTCCCCTCACACTGCTTTAAGTACACTGCTTTTCCTTCTATCATTCTTCAAACTCATGTGAAACTTAATTCAGCCATTTCCACTTTTCTTGCTACCCTCATTTTTTATGATATTCCTCTTCATAAAATTAATCCAAGACAGTAAAATTTTTCAGCTCTTGTACTCCACATGAATTTGAGTAGATTACAATTACTATAGTATATAATAAAAATGTAGTATTTTCATTAGTAATTTCATTTACTATCATTAAGGCAACATTAGTTTCAACTCAAAAAGAATTAGAATTTTTCAAGTTTCCAGGAATTTTTCTGTGTTCCAAGAGTATTTAAAAACTATCAACCCCACAACTTGCTTCATCAAGCATTTCTAAAGCTCTTAGGTAGAAGCAACCCAGTCTGGTCAGCTTCATAAATAAATTCTGGCCTCAGTGGCCAGAGGTTAACTATTATCATTGTCTTCCTTGTTGCTATTTGCATGGCAAGATTGTTTTGCCAGCACCTTCAAGATTCCTAAGTGCCAAAAAAAGATCCATACAAGAAACAGATGAAATTACATCCCTAAAGACCGAGTGTTGTTTCTTGGCTGTTGCTGCTCACACACATTTGGAGGCAGTGACTCGTTATTAGCTGAAACAGAGAGCTCATTTCCATATATTCTCCATGCAGGAGCACTTCAATATCACCTACTGAAAAAGAGAGCATTCTGCACACCTATGTGCAGCAGAATAAAAGTTACTAAAATATTTGTATACAGATATGGTAATTGGATTTACATGACTCTTACTGTCTAAATGCTTTGAATTCTAATTGTGACTTCCTCTCTCATTCTTGAAAACTAAGAAAATACATAATTTTTCAGCAAAGCCTGAATAGTTAAACTAACTCTTCTGAAGGTTGTTTTGGTGTTGCTGTGGGGGTTTTGATGGTTTATTTTTGGTTGGTTGAAGAAGGTTTTCTTTTGTTTGCTTTTAATAATACCAGAGTTAGGAAACATCAACATTTATACACTCAAATTTGAAAACTCAGGCCACCCTTGAGAAAAAGGCAATTAATAAAAGTGAATCCTAAAGAAAATGAAAAATTAAATAAAAATAAAATCACTACTATTCACCCAGAAATCTTTAAGCTGAAATGTGGATGACCACACAATCTTTTACTAAGAGCAGTTAATTTTCTAAAAATCTCACTGAACAAATGCCTTGTACTAAAATACATATTCACTCCAAAACAAAAGTTGGCTTTATCGCCTGTGTATATTTTCAATTCCTTTGAACTTTAATGGGGAAGCACAATGACTGTAGGCAAACTGAATAGCTATTGTGTGAGCAAAGAACACATTTGTATTGTTGCAAGGAATGTTGGCTGTAGCAGCAGATTTTTCCCTCTACTTTGGAATCAGTACCATGTGACCATTTACTTCTGCATGGGTGACAGATGGGCTGAGGACTCTCCTCTTGTCATATCATTTAAGAGGAAACTTTTCTGACCACAGAGCTCAAATATGATCTCTGTGTGAATTCCCCATCTGAGTCTCCTAACATTCTCCAAGTTACACCCTGCAAGACATTAGTCACTGAGATACATAAATCACCTCCCCATTTGTTCCTCTACCATGTGTCTTTAAAAAAATCATTAAGAGGATTCAGGACATTTAGGCTTCTATAAAAATGCAACCTGCTACAATTCTAAGACAAACCCCCCACAATGTTACACATTTCCACTTATTGAGGGCACATAACTTACATTAAAGAAACTGTGATGCAGAAGGGAATAATTGCTGTTATTAACTCTTATTATTTGCATTAAATAAGTATTTGTGGTGATACTTCTGCTTTCCAACGAATACACATTTTGCTTAAGACTTACATTCTGCAGATTTCTATACATCATTAAAGGTTTCTCTGCCACAGGGATGGCCACACACAACCAGTAACATGAACACAGTTTTTTGCACCACTGCTGTCCCTTTGCCTGATGACGTCAGCGCCAGAACATCCCTTCCCTTCTCTGGCCCTCAAATACCAAATGCCAGTGGGACAGGCAGCAAGAGGAGTCTCATTTCCTACAGCACCACAAGGGCTGAGCACTGAGCATTGACAGACTCTCCCACACAGACTCCCAGATACCTACTAAAGGTTCATAAAAGCCAGAGCCAAATCAACAGCTTCTTCCTTCTGACTCCCCACCCATGCTCCACGGGAAGGAAGATCCAACTCCCACCCTCCTCATCACGTGCCTCACCACAGCCCTTGCACAGAAAATTATTCACTCATCTAATACCATAGACAACTAATCCTGTGGTTTTCTCTATCCTCTAGGATGGCAAAAGGAATCAGAGCACCACAAGATCAAATACCAGAGCTAGTTCCAAGAGAAGGGGAAGGAAAGGGCAGAGGGGAACTTCTCTGTTTTAGCAAGAAGAAGATGTCATTTCAATTATTTTATGCGTGCAAATCCTTGAGTGAGTCTCAACTTCATCTGTCTATCCATTTTCCTTAAAATAATGGAACCTTAACTACCTTTTGTATCTCTCTCTCACTGCAAAGTTTTCTAGGCTCTAGACAGAAGAGAAATAGGACAGCAGGATGAAATAAACTCAATTTCTTTTAATTTTTTTTAAAAAGTCTACAAGCTAAAACCCATGCAACTGATTCTATTACTAGTATTAAAGATAAGCCTCACAGCAACATTTCTTTTATTTTAGGCAAAAGTACATGGGTATTCATCCACAAGACACAGCCCACACCAGCAGAAAAAAAGAAACCCAAAATACAAGCATTTTGTGGTTTAGAGAAAAGGTGTCATCTAAAATCACTTCTAAGTACAAGGGCACCCACGTGAAGCTGGGGTATGTTTGCTATTCCACAATAACCAGTCTGTGTACACACACTAACCCCAGGTAAGCAGTGGGGGCACATGCACTGTGCTGCCTACACCAAGAGCCCAGAAGTTTAGAGAAAATTAACAGACAGCAGTGTCATTTTACTTCTGAGCATTTTGTTCAGTTCAGATGTAAATCTGAGAGTCTTGCTTGCAATTTATTTTCACAGCAGAGCACAGAGCAAGACTGATCAACAGGCTACTTACTAACAGGTTCAGGAGGTCCAAGATTTCAGTTCTTTTCCAAGAATGGAGAAAACTGTTTTAAAAGTGGTAGAGAAAACCTTCATGAAAAGAGTTCTTTTTAAATAAGTAATAGGATCTGCTGGTGAATGTTCTATCAATCCTTTATAATGGCAAATGAAGCCCAGTGCTGGTGCTGGTATAACCTTCATTTATATACATGAAACACAATTTCTCTTTGGTACCTATCAACATTTTTCAGAGATTTACAGAATATTCTGAATTGGAAGGGACTCACTCACAATGATCATCAACTCCAACTCATTTACTTCCTATCAGTTTTGTAACAGCACAATACAACGAATAGAATGTTGGCACATTGCCATAGTAAAAAGAATTATGGCCATGTTTAAAATGTACATGAAAGAAGCACTGTCAAAAATACACTATTGGTATGCTCTAGCCACAGGTACTAGGAACAGTAAATTTATCTCCACCATGTGCATTCAGAAAAACATGGCAAACAAGAATAAACTTGTAAATGCAAGAGAGTTGACATTTTCTACTTTATTTTATTTTCTCACATGCAACCCAAATTATCACTCAGCAGTTTTGTTAGCAATGTGGGAGGCCATTTCACATGCAACTTTAATTTCAATGACACTTTTCTTCTCTGAAGGCTTTACCAGCCTGACTTGAAATGGCTGCACTATTCAGGAACAGCAAAATACAAGTGGGGCTGAGAAAACAGTTGAAATTTTATAATCCATACATACATGGCTCATACAGTATATACTTCACAGAAATTAAGAAATTGCTCCTTACTTTTTTATATAAGTTTAACTGGATTTTCTTGTTTTTTAGGGTAAGTGGTTCTCTATTAAAAAGTCCAAAGGGAAACAGAGCTGGCATGAAATTATAACAACTAAATTTAGGATACTGAAATGACCTAAAAGCTGAGTTGGGGAGGGAAGCAGGCTACAACATATACTCTATTTATTTCTGACAGTCTTTTAAAAAAACTAATCACTCAGCTTGGAGGGCCTTATTAAGGCACCTAAAACATTCAACAGTTACACAGAAGTAAGTGGCCCACTGTGCTCTGTATTACCTCTGTATTTATCATCTTCTGTCAAATACTGTCAAGTGCAATGTGCCTTGAAGAAAGACAAAGCACAATAAGGAATCCTTAGTACAAAGTGTTTTAAAATTCCCAGAGGAGGGGTGGAAAAAATAAAGCAAACTGCACCTCCTCAGTTTACATTCCTTTTGCACTTCAGTAAATGAACTCATTAGTAAAAATATTATGAAAGACCATAATCTCACTATTAAAATAAGCTGCTACTTAAGCTTTGAATACCTAATAACAACATTTGTGTGATCCTCTCCTTCCAGGTAACAGCAGTCTAGGAAGTGCTGCTTCTACCAGCTATAAGCAACAGCCCAGGACCAGCAATCCTGGGAGCTTCTTGAGTCAGACTCCAGTATGCACACCACTTCTCTGCAGTTAGAAACAGTCAGAATGTAACCATTCATTCACTCATTCCTCCACTTAACCCCCTTAAAACAGGGCAGCTGTGAAAACATCCCCTCTTATATTTTATTTTTCTATATAAAGCCTGCTGATGGTGTGCTCACACACAGCATGAACCTATTTCCTGTCTGTCATGGAAATTATCAGTCATTTCACAGCAAAACTTCACCACAAAGGTTTTAAATACGCAGCAGGTGGAGTGTTGCTCATCCTAAATCACATCTCCCTCAAGGTACTTATACAGTCCATTACAACACCTATAAAGTCTTTCCTGCTGGAAAGCCTCTCAGCAGCTGGAAGTCCCTTTTCCCTGTTAAAGACACACCCTCAGAACTACACCCTGAGTAGATCTTGGGGTGCTCTCCTGAAAATGGAATTCATCTTGTTGCTCTGCCACCCTTCCTTGCCTTTCTTGTTCCAGTTCAGGATCTCACTAAGCTCCTGCACAGATGGCTTCAGCTCACCAACTACCAGAAAACGACCGAATTGTCACTCCTGGTTTCTCCTCACGCCACTGAGCCAAGCTGGCTCACAAGGGGGCCAACAAGTCTCAGAAGCAGCACAAAACACAAAAAACCACAAAGCCATAGGCATGTCCTCCTTCCTCACAGCTGTTAGATCAAATCTCCTGCTCTGGGAGTGATGTGGAGATAGACAGACATTCCTACACAGTCTGGGGCAGAGTCTGGCATGCAAACTCCTAAAAGCACCTCCTCAAGGACAGAATTCACTCTTGGCATCATCTTCCTGCACTGTGAGGAGAAGAAAAATACATTGTGTTATGGACATGTACAACATTGGAATACCAACAATGAGAGTAATGATGGTACACGAGGACATACTAATACCGTGTGCTCCTAATACTAGAAAATGTGCACAACAGCTAAATAGAACTAAAAACACTGAATAGTTACTCAGCTGCTAAGTTTAATATTTATATATATATATATACACATATATGTATATATATATATATACACATGCAAATAAAGCTCACTTTCTCTTCATCAAAACAATAACTTGGTTTGTGACACTGACAGCAATTAATTCTGCAGCTATTAACAGAAAGTAGCTGTTCCAGATGCTGTTTTCATATCAGGTCCTACACAAACATCTCCACTTTTGCAGTGATTTTAGCACTGCTTTTTCAAACAGCACAAAAACAGACTGAGAGGTAGATTCTGGTAAAGGCCACACTTTTTTTTTAACTAGTAGGGGAAGAACTTGGACCATCTGGGAACCTGTAATCACAGGGGGATGACAGAAGAACCATTTTTTGTTCTGAAATTATGAAGCATTTCTTGTTCTTACTAATATAAATGCATATCAACATGTTGACTCCACATCTCTGCTCTTAACAATAGAAGTCTAAAAGCAATAAGAAAACAAACTGTGGTAGTGTAGACACATAAGCATATCTTCCTGAATTAGGGAAAAAAAGAATAGAAAAACCAGCTCTACAGAAATCCAAGCAACAGCAATATGTAACAGTATCTACCTCTCCAAAGTTTTTAAAATTAAGGTATAAAACAATTTAGAACACATTGGAACTTTAAAGTCCAGAGCATTGACTTCTTAAGACTGTCCTAAAAATTAATTAGAACCTTAAATATTTTCATTCAACTATATAGTTAATGAATGTGTGATTTTTTCCCCCCCTTCTTATGATTCAATTTAGGAGGACAGCACTTGCAGCAATGTTAGTTAAATTATTTGTTTGATTCTGATAGCTTTCAATGAAGGACTGGAACATGCAACGAACCTGAATATTCCTCCTTCTCAAGTTAAACTGCTTGCACTTATCAAAGGCTCCAGCCAACACAAACACAACAGCTTTTTCTTTTCCTTGTCCAATGTGCCTGGAGGGCTGATGCATTCACTGCTCTTTCCTCATGCCAGGAGCTGAGTCACTGCAAAGGTCTCAAGTGTACACAAGTCCAGTAAGGTCATTCACCAGAGAACACTCCAATGTGCTCCCTCCACATCAAACTAGCCGAGTATTCTGGATAAGACAGTATGGGCTAGCAGGAAGTGATCACATGGAAAAGGTTCCAGAGGGTCACACATACCTGAGGGAATCCCATACCAAGAGGGTCAAATGAAAAGCTTGCCTCCTTACACTGCCACAGCAGCTCTACAAGCCTGGCAGTGAGAGCCAGCTGAACACTTCATATTGTTTAACTGATTTGCAAAGTTGGGCTCTAAACAATCCAGTTCTTAAATTCTGTAACATTCTGAAAGAGAAGGGCCCAATTTCCCACAAGTGCTCACTATTCTGAAGGGCTGTTTGATAACCACACAAACACCTTAGAGATGTTTAGATAACTCAGGCTGCTGATAGCAACCTATGTACAAGGTGAGGATGAGGAAAGGGAAGGATACATGACACAGAAAAGTCCTTCACATCTATACTCCTAGAAGGCTCAGTACTGGCACCTATTCCAGCCTAGGAGAGCTCTTTTCTAGTTTAACTTGAGCCACTGTAGAAACGGTGTACTCTGAGCTACAATGCATGAAGACAGCAAGCACCATACAACTCCTATTTTTGTTATATGTTTTAAACAATTTTTTCTTAAAATCCCTGTCACTTATGCTCTGCAGAAGGATGATGAGCAGTAGATGCTTCAGAACAGACAACCCATAGATTAGATGCTGTTAAAGATTTCCCCTGTTTTTTGTTTTAGAAGATTCTTTGTTTCATTTCTAGGAGCAGCTTCTTCTAGATCTGTCACATCTACTCATCCTATCTTTTCTGAGGTGCTTTCCAAGACTGCTCACTTTCAAATTCACCAAATATCTACCAGTTCTTTCTTCTTGGCTAGAGAGTGGTCCCTGTTGAAAGGCAGCTTTCACTGTTCTGCTGCTGTGATATCTCTTTTTTCCCAGAGATACTTTTCTGCTTTACTTGAAGTGTAAAATATGATGCTTTAAAATAAGGACATTCAGAGATTGAGGGTGAGGGGATGTTCTCCTATTCACTGGCCAGGCCCAGAAACTACCAGAGGTCACAAAAGCTGAACTTCTTTATTCAAGCAGAAATTCCCATTGAAGCCAAATGAGGTTTTGTTGAATGAGGGCCACAAGAATAAGCCTGTAGTACACTCTGGACTGGGTGCAAGTCAAAGCAAATTACGCAACAGCTGTCAGGAATCAGTGGACAGGTCTGCAGAGCCCACAGTATAGGAGGAGCCCTGGTCCATCCTTAACCTTTGTCTATTTATGCCCCAGCACTGAGACCCCTTCCAACAAAATAAGCCATGCTTTCATATATTTTTATTAGAACAATTTATAGCAAGCAACTCTCTCCTCCTCTTCCTCTTTCCCCTCCCCTCCTTCCCACCGTTCCCTCTCTTTCCTCTTGCTGTGTTGTGCTGTTTGTGTGGAAAAAAACAAGCTCCTGCCCTTGCCAAGAGTGACATCAACTCATTCTTATCCAGTGATGTCCAGCAGAATCTTCTTCTGATAAACATTTGCTCAGTGTCAGAGCCCCAAGGTTACTGGCTGCATTTTGTTTTCATTGTTGTTTGTTTTCTGACACTTTGCTGCCCATTACACATTAAAATCCTCTCCCCTGCATGTCTTCGACCTGGAGCTGAGTGAGGCAGTGAACAAGACATTCGTCATTGCTTACCCGGGTCTCCCACCACCCCCTTCCCCTGAAACAAGAGTCTGTTTGTCTCTCTGTGAACAAGAAAAAGCTGATACTGCAGAGAAGAAAAAAGAAAAAAAAACAGGAGTGCAGACCTATGTCTCTTTAATCTTAGGTGGTTTTTTTTTTCTTTTTCTTCCCTTGTTTTTTTTTTTTTTTTTACAGATTTTCTTATATCCTTTACCAGCATGCTCTAAAGTGAATGAAGAGCCATAGCTAATTAAAGGGCTGTTGTACCTTCCTCCCACCTGATGAAGAATGTCAGATGTTTTCCTCTTTTCCCTTCCCTCCTTTATCCATCCTCTCCTCACAAGCCACCAGCTTTCTGAAGGGAAGCAAATGATCCTTTTCCAGGCACATTCCTCATACCCCTTACCCAAGGTGACATATATCTCAAATACATAAACCTGTGCCTCCAGACAACTAGTGATGAATGAAATGCATTGCTGTCTTTGCTACATTGCAACATGGAGCCCACGGACAATGTATTGAAGCAAGAAGCAGAGACAATTTTGACAAAACCTAAAGGGCTCCTAAAGGTCAAGAGCCCTGAAATGTCTAGCAGTGAATAAAGACTGGAAACAGACACCTTTTATCCTGATTGGCTCTTACATACAATTCCATCAAAGAGAAAGCACTCTACAAAAATTCCAACTTACAGGATAATAGATATGTTGCAACTACAACTGCATCCCTCTCTGGGTCATTGGGGAGCAAGAAAAATTCATTTGTACAGTTATCCAGAAGGAAAGGTCTGCTGCAAATGGAAGATGTTCTGCTAGCACCAACCTTCTGCCTCCCACTTTTCTAGGAAACCCATCCTAAAATCTCCTCCAGTGTTCAGGAAAAAGCTGCAACTGTTCTTAACAGCTCATGAAAATAATGTTCTTTTAGCTTATATGTGAATGAGCAACAACTACCTTCAGAAAGAAAGTGAAGAAAAAAATTTAGTTTTGACTATTACCATGAACATATGCCAGCTGTACTAGAGCATTAGAAGTACCAAGAAAAGCCAACACAAGACATTACTCCCTGCCCTGCCACCATAACCTAGAGGAGGCTGCTAGAAGGAAGAAAGATGACAACCTGGCTTCAAGGAAAGCACAGGAATCCACTGATTAGTCAGGCCAGTCGACCTGTCCTTGGGTTCTTCAACCTTTCCAGTTCTCAGTGGTGTCTCTAGTATCACTTGGACCCAACTGCTCTTGCAAGTTCACAAATCCCAGCGGTACCTGCTGCCACAGGTTTACCTACAACATTCCTCAGCAAGCTCTGTTCTTGTGTAGGTCCCTTTATTATTTTTTTTCTAGTTTGTGCACAAAGTGCTAACAAACAAGACAGTTCCTCCTCATCACCTGATTTTCTAAAAGCCTTAACTGCTTTCATGGAAGTAGGCAGAGTACAAGTAACAATCATAGTCAAAGTCAGGCAAGAAATATGTTCTCAAGCCATGAGGAAGTAATAGCCAGACTCTCAAATTAATCAACAAATGAGCCTTTTAAAATATAAATTTTCAGTGAGAAGGTTGCAATCTTTTAGAAAGGTGTTTTGGAAGATCAAAGTCTCATTTCCTCTTCCTCATTTCAGAAGAACTGTTATGAAACAAACATAAGTAGCAGCTGAAAAATAAAGTTAGTAGTAAAATATTAGTAGCAGCTGAAAAATAAAGTCATCGAATATAAATTTTGCAAACTGGTGTGTTTAATCTTATTGGGATGCCTCTCTCTTTCCAATAAGACAGCCAGCCAAAATAAATGGAAGTTCTCCTCTTGCCTTGAAGGCCTGATAAGATGCTACATCACTACTGTAACAGATTGCCCTAAAGTTTATCCTGTCCCTTTTCATGACTGAACAGGCAGATGCACCAACATCTCACACAGAAACACTACAAACCTTTCACCAAACATTAGCAAGCATTCCATAAAAACCCTTCACAAACAGAAACTATACACACCAGTCTTAAAATACAATTTCAAAAAAAGATTGATTTTCCAGAATACACAAAGAACATTTTTAGCACAAAATTGCTTAAAAGCATTCGCATTGAAACATATATTAACACAGTGTCCAGACAGAGCTTGAGTGGAAAAGAGGGGAATGGTTTTGGAGGGATAGAAGCATATTCATTTGATGCTACCCCATCAGTGATTGTTTTGCTGTTCTAAAGATGAAACAAACCTTGGCTGACGAGTAGGGATGCAGCTCCACAGGAAGCCTGGGTGCCAGATCCCATCTGTGCTCATTTTAGGGTTCAGCTCTTTTCTAGGGTATCTTTTTTTATGGTATTTGAAGTATCTGAGTATTTCCAGTATGCAGAAATAGGATGTTTGGTCACAGAAATACTGACAGGAACACAAATTCCCAAACGACCTTGACTATAATCAACTCTCTAATTTTCGTGGCATTCAGCTGGCCGACACCTCCCCGGCTGGTTTGTTTCAACAGACAGATTGACTGCAGAAATTGCCAGAGCTGTCCTCCAGTAGGATACACCCCATGCAAAACGGGAGGTGAGAGCTGCAATACAGGAATTCATATGCCTGTGAACAAAATAAACACATTTTTTTCACAACAGGAATTAAAAAACACATAGCAGTGCTGTCTCAGGAATTTAATTAGCTGCAAACAAATGCTGATAACAAGACATCTTATCAGTGTCTCTGCTTTCAACAAAACCAATTAGTATCAATTGAAACAGAACCAGCTGAGATAAACGGGTACATAGCATGCATAACCTTGAGATCCACAATGCCTAATAATTAAGTACTGGATCATTTCCCATACTCAAGAGTGAAAAGTTTGTACAAATCAACAATAATCAAAGGAAAGTTGTTCTCCTATGGGGACAAGAAGTGTTTGAATCCAGTACATTTATTTCAGCCAGTTGGCCTTGTGAAACTGAACCATGGCATGGCTCAGGTTTTCTGTACAGCTTTTTCAGATCTCCAAACAAGATTGTGAACTCTTCCTTATTAACACTTCAACTTACTTCCCTCCAAAAATGAGTCGACATTTCCAAAGTCTCTTACAAAGGAAAAGCTAAGCCACAGCTCATCTCATAGCAGAATTCCCACCTGTAGTTACTTACTTCCTTTCATCTACCTGCTCTTTTGCAACTTTCTATCTGCCTCTGCATTACTACTTCTTTTTAATCTCCTGTGTCAAGAAATATTTATCTGGACCTTTTATTAGCAATAGTTCAATGGGTCCTTACTGATACAGATTTTTAACTTCATACAACCTCTAAATGGGCTGGAGGAAATTGAGGTGGATTGAAAACTGGCTGAACTGCCAGCCTCAAAGGGTTGTGGTAAGTGGAATGAAGTCCAGCTGGAGGACAGTTATTGGTGGTGTGACTCCAGACTATGATACTGGGGCCAGCACTGTTTCACATGTTTATAAATGACCCAGATGAAGGGACAGAGCCCCCTCAGCAAAATTTCAGATTATACAAAAGAGCTGTTAACACCTCTGCCATTCAGGGGCACCTTGACAGGATGGAGAAATACGCTGATGGGAATCTCATGAAGTTCAGAAGCCAAAATGCAGCGGTCTGCACCAGGGAGAAGCCACCCTGTGCCCCAGTTCATGCTGGGGGAGAGAACAGCCTCACAGAGAAGGACTCACAGACAGACAGCAAGTTGAACATGAGCCAACAGCAAGCCTCTGCAGCAGACAGCCAAGAGAACCCAGGCTGCACAGGGAAGAGCTGCCAGCAGATCAAGGGAGGTGGTATTTCCATCCTGCCCTGCACAGCCCAGTGCTGTGTCCAGTGCTGGGCTTCCCAGTACAAGGCAGGCATGGACATGCTGGCAGCAAGTCCAGTGAAGGATCATCAAGATCATTAAGGGGCTACAAATCTGTCCCACAAGGGAAGGTCGAGTGAGCTGGAACTGCTTATCCTCAAGAAGAAAAAGCCTGGAGGGGAATCCCATCCATGATAAACACCTGATGGGAGGCAGAAAAGGAGTTAGGCTCTTCTCCAGGGTGGAGTAAAAGGATAAGAGATAGTGGACAAAAACTGAAACACAAAAACATAAGTTTTGTTGAGTTTTTTACTATAAAGGTGATGCAACAGTGGAACAGGTACCCAAAGAAGTCAGGGAGTCTCCATCCCTGCAGGTACTCAAAACACAACCAAACAGAGTCCTGGGCAATCCACTTTTGCTGACCTAACTTGTACAGGGAAATTGGACTAGGCTTGTCTCCAGAGGCACCAGTCACCTTCAGCAATTCTGAGCAATGGGCAAAGACAAATGTTAGGACCTTTCAGGGCATTGATGACTTGCAAAACAGTGCTTATGTAATCTCTGCCACTCTTAAAGGACTTTATAAAACTTCTCAGCACATTACCTCTTTGCAGTAGGATCATTGTGTATCCTTCCAATGAAGTGGTACACAGAAATGCTACCAGAACAGAACTTTTAACTCACACCAAGCTGTAACTGTTTGCACTCTGCCTCTTTTCTCCCACTTGGTTAAAGCAAGCTGGTCAAGTGCAGCCTGCCTTGGAGAAGCAAGGAGCACATAATTTACATTCTGGTGTATGGCCATCACTGCCTGCCACCACAGAATGCACGTTTCTTATAACATGAAAGAATGTTTCTGAGAGCATTTCAAATTCATTCACTCGGCCAAATTCCTTTCTTAGTTACTGAAAAATGGAGCAAGATGACTGTGGTCAGGAGACAATTTCAGGCTATTGTAATTACTGTACATGTGAACGTGTGGATGCACCCATTCCACATGTTAAGACTCAACACTACTTCCACAGCTGCATTGCAAATTTTAGGACATGTAGTATTTTTTCATTCAACATCAGCAAAGTTACAGGACTATCTCCTGTACTTCTAGACATGCTGGCTTCAGAGAGCTTGAAAACACATGTTCTTCCCATACTTCTCCATTTGCCTTCTGATTTTTGTCTACAAAGCAAAGTATCTAAGTGGCAATTTTTGTGGTTAGCATGCAACTCTTCAGTGCTTGTGGCTGATAAAGACAACTGTCATTCAACCAGAACACTTCAATCCACATCAAATCTTTCTTTAGAGAGAACTAAGGTAAAGACAGGCATTTCAACTTACAATTTCTGTGATGCCCACATAAGTTCTTCAAAATAAAGTATGACTGTCATCCAGACTTGTACACAGGAACACCCCCCCCCACCCCGAGGTCACACAGGAACAAGCTACAACTCCCCCCTCCTGCAGAGTCATGCAACCTCCTGCCCCCACTGGCTTCAAAAATCATACAGACCTTGTCTTTTCAACAGGAGCATGTTCTCTCCTCCAAGGGCATGAAGCCCTGCTCTGGTCCTCTTTACCAAAAGCATTCCAAGATCTAAGACTGAAAGCCACTCCTTTGCTCCATTTAACCCAACCTCTCCCTTCTCAGAGCACACTAAACTTCACAGATAAATATCTCCAACTTACTGATGCTCAGACCAAGAATGCACTCTCTTCTCCACCACACTGACACCACAAAACATGTTTGGCAGACTCTACTGGTCTTGAGACCAGAACACTCATGTCTCAGTACAATTTAAGAGAAGCAAGGTCTGAATATTTTGCAATAGCACCATCATTTCTGTGCATGCTTTAACCAATCTGTCCTGGTTTAACCAGCTGGGGCAGGAGTTGAGGAGTTCTCTCTGCATTCTCCAGGTTTCACTGCAATAGCTGCATTTGAGAGAGTGGTGATGTCAGCAGAGAACCTGGAAGAGAGGAAGCAGTTTGCATCCCAGATGTTAACCTTCCCAGCCACTGCCAGACACTGAGATAGGCTGGAAACACATGGCAGAAAACCCTTACTCTGGAGAAACAAATAATTTCTCAACTATGGCTGCCACACAAAAATCACAGTGTACAGAAACTCAAGTTTCCTTCTTTAACAACACTATATTGAAGGTACCATGTCTTTGACTCACAACACTGAAATGATGTTAAAAATGGTGACCTTCCCTACAGCCAAATGTCACCTTCCCCACAACCATTAGATCACATGTTGCAAGGCTTCATTCATTCTTTCATCCATGGTGCTGTACACCCTGAAATCCTGGAAGCTTCTTTCCATCATATTCTTAATTTCTAAGGAAAATTTTTAAAACTGGTAGAAGCACAGTGTAAAATCCCACCATTTAACTAGCAAGAAATTATATTGCTGCTATAGAAAGCATTAATGAGCAGCCCTTGACAATATCACTGCCCTTGTTTGCAACAGGTTTTTCCAGCAAGCATAGGAAGAGGATGAAATTTCTGTCCTTTTCATTTTTATCCAAAAGCAATGGAATTAAACCATAGGATTTTTTTTACATATTTTCTCTTAAAACTGGCATCCTCTTGAGGATGAAGACAGTTCATGGAAGCCCAAGCTCAAACACTAAAGTAAGTGTATAAACCCTCAAACTTGTTTCTGCTTTGAATTCATTTTCAGGAGTTCTAGAAGAAACCCTGTATTTCAGCATACAAGGTGAGCCAATTTAAGCCAAAGCTGCTGTCCTACATCCCTATATACAACCCAAATACCCTATATTGACCTCTCCTTTACATCACTGTTGCTTTTACAGCTAGGTGGAAAGCTAGTTCAGGAAAATGAGATTGAGAGAAACCAGTGGTGTTTTAGAGGGGGTAGGGTTAAGTTTTCAGTTGGCTCAGCTCCCTGTCTGGCTGCATAAGAGGCAGGGATAACACAGGGGAGTAGGGAAAACAAGACTGCCTTCAACCAGCTTTAAGCTCCAGCTGAAGTTGGTGAGCCAGCTGGAAGGTCAGGAGATGAAACCTGCTGTGCTCACGCTACTCCCCAAAGACCACTGCAGTGCTTGAGGTGTGTACAATGCATATGTTTAAAACTAAAAGCTTTGTGAAGAGGTATGAGTCAATGCTGAAGCAGGCAAAGCTATGGAGCCCAGAACAGGCTCTTGCAAAAGATACAGGCTGAGGTCTGGGGGAAGTGCACAGCCTGAGCTCAGGGACACACTAAACAACTTTATTAGCTGAGAATGATTTTGCCCCGTACTCTGGTTTGAGACTCTCTGACACTGCCTCACACTGCCTTGCACAGCCTAAAAGTCAGTCTCTAACATCCAAATCTACTCCTTCCCAAGGCAGTTTGGGTGCTCATAGCAATGGTATTACTGCTGAGGGTGTATGTATCTTCCCCCACCACAAGCAGCCTTTCCCTAAAATGCATAAAACCAAGAGGTTGTAACTACATTGCAAGCCAAACCTGCAAATTTTATTTTCCAAGTTCCCCAAAAGCCCCAGGAGTAGTTTTCAAAAAGAGACCTGCCAAAGTGGATCATAACTAGAGGACTGACTAGTGTTGCATTGCACCCTAAGAGGAATGACTAATATTAATCACATTAAAAGTCCTTATAGGAATATTATGAGCCCAGGAATCAGCAGAACACAGGTAACCTTGCTTGATACCTCAAAACCAGCAGAGACTCAAAAATAAAAGATTTGAGATTCCCTCCAAGACGTTTGGTAATCATTTATTCTGACAACTCCCTCTATTCCTAACCCCTAAGCGAACATCCAACTCCTTTTTGAACCTTGTTAAATTCTTGGCCCCAGCAGCATCCTGTGGTTGACTGTTCCAGCATCTAATTGCAATTCCTAACTTCTGGAGCCGCCTGCCACGGTCTGTCTCACTTAAACACTGAGCCCACTCCACCCATGTGCAAGCAAAGAATGTTCCTGATAATCCTTGTGAACACATCTGCTTCAGAGCAGAGCACTGCTTCAATGCAGGTCTGCACCAGGCCTCCAAAACCCATGTATTAAACTGCCAGGAACTGCAGGAATGCCAGAAGGAAAAAGTCTATGGCAGACTAATCCCTGCAGCAATATTTGGAAGAAGCATTTAATCACTCTGCTAGGCAAAAATAAATAATACAAAGGCGGGAAACAGGACAGCTGAATAAGAACAGCAAAATACTCGAGTTAATAGCAAGGAGATGCTCTGGTTTCATCAGAGCACACCTAAATTACAGACTTGTGCTCTTGTAACACATCAGCCCCTTGAAAACACAGACCAAATGTGACAAGCACATATACAGACTCACGTTGTATCATCCCCTCCCCTGCATCCTGCACATCAGGGAATCCAACGGTACTGGCCAGTTTTCAGAGTGAAATCATATAGTCTGCTATCAGCACTATGAATTTATATTTCCAGAAAATCCTGATGTCATAGCCTGAGAGCAATTATCAATGAGGAATTATTGATTTTAATGTCAAGTTGTGCAATCACTTAATAGGGAGAAATAGAAGAAAACAGCCAAGAATTAACAGGTTATTCAATGTCTTTAAAAACAAAGAAGAATTTTAAAGAGTCTTTGATATCCAGAACAATTGAATTCAAGGCAAAAAAAAAAAAAAAATCTCATTTTATTCCACTAGGGACTTACTGTTGAGTCCAAATTTCTTAGTGTAGTTTGTTGATAAAAATAAACAATTCAGCTGAAATGGACAAGATACACGTGGCAGACAATATAAATGGCAGAAGTATGACCTACTAAACCTATTTTACTCAGCAAATGCTGCAATCAGATCTAAGAGCCATGACTTGATCTAAAGGTATGGATGCACCCTGGAGTTCTGAGCAGGAACAGCACGTGTGTCACAGGATGTCCGAACACACCTGCCAGGCTAATGCCATCAGAGAGCTAAGTCCTCTGTGAAACATGATTCCCACCAAGAGAAAAGGAAAGCTCTTTTATCACACCTGGACACCACAGTTTCATGGCAGGTCAGGTGCCAGTGTGTTTCAGCACATCACCCAAATGAGCACTGGCAGCAGCACAAAGTAAAGGGAAGGGATTGGGTCATCAAACAGCAACACTCGGGATCAGAGGAGCAAAACCTTGGCACAAAGCTCCATCAGCTCCCTCCTAATGGATCATCACTGTCACAAAGGGTGGTGGCCCTGCATCCCCCTCCTCTCTTCAGCCCTGGCACTTCTCTGATAGAGCAATAGACCAAAGCAGTTTACTTACAGTAAAAAATTAACCTGCACAAAAAGAGTTCTCTGCCATGCTAGCAACACAAATCAGCTGCACACAGAGTCAGATGAATGTCAGGCTTGGTGAGGATGGAGGGACATGCCAAGGAGGAATGTGGTGGGTGCATTCTCCTTCTTGGACAGGAGGGAGCTATTACATCAGCTCAAGCCACTCTGCATACCCTGAGGAGTCAGATTGTCTCACTTTGCCTTGCAGGGAACATCAGCCTCTCTCCACCAGCCTCTCCATGCAGTGTTCCAGTTATGTACAGCACCATTTTAATGTTCTCACATCCATCAGCACAGGCAAATGAACTCCATGAACCCTAGGTACAACCTGCACAGAAGTAGTGAACAACAGTCCCCACGGTACCCATCCTACAGACAGAGCCCAAGCCAAGCACTTTCCACACAGGCCAGAAGAATCTTGCTTTCTGCAAGCTTTCAGAGCATACACCCTTTATATCTGCAGTTCTAACAGTGATAGCCTCACTTTAATAGAAGGCTATGTGATTGCAAGGCAAGAACCATCATTTTGATAGGAATCAACTGTTCATTTAAGAAGGGGGGGGGGGAAAGTGGGAAAAAAAAGCAGCATGGTTCCTTATTTTACTTTTCCATATCTTCCATGTAGGCTAGTATACCAGATGTGGCCAAAAAGCAAAACTAATGCATCAATGTGATCCCTTTATTAAGAAATTATGATCTAGAACACTTCTGAACTATATTCCGGGCATGCTCTCTGTGCAGGGATCGATTCAGCCATGCACTGGAATAGCTGCTCACTCAGATAACAGAGAGATTGTACTCACTTTGCAGCAATAACTTCCTTTCAAAGACATCAGAAAACAAGTATGAAACAACTGTTTATTTGCATTTGAAGCAGGGGACAGTGAAAATTCAACTTTGTGACTGTGATTTTAATATTCACTGAAAAGGGACAGACTGTCACTTAATAAAAGACTGCAGTGGTTTAGGATGTTCTTAAAAGTAATGGTTTTGGTTTTTTTAAAATGTTCCCAGAAGCAGAGATGGCAAAGCACATCACAAGAATCACCTTTATGCATTTCACTGCAACATCTCAAAATAAAAAAATAAATTAAACAGAAATATGCCAAAGGTTGGTAAGTTATTCCACCTGAGGAACATGCTTCTCAATACAGAACAGCTTCCTAACACAAACTTACAGTATTATCCAAAGCAGAAGCACTGGAGTTAAGTACAACCCACTTTACATAGTTTTTTAAAAACCATTGGCTACAGCATCTCCTTCAGAGACAGCACCATCAGCTGTAGAACAAGAACATGCCTGAGGACAAGCATATTTAGTATCATGCCGAACTCCTTGATGACACCTCAGAAGATCAGAGCTCTATCAGCAATTGTCTTCTACATTGTAAGAACAACAACAACAAAACACACAAAAAATCCCCAAACAAAAAAACAAAACAAAACAAATGAAAAAAAAAAAATCAATCCAATGGATTTTTTCCCCATCCCAGGTTTGGGCAGCACACCCTCCTGGACAGGAGAAATCCCCTCAGTATATTCACAGTGTCACTTCACAAGAGAATAAGAAGGTAAGGCAGTGAAATAATTTATACATTTTACAACTCGTTATCCCCTACCTACATTCAGGCAACAAAGCCTTTAAAATCTTACAGTGTTTGATGGAATCATCCTCCTGCAAGGGCTTTTCAGTGAAGGCACAACAGTGTCCTTTCAAGGACACGAATACTGAGGTGACCTTCCTAGCTCAGCTCCAAATAAAACCTGCCACAATGAAACTTGAGGCATTCTGTCATCTGTCTTGACCCAAACTATAAGCAAAACTAAGGTTTTTAGGGCAGTAATGCAGCACATCTCCATTTCCTGACCTGTTTCCTGAACTTCCAAGAACAATACTTACACCATCACCTGTGAGGGAGCAGCTCAGATGAGAGCCTCCTCTAGCTGCAGCAACCTTGGCTCTGAGTGTCCCTAGAACTACAGGGAATTTCAAAGGGAGCAGCTGCTCATTCACCAATACACATCCTAATGCAGTCTTATTTTAAGGACAAGATTTTTCAGGTAGGCAAGTCCTGAAATGTCACTGTGAAGAAAAAAGTACAAAGGAAGAAGAACAACACACAAATATAGGAGTCTTTCAGCTCTCTGATCCTTAAAGATTGAAAGAATGCTCACTCCTTTCATAAGAAAAAAAAATGATAAACAAGTTCAAACTAAACATGAGATAAGACACTATTTTAAGGTCATTTATTACATTTCCTGTGGAAGAAATATAAAATTTTCTTTCAGTCTTAAAATTTCTTATCACTGTTTCATGACCAACATTTTGGCTGGAACAAGTCTAGTGTGTTAAGTGAATAAAATTAGTTACAAGGTACAATAAACTCCAAACTTTGATAACTGAGACTCAAGGGAAAAAAAGGCATTTGCACACAACTCTGTGCAAGTGAGCAAATCCTGGCTTAATTTCAGGAGAAATTATCCCACAGCTGAGAATCCAAAGTGGGAAAGCAATAGCTCTTACCAAAGTTTAATGAAACTAAAGATCTCACCAGCAGAACTCTCACTCCTTCCTGAACTTACAGACACAGTTCTAAATAGACAACAGTCAATGGTGCAGCGAGTTTGTGATTGTGATTACCTTACTTTGCCACTACACAGAGGGAGCAGAAACTGACTGACAGAACAGCCAACATCAGTGTGTTGAGGCATGTTACAACCTACAACCTTGCCACAGATTCTTTCCCTGGCGCTCAAAAAGGGGATCCAGCCCTTCTGCTCACTGCACCTCACCCCAGGTAACTTCTGCTTTTCTGGCTTCACCACAGCGTGGCACAAGGCACACAGCCCTGTGGCTGAGGAGGGGACAGCAGCCTGTCTGCCCCTCTGCTGCACTAGCTGTGCACAGCCAAGTGCTGGGAGCAGAGGAGGCTACAGGGGTGGCTGCTGTGAGAAGCTGCAGGAAGCTTCCCCCATGTCCAGCAAAGCCAATGCCATGGGCTCCAGGAGGCTGAGCCATCGAGGATGGCTGGTAACATCTCTGGCACAACAGATCTACAGAGGAAAAAAGTTACTGGGCAGAAGCAACAGCAGTCAGAGAAGAACAGGGTGAGAACATGTGAGAGGAACAGCCCTGCAGACACCAAGGGCAGTAAGGAAGGAGGGGCAGAAGATTCCCCTGTGCCCCTGCAGTCCATGAAGGTCCACGGGGATCCAGAGATCCAGTGCAGCCCATGGAGGAGCCCACACTGGAGCAGGGGGATGCCCCAAAGGAGGCTGTGACCCCTGGGAAATCCATGCTGGGACCTGCAGACCCATGGAGAGAAGAGCCTGGAGAGAAGACTGGAGCAGGTTTGCTGGCAGCCCCTGGGGGGACCCAGGCTGGAGCAGCCTGATCCTGAGGGACTGTGCCCCAGGAAGGGACTCCCTGGTGGAGCACAGAACAGCCTCCAAACTCTCTCCCTGAGCAGGGCCAGAACAAGGTGTGATGAACTGACCATGATCCCTATTCCAACCTCCTTGTGATGCTGGCAGGGAGGAGGTAGAGAGCAGGAAGAAGGGAGGAGTGAGGGAAAGGCGTTTTTAAGGTTTGTTTTACTTCTCATTATACTGTTCTGATTTTCATTGGTATTAAATTCAATTAATTTCCCCAGGTCAAGTCTGCTTTGCCCATGAGTGATCTCTCTCTGCCCTTATCTCAACTCATGAGCCTTTTGTTGTATCTCCTCTACCCTGTGCAGCTGAGGAAAGGAGTGGTAGGGTGGTTTGCGTGGGTGTCTGGCTTCCAGCCAGGGTTGAACCACCATGTAAGATATCCACTCCTATCCTTCACAGGAAACAGTCCCAGCACATCTGAAGAGCTGCTCCTGTTACAGATACTCTCCAGAAACTGCCCTATTAATGAGAAGAGTGAAACAAGCTTAGAGAGGTGGCATTAAAAGTAAATATTAGTGCTGAGTGAAAACAGGCAACAAACATCCTAGACTTGCTCATGGAAAACACCAATTTGTCAAATGCTCAGGAGAAAATTGCCCATTTCATTAACATTTCAGGGAAAAAAGTTATCTAAGCATTACACATGCTCATATAATACTACACTGAAGTTCAAAGACTTTTTACCATATATTTGAAAGGCACTAAAAATAATTCCCATTTTGTTGTAAGCCATCCACAAGTCTCAAGGTTGTATCTGGTTTGTTGTCTGATATACTAAGCTAAACAACACCCTTTGGACACTGGTAAATACCAGGCTAAACTCAGTTCTCCTCCCTGCCTCTATCCTACTGAGGCATCAGCTCCATTTACACCTGCCACAGAATGAGCAGTAATAGTAAAATAACAACTTGCCTTTAATTTCAAGAAACAATCCCATACAAACACACAACAAAAACATAAGGTGCACCCTGACATGTTTAATTTAGCACATTATCTTTTCATTAGTCTAGTCCTAGTCAGTAACCTCATGCCTGAGCAATGCCTCAGCAATGCCTCTGCCTGAAAATACACATACTAGAAAATCTCTTTTTGCTTTTTTAATCAAATGCCAGGAACCTAAATCTCTTCTATTTCATGCAGGGGTGCATTTGTGGTCCCATTTTGCAAAGGAAATATTTCAAAGGGGATGTAATCAGTGTGGTGGGCCACAGGAAGAAAAAAGTACTTGGGAGTAAGTCACATTAATTTTGCTCTTACATGCACAGAGACTTCAGTGAAAGAGGCAATAACCCACACACACACTCCCAAGTTACATTTAAGGCATGGTAGTATGGACTAGAAGTTGAGGAAATGACAGAGGAAAGAGAGATTTCTGTGGTTTTCAGCTGCATAGTAAGATGTATTTCATTTTATTTTCTGATCTTCGGGGCTTGAACAATACAGTAATACACTCTTATTTCATTATACCTTATTTAGATCAGCAAGAAAAATAAGCCAAGCAATCTGGATAATAAAGAGACAGTTTAGCACAGCACAGAACTTGATCAGTCTTCTGAAAAACTTCAGTAGGGTTAAAAAATAGAAGAAAACAGGTTTTGTTTTCTTAGCAGGCCCCTTCAGTTAAAAAGATAAGGGAGCAGGAAAATCAAAAGCCTCAAAATAGTTGGCATCAAAACAATTTCTAAACAAAAAGTTTATGAACAGTCTCAGCACTTTTTATCTTTTCCAACCTCAGTTCCTTCTAGACGGCTGCTTTCCAAAGTAAAGACCAATTCTGCTGGTTTTAGGAAAAAGAGCCCCAAGCCATTAGGTTTAGCCTGTTCTGCTCACCCTTGCTCTTGGAAAAATCACCAAACCAAACAGAGAACTGAAGAGCAGAATAAAAAATATTTGAACAGAAGCCCCAAAGGTGCAAGTCCACCAATCCAGCTGTCTCTGCTCCTGCCACAGCATCACCACCCAGTGCTTCATAACCACCCTGCCCCCCCACTTTCCTGAGGGATAAATTGGTCAGCAAAGAAAGCACCAGTGAATCCAAAAGGGACACTGTGGGAAACCAGAGTGCCTCAATAAATCCTGCACATGTATCTTCTCCTGCATTAAGTCCAGAAGCTAATTTGGGATACGTGCTTGTCTTAGTCCTAAAGTACCTAACTGGGGCAGCTGGCAAAACTGATCTCAGCTGGTGCCCACATGACCTCAGTCCACAACTCTGGGATTTTTCCCCACACCAGCCAAAGTGCCTGCTGGATCCCATGGTGAGCCAAATCATGTACTTTGCCTGCCAGAAGCGTTTTTCCTTTTTTATTTCCCAAATAATTCCCTGGTTACACTGATCACCTTATCTTCCTTTCATCTTAAAATTTCATTTACAAGGAGTAGAGATGAGTCACCCAGGACCACTGGTTAAATATTAATTAATTGGAGGTTGGAAACAAACATCCTCAGTTCCTCACTTTTTCCCAAAACTCTACCAAATCTGTTAATATTTAACAATTTCTACCTTTTCTTTTGTCCTATATGCACTACCCTTATCTTTCCCTGTTGCACATTGACCATGATGGCACATCAGCACAGCCCATTCTTAGCCATTCACTCAACCCTTTCACTGTATCTTTATTGGAGAGACCATCCTTTTTCACATCAATCCTACTCCTGCAGTACAGCAGTACTTCAGTAACTAACTCGTTCCTGTTGTTTCACAGCACAGAAAACTGCTTTATTTTCACTTAAGTCTTAAATACTTTATGCAATCAGAACTTTAATCTTTTTAGATGCTTCCTTCTGCAAGCTTAGGTGGTACAAAGGTTGACATACAACCATAACTTTCTTTCTGCACAGGCAAGAGCTATTACATGAAAAATAATTCTGCTTCTACCATATTTGTCCCATTGCTTGGCATTAAAAGCTGGGCAAAGCCTTTACATTCCTCATCTAAATACGTATGCAGATAAGACCACAAAAGTAATTGGATTCAGATACTAATAAAAGGCATCTGACATTTAAAATAAAGAAGTGAAAGTCTAAAACACCAGTGTAGCTTAATCATCAGTTGTCATACTAGAGATCATTAGACAAAAGAAATCATGTACATTCCAAGTGACTAATCTACAAACCCTGTGTCTTCTCTACCACATAACATAATAAATCAGATGAATAACTGAGGGAATGTACAACAGTGGAGAATTTCAAACTATAGTAAAAAAAACCAAAAAACAAAAACTAACTCAGCCATTAACCAAACCGACTCCAAATTTCAGTTTATACTAAAACTGGTGACAAGTTTCCTGAAGGGGAAACAATTAAAACCAAGAGTAAGTATTCTACCCTGATTTGTCCTGTTTCTGCAAATGTATAAAGGTACTTCCATTTCAATCACCTGCATCTTGCTACTTTCACATCACATAAAAAATAAGATTTGCTCTCACAGGAGGCAAAGCAGCATGCAGTACTTAAGAAGTTTAATTTCCTGTATCTCTTCAACTTCCTATTAAAGATAAAGCAGATGAAGTCAAGACTTCAAGGTTAAAAGGAAAATCAAGATTCCCTTTTAGGTTCAGGCTTTGTTTAGCTAACAGAAACCTCCCAAGACTCCTATTAGAAAGAATAAGAATGGATAAAATCCTGACCAACCTTTTTCCCATCCACCTTCTGAACCAACTGAGGCCAACCCTGAGCCATTCTTTGCAGAGAGATCACACAGCACCAGAGTGTCAGTAGTGCCTTTCCAGTGGTTTTGTGTTTGATACAGTATCAAAACAAACACTTTAATTTTATCCAAAACTTGCGAAGCATCACCAGGATTTGTTCTTCCCAGAGCTCATCAACACCATCTTAGTCTGACTAAGAACTAAAAGCAAAGGGTTACTCACTGAAACACTACCAGATAAAAATTATAATGTTTTTTGCAGTCTCTTGATGACTATGATTTATAATTCCCTGGTCCATAACATCACACTTTCCAAGGAGTTCTTTGGAACATCCCATTTACAGCACCACAACTGCAAGTGGTATCTGCAGCACAGAAGATCCTAGGCCAGGTTCCAATTATACACAACAGACAAAGAGAAAGTGGAGGATGTACAGCAGAAAACCCACTACAATAAGGACACAGCAGAGTAAAAACACAGTAGGAAGACATGAACACTTGTCTGGCCAGCTAATATCTGAAAGAGAGCACATTGGGCCACCAGGGAAGCACTTACTATGCACTTACTCCTGGCATGAGAACACCTCGGTCAATACACCTATGATGAAAACAGTGTTGTCAAGAAAAACTATTGAACTCCATGTTACAGATGGTGTACTGAGGTGAGGATCAAGAGCAAGGACAGCCTCTGAACCTCAGAGTCTTTCACCTGAATTACTGAATTACTGCTGATCCATATCTACATTTTCTTACCACACACACTTAAAAACCCACTAGCAACAATAACAAAAAATAAGTGGCACACAATATTTTAATTTTTCAAGATCATAAAGCCTTCTGAAAGGTTTCCAGCTGAAGATCACTGCACCATCTCCTCCTCATAGACCTAGTACTGTTTCAGCCTGTAGCTGCCTCTCTGTAAAAGGCACTTTGTGGCTCAGCTCATAGGTCCAACAGGTACCAAACTCAGCAAGGTCACCAAGACCTTAGTCACTTGGTACCAGTGCAAATAGAACACAAATTTTCATGGAAAGAGCTTTAAGAGAAAGTAGTTTCCAGCATGCTGTTTCAGCAAGGTTTCCACCCCTTTTCAATCAAGTCTGCTACTTCTTTTGTATTCCAGTGACACCCTGTGGCACTTACCTAGACTGCAGGCTTTCCAATCAAAATATCCGTATTTTTAACTACAGGGGTAAAAACCAGCAAGTTAGAAAACTGAGAAAGGAAATTGCAAGCCTGAGTTGTGAGGGGCACCAGCAGTCCTTGTAATCCCAAGGCATGAAATGCATAGATTTCTCCTGCACAGCAGTTACCCACTAGCAGCCCGTGCTGCTGTCCCAGTATCCCACTTGCTGTTTAGACCTTTCCCTTGGGTACAAGTACATCACTGTTGATGTAATATGGTGAAAGGAATCTAATTTTAATGCCTGAGCTTCTCAGATCTTTTAATGCAACACTGAATGGCACTTCACACTACAATATTTCTGTCTCAGTTATACAAGTGACTTACAGAGAATATCCTAACTAACAACTGCAGCATGGGATCAAAGTCTCAGTTTTCACTGCACTAGAACAGACTCACCTACCTTTTCAAGAGTGTCATTTCTATATGCACCAGCATATTAAAAAAAAACAAAAACCCACACAATTGTATTCAAACAGCAGCCTAATATTTTTATTGTTTGCCCTTAACCTCATTAAAAAACCACTTATAAAGAGCAAGTGCACTTAATTTTGCCTTCCAACTTTTTACCACGTGAAGAAACATACTCATAGTGAATCTTTAATACAACAGGCAGGCAGGAGACACTGCACAATTTCCATTTAATGAACACATCAAGGGACAGCCTGGGCATATTGGCTCTTCTCCGAAATTATGTGCCACATTCAACACATAATTACAACATTATAAATATTTTGAAACATGAGAGAAGTAGATTTGTGCAACACAGGTAAAAGCAACCATGTACAAAAATCACACACACACAGAAAAACCTCAAATAAAAAACTCCAGAAGTATCCATATCAGCTCACACACAGAAGGTGCTCACATCACTGCAGTGCCATCTTCAGAACTTCTCAAGTGGATTAAGATCACTGAAAGATAAGAACTTCCACCATAAAAAAGAAAAACATGTCCCACACTGCACTGCAGTATTCCAAGGATGACCACAGGCTGAGTAGTGTCTCAGCAGTTCCCACCAAAGGCTCCCTGGAGCCCCTTAGCTCAGCCTGTATGGTCAAAGAATCAACAAGAGCAAGGTTTCTCAAAGAGACAGAGTGAAGGGAGGAGTGTAAATCCTGATCCTCAGTTCCTTCTTCTAGCAACAAATGCTCTCTAGCTTGTAGTTATTTAATACAGAGTGTATAAAACAGACAGGTGAGCACAAAACTCCTAAGGAAGTTCCCATATTTTTAACAACCAAGGCCCTTGTGGATCTGGTTTAAGAGTGGGAGGCAGCATCAATTCTAACAATCCTACTGGGCAGTTTCCCACACAGTCACCAGAACCTGTTTCCTACTGCTAAACTTCAATCATCAACCTTACTACATTATCATGCAAATTTAAACTATACAGAAATGCACACTGTCTTTGGACAAAAACATCTTCAGTCAGTTGGAAGTGAAAGGAGCTTTGCCTTTGCCTTCCATGTCAGGAAAGTCACAATTTCACCCTGAACATCCATTACTGATACAAATTATTGCTTTAGAGTGTGTACATCTCCTTCTGTCCATTGTCCCTGACTAACTTACCCCTTCTTTGACCACTGAGGATGAGGGAGACTCCCAAGCTGAGCTCCACAACATGCTGGCAGAGTGGTGCCTGTGCACAGCTACAACAGGCAGCAATTCCACTGCCTACTAACATTACTAATCATCACTTTGTTACTACTGCAAACTGAAAATCAGGATGTCCAGGATATCATCTGCATCTCAGGATTCAATATGCAATCTGCAATTGCACATCTGGTTTATGCATTCAAGGGTGTCAACAAGCCAAGCATGCCATGGCCAGCCCCACACAGAAAATAGAGGGAATATTCAGTATGTCAGACCTCACTGTTTAAGCCAAATGAACCACAAAATCCCTATTTTCCCTTTTGTTAAGATGCCCTAAGAAAGGAATAGAGGCAGATCAAATTTGATTCTAAACGTCAAGATTTCATAACAATGAGCTTGCTGACCTGTGCTTTATTGGTCAGCTGTTGATCTCATCTTACACATTTATCCAGAGAGAACATGGTTAAAGCTGAGCTCCCACCACATTGCTTTGATAACTAAGCTTAGGGCAGGAGCAGACCTGCTTTTTCACTTGTACCTTAATACCCTTTTCATTTTTATACAATTTTAGTAAGTCAAACACTAGTTAGAAAAGGGAGGTATTACTTACACATATGACTTTCTGGAATCTGCTCTTTATTCTGCAGATAGTGTTTGGGCAGGAAATAAAGACGAGTAAAGTTTTTTAATTATGTGATGTTACAGAGAGTGCAGTTAACTGCAGACAGGCAGAACATAAAGAAGCATCCTCTCATCCTTTACCTCTGCCACAGTCACTTGACTGAATCATGTGGACCCATAGGGAAAAAAAAAAAAAAATCAATAATTAGGGTGCAGTAATTTACACCCTGTTGGGTAAGCATACTATTTCTCAATAAACTAACTGGCCCAAAACCAAATAACCTTCCGGACTTGGATAAGCTTATTAATTCCTATAAAGCCTAAGATCAAATGGAAACATCCAATTTTCAAACTGCAATGCAACACTGCTGCTGGTCCAGCAGTAAGACACAAACATTCCAAAACCAGCCACCAGTCAAGAGAAAGAATGTTAACAGGGGGGTGACACAGCATCACATGAAGCAACCTACACCTGTACAGCTGGTATATTCAGTAAATATAGGTATGTACATTACAAATGTATCTCCTAGACACGTTTCTAACAGGAACATTTCACTGCATGCAATTTTCATTGATAGAAAACACATTCAACAGATGGATATCCATCAGAGAAAGATGCCAATAAACACATCAAAAAGAAGTGAGAAATTTAACTGGCCCTTCAGTCAAAGACTCAATCAAGTCTTAACTTATGAACAAGGCAATAATGCTGAATAAAAGTACACTAATTTGAAGGAGAGAAAAGAGAAAAAATTCTATCTAGATTTTGATACCTAAAATCCTTGAGAACAAAAAAGACTTCTCTATGTGCTTTCCCATTAGATGCTTATACTGTCTGAAAAGATTTACCACCTACACTCCAGTAGAATACACTAGCTCCTCTGCCTAATCAATCAGATGCATCTGATTTCCAGTCTCCTCCCAACATAAAGAGATCACACATTCTGTAAGCATTTACAATTACACTTGGGTATTTTGGATGTTATAAGCAGTTATTTGCCTTTGACCTTAGCCTGTTAATAATAATTTCAAGGTACACCTGCCAGCATGCAGACACTCCTCACTAAAGTCTGTGGCAAATTGATAAGCCAGGACACAGTTAACTCCCTCCCACCTGGTATTTTTGCTCAGCACATCATCTCATGTATCCCAAGGGTATCTGCACCCCAGGGGCTGTACTGCCAGCTGAAGAGATCTGCCACACAGGCTCTGTGAAGGTAAAGGAAGGAGGATCTGCTGGTGACTTGAGATAACCACCAAAGCTTATTCCCATGCAGCAAGATGGTGGGGAGGAGCAGTATGTGCCTGAGGAGAGAACTTGGAGCTCCAAGGTCCTCAGCCAGGGAAGAGGCCAGGCTAATCCCCTAGGCAGACAAGCTTACACTCATTCTGTTCATCAGCCAACAAACAAACTACAGCAAGGGGTGTGGAACAGCTGGCAAAGGGGAAGGGAAAGGTGGAAAGGTAGAGAACTCATATCTGCAGTCCCTAAACCTCTCCCTTATGGGTGTTGAGCCTACTGTTTGGATACTGTCTAACCACAGACTCAAATCCTCTCACACAGAAAACTGAGTTAGTTCAGGTCTCCAAACACCCAACAAGCAACTGGGGAATACATGGAAGTCAGACATCATCTGCACATTTTGTTACCAGCTCCAGGCATGGAGTCCATCCAACCAACTTGGATGTTTCAAATTCTAGTAGAGACCTATACCTTCAGCAGCAGATCCTCCTTCTAAGACACAGGGACAGAAGTAAAAAAGTATTCAAGCACCATGTGTAGAGAATTATAGGAATAAAGTTCACTGACGTGCTATTATTAAATTCCCTACACTATAATCAAAGTAGGAGCATACAGTGAGGAAAGGGGAAGAAAAGAATGTAAGAAAATACTGAGGAGTGAGATGTGACAAAATCCTGCTTTAAATGCAGTAAACTCTAAACATTCATCCCTCCTTTATACACTACGCCAGGAAGAAAAAACACACAGGCATTTATTAGATAAGTAGCTTTCCCACTTGAAAAATGACTTCATAAAAGAAGTTATAACAGTATAAACAATCCTTTCAAGGTAACACAAGCTTCTGTTTCCTGTCCCTGGAGGACAAGGGAAGATCCTTGGAGCATCAGCACAGCATCAGAAGATTTCACAGTACAGCACCCCAGATTTCTCAGTACCTCTCTGTGCTACTCAGCTGAAAATGTACACCAGCTGTAACATATGACAAGTCTGCCACTTCAAAATACATTGAGCCTAAAGGGAAACTCTTTATGCTGAAACTTCTATTTCTGCCATGTAATTTGGGTTTCCCTGTTGGGCTACTTCCAGGTAAACTATAGTCTGGCCTTCTCAGAGGAGAAGTCTCACTGTGTTCTTTATGAAATGCCTTCCTTAATGAATAACAATAATAAATATGGATAACAAGCAGCACAGTAAGTGAAGTTCTCACTGTGTACTCTTTAATTGATTAATTTACTTCTCTTCATGACTGATAGATCTTTGCTTAATATGGCCTTAAAAACTTTACAGGCAGAAGTGCCACAAATTTACTGAGCAACCTCTTCCTATTATTTGGTATTCTTAGAAAAACAGCAGATTATTTGTAGGCCAAGAATCCAGTTATTCTGGGCTAGAGGATGCTAATGAGCTGCACACAATACCCTTCAAAAGGCTGTAATATGAAGACCATCTATGTTTGACAAAGGAATGGAGTGCACAAGCAACTTGCTTAATGTCTGCAAAAATGACCCCTCTCATCTAAGTGGTATCTCTGGGAATGCAGGTGAGCCTCAGCAGCCTCTGCTGACTTTTTTTCTCTCAGTGCTTGGGGAACCAGGAGTTCCTATGACAGAAGACATGCAGCACATGACAAATTAGCTTGTAACACAGCTGAATTGTTCACAGGCCAGCAGCCTCCAGCAGCACATCAGCTCATTGCTTAATTCACAGAAACAATCCCTGCTCTCCTGGGAACTTGCACACTGATGGGGGTTGAGTGTTTTTCTGTTACTGTGTCAATTGAAAGAATTTTTCCCATTATCATGCCAATGGAGCTGGCCGGGCTACACCCAGGGTCCCTGATGGGTCCAGACAAAAGGGGGTGGGTGGGAACAGCTCCCGGAGGGGCCTCTGAGGCTTCCGGGAGGGCACTCGCGTTTCCGGCGAGCTGGGAGGAGGACGCCTGGGATCGTTCAGCCACGCGGCCGAGCACAGGAGAGCCAGACCCTCTGTGATCACCTGCCCTGCATCTGCCCCGTTCCAGCCTCCTGCCTCTGCGGACACAGCTGATCCCCCGGACACACACGGTGAGCGAGGAGCCGCCGCTCCAGCCCGTTCCCGCCCGGGACCGGCGTGGCCGCTGCCGCCCCTCCCCCCTCCCTCCTGCCTTCGTTCCCGCCTGCCCTTCGGCAGATCTGGGCTGTGGACTAAGCACAGAGACAGCGTGCTTGCATCTAAAGGGACTGACACCGAGTTACCTATTTCGTTCTGTTAGCAATATTAACTGTTATTGTTTTCTGTTTGTATAGTTAGATATATTAGTAAAAGAGCTGTTATTCCCACCCCCTTATCTCTGCCTCAGAGTCCTTGATTCAAACAATTATAATACTTGGGGGGGGGGGGGTGGAACCAAAGTCTCTATTCCAAAGGGGAACTTCTGCCCTTACTGGCAGACACCTGTCCTTTCAAACCAGGACACACACAACAATCCAAACACCATCAGACAAAATAAAACAGAAAGAAAAGTATCATCACATTCTTGCAGCAGGCCAAGCAGGCACCACCAACAGCTTCAACAGTTAAATATCTAGCATTAAAATTGTTCTTTTAGTATTAAGGTTTCCTCCAGAAATAAGTCACAACACAGTAAGTCAGGGCTGCTGAATTATCTCTAACTAACCACAAGGCCATATTCAGTGAACTCACAATATACTCAATACTCAGTATCACACTTCCAAGGGATGCTGCCATAACAGCTTCCTCCAAACAAGGAGGAAACAACAAGGGAAAGGGCACACAAAAACATAACCAGGACTTACAGGGGACCAGTTACCAAGAGCTTGTTTCAAGTAACTACAGGTGCTGTTTTAGTTACAGGTTAATTTTAATGTACAAGACCCACCCAGAGGGAGGTCACGGTCCTCCCTGACCTGCCAGCAGCAGCTGACAGTCACTGTCTATCTGGCAGCTTTTGTCAACCAGTCAGGATTCTCAGATGGTCACAATAATATCAGGCTGACCTGAAGAACCATGAAATGAGATTGGAAAGCAAACTAATCACAAAATCCTTTGGGAACAGGAGGAGGCACAGTATGTAAAGAAGTTTCTGCTGCTCACACAATGCCTTTGCAGTGAGATAGTAACCTCTGTTTCTTTTGCTTTTTCATGCTGAATACTTTCACCAGTGCACAATTCTAGCCATAAGCAGGAAAACATTTCTTTCCCAAAAAAGCCTCCAGACACAAATAAAGCTTATAAAAAAAAAAAAGAGAGACTTTTTACCTGGGCCTGCAACAAAGGATTAAGGACAAAGATTTTAAAACAAAGAGGGTATGTTTAGATTGGACATAAGGAAGAAATTATTTTTATGATGAGGCTGGCAAGGCACTGGAACAGGCTGTCCAGATCATAAGGAATCTTCAAGGGCAAGCTGGATAGAGCTTTCAGCAACCTCAAAGCAGCTTTCCAGTACCTGAAGTGAGCCTACAAGAAAGCTGGAGAGGGACTTTTTACAAGGGCTCACAGCTGTAACTGAGGTGCAATTCTCCCTGTAGAAATCAAGGAAAAGCATGAAAGATGTAATGGACAGGACACGGGCATTTTCTTCCAAGTGAGAGCTCAGAATGGTAAAGATTTCCAGGTTCACTGATCACAAGCTCTACTCAATATGGCTATGAGGACCAAGGGCATTTGTTTTTCAAGAACATACAGTGTTTACATGACCATGTATACTTTGCCAGTGCATTTATTTAATGATTATTCCCCTTTTGAAACTTAAAAGCAAAATAAAATTCCTTGGCTTTGCTTATGCAAGGAGAAACTGAATAGAACAATGAAGTCCACAGGGACTATAAGTCCACCCACAAACTGGTAGATCACAAGTTTTTAGAATGAGCTCCTAAAACATCTTGAAATTTCTTCAGCCTTTCCAGAAACATAATCTTGCATGGAAAGAATACAGATAAGAGACCAGTCTACAACAGAAGTTTCTCAAGTGGGCCTGTGGTAGATCTGCCATCTCTCAAGAGTCAACTCACTCAACAGGCCCACACTGCTTTCTGTAGTGAACACAAGTGTTACAGTCTGCTTGTTCAAGTAATAACAAGTACTTGAGGCTGAATAAGGTGTTCACAAAAGTGATTCAGCATGCAAAACTCTTGAGCAGTCACTAGATGTCACCACATCTCAGGAGACTCATAGGGAAGCAGAAGGGTGGGTGGCAAAAACAGAAGAGAATGTTTCTATCATACAACCTCAGCTTCAGGTCCAAGTATGGCCAAAAAAAGCAACTCAGTCACCAAAACAGTTTACAGTGTGCATATTTAGGAGCTGAAGGATCTAGACTGGTCATCTAAGGCAGTGCCTTCCAACCTTTCCATCACAGCCACAGGGCTGCTGCTCTTCTTTCTCACTTCCCACCTCCAGCACTGGACCTTTGAGACCCTAGGAACCTCACAGGAACACCATCTCTGGAAGTGATCACCAGTCTCACTTCCCAGGACTACCTTCCACAGGCCTTGTACAACCCAGGTTTGCTCATGAGTTTGAGGCTGGGTGGAACTGAAACTCTTTGTCATCACACTCACACACACAGCTACTTTGGTACCAGATGTGGTAGTATCTTCTAATTTTTTTTTTCTCATATTAAAACTTCCTCATTTCTTTTAGGGATTTGGATTCCAGCATTTACATTTCAAGCTGACACTAGCATGACCCTGGTTCTGCCTTACATACAAAGCAGGACAAAGCATTTGCTTTACAGGCAAAGAGTGTTCTGCTTTTTTTCATGGCTTCCCTATATTTCTGCCCCTTCTGCAGGAAACAGCAGTCACTGCCATGCACATCCAGTCACATCCATGCTCATAAAATCAAATGCCCAATAAAATGTCAAATGTTTGGCCCAATAGGCTACCATAATGTCTACTAGTTCTAGTCATATTCCAGGACCTTCATGCAGTAGGCACACACAAATAAACAAAAAGTAAATACTTTCTGTCCAAAAAGTGGCGGTGTGATCCTGCCTCTAGTAGATTACCTCTAGTGATGCCTTTTCAGATACTAAGGCCACTCTATTCACCTCAAAAAGAAATAGCTAGAAACTAGGCCACAAAACACAGGTTTTTTTTAAACTACAGGCTCGACAACTTGGATTGAAATCTTCACTTCCCTTTGAAGAGAAGAAATTAATGAATGCAAGGGATGAAAGAAAAAGAATGGAAGAAAAAGAAACAAAGAAAAGTCTCAGTCTATCTACCCCACTTGCAAAAAACAAGAACAAAATCTGCTCTGGTTGGAAACTCCCACAAGGTACCTTGATTTCAAGCAGCTTAATGCATACACAGGTAGCCATGACTGAGAGTAATACAGAACTGTTTTTAAAAGAGCAAAAGAGAAGACTGTCATCCATTATATATTAGAATATAACACAGCATCTCTCATCAGCCAGTGAGACAGAACAAGCTGGTGTGCTTAGAGCTGTTCTGTCTTCACAGTAGATAGTTCCATTGTAAAGAACACTACAAGCCACCTCCAAACCAGTTCACCCACTGTTTAGAACCCTGGGATTAATTATGGTATAACAAAAGAGTAAGGCTTAAAACAAGAGGGGAAGTGAAATATAGGGACAGAAACTTGAACTTCAGTAGAAACCTCAGGGTACACAAACACCACTAAAAAAAAACAAGGCATTAAAAAACAGAGGAAGAACAACCACTTACCTTTCAAAAGGGGCTGGAAAGTTGGAATTTCCTGCAGTTTTATGACATCTGGATCATTGCTGACATTCCGTGAGGATTGTGTTCCTGGGGCTACAACCACAATGTCGTCCATTTTTGCTCGCTGTTTGGCTGGCAACGTTGATGCTGGATATGGGAGGGAGAAGGAAGAATCAACTTAATAAGCAGATTCCAGCAGAATCCAACCCTATGCGATTACTGCTCTATTTAACACTGCACGGCTATGCTTTTTATAGCACACTGCGGAGATCACTGAAGGGCTCTAGGCTCCAGTCCCCGTGCACAGCGGGGATCAGCTGGTTCCGGAGCACCTGCAGCACTGACGGCCCGCTCGCTCCGGCTGCCGGGGCGCACCACATCCCCGGCGCTGCTCCCCCGGCCCGGGCGGAGCCCCTCACAGCAAGGGCCGGGCCGGGCCGGGCCGCCGCTGCCTCCCGAGCCACAGCCCTTCCCTCCTGCACAGCCCTTCCCTCCTGCACAGCCGCTGTCCCTCCCAAGCAAACAGCCGTGCCCTTCTGCACAGCCGCTCTGCCGGCACAGCCCCGCGCCCTCACTCCCTGCCAGACACGGACCTGCGGCGCTGGGCTCGCCCGGGCGGCTCTCGGCCTCGGCGCTCTGCTCCGCGCCCATGGCGCTGCTCCGTCGCCGCCCGCTGCAGCGCGGGGGCCGCCGACGCCCACGGGGTTCCGGCTGCGCCGGGTCACGGCGGCTCCGCCCGGCGGGCGGGGCCCTGCTCGGGGCTGCGGGCCGGGGCCGCTCAGGGCTGTGCCCGCCCGGAGCCGGCACGGGGCTCGGGATCGTCGGAGTAGCGCTGATCCGTGTGGGCAGGGAGAGTGAATCCTCCTCTGCTGCTCGGCACTAGCCAGGCCAATGTTTGTAGTGCTGTGTCACCTTTTGAGCTGCTTGGTGTTACCGGACAAGTTATATTTCTTTAAGAAGGAGCCTATGATCGAATATGCTCAGTTGGAAGGGACCCTCAAGGATCATCCATCCCAGGTCCTGGCACCCACACCCCAACAATCCCTCCCTGTGCATCCCTGAGAGCGTTGTCCAAACTCTCCTGGAGCTCTGACAGCCTTGGGGCTGTGACCATTCCCTGGGGAGCCTGTTCAGTGCCCAGCACCCTCTGGGGTAAGAACCTTTCCCTGATACCCAGCCTGACCCTGCCCTGACCCAGCTCCAGCCATTGCCAGTCCTGTCCCTGTCACACAGAGCAGAGCTCAGTGCCTGCCCCTGCTGTTCCCTCAGGAGAAGCTGTGACTGCGATGTCTGCCCTCAGTCTCCTCCAGCTGAACACACCAAGTGTCCTCAGCTGCTCCTCACACGCTTCTCCTCAAGGCCCTTCACCATCCTTGTGCCCACCTTTGGACACCTTCTAATAGTTTAATGTCTCTCTGATATTGTGGCACCCAAAACTTCACACAGTATTCCAGGTGAGGCTGCGCCAGCCTAGAGCAGAGCAGGACAATCCCTCCCTGGCCTGGCCATGGATGTTCAGTAATTGTGCTGAAATCAGCTCCAAGTGGAAAAAGGTAATTCTGGTAGGGAAGATCTCCAACCACTGATCCACAGGCCACCAAGCCAAGAAACTCCTTGACCCAAAAGAAGAGACAAACTGAACATGTAAACTAATTAACATGAAAAGCAAGCGAATCATTAACCAATAGAAGATAGAATACTAATTAATAAGAGAACTACATAACTGTCAACCAATGAACACTAATTCCTTTGTTTATGAAAATGTATAAATAGTCAAAATTTTGATAACTAATTAACATTTTTGGTGAGGCAATATCCATGTAGCTCTGTGCTGAATAAAGTAATGTCAGCTTTCTAACCCAACAGATCAGAAATCCAGCTTATCTTTCCAGATCTCACTTGGACAGTGAGACGTTTATTGGCAGTTGGGAGATGCCAGACCAGTATTAACCCCATGGCCCCAAAATGACCCACTACAAGACAACTTGTCCTGTTTGAGCTGTCTGACCAGTTAACAAATAAAAGATAAGCTCTTGTGAGGGGTGAGATGCCCTGCTACAAAGAGACTCAGGGGCTGGGCCTGTTTAGTCTGGAGAAAAGACAACTGAGAGAGGATCTCTTTAACTCAGATAAATATCTTAAAGGGGGTGCCAAGAGGAACCAGACTCTTTTCAGTGGTGCCCAGTGACAGGACAAGGAGCAATGGCCATAGACTAAAACACGAGAAGTTTCATTTCCACATGAGGAAGAACTTCTTCCCATTGGGGATAACAGAGCACTGGAACAGCTGCCCAGAGAGGTTGAGGAGTCTTCCCCTCTGGACAAATTCCAAACCCACCTGGAATATGGGTTGCTGTGCCACCTGCTCAGGGTGACCTGCCTTGGCAGGGGGGCAGGGGGACAGGTTCCTTCCAACCCTAAGAATTCTGTGATTTTTAAATTAAAGGTATTAATTCTTCTATGCCAAGGCAAACTAGTCAAACCCCATAGTGCTGGGCACAGAGCAGAGCAGTGTGGGCAACATCCATCACCAGCAGGTCTTATAGATGCAAGTAACAGGAGAGAAAAGCAGCCCAGATCAAAAGTCCACAGGCAGCTCAGGCTTAGGAAGACAATATTAAAAAAAAACTCAAAAAACCACAAGTGTAAATGAGAAGGAAACATACTTTGAGATTTGAGACTTACTGTTTTCATATTTCACAGTCAAATCAGCAAAGGCATCATGCAGTTGTCCATGACAGAAGAATTGCTTATAAATAAAAACAGCACTGGACCCTGCTGGTTTCTGAACAAGCCTGTTCTCTGCTCCCTCACAAAGCCCAACGTCATCCAAAGCTCTGCATCCAACTCAGCAAACCCAGCTCAGCACCATTTCTCTTGGCTGCCATTGCTAATTGCCACCGAGATTTAATCTCACACAAGAATGATGTTCCTACCTCATGACAACTGCATCTCAGCACTGTTACTGAGATCCAGGCTATGGAAGGCAATCCCAATCCAACAGAACCTGCTGCTAGTTATAGGCTGTATGCTGCACCATGTACTTTAGTAACCTATTATAAAATGTTACAACAGAGGTTCACTATATCTGTGCCTGAGCATTTTACCATGTAGGGCACTGGCTCCAAAGCAGAGAGATGCTCTACAGAAAACACCTTTAGTGACCTAGCACCATGTCTAAGAGCTAATGATGTCCCACCATTCTCCCTCTCTCAGCCTCCTTTTCTTCCCATTGCAGTGGTAAGGGAACACAGCAGCTGCTGGGCAAGGCTGGCTTTCTCCTAGCCCAGTGGATGTGATTTCCACATAACTTTGATGGATCTTGGCTTCCCTGCACCTCAGTAGCCTGACCAATTTGCTTCTGGTCTCCCCAGGGAGAGTGAGTGCCTGCTCCACCAGGAAGAGGCAGGAAGAGCAGAAATTTGCCATGGTGGCTGGAGTGGGGCAGTCATGTTACCCCCAGTATCTCTTCTGCCCTGCTTATCTTATAGATCACATCGGCCCTTCTCATTTTCCCATGGTCATCTATGCCTGTCTGGCCACAGCAGTCCCTGTGCATATTCTCACATTTACCATCCCAGGAGTTCAGGTGAAGAACCAGTTAAGAACCAGTTTCCTCACTCTCCAGTTCTGACCACCCCAGCCAGACCTTTAGCTTTATTTTCCAGCTTCTTTCTGCTCAGCTTCTTCCACCACCTCTACATTAGCAAAGGCAGGTGGCAGCTGCAACTTTGTCTATTACATAGCAATGGTAATATCTGTGCTTGCTTTTTTCCCCCCATTCATTCACCATGTGATGCAGTTAATAGGCAACACCTAATGTTCACATTCTCTTAGGACTTTTTCTTTTGACAGTGAAAATAATGTCAGTTTACCAAAAGAGAGAAACTGGACTAGAAAGGAAAATTTCCTTAAACAAGTGCAGCTGAAAATTTTAGAAGAAGTCATCCCACCAAGACTGTGAGAATCACGACCAAACATTATGAATTGCCCTAAGATGGCCATGTGATGCAAAATGAGGTGGTGGGCTCTGTCTCTTACAACACTCATGTCCAAATAAAAGCCAATACCCAGCAGTTTTGACCAAGGGGACTAACTTGAAGAGCAAGACAGATTACAATGTATAAACTAACCTGCCCTTTGGGATAACTGTAATGCACATCTCTAAAAATCAAATGGATTTTATTTACAGGGAACCAAATAAAAGGTCTCTTTCCCAAAAAAGTAGGAATATGCCTTATAATCCTTTTATTCTTTGCACTCCTCTGGTCTAGTTTTACTCTTAAACACTACTCCAAAAATAGTAAGAAAAAAAATTTAAAAGAGGGAATGAAAATTTCCAAGCAAAAACGTTACTTAAGTAAGCAATTGCACTGAGACAGCTTACAGAAGAATGGCCAAGACACCAGTCGGGGTCCCAGTACAACGTTTCTGTACAACTCCCATTCCACAAACATCTTATGCTTGGATGTGATTTGAACAGGATTACTCAGGTAGCAAGGAGTCCTTTACACACACATTGAAATATGTCCATGTCCGTTTAGTCCAGGATAGGCACATTAATCGCTTTCATTACAGCTTCCAAAAGCAGAACTCAGAGGAAAAGTCTGGCTGTGGGTAACATAGTATCAGCCTGACCACCAAGAGCTTCTCTAGGTGGTTTTGCCTTTGTGTCTGATGCTCAGGAAGAGCCCTTGGGGCCGGCGAGTGGCTGGAGGAGCAGGAACACCCCCGCAGCTGGGCAGGCAGAAGGAGGCAGACGGGAGGAAGGCAGGAGAAAGGCAGGCAGGAGGAAGACGGCTGGAAGGGGGAAGCAAGAGAAAAGGAGGGCAGGCAGGAAGGGGACAGAATGGTGGGCGATAAGAAGCAAGAGAGGAGGAGGGCAGGCAGGAGGAGGGCAGGCAAGTAGGTAGGTAAGCATGCAGGCTGGAGAAGAAGGGCAGGTAGATAGGTAAGCAGGAAGCCTGGAAGAGGAGGGCAGGTAGATAGATAAGCAGGAAGCCTGGAAGAGGAGGGCAGGCAGGTAGATAAGCAGGAAGCCGAGGAGGAGGAAAGGAGGAGAGGAGGAGAGGAGGAGAGGAGGAGGGGAGGAGGGGAGGAGGGCGGGCAGGCAGGCAGAGGAGGGCAGCCGGCGTCCCGGGCCTGCCTCCCACGGTCCCTCCTCCCGGACGTGCCGGGACAGTCGCGGTTCCCTGAGCTGCCGTCCCGAGCCCGGCCAGGCTCCGCCGCTGCCTTCCCGAGCCCGCGCTGCGGGCGGGGGTGGCCCGAGGGTGCCCCAGGAACGCTTGCCGGCCCCGGGAGCGGCGGAGAGCCCTCGGCGCGGCTGCCGCTGGCCGCCAACCCCGGCCGTGCCGGAGGAGCCCCGCGGGGAGCGGCCCGGGTCACCATGTCCCGCGGGGACTGCTGCTGGCCGCTTCGCCTGCTGGTGATCACCTGCGTGATGGCCGGGCCGGCGCTGAGCCAGGAGTGCTCCGCGGAGAAGATGGAGAATTCCATCATCGATATAGACTTGTCCCTGCCCCGCGGCGTCCGGGGCGCGGAGCCGCTGCGCATCTCCGGTGCGGGTGCGTGTGTCCGCGCCTGCTGCTCGGGGCGGCGGCTCGCAGGTAACCTCGGCCTCCTTCTCCGCCGCTGCCTGGGAGAATAATTCTGGAGTTTGGGCTCGCGGGTTGGTCAGCTGCTGGTGTTGTTCGTGTTCAGCACGCAATTTACCCTCTCGTTCAGGCTGCGCTTAATTCCAGCTTGCGGCTCCTGCTTTCTTTTGCCAGTGGATGTTAAGTGGATGTTAAGGCAAGAGCCCGTGGTGCTCAGGAAAATAGTTGCATCACAGAAACAGCGTTAGTTTTAGGTGTTAAAACTTCCCGAACGTCGAAGGTGTGTAAGCTGTATTTAATAGATGCACTAAAAGTATCTGACATTTTGCACTGTATTTAATTTTAGCCAAGAATGAGAATGCACACCCTCCTCTGAGACAGCTGGTTTGAATCAAGCTCTTGGAGCAGTAGGAGCTAGGGCAGCGAGTAGAAATCACAGTGGTGAAGGTGACCCCCTGAAGCAGCAACTAGCCAAGCGATTTCTGGGCTGTAATAAGGAAAAATATCTAATTTTTTTTCCCGTGAGTATATTGAGGAGGTTTACAGTTTTATCAGGATTTGTAAGTGAGAAATTGTTGCATGAAGTGGTGCCAGTGTGGTATGGGTGAAGGGAGGATGAGAGATTAGACTCATAATTTCCCCAACTTTATTTGTACAGGAAAAGGAAGGTGTGACCTTTCATATTTTGGCCCTGGGCCATTCTTCTGCAGTCCTTGGCTGTTTTTCCTGTAAGGATGTTATGTGTTAGTAGTTTTCCTCTTACTCACATGAGCAAAAGTTAACGAACTAGATCTCATTACCATACTGCCATAAAAGTTCTTATTGCTGAAACAGGCATTTACTTTGTTTTGCAGGAGACAAGAAGTGTAATTTGATTATTTTCTATGCTGCAAGAACAAGTACACATCCAAACTGCTACTTGTTTTACTGTCCTAGCACTGAGGCTTGTCCAATGAAATCTGCACCAGGACTTGTAAGCTACAAGATAACTACAGGTAAATAACAGTGAGAGCCATCAGCCCCCACACCAGATGACTTTTGCACCTGTGAACTTTCAGTAGTGACCAGGAACTGTTTGGGGGTCATATTTTTAGTAAAGCGTTCTAAGCCAAGCATCATGATTTGAAAATCATAATGCTTGGCTTAGAACGCTTTACTAAAATTCTCTTTTTCGTGGATGAGCATGTGTGTGGTGAGCTCCTTTGCCAGCCAAGCTTCCCACTTGGAATAATGTCCCAACCCTTATAATATTCCTTCACATTAGATTCAGAAATCCTTGTAATTTGCCCTTGCTTAAAACAAAAATAAGCTGTTTCCATCTAGATATAGTCAAGAAGGAAAATGTCCTGTACATAATGTTGAATGTATCCAAATGCCAATGGGAACACCATGCCCTTGTAGCCTGCTGTGCATTTAAATGACTCATGCTACAGTGATGAATAACTGGCAATAATAATAAATAATCATTATTTTCTGCTTTCAGTTAGGGAACCTGAAGTGCAGAAACAAATTTTCTAAACTCAGAGCTTTATGGCATGTGGGATGCTCACTCAGGAATTTCTTGCTCTCTGCCTATGCTGTGGTATTTTTAACAGCAAGGCCTTTTTTACTTCTTGATTGACATTGACTTGCACCAGACCCGTTTGAACAGCTCTGATAAGAAACTGATAATTTGACTGTCCTGCTAAGGTGGTTTCTGTATGGCTGCTTGAGAGACCAAACTTTTACTGAAAAAGAGAACTTTTCCAAGAGGAACTATGCAAGGAACAACAGAATGATATATAGAAAGATAACTCATGTAATGTTACAGAGAATTTTTGTGCAAGCACAGTCACACAGAAATCGTGAAAAAGCAATGTGCAACAAAAGAACTGCATTTCTGTTAAATTACTACTGTAATTACACTTTCCTCCAGCTCTTTCTCCCCTAGAAGAACGTCAGGGTTTCAAACAAAGAAACAAGAAATTCAATCATGATTGTGATTTTGTTCGGCATGTAGCCCAATGATGGGTGAACAACTTGATTGCATTTAACACTTTTTTTTTAATTTTGGAGATTTGATCTTCTGTGAACATTTAACTGTGGAAAGATTATGCTAGCTTGTTTAATGTTCCTGGTAAGTGTTCAAAAGTAGCACCTGAGCAGTGTTAGCAACAAATGTTTCAAACTTTGTTCTTTCATATGAAAATCAGTATGCAGTTACACTGAAAACCAAGCTAAAGGGGGGAAAGATACTTCTTGAATTATTTATTTCAATTCCACCAGTTAACAAACCTTTTTGTTTCAATATCAAAAAGAGATGAGTGAGAGTCAGGACTACTTGAGAGCTTGTTCTCTTTTAAATGTTCTGTGCAGCAGCTGAATGGTTCTCATGAATATATTACATATATATTTCTATATTATATAAATAAAATTATAAAATTATATATATATAATATGAATTGACAATTAGCCCATCTTTCCAAGCACTTATGCCCAGCCAAATACTTTCTATAATACCTGTAAATCAAGTAAATACTGTAGAAGAAATACTGTAAAATCAGGCTGCTTTTAGGATTATTATTTGTATATTTCTGCCACAGAACACTGTTATGTGACTAGGCTTGAGGTTGATAGCTTTTATAACATAGAATTTAAATGCCGCTATGCATATTTTAAAGAAAGGAAGGTTCACTAGTTGTTATGTCTTAGAGCCCCTTTATATAAATGTTTCTAAGAAATACAAATACAGTATGCCTACAATAGTCAAAAATAGATTTAAGAATTAAATACCAATATATCTGTTTCCAGACATCCATGCCCCAGAGGATAAATCCATCAAAACCGAGAACTTTTCTTCAAATGAGTATCCTTTGCCTTCGGATGCTGGAACCTTTATTTCTCACAGTCAGAATACCCATCAGCATCACACTACCAGTTTGCAGCAATCTGTCTTTCATCAGGCATCTGAACTCCTGAACCACATAGGCAAGCATTTGGACAACACAGAACTTCATACAGTTTTTCCTGGATCTCAAAGAGCAAAACAGTCTGAGAGCTTAGACCCCATCTCAAGGCAGAAGGTAACTACCCTGCCACCAAACATACCTGAGGTTCCAGTTGGGAACCCCACTGCTTCATTCCCTTCCACTGCTCAGGCAGACACTCCTGAAACCAGCAGTGCTTCTCTCACTCCTCTGCCAGCAAGTACTGCCCAGCTGGAGCCTCGAACAACCTCTGTGCCTCGTGGTGCTGCTAAACCAAACACAACCAGCCCCACCACAGCTGCCTCTCCACCTGCTGCTGCCACTGCAGCTAAAGGTGGTGTCACAGCCACCAACATCCCTGTTACTCATGTTCTTCTTTCCAAGCCCACCAATTCTGCTTCTACTTCTACAACCAAGCAGGTGACCACGAATTCCAGATCTGTTACCACCCCATCAGGACCAAGGACTCCAGCCATGGCTCCTGAGCCAACAGTTGTCTCTTCCAATGATACCAGCCACGTGACCCTCCTCTCTTTTCCAGGTTTCATTCTGTCCAGTGATTCCCCTGCATCTTCCCAAAATGACCTTCGGGGTTATGACCTATGTGGCTCAGAAAACTCCTTGACAGAAGGTGTTCTGGGAGGGAAAGAGGTCTTTCAGCTGGGGGAAAAAAGCAGCCTTGTAGCAGCTTTGTTTTTTGGGGTGATGTTTTTGTTGCTAGTTATTGTGCTGACAGGAAAGAAAATACATGAATCCCTTCAGAAGAGGCATTACACCAGGCTGGATTACTTGATCAATGGAATGTATGCTGATGTCTGACTGTGAGAGGGAATAAAATTTTGAGGAACATCTCTCACTTTTGAGAAGAGAACTCTGAAATGGAACAGTGAAATCTTGGAAGAGAATGGATTCCTTTTTTGGGTTCTAACGGGAAAGCAGGAGACAGGAGATGGGTTTGGTAGTGAGAAGGAATACTCTGTCTCTGCTGAACTATAATGTCTGTCATTTTTGATTTATTACTAAATCCTAAGAGTAAACATTTAAATCCAGGTTAAGCTAAGAAGGTCTTATATTTAAGGAGAAAAAGCATTTCAAGAGCTTAATCTGTACTGTGACAAGATTAGTGAAATTGAAGCACACCTAATAAATTCAGTACCTGTGCAGCATGTGGGTGTTTTCAGTGCTATTTGTACCAAATGCCAGAGTGTTACACGATTGCCTGGCAATCCTATTTACCCTATTTGTAGCTTTAAAGGAATACTTAGTAATAGAGCTTTGCATCCAAATGGTTTTAGGTACAAAGAGGAAAAAATATATCACACATGGCATAATTTAATTTTCCTTATCTAAATATGGCTTATGGTTTTATATATATCTTTATGGTTCTTCTGCATACATCTCAGGTATCCTTAAAACTACATACTGCAAATGTGGGGGCTCTCAAAGCACACCCTCTTCCCTTCTAGTATCCCCTTCATGTGACTGGTAATAAGCATAGCTGCTTAGTAACAGTTGTTTTGATATTTGAGGTTTTTTCCAACCTAAACAATTGTATGATTTTATGTTTTTCTGACTCTTCGACAGGGAGAATAAGTGGGAGCATCTACTGCCACACAACTTTCAGGTCATGTTATTTAAATTTCCCTTTGTGTACAGTCAGTCTAAACCTGGCTTTAGAATGAAAGACTAGATTTCAGTGTTCATGTCAGGTGGCATAATCAACAACAAACGTCAGGGCAGAGAGGGAAGCATGGCTCATGAATGCAAGGAAACAATTCTGTTACAAAATATGAAATTTGACTCACATCCAAGAGATTCTTAGATCTGTCAAGCTTAGTGTGGTGGGAAGCAGGCATGATCCAAAAAATGGCCTCAAGGCAAGTTTTCTGAAAGCTCTAAATAACTAAATGCAGAAAATTCTCTGAAAATTCGATTATTCAGAGATCAAAGAAAAGTCAGTGTTCCTTCTGTCAAGAACTTGAATTCTTACTATATGGAGGCTGAAAATTGCTTTATATATATAAAACCAGCTGATCTGCTACACTGTTTAAGTCTGACAATGGTTAAAAGAAAAGCAGTCTGGATAACCTCTTGAAAGTGAACAAAATTACATAGGAAATATACCTCAAATTTATCAGCTTGTTGTTGAGTGTGCTTTGTTTAACCTCATTTTCTTTTTTCTTTTTTAATAGCTATTGTCAGAGGTTTCTGGTTGAGGAACCTAACAAGGAGGAACGTTTTTGGGAAATGAGTTCACAGAATAATATGTACTAGGCCTAGATGTAAAAATGCAGATGCAGATCTGAGGTTGACCATAATTTTCTCTCATAAGAAATGCAACCTTCATGAAAAGCTTTCTATGTTACTGCTGCCACCATAGCACCTTAATGCAGGAGAGATGCTTAGAACAACCCCTGAATGCTAACTGTGCATTTCTGCTGCAATAAATAATTTATTGGAGGTAAAACGTGGTTGGTATTAAATTATATGGTTACAGTACAGTAGCAAAATGTTCAACAGAAACCAGCAGATGTATCTCAGGGTTGTTCAGAGCACACATTATGTATTCACCTGGAGGGGGGCATTTTATAAGGACATGTAGTAATAGGACAAGGGGAAATAGCTTTAAACTAAAAGAAAGAAAGTTTAGAGTAGCTATTGAGAAGAAATTCTCCCCTGTGAGGGTGCTGAGGCCCTGGCACAGGTTTCCCAGAGCAGCTGTGGCTGCCCCATCCCTGGCAGTGTTCCAGGCCAGGCTGGATGGGGCTCTGAGCAACCTGGATAGTGGAAGGTGTCCCTGCCCATGGCCAAGGGTTGGAACGAGCTGATCCTTAAGATCCCTTCCAACCTAAACCACTCTCTGATTATTCAGTGTGGCCCATGTCATTAGGAGCTGCCTTCCAGCCCAATCAGCAGTGCATGCCCAGCATGGTGGATGGCAGAGGTAAAGCTGAGAGGTGCTCAAGCACCACGGCTGATTTGGTGAGAATGCTGACCTCAGTGGCTTTTCACAACATTTGAGTTAACTTTAGAAGTTGTTACATGAAAGATTTTCTTTTATGCTGGAGCAAAGAAAACAAAGTATTAGGTAGGTGTACTGAAACCCTTTCTAAAAACTCTTTAAATTCTTTTTCTCATCCATCTGTCATGTTGGATTCAGAGCTAATGGGGAATTAATTGATAGCTGACCAATTTGGATCTCTCTGGAGGGGCCTTTACAAGCTGTGTTTGAACACTAGAGGGCAACAACAGTTTATTAAACAGAATTGACAAGTTACGAGGATTTTTGATTATTTGAAAAAGTTTTAATTAGTTTGGTTTTTTAACTTTCCAAAAGTATGGCTACTTTATTGCAAAAAGGTTTTGTAGGAAAGTTTTTTGTTTATTGGAAGGGTCTGGTTAGAGGATTATTCACACACATTTTTAAAACTTTTCACTGTATCATATAATGGAGAAGACAAAAAAACTAAGCATATTTTCTGTTTTAATAACATTGAATCAGATTGCATTATTTGTCGTGTATTGGCATTTCCAGTTAACAAAGAATGAGAGAGATTTCTCATCATTATTCTTTTGAATATGATGTTTTATTATATGCATTTTTGGAGCTTATTTGCCTGGATAATCCGCTTTTATTATGAATGAAAAGGGAGTGATACTAACTTTAAAAATCCAGTTTGTTATACTTTCCAGTGTTAAAACTTCTGTGCACTCTTCTGTTTTTCCTCTGACATGTCCTGTGGTCTTCACTGTGCACCACACATGGAACTGGATCATTAATCACCATACTGTGATGACAAGCCTCACATTGGGATGGCTCTTTCTGAAGGTAACCAGTTCTGGTATGGCAGGAGGCCAAAAGCTGAATTACTTTTGTCACATGGAGAGTCATAAATTCTATAGCTGCTTGTTTTCATGTTGTTGCTTTATAGTGCTGAGCAAACATAAGGTGTGTAAATATAGACTGTCATGAACAAAACTGTCTTGTGGTATTGTACAGTAAAGCAAATAGCCTGAATTTTATAACCACTGCGAACAATCATAAATAAATAAATTGTAGGTCTATTTGAGATGGATGAGAAAGGTGCAGAGTCCCTACCTCAAAGGGCTGCAAACTCAGTTTGTTTGGTGTGTTCTCTGCAAATAGTGCTTCAGTTCATTTTAACTCCTGTAGGAGTAGGAAATGCTTATACTCATGATTATTTCACGTAAATTACTAACCAACTAACAAACCCCAACAAACAAACAAAGAAACAAAACCACCAAAAAAAATTATATAAGAAGGCAGTTTCAAATTCGGATCTTGTTTTCTTGCCTCCTGCAAAACCATCTAAGTGGATTTGAATCTGATGATGTGCTTTGATCCCACCATCCCACGCTCCATGCCGATAAAAACATGGAGTTTAAAGTGCCAGTGCTGCAGCCAGCATTTCCCACACAGTCTCCTATCATACAGAGAGCTATATTTTGTATACTTTTTTTCTGTCACCCTCCTGAAATGGGCCTAGACAGCTGTGCTCTCCCTGTGCATTACTCATCCTCTCATACATCTCTACATTTCTCTTCATTGATAGTTGTGGGATAGCTGCATCCCCACATCCTTGAGGTCTTGCACATCCCTTCAGGAGTGTACATGCTGTTCCCAGATGCTTTCCCAGTGTCTTGATAGGTATGTCCTCTGAAGGGCTAGGATATATTGAATATTTTTTTCTTCCTCTTCAGAAAGCCTACACTCAATCTCACGGTCTAAATTTGCTTAAGGTTTCTACACTTCTTGAGGATGTCAAAGCACAAAGCATAAAACTGCTGCTGTTTGTCACCTTTGTGTTTGCTGTTATAAACAATGTATAGAAGTATTTTTAAGTTTCAGTACAACTATGCTGGATCATTGTTTTCTGTATATTGGTTCACTTAATTAAACAAAAAAAAAAAAGGCCTGAGGGTTATACATTAACTTATCTTCTGGTTTTTTCTTACTCCTTCCATCCTATAAAATGTCATTTTTTTAAGTGTCAAGAGTTTAGATATGCCATGTTCAGGCTGTTCTGATCCCTTTTCTTTTTGGTTCACTTTGTTTTAATAGAAAATTGATGAAAAAAATTGAAAATTCCATCATACCAATCACATCCAGGAGTAGTAATCAGATAATTTGTGCACTCTGTATTTTCTCAAAAAAACTTAACAGGTGGTTAATGTCCAGAACAACTGGCTGAACCGTAAGGAATGTTTTGAAACATTTGCTGATTTGAAAAGTCACTCTGAAGACCACAAATGTGTTCCATCACAATGCTATGATAGTAAAGATGGTTGTATGAGGTAAATTAACTCCTTGAGATGCATGGTACCAGCTGTCTCAGAGTAGCAGCTGACTCCTGGCTGAAAGTTACCAGGAACATCACCAGGGTTTCTCTGTGCTTCCACTTGCACGGAAGAAACGATGTGGTTCAGTGGAGCCTAGACTTTGACACTGTGACTTTTGCAACAATTCTCAACAACATCTAGATGGAAAATTTGCCCAAAGTTTGAACATACACTCTTTTGCTGTGAAGATGGTAGAAACCCCTTCACTATGACACACATCTCCTATAGGGTTGCCTGCTGTTTAATTAGTTTCTGAGTAAATTTTTCTGTTTGCTTTTATGAAAGAGCTTTTTCCCCCACCCCGAACCTCAAGTTCCACCGACACGACTGAAATACTTGTGTGTAAGTATTTGGAACCTACAAGCAAGGTTTTTGTCATCCTCCAAGTAAACTCTGAATGAGATGATCCCTTTACTATAGCAGTTATGTGTTATGTTTCTTTGTCAGTGCAGCTCCCATTGGTGTCAGTGGGAGGTCTTCCAGCACATATTTATAAGTCAAGTCCTCCCACTTAGAGGCTCATTAACTGTTCAAAGCAATTGCCTTATAGGATAACAGAACATCTCAGCCCAGAGGTAAAATTTCTGACAGAATCTGTAATTTCCCAGCTGCTTCTGGTTATTTATCTATGACAATGCTGTCCTTCTTTGGTTCCAGGGCATAAAATAAGGAGTTCAAATGTTTTTCCACCATGTGATAACTCAGGCAGTCCTTCAGGAAAGACTCCAGATTTGGCACACACTGTATGTTGCCTTTATGGTGTGCTCTGGTTTAGAAACAGCAAAAAATAATTTGCTTATGAGATAGAGTTTTAAACACATGAGAACTGCTCACTCCATGCTTCTCACTGCTAAACAGGACACACGTGGCTTTCCTAGACAAAGCATAAAGCAAGGGTACATCCCATTCAAATGAGCATTATAATGGAGGTAGAGTTTTGTCCTGGTTTGAAGGACAGGTGTCTGCCAATAAAGGCAGAAGGTTCTCTTTGAAATGGAAAATGTAAACCCCCCTCCCTCCAAATTATTATAATTTTGAAATTAAGGGGCTCTCAGGCAAAGATATGGGTATTAGGAATAACAGTTCTTTACTAGGAAAATTGAAGTAGAAACACAGTATTACAAAGAGCAAACCCAAAACATTGACAGAATCAGAATACAACCTGACACCCTGTCAGTCAGTCAGGGTGTTGGTTGCAGTCCCATTAAATGGTGGCTGCATCCTCCTGCAGTGGCAGATGTGGTTCAGCTGGAGCAGTGCTCCTGGAGAAGGGTGCAGTTTTCCTCTGAAGGTCCAGGGATGATGTAGAAAGGTCCAGCTTTCCTCTGGAATCCAGTGGAAAGAAGGTACCTTGCTGTCCAAAATCTCAGTTTTTATCTATGTAGGAAAGGCTTGGCTCCTCCCTTTGGCTGGAGCATCTCCCAGTGAGATGATGTAATTTCATCAGTCACACAGTGGGACTTAATGGCCCATGAACAGCAGATGATATCTTCCTGGAGGGAGGATGTGTTGTGAAAAAGATAAAGATGATTGCCCCAGGTGGTTTTAAAGATGGCTCAATAGCAGAGAATATGTGCCACAGAGATGAGAATCACTATCCCACCCAGCTTCAACACATGGTAATGGAATACACATTTCTGGTCATATCCTATATTGCAACCCAAGACAAGTTTGAAAAGTGAAAGCCTGAATGCTGAAGTCTATCCACATGCTACATCTAGCAGAGTTGCTACATATGGCAACTTTTCCAGAAATACCCTAGACACTCTATTTCAAGAGTGAGTTTAAGTGTAGTTAAGTGCTGGGATGTTTTTGCAGCTGCCAAAAATGGATATCCCTGGTAATGGTAATGAAAATTATTTCAGGAGCATTGACAACAGCAAAAACAGCAATCACAGGAGGGTGTATGTGCTGCAAGCAGGTACAATACAGATTGCTTCCTCCTGCCTGGAACATATCTTGACTTTCTAAACCATCAGGCATTTGGAACACAGAAGAAGGTTATCCTGGGCAGCAGAGTAAAAATGGGAAGATACAGCAAGTCACCATCAAAAGAGATGCATGGAATTTGTGAGAGACTAGCTTTCCAATATAATGTAAATTAATTCATTTTTGCTTCTGTTCAAGTGATAATGAGACATTAATCAGAGTTTATCAATGCATGGTAAATTTCAGTTTCAGAAAAAACATAGTAATAAAAAGGTTATATGTTTGAAATCTCCCAATCTATCTTTTCAATGCCACCACTGCCTACTCTTAGGGCTGTGAGGGCTGTTATGTCTGTGGGAGCTGCTGTAGGGTCAGTGAGGGCTACAGGGTCTCTGAGAACTATAGGGTCTGTGAGGAGCAGTGGGGGCTATGGAGTGTTTGAGTGCTACAAGGGGTGTGAGGTCTATGAGGTCTCAGGGGGTTTTGAATGCTGTAAGGGCTGTGGGGTCTGTGAGGTCTGTGGGTGCTCTCAGGGCAATGAGGGCTATAGGGGCTGTTAGGGCCATGGTTGTAATGGGGGCAGTAAGGGCTATGTGGGCTGTGAGGGCTGTGGCATCTGTGAGGGCTACAGTTCTGCTTTTTAGTCACCTTTTTTTTTTTTTTTTTTTAATTATTATTATTTTTTATTGTTGTTGTTGCATGGTTTGATTTTTGCATTTTGGGGTGCTTTTTCCTGTGGTTGGCATTTCCTCTTCTCTGCCTCTCTTCTCTTACTTTTTCCTTGCTTTTCAGGGAGCCTGCAAACCTTTCCAATAGTGAGCTTATACAGCTAAAGCCAGCATCAGTTACAATCAGCTCTTGGTTTAGCCAAAGCTGACTGATCTTACCCTCTTTTCTTGGAAAGGCTTTTTAGTTCTCCCATGTAATGCCAAGGTGTCTGCTGTTGTCCCTGGGGTGCACAGGGTGAAAGCAATGAGTGCCTTAACCAGAAATGTCAGAGTCAGAAGTTTGACAAGGCCAAGTGTCTGCAAACATTTTTGTCTCCTCTCCTTAAGTGGTTTGGGTCTGTGGTTCCCATTGTTTTGGGTTTTTTACTATGGTGACTGGAACACCTTTTCCTATACTGAATGGTTTACTGCTGCAGTGTATCTTAGGCCACATGTATCCTAGCTGTTTCCCCCTGTTAAAGTACCAGGTTTCTTAAACCACAAATGAAGATAGGACTCCAAATCACAATTCCTTTCAACACTTAGAGCTCTGGCTATCTTGAAAGAAAAAAGTGTTTTGGGAAAATAGTACTTTAAATGCATTGTTCAGAAAAAAAGATTTCTTAATATGCCAAGATTAAACAGGGATTTTGCTCTGTGTAAGCCCTTTTCAAATTGTTGTAAACGTATTAGATTTTTCACAATTGCAATAAGGAAAAAAAAAATAGTAGAAGTTGCATTAACTGCAAAGCTGACACTGAAAAATACATTGGAAGAAGCTTTATGAGTCAGGGCTATTTAGACACAATTCCCTGATTTCTATGCAAAGATCCATGTGACCAAATACCATCTTTGTGGTATTGACGAGTGAGAGAGTAGAAAAAGGAAGGATGAGGAATGAAGTGGGTAGCCCTCACTCTAATCACTGTTTCCTCTTGAGAGGAAAAAATTTCACCTAATTATGCCAAAATATAACATTATCATCTTTCAATAATATCTTCATAGCAGCCACTGCTTTTTTAATAAATATATTTGGGGACAGGGTCTGACATTCTCTGGGTTTTCCTTTGTCATTTATCTACATTTAGTTACCAGCTGTATTGGAACAACATTTATTGAAATCTACACTACAAGGAAATTATTCAAAGAACTAATGAAAATGGAAAGGCAGTGAATGACACTTCAGCCCTACATAATTGCCTCTTCCATCCCCTTATCAAGTGAAGAATGAGTTACAGGCCATAAGCCACAGAAACCTTCATATGCAGCCAGTGCAACCTTAAGGAGCTACATGCATCCCTGCTGTAATAGGCAATGCCTTGTGAATAGTTGATTTAAGGATTTTTTTTTTAAGATAAGAATATTGTTCCTTGAAATATATCCATGCAAGAGTGATATCAATTCACAGTAACTTTCATGATGCAGAAATAAACTGGATATCTTTCATGCCACTTCTTAAGACCTTGAAAGGTTTTCCACAGTGAAATATAAAATTTGTCATATCCAGCATGAGTAAGAGTTCTGAATTGTCAGAGGTATCCCTCTTCCTCTGAGAAACCCTGGTTAATAGAAGTTTAATGAATATATTAGCAAGAATACACCTTCATCTTTGTTTTTAATAATTTATTTATTCATCATTGAAAAGGATAGCAAAGATTTGGGTTTTTCTTGAATTAATAAATTGTTCCAACGTCTTGCATTTGTGTGGCCTAACCTTACAAATCACTTAGAAGAGAAGCATAGAACATTGCAGGCATTAAACCTGGTTATTAACCATTAGAGGGCAATATTTCCTGCTCTGAGGAATTCAGTGTGCTTCTCTAGCCTATTTTGAGAACTTCACTAACAGCTCATGAAAACAGCACCCCTGAAGAGATACTATGGTTGACCCTCCATATCAATATTCTTGATCTGCTTAGTGTCTTTGCTGAACTGCAGACTAATTTGTATATGAAAATAAAAATAAAGATATTAATATCTACATTAATATAATATGAACATGGCTATAAATATGAAAAACAAATATGACTCTTCCTCACAAAGTCTGAATGGAGAGGAATGGGTCTCTTTGTTTGCCATAAACTGCACTGTGTGGTAGAGTCCTTTAGCCAAGAAGTGGCTACTGCAGGTGGCAAATGAGCTCTTCTCTACGCACACATAGTGTGTCATACCATAAGACACACACATAAAGATTAAACCTGTTGTAGGGAAGATTGCTAATTATTGTGACATAGTGACTTACCTTTCTGGACCATAGGCATAAATTCTAGTCACTAATCCCTGTGACTAAAAGAGTGCAAGAAAATGTACAAAGCTTTACCAGTAACTAATTTTTAAACTTCAAAGGCTGCAGTGCAAAGCAGAATTGCTAAATATTATGCATATTGCAAAATGCTGAAGGGGTTTGAAAGGGGATTGAAAAGGAAATATTCTTAAATTGTTGTTGCTTAAAAGGCACGCATGTTATGGTTAATAGAGCCCAGATGCTGACTGATTTTTGAAAGCTGTGCAAGCTAAAACAAAATAGTGTTTTGGTGTCTGTCAGCCTGAAATGTGAGCTCTTTTAAAAAATGTTTTCGCTGTATCAACATAGCATTAAAGCACTTTACAAATTTTAGAACAGTAACTTTCTCAAATGACATTTTTATAATATAGCTTTGAAATGTAGCGAGGGCTAAATATTCATAAGGAAAGTCTTGGACTTGCCCTGTGGTCTGGTGGGCAGTGCCAAATTAAAATCAGAATCCTGCATGGTTCACACTAAAAAACATGACTGCTGAAGAAGTGTATCCTCAGGCAGTGCTGTTTTCAACTCCCTGGGAGATGGGAGAGGAGAAAAGAGGTAGTAGGTAGACAGCCTGACCTTAAATGCACCACCAGCAGGAGTCCAAATGCTCCTCCAAAGTCATAAAGAAAATGCCCAAACCTTCCAGGTCATCTCATTTCATATTTCCCTGTGGGGATATTGCAGGATTTTTGTTAGAATAGCCTTCCTGTATGGGCTGCTGAACTCAAGCACCTTCTCCTCTGTGAAGTTTTTGTTGTAAGGATTTTTTTTTTTTTAGCCATAAAGAAACGCAGTTCTCATCCTGTGTACCAGGCAGCCTCTTTTGGTAGACAAGATGTGATAGAAAGGATGGATATTAAGGGGGGGCGGGGAGGGGGAAGGGAGAGTTGGGGGGAATAATAAAATAGTATTGAAATGCAAGGAGAAAAGTCAATTTCATATGTGATTAAAAAAAGGGATTTGGTGGGCTATTTGATGGGGAAATTGCCTCGGAATTAGTGGAAGTGCTAATTTTTGCTGTGATTTGTGGTGTTAATAATGGCAAAAGCAAGTCAGGTTTGATGTCTGGAGAAAATTGCTGCACTAGAGAGATGACTCTGTTCAAGGAAATTTGCTTGTATGGTGCTTATATCCTGAGAAAAAGGTGCAGTTCATATGCTGTGGGAGGAAAAGTGAGGGGAAAAGTATTGATGCTTGTGATTGATCTAACTTCAAGAAGGAAAACATGATCACTGAGCGTGGTGATTCTGCTCTCAGAGACCCCACCTGGAGTCCTGCATCCTGCTGTGGGACTCCCCACAGAGGAGGGATGTGGACTTGCTGGATCCAGAAATGAGGCACAGAGCTGGAGCAGCTCTGCCATGAAGACAGGCTGAGAGAGTTGGGGTCACTCAGCCTGGAGGAGACATCAAGCCTCCTCAAGGATTACAGATGGAGAGGATCTTTTAACAAATGCATTAGTGATAGGACAAGGGAGAATGGCTTCCAAATGAAAGAGGGCAAATATTAGAAAGAAATTCTTTATTATTCTATGATCTTGCCCTCTATTCATTGAAGAAGAAAAGCTGTGGTGAACTCACTGCACTCTTGGAATAGGATAAATTGTGTCAGGCATTTCTATCACATTGATTAGAACTGATCTTATTTTGAGGAAGAGTTGGATTAAACATTTTTCTTTATAAACTGTATGACCTAAGCAATGTGGCAAGATGATAATGATGATGATGATGTCACAAGTCAGAGAAACCTATTTTATTCAGTGAAATGGTTGTAACAGGCATCATTGAATGGTAACATTATATCCCATTTCCCAAGCTCCTGTGCTGCAGACTTTCCTGCTGGGGGCACAAGGACTTGAGCTTGAGTTTCAGTATGAAACCCTGGCCCTTTTGAAATCAGTGAGAACTTCACCATTGCCTTCAGAGGGACCAGCATTTCAGCATGCTATGCCCATTAATTCTTGTTGAAACATTCAGTGAGAAAGCTAATTATGATAGAGGCTTCTGTGATGTGGGCAGCCACAAATTCATTTGCTGAGCATCCATCTTCCAACAGCTTTTGCTCATTAGGGACTTTGGCTCTAGTTCTACAGAAGACCCCATTGACTCCACTCGAACTCAGGGCACAGCTCAAAAGCAGAGTGACTTTGGCAGTCGCTGTTGGTTTCATGAGTTCCAGCTGCTGTCCCTTGCTTTCCTGAGGGCTGACACAACTGCTTGTGAAGCTGGGCCACCAACTAAACCAGGGAAGTTACCCAAGTTTAAAAATAATCCCTTGAAAGCTCTTGTGTCATTGAGCCACCATCCAAGTTCAGAGGTAAGGATAAAGCTGTCCAGGTTTCTCAGGCTCAGCTGGATTTGAGCCAGCAAACCAAGGTTTCTCTTCCTAAGGTGAATGAAAATAACTGTGATCAACAAGGGAGCTTCTTACTAAAATAAGAGATATTTCCCCTCCACTTACTTTGACTTTAAGCTCAGATAAAGGAACATAGTCATCTCAGAGAAATCATGCCTGTTGGAGGCTTTTTTGTGTGTGGTAAGCTTGCCTCCTATTTTACTTCACAAAAGCGTCTGCTATGGAGTTAATGCCACGTGTATGAATTGAGATAGGCTTGGTCTTGAATCCTAAGCACTGATGGGGAAAAGCGTTCAAAAAAGGCCATTTTTGAATATAGTGATCAGTGGTTCAGAGTCCTGATGGACCTCAGTGACAAGCAGTGTCCCTCAGGAGTCCATACTGGACCATCATTCTTTAAATATCTTCATTAATAACACAGATGTGCACCCTCAGCAGGTTTGCACATGACACCAATCTGAGGGTGCAGTGACACACCTGAAGGACAGACCAATCCAGAGGGACTTGGACAAGCCCCACAGGTAGCCCATGGGAACGAGTCCCAGCACAGGAAAGACATCAGCCTGTTGGAAAGAGTCCAGAGAAAGCCAACATAATGATCCAAGGGATGGAGCAGCTCTGCTGTGAGGGAAGGCTGGGAGAACTGGGATTGTTCAGCCTGGAAAAGAGAAGTCTGTCCTGCTTCCACCCAGGAGGGTTAATTTTTGTAGTAGCTAGGAGAGGTCATGGCAAGGACATGGAGGTTATTCTATACACCTTCTGTCAATGCTAGGGGTGAGGGGAAGGGAGTCTCTTCTGAGAAGAAGGGGTTCCTTCCAGTCCAGTAACAGTTGAATAGAGAAGCGGGGAGGTCCGGGTTCTGTCAATTGTCAGGGTTCCCACAGTGAGCAATAATGTTTCTTTTTTGTAGTCTTTGTCATTATTATGGTTCTGTTACTGTTTATTTTCTTGTCTCATCACTGTTTCCAGTTAATTATTGTTATCCTGACCCATGATCTTTGCTTTGTGTGCCTCCAATTCTCCTCTCCATCCTGCTGCAAAGGGGAGTGGGGGTTTAGGGAGTGAGTGATGTTGTATGGTTTGGAGTGGCTTGGTGGGAGCACTAAACTGGGGAGCACCATTCCTAAACCATGACAGTGACATAACTGGGACCTTCCAATACCTGCAAGGAGCCTGCAAGAAAGATGGAGAGGGACTATTTAAAAGAACATGCAGTGATAGGAAAAGGGGGAACGTCTTCAAGCTGAAATAGAGCAGATCCAGGTCAAATACCAGGAAAAAAACTCTTCTCTATGAGGGTGGTGAGGCCCTGGCCCAGAGAAGCTGGCCCATCTCTGGAAGTGTTCAAGGCCAGGTTGGACTTGGGAGCAACCTGGGACAGTGAAAGGTATTTCTGTCCATGGCAGAGGTTTGGAACTAGATGTTATTTAAGGCCCCTTCCAATCCAAACCATTCTGTGATTCTATGATTTTATGATACTTGGGCTGGAATAGACTGAGGAGGATTCTAGGCAGACTGTGGGGAAAGGGGCTGAGTGAGGTGAAGGCAATAATCTTAACTGGCTCAGAGGAAATCCAAGCAGGAAAGGGTTGGAATTATAGAAAAATGCACCAGTGTGAGGGGTGACAGCATATAAGTGTTCAAAAGTCAAGAATAAAACAAATCAGCTTGGACAGCAGGGAAGATGTCTTTAAGAGTCAGAGCAACCAGGCAGGGGAACAGACTCCCAAGGGAGATAGACAAGACACCAGAGTGTTTCCAGCAGAAACAGATAAGATGTGAGAGGGAATGGCATGTGAAAAAATGTGTTTTTGTAATGCAGGGGTGCAGGCTTGAGGCTTTCCTCAGCTGTGCACTGTATGATTAAGACCCAAAAAATTCATTACAGATCTGCCATGCTTCTCAAGAGGGTAATGACAGATTGCACAACACTACAAGTATGGAAAAAGTATAGGGAAACACTATGAGGGGAAAAAGCCCACAGATCCCAAATCAACCACAACCTCATTTTCCTTTTAAACTGTGAAAATAAATATAACAGTGTGCTCCTTTTGCCTGCTCCTGCAAAATCAAGATGTGACAAACAAGGGTTGGGTGCAGGTTCTCTCTTCTCCAGGGTACATTTTTGTATGGCAATTCTTCCCATCCATTATCCACACGGATTTTGCTTGAGTTTGCTGATCCTCCCAACTGACAGCACAGTAACAGAGGAGGCTATTTCACCTAGCAGATAGCCAAGGATGAAATTTTGTGATGTAGACCTGGTCTCAGGCATACATTACCTTTGAGCTGAATTGTTTACCTTTTCAAAGTCTTCTTTTTGCAGCCTTGAATACTGGAAATATACTTAATTTTTTAAAAACCCTCTGTTTTCCTCTATTTTTTAAATTTTTCCACAGTAAAAGCTGAGAGTCTGGTAATATCACATGACACCAGGAGCTCTTTACAGTAAGCCTACAATGCCCAGGCCTTTAATCTGGCCCAGATGTTGTCTCCTACTGTACTAACAAGAAAAGCTATGAAAATATATGTTGAACACATATGAAGGTAAAAGGTAAATGTTTCAGTGAGTTTCTAATAATCCTGAAAATAATACCAATTTTGGAATGCAAGTTCCTCAAATGTTGCTCTAAGTTGTTCTGCTTCATATCATTATTCTACTCACCAGCTGTCACATTCTGTGAGGAAAGGAGAACGTGATGTAGATGTCTAGACTTAATGAAAACGTTTAGACACGTTGAAATCATGAAGTAGATTTTCTCGTCTAGAGGAAATGCAAGAAAGCTGCATTTTACATTGTTAGGAACGAACAAAGAAGATGAGGAGTGAAGTTTTTTTCTTTTTCAATTGAGGGTGTATTACAAAATCTTAACTTTTTACCCTTTTAGGAAAGGGTATGTTTACTCGAATGTAAGGAGGGAAAAGACTATATTAAAACACAGCACACTGGCCACTCATATTATTGGTAACACTGCTCTAAGCAGCACAAACCCAGCCCACCACATTTAGTTTAGCAAGAGGGACAATAACGCAGAGCACCCCCAAAAGCGCTGGGAAATAAATCACTAAATCATCATTACATCAGCCGGGCAGCAATTCCTGTTGATAAGGGACGCCTGCTCCCTCTGCTCTGGGAAAGGCCGGGATTTATTGCTCTTCAGTCAGCACACAGGGGGGAAGGACCGTAACTTCATTTTACCACCCTGCCGCCCGCCCCCCGGGCGATGCTCCGGCGTTGCAGCCCATTCCAGGAGCGGGACGGGGAGCGGGATAGGGACGGGCCAGGATCGGCACCGGCACCGGTACCGGAGCCTTTGTGCCGCCGCTCGGACGCCGCCGCAGCTCTGTGGCAGAAAGTAGTCCCGTCCTCACGGGCCAGGGCTGAACCGCATCGCAGACGGCGGAGGGGGCGAGGGGAGGCAAAGTAGTCCCGTTGGAATGCGGTTGCCCCCCACCTCGCCCCGTCCCTGTGCTCGGGGGGTGCCGTAACCCCGCTCACCTCCCTCCCTGAGGGAGCCCCCCCGGGACGCGCTCCCCGCCGGGGTTCCGCCGGCTGCGGGGCCGCCGGGGGTGTGCGCGATCCCGCCCGCGAGAGGGGAGCTGCGCGCCCCCGCCCCTCCGCTCCGGCCCTCCCCGACGGGAGCGGTGCCGGGGGGCGGGCGCTGCGCCGGGAGCCGGCCGGCCACGGCGCGGGAGGAGGAGGAGAAGGAAGAGGAGGAGGAGAAGGAGGCGGAGGACTGTATCCCTGCGCCTGTGCGCGCCCGGCGGAGGCGGAGGGGTGGATGGGGAAAGGACCGCGGCGGTCGCGGTGAGGCGCGGCAGCAGCAGCCGGCATGGAGGGCAGCGCCCGCTCCCGCGGTGGCACGCCGGGGCCAGTGGCCTGCTAGGGACCGGCGAGGGGGGATCTCCGCGGCCGCCCTTCACCGCCTCCCGCCCCCCCTTCCCCGCCGCCTCCCCCGCCCGCCTGGAAGCATGAACTGGCAGCGGAGGTGCTGCTCCCCGCCGCCACCTCCCCGCCGGTGAGAGCGAGGAGGGAGGGAAGATGGGGGCCGTCCTGCGCAGCCTACTCGCCTGCAGTTTTTGTTCCCTGATGCGAGGTGAGCGGGGCGGGCGGCGGCGGGTGGGGCAGGGGGAAAGTTGCCGGGTTGGTGGCGAGGGGCCATGTTTGGGCGTGCGGGAGGGGAGCGGCGCGGCCTGGCTGCCGGCGGGGCGCGGGGCCCGGCGCGGGGGCAGCGCTCCCTCCCTCGCTGCCGGCCGCCACCGCCGCCCCGGCTCCTGAGCAACTTCCAGGGGAGCAGCCCGCCCTGCCAGCGGCCGCCGGCCGCGTCCCGAGCCGCCCCATTGTTGTTTTCAAGTTTTCGCTTTTCCTTTTTTTTTTCCTTTATATATATATATATATTTTTTTTTTTTAAGGATTTCCCTAAACTATCGCACGCTCCCCGCATGTCTCTCTGCACCCCCAGCAGTCCGTGGGCACCAGCGGCTGCGGGCAGAGCTCGGCCCCGCCGGTGTCAGGCTGGTCCCGCCGTGCCCATCGCCGGGCCGGTGCCGTTCTCCCCCGCGGTTCCATCCTGCGGGAGCGGGGAGTGAATGCCCGGGAAGCGGTGCTGCACCGACCCTGTGCTCGCAGCCCAGGCAGCGAGCGGAGCAGTGCAGGCTCAGCTCTCAGCGGGGCTGGCGCTGCGCTGGGACTTGAGAGAAGTTTGTGTTTCGCTGGTGAGCCACCACGGATGTTCATACATCTTTAAAGGAGCAGTCGAGTGCCTTACGAGGGGATGTTACTTAAAGTAGCTGAGAATTTTCATTCTACTTCCCGGCTCCAAAAACATTTTTTGTCTTACAGGGCAATCTGAAAGAAAACAGGATTTTTTAAAATTTTTTTTTTTTTTAATGCTGTAAACCTAAATACAGTAACTATTATCTGTGTTAAGTCTTTCTGGGAAGAAATCGCCTGTGGTGCTTGCATACATAATTATTCTCTTTACTTGATTTTGACTTTTTTTCATACTAGATGGGCAAGACATTAATTGCTATCTGTTAATCAACTACATTTTGATATAGGGAGTTCATCCCCATTAGAATGTTTTCATGAAAGTTAGTCTAAAGGTGGTGTACGTTAAAGTAACTGCTCAGTCTCCAGTTGCTCAGTAATCTGGAAAACAAAGATTTTCATCTCTTCCATAATCTTTTTTTTTGCCCTGTGCATCTGTTTGCCATATTGTATCCTGTTTGCAGAGATACAAATACACTTATTTAAATTGCATGTGTAACTTTTCATACTTAATGTTGTGGCAGCTAGCCCCCAAATTTTAAAACTTAAGTTGGCTCTGGAGTATAGGGAGAAACTGTTTCCTGATTAGTTTATTTTAATAAGTAACAATCATACCCATTCTTAATATACCATGTGTTTGGCTTTAATTTGATGATCAGTCTAGTTCAAATGACAGCACAGAAAGAGCTGTTGTATGTGATGTCACATTATATTATTGCAGTAATTTCTGCAAATTAATCTCAAAATAGTGGCATGTGCTTTTGCAAATTTTTGTATACTTCATGCTTAATGGGACACTTTGAAGAAGCATTCAATTTATAAATCTTATGGCTGTCATTTCTTTTCTCATCTCTCACCTCTGTCTATTGCCAAGGACATTTGTATCTGAACAGCATTTCTGTTTCATCTGTGTTCATGGTGCCCTGCTGTTTGATTGCCTACCTGAAGTTGTAATCCTCTGTTTGTGACGCGATAGTAATTTTCCTACTGGCTAATTGTTACTTTAGATAGAGAGAAACAACAGGAACAGCTGAACTGTGAAGAAACAAAAATCAAATTTTAATGCACACATCCTCCCTAATAAACAGCATCTATGCAAGTAGAGTGGGTTTAAGTAAGATGTTTTGAGTTCAGAAGAGGTATCAGCAGTTCCTTAATGAGGCAGAGGCAGTGCCAGCATGAGTATGAATAAGCTTATACATGAAAGTAGAGTTGAAGTTAGGAAGTTCACTGTTTGGTGTGTGAATTCAGTGCTGTGGAGGATGCCAAGCCGACAGTGCTGGAGACAGAACTCAGCAAATGTATTAGTGTGTGTTTTTGGATTGCAGCACCCTCTCTGCTTCCAGAGCTTCCCATTCTCATAGAAAAGGCAAATGGACAAAGGTTTAGGACAACTGAACTATTACTCTGAAAAAACTGTGGTAGACTTGCGTACTAGTCTGGAAAGGAATAAAATCAGTCCCCTGGAAATGCATAAGGACTTGAAGTATGAGGCTGTTACTGGCTAGGAATGGGTGCACAGGGCAAGGCACCTGTCTCAAAAATCATCCAAGGACTACAATAAACCAGATCCTTGTCAGGGCAAGTGTTTGAATTTCTGAGAGACAGGAGGTTACTGTCATGACAGCTTGCTGTGGAGGTTCTGTGGTTTGGGCTTGGGGGTTTTTTTTAATGTTATAGGTGCTGGAAGAAAGATGTCACTGGTCTCTGTACTTGGCCCATGGTTTGATTTGGGCCATTGGGCTTCCACCTGTCTGACCACCTGTGCTTCTTGAAGCCACTCCCTTAGGGTATTCCAAAGGAGTGGACTTAGAGCTGCACCATGGCAACTTTGAGGTGTTTTTCAGGACAGCTGTGAAACCAATCAGAGAGATAATTATGAGATAACTGACAGCTGCAAAGAGGCAAAAGCGGTCTCATCACATCTGTCAGGGCTCTACAGATAACTATGAAACTGAGGCTTTTAACTTTTAAAAAAGTGTCAGATCAGTGTCCATGGCTTGCTTTCTTCCTGAAATATCCAGTCAGCATGCAATTACTGTTTTCTTTTGGTTTTAAACCCTGATCATGCAGGCAGTGCATAAAGCTCTTGCTTGAATAGAAATCTTATATAGGATATTTGTGCAAACCTACTGAATGTTACAGACCTCTGTGTTTAGGGTCAGATGGTGAAGAAATGAAAATGCCTTTTTGGTAATGGGTATTTTAAAACTATGCTTCCCTACAGTCCAGAAGAGAGTTTGTTTGAATCCATTAATAATGTTGTAATATTGTTACTGTTTTAATTTATTTTAATCCATTGTTTCTGTTTTCATAAACAGATCCTTGGTGGTTTTTTTGTTGTTTTTGTTTTTTTTTTCTGTAAGATAGATGCATTTGCATGTTGTTTAGAAGAGTTTAATGTTCAAAACTTTGCTAAGCTGTGGTGTATTCAAAGCTTTGCTAAACTTTGGTGGTTGTGCACATATATTTCTGCCAGAAGTCAGAGAAGAGGATAAGGAATAGGTTTTTGCTCCTGAAGCACTCAGGCTGGACACCAAGTATGGCATCTCCAGGTGGAGCTATGTTTTTGCATTCAGGTGAAGGGTCTCTTCACCTAGAGACCGTACAGTATTATAACAATAAGACTTGGAAATACATATTTTTTTAAAATAATTATGGTCTGTTTCTTCACCCAAGCTTGAATCAACCGTTTTTCTAGTCATGTTTCTTCATTGTATAATTCCTCAGAAATCAGTATGCCCTTGTCTGCCATTTTCCTCTTTCATCTTTTCATAGAACAGTCTAAAATTAGTATGATCTAAGGTGTTCCAAAATCCACTATTCATTTTATAGTTCTTTCAATTGCATCTCTGTGATACAGTTTAGTTATCATCAGATTGCTTTAGCTTTTGTTTAAAACTGAAAAATAAGGACTTAAAGAGTTTGATGGCAATTTTTGCTGTATCTTGGAGGTAAGGTCAAGTAGCACTTTTGACAAGATACAGGGAAGTTCTGGTCTGAGGTATATGCAGGTAAAAGACTTCTTGTACCCTTCAGCATGAGTTATATGAAGATATTCAGGTGGAAAGCTTTGTTTTTGTTTCACAGCAGTACTGGTTAGAGGGGCATGAACTGTATTCATGTTTCGTTTTTCCCTAGAGAATTGCTTCAGTCTGCATTCCCAGAGTTCTAGATAAGGAATTTGGCTACATGCTGTAGAATATGTTGAAGGGTATTGTTTTTGTTTGGGTTTTTCTGTTTGGTGTTGGTTTTTTTTGTTTTGGTTTGGTTTTTTTTTTTTGGTTTTTTTTTTTTTGGTTTTTTTTTGGCGGGAAGTGTTGGTAGTTTTCTTTTTGTTATTTTTTTTAGGATTGGGAATATAGGAACATTTTAAGCTCTGTCTTTGGGAGGTGGAGAAATCTGATTCTTTTGGACATCTGTAATCCACCTTTATGATGATGTCGCATTTCAAAAATGCCAGCTTCAAAAATATCTGCTGCAGTGCATGTATTAGGGGATTTACTTTTTAGTTTAAACCAACAAGTTTTTTCTTCCCTCTGAGGGAGTGGGCTGGGGCAGGAAAACAGGGAGAAACAGGTCTCAGTTTCTGATCTGTCACCATTCAACTCCTCTGGCAGCCAGTCAGCAGACTAAAATAGTATAGTCTTTGTCCTCAACATTTTTAACCTCATTAATTTCCTAAGAAATGTTAAATACTTGGGTTGCTTTGCTGGTAGCATCTTCAAAAGTTCCTTGTCCTGTAGGGAGGGGTCTGTGTTACTGTTATGTGGCACCAGAAATGCAGTTGTAACTAAAGCTTTGTTGCATGCTGCAGCTTCTGGCTGAGCTGTGTCTGGGAGTGTGCTCAGCTCCTCCAGTTCTCCTACTGGGGAGCCCTCATGTTTCAGCCCCCTCACTAGTGAGCTTTGGGTAGAATTTGTTGATAAGGAATTTCCCTCAAATGGACTTGTATCAGTAAGAGGTGTAAGTTTCTTGGAAAGATGCAAAGGGGGGACGCAACTGCCCTGCAAGTTTCAGGGATGGTCTGCTCATGTTCACAGTTGGTGCTCCCCACTTAAAACTAAGGTCTCAAGTTTTGAATGCTTTGGCTTACCGAGGGTGACTTGGTGTGTGCACATGAGGTTTGGGATGAGCCAGCAGCCAGTGCTTCCATTTCTGTGCAGAGCACTTTGTAGTGATGACTCTTCCAAAGTGTAATTGCTGTTCAGTGAACGAAGTACGTGCTCTCCTAATAACCTTTAGTTTTTCAGCTTACACGTCAGGTGTGGTTTCAGAGTAAGTACCACTTGCAGAGTTACAGAATACACAGTGCTCCAAACAAAGAGGCTCTGTCATTCCTTTGTGGTGATTGTCCAAGGCTTGAAAGGGGAAAGCTTTGGATCTTTAATGGATTATACATAAATGCTGGGTATTGACACCCTAAATGTTAGTAAACCTTTTCCAATTTATGTATTTGCCAGGCAAGCTGACATAGAGAGCCTTCATTAAACTCTCTAGATATCCTTGTAGTTTATAAATATTTATGTCAGGACTTTTGCAATGTGAACGGCTTGCTATTTGCTTCACATGGACAAACTTACTCAAAACACAGTGCTGGCATTTGCAAGTAGAAATGACTGTCATTTCTGCTTTTTGGTATGTTCTCTGGTGAAATGGTTATGAAAATAGGATGGGCTTTTTGTCTCATTATTATCATGCTACAGACCTCTTGATTTCCACAGACCTTTTGATTTGGCGCAGTTTCCCATCAATTTTGAAATTGAATCTATGAATAGAATGGGAATACTGTTAGTACCTTTGTCTGTAATATCTTATTCTTAATAGACTTTTAAGTAATTAACCAAAGTCCAGGTTAAAAGAAGCAATGCCTTAGTAAAACTTTGTTTCCTTTGCAAAATGTTATAAACTACTTGGAGAAAGAAGCATGTCAGTTTAAAAGATGGAATGCTTTTTGAGCCTTGGTATTTATATGGAAAGAACAATAAGGAAATGTTTTTAATATAAACAGACATGGAAAATGGCAACATTCATGCAGATTTTTTTAGCATCTTGTTACAGGATCACATTACCTAAATAGAATTACTCCCTTGTGATATAATCAATGCAGCAATAATGGGATTATAGTTTTAATTCTGTTTATGAGGGCCATGTGTGAGTTCTTGATGTCAGATTTGAAAAGTAATCATATTTGAGACAGAAAATTTTAATCAACTAGCTATATAATTTTGGTTAATCAAAAATTGTTTGTTTTCTTCTCTATGATACCTTTATATTTTTCCCCATATTTCTCCCATTTCTTCCCAGTCTGTTCCCAGAGGAAAAATGCAGTTTGTATGTAGAGTGCTGGGTTTTTTTAACTGTTTGTACCTCTAGAACTCCTTAATAACAAAGATTCTCCTCTGTGCATTGCCAGAGAGGTCAGGCTTCTAGAAAGTAGCTGATATGTTTGCTGAAATTCTGAAAATTAAGGATATGTGGAAAGTAACAGAAAATTAAGGCGTTACAGAATATCAAACTTTGCTTAGTTCTTCTGTCAAAGCAGGGACTAAAACTCCTGATTATACTCATAGTATTAGTGTTAATTAAAATATTAACACTTTGGAAATCCAAGAATCCTCTTGTCCACATGCAGATTAATAGAGAGAGAATATTATGTCCATTTAGAAAATGCAGTGATGTTCTTATAACTCAAACTTTAACTGAAACTCAGCAGTTACCCTTTCACCCTGTAGGTAATGGTAAGATGAATAAGTAAGATAATTCCAATTGGGTGGTTTTGTGTTTAGGGGTTTATTTGTTTTTCTTTTGGATTTCTGGGAACTAATCCCATTCAGTATGAAAAAGACAAGATTGTTCACCTTTTCCAAGGGATCCTGAATATACATACATATATATATATGTGTGTGTGTGAGTGTGTTGTTTTACAGGGTTGTTTGGGTTTTTTGTTTTTTTTTTTTCTTATGTGTCATAATTACATCTAATGTAAGCCTGTTGAACATTTGACATTAATAGTGGTGGGATATTAAAAGTATGAGAGAAGCATTCTACAATAATTTTTTTCACAAAATAAAAATTCAATATCCAATAATTCGCAAAATTATTGAAGTATGTGCAGAGCTTTCCTTACCCATTAAAAACAGTCCCTAGCTGTTCATTTGAACTGGTATCTTTTGTGCGAAATTCTTTGTTCCTGCTTTATAGCAACTTTCTGATAATGCTTCAAAAATCAAAACTAACAAAAAATCCCAGCCTCAGAATAAATAAGCTGTTTTGTTTGATTTGGTTTTTACCAAAAAACCAAAGTTTGGTGAGGCAAACTGACACACTTCAAGAAAAATTTCTTGAGTATCTTTTAGAGTGACGTGCAACCTTGGATGAATTGTTGGAAAAGTCAGCTGAGAGTAGCTCATTGCCTGAACTTCTTGTCGTTGTGGAGAAAGGCCTTGTTTATTGGAAGTGTGCTGCTGTTGGGGTGTGAATTCTCCAATAGATCCATGTGGAACTAACAGCAATTGAGGTAAGAGCCCTGTCTTGGGCTCTTCCCATGTGCTTTGGATTACACTCTAGCAAAGGAGGGGAGTTACTGAGAATGGCATTCCCAAGCCATTCCCAGCGGGATGTGCACCCTCAAATGTGAGCTGTTTAGGCTGGAACACATCATGAGCTGCAGATGCTCCAGAGTAGCAGCAAACCTTGGGGAATTCCCACCTTGCCTTGCCAGGGTACAAAGTGTGTCCCAAATTCCTAGAATTTGGGAAATGGGCTTTTGCTGTCACAGCACAAGAGTGTTGTGTTTCAGTGCCCTCCTTAAGTGGAAGGACTCAGCTTCAACAGCTTCCTGAGGAACATGATTGAGGCTTTTGGTTTGTTTTCTCACTGTTACAAGCGCTGTAGGAAAAGGTGGTGTCAGGAGGTGTGGAGGGCTGTGTTTTGTTTCGGAGTGATCCAGTTGTCTTCCCTGTCATTGCAGTGCTTAGTTCAGATTGCAGAACACTATCCCTGTTCAGATGTGGGACTGTCATTGTTAGAGGCAAACAAGACTTCTTTTCTGCAGGAGCAGAGGTGCTTGCTAACTTTTTCATTAAACAGATCGTGCCGATTTAAACATGGGTGTTGCCGGTAGAGCTGGGGAAGTATTGCCAATGTATGTGGAACTAGTATGACTTCATCTGCAGCACTGTGTGTTATTCTGACAACTGTTTGAGAGTCTGGAAGGGTGTTGAAGGAAGATTATAAGGGCACCTGAGAAAATGAGCTGTATAATATTGAAATTCTGCAGACATTAATGTGGATCACGGAAGTACTTGACTGCACATCCCTAAGGAGCCTTCCTGCTTTCCATAGCCTGCAGTTGGCCCTGGAAAGTGCCAGGTCACCTTTATTTTGCTGCTGCTCTGTAAGCAGAAGTCATGGAAGAAGGTGGTAGTGTTTTATGGCAATGCAGCTGCAAGCAGATGCCTGACCAGGGAGCATCAGCTCTCTGCTCTTGCTGTCATCAACCAGGCAGATTCAGAATATGAAATTAGAAAAATGGCAGAGCTAAAGTGCTGTGTTCTACCCCCATAAGAGTGCAATCAAAAGAACTTCAGTACAGGGGAGAAAGGTGGACAAAAGATGTGTGTGAGTGTGCTACGTAGCACGGAGAAGAGCCACACTCTGGTAATCCTGCTGTATGGCTCTGTTGCCAGTGGTATGATTTGGCAGGTGATGCCTGCCATTCAGAAAGTTTTTTGCCTGTCATAGGCTGGGACTTCATGGTGTACTTCAGTTATGATTGCTTTTTGCTATAACCTGGCAGGTCTGTTGGCTTTTTATGCCTGGACCTGGTATTTCTATCCTTCCCTGAAGTCCTTTATCTTTTTTTTTTTCTTTTTCTTCCTCTCATTCTCCTGTCTCCATCCTTCTGTCTTTAAGCTTATTTTTTCCCTGTATGTAGCAGGCTAAAGAATGACTTACTGCCTCTGTACCAGCTAGTTCTGCTGGATTGCAAGATCTTGGTCTCTACAGCTAATATGTGGCCAAAAGCCTGAAAACAGTAAGGGTTAGTGCAGAATCCAAATGCTGTTGTTGCCTAGCTTGGTGTTTTTGCTGATATGGCTACTCATCTCCTTCACTGGCCTGCTGCTCCTGTGACCTTTTGAGTTAACATCTAAACAGCCCTTGCATGGCTTTAGCCTGAGGAATATACTTTAGGTTAGCTGGAAAGAGGAGAAAAGGTTCTTTCTGCCAAGTTTGGGTTGTCTCGCGCTCATTTACTAAATTCCTGGTTGCCTGCTGTGTCCTGCAAGTATATTTGTAAGAATAAGGAGGTTCAGAGAGAAGAGTGCTCTCTGTTCACAGTGAAGGAAGAATGGTGGACACTGGTAAGTCAGTTCTTACTGATTATTTTTGTTTTTAAAAATGTATGGAATTGTGTATTGCATGGAAAAACTGGGAAAGTGCTGTGACAGGGAGCTTGGTGCAAAATTGCCTGTTGCTTGCTGTGCTTAAGATTAAAACTCTTATGTATTTCCTGGTGATTGTCTGCTTGAAAATATAAACCATCTCTGTATAAGTTTCTTGAGGCTGGCTCCCCCCTATTTGGAAAAATTTATGTTAATTTTCAAATTGTCTCTCTTCTTATTTGATAAAAGTCTTCCAGGCTTTATTCCCAATGCAACCTCAACCTTTTCATTCTTGCTTCTCCAAACTAAGCAGCAAAACTCAACATTGCAGAAAATAAGTACACAGAATTTATATTCTGTATATTTAGAACTAAATATGAGCAGTGATGAAGAAATTTGAAACCCAGGGAGTGAAGGGACAGAGCCATAACTGACTACTCCAGAATCCTTGTGCCAGTCTAGAAACTTTCCCTTACGCTCTTGTGCTGGCTCTCTGTGGGACATCTTGGGGATGATTATTGTATTGCATGCAAGCAGTTTTGTGTATTGAATGATTTTAGGGTGGTTGCAATTAATGTTCTTTGTTGTCTGTGTTTATTATCTATGTTCATTCTAATGTTCAGTTATCTATGTCCATTTCTCTGCTTTTCCTTCTGTTTCCTTCTTTGAGCTGAATGTGAGTGTATGTCATTCTGTCAAGGCATTTGGAGTCCTTTTTTACTGTGTGCACCTCATCCAGGTCAGCATGTATTTGTTTGGTACATCTCATCACTGTGTCTCCTCTTTTCTCCAGTCCTCACCTTTGCTATCCTCATAGCAGTGTGCTTGGCAGTACCAATTCACTTTGGACACTCAGAGTTCTTCAGCAAGAGTTTTAAAAGATGGGGAGTATTCCCTTCCTAACTCAACAACATAATCATCCAGTGTGACAATCTGTGGGGTTTCTTACCCATGACTTCTACGTAGATATTTCTTTCCACATGGTCAGCAGTTGCTCAGTGGTTTCTACACTGTGATTCTGTGGCAGGTTGCCACAACTTATCAGTGGCCACCTCTGTTCTGAGTGCTGTTCCTTAACTGGAGGTTCACGAGGAACTGGTTCAGCTAATTAGTCAAAGCTGATTCAGACCTTCCTGTCCCTGCTGTTCTAGTGCTTATATTGATTTGATTTTTGGTCTTAACTGATTCTGGATGATGGCTAGCTAAAAATTGCTTCTTGGCAAGTGGTGGGGAGAGCTCAGCAGCCTTTTGCTGATTTAGCTCCCTACATTGTGTTGCTGTGGCACATGACAAGTGCTTGAGCCAAAGCAAAAGAGGGGTCAGGAACCGACAGCTGGAAGTGAAGCTGGGGAGAAGGGAGATGGCTGCAGTTGCATCTTGAGCAGATCCAGCAGGCTGCCAGTGGAGGAGGGAGAGCTGCTCCCCCTTCCAGCTCCCTGCTGCTTGCCTTATGTCAGCTTTGGAGTTTGCTGGACCACTTCTTGAGTTGATTCAACTTGCTAACCCAGTCAAACCTTCTCCTGATGTAGTTATTTGAATCAGCTTAAGGAGGGGGTCCTTAAATGAGGGAGAGGGTAGAACAGCATTGCTGGGGTTTGTGACTGAGAAAAAAAGGATTTGGGGGAAATGAGACTGTGCTAATTGCATTAGCCAGGCTGAACTCCATGTCAGTGAAAAAGAAGTCAGCATGTTGAAGGTAACACTGCCCTCACCTCATGGCACCCAGAGCTGTCCTGGATCACTGAAGATAGAAAAGAGAAAGTGGGAATTTGTGGAAAAGGCCACTGGACTAGTTAAGAAAAGCATGACAAATTCTGACAGCTTAAAATTGCCACTTAAGCACCAGAAAGATTAAAAATAATTTTTGGCTGGTAAAGTGCTTGTTTTATGTTGGTTCATCACTCTGCATCCTGTGGTCAGCAGCATTTTTATGCCTGTAACAGATGTCCATAATTCAGATGTATAAAGCAAGACTCAAGCAAACAAGTGTAAGGGAAAGCAGACTTGAGTGTCCTGGGGATTAGCAACTTTCAGTAAGGAAGGCAGGAGTTGTAGGCAAGACAAATACGTGGTATAAAAACTGGAATTTGTGGTGGGAAGAAGGATGCTGGTAGAATTTTAGCTGTAAAAGTAAGGCAAAAAAGACAATGTCCGGACTTTTATAGTGCCTGTGGTAAACTTAGGAAAGATTTATGTTACCTGAACATTAGAAACAGTTGCAGACTTAGTGACCACTACTGGTAGAAGTTCTTTTCCAAGTAAATTTTGTTGCTGTTGAAATGTGTTAATCTTTAGTTTTTTTACTTTTGTGTTCTTTAAGAAAACACTTGTTCCTGTTGGTGGGTACGAAAAAAAAATACCTTCGTTTATAGCTAAGCATAGCTTTACTCTATATTGGCTGCTTTAATTAGAGGAATTGCCTGCATGTAGACCTCTCAGGTCACAGAGGATGTGGTAATATTCATTACTATTTCAGTTTTTGATTTCCAGGATGGGTGCTTTTTATCTTTCAAGAATATGTGCTTCTCTTCAGTGTATTGTAGTTTGTTGCAGTTGCATTACAATTTAGTTTTAATGTCTATAGAAAGAGAAATAAAAACATATAAAGAGTTCAGCTTTTTTTAAAAAAATCTGAATTGTATCTTTTTGCCCCTTTATAACTTAAACTGGCAAATAGTTGCCCAGTTTTGAAGGAGATGCTCTTGGGCTTCTTCCCAGGTTTTTAATAGTTCATAACTTCATTATTTGAGAAAGCCATCTCTTTGGTGTCCTGTGCTTTCAAAGTTGGGGCAGGGTGGGATCTTGTGGCACAGTTTTGTTCTTGGCTCTGCTGCCTGTGTGAAGTAAATGCAGAGATGATACTTGGTCCTAATGCTGCCAACTTCAGTAACTGGGTTTTATAGCACATTGAAGCCTTCGTGTTTTCTGGGAAGGGCTGGAGGCAGTGGGGAACAAACCTGGTTTTTATTATTTTGGTGATGCAGGCTTCATTCCTGAATGTTGCAACAAATTGGAAAGTTTAACATGCTCATCTGCCAGCCCTTTGGAACGTGTTACAAGTTGTGGCTTTGAATCAGTCTGCATGAAGTTACACATCCGAAGTGTAGCTGTGTTTCTCCTGAGCTGTCATTGAGCTCAGCTGTGTCATTGATGCAGAAGTGTTTGTCTGCAGTCCCTGCTCAGGCAGCCTGAGCTCCAGCAGGGAGTGAGTAACCTCTGCAGCGTGGCTCCAGGCCGGGCTGATTACCTGGTGTTCCAGTTCAGTGCATGCTGTGTGCATGGGTGCTCCGTGTTGCACATAATAATGGAGCTTGTACTCACTGGTGTGTGGATTTGCTTTTTTCCAAATGCTGGGCACGCCGTCTTACTAGAGAAAGCTGTGCCAGCTGGCTGAACACTCTCATGTGCACTAGATGACACTGAGCTGGCTGTTAATTAGATTTTTCAGGTTACAGTTGTAGGCAGGCTTTAAAAAGTAAAGGATTTTATTGTATTAATTTTTTTTACTCTTTACAGTTTATTGAATACTTTTTTTCTGAAACGTGGTCTTCATAAGCAATCTGCCCTTCAAGAAAATGTACTGCAATTAGTTTTAAATCTTACAGATTGGGAAATTATGCAAGGAAGATAGCAGGGTAAGGTAATAATCAATTCTTAATGTAAAGATTCTCCATCCAATTTTAAAAGGTCTACCCTTTCTCCATGGGAAGATAATCTCTAAACTTGAATGGTTTTTACCACAGTGAAAAATTGCTTTCTGCAGAAGAGAATACAAATACACATTGGTATTATTAATACTAATGAAGTTTCACCTCTCCCTTGTTCTATCTAAAGTTCATCATAAATCAAGTTATATTCAGGGTTTCTAAATGTAGGATGACAGTTTAAGCAATTCAGTTTTCTTAAAAACCAGTGAAACTCCCACCACCCCAAAAGATACATAAGAACTAATTTAATTGCAGGTAGATGAAGCTCTTAACTCTTTCAGCTTCTCCCAATTCACATGTGAGTGTGTCTTTGAGAAATTGTTTTGTGCTAAGATGGTGAGAATAGTCTGATCTTGGAAACCAGAGTTTGAATTTACTGAAGTCTGTTAGTATTTCTAATTTCAGTGTGAGTTTGTCATACAGGGAAGTGTTCCTCTTCTGGCAGTTTGGCCCTTGACATTACTGAGCTATGCATGTCCTTGGCTCTGTGAATTTTGACCTTTTGGTTAGGACATTCATCCTGCTGCAAATTTTAAGTGCCCACCTATGCTGAGGAATAAATCTGCAAGAACCTGTGAAATTTGTGTGGTGACAGGTAGAGGAGCATTTATGGATCTAAATGCCTCTGTAGAGCTCTGGTGCTACAGTTTCTGAGTAATGCAGGGAAGGGTAGAAATGTTTTCTGATAGTGAATTTTAAAGAGTGTCATTGTCTGCCTTATACAAATGCAGTATTTTTCTGAACCTTTTGTTGAAGTAGGAATGAGGCTGTAATTTTCATAATGCTATATATAGCTTGTGGTTAAGGACAATTAAGCAGTCATAAAGAAACTGTCTTTTTTCATGGTTGCTGCTTTTCATTAGTCATCTTAGGTGTTGTTATGAAAAATATACAGACTGTGCAAACTGGCAGAGTAAGCAAATAAAGCATATAAAGTGAAGGCTTTGTGTTAGAGAACTAAGCAGGAATTGTAGAGCTGACTTTGAAAGAACTGTGTTGTCCATTCCTGTAGATTTATTTTTCTCCCTACCTCCTCATACTACTTTCAACACTCTAAACTAACATGTACTCCATGGTGTGCAATGAATTTTGTATTTTTATGTACTATGTGTAAAATGTCTCTGAGATGTAATTTCAGGGAGTATTGATATGCAAGTGGCTGAGGTAGCTTGATGTGAATTATGCTTCTCTAGAGGTGGGGGTATATGTTACTAAATTCTATCAAGATAAACAATCCTTGCTCAGGTGAGCCGGTACTGTATGCATAGAAAACTGCTTTACTCTTGTCTTTCTGATCCTTCTCTACAGAGCAGTATCATTTGGGCACTTCAAACCTCCATTTTCTTTGCTCTCTCCCTTCTTCTTTAATGTTATTTTAATAATGCACAACCCAGAATAGTGAGCTGCCCATTATGAAGACTTGTAACCAAGTTGAAAAGCTTTGAATCGGTGCTTTTTAGTCAAACTTCAAAATGTCTCCCCAGTATTTCTTATTTTGATAAGATACTGCTGGCCTGACGCCACATCCTAGAGCGAGTTGTGCTCGATGTGAGTGACGTTAACCCGTGTGTCTGTGTCCCCCGTTTCTGTCCTGTGTGCAGCTGCCCCGCTGCTGCTGTACGCCAACCGCCGGGACCTGCGGCTGGTGGACGCCGCCCACGGCAAGGAGAACGCCACGGTGATCGTGGGGGGCCTGGAGGACGCGGCCGCCGTGGACTTCGTGTTCCTCAAGGGCTTGATTTACTGGAGCGACGTCAGCGAGGAAGCCATCAAACGAACAGAGTTCAATTCGTCCGGCAGCGTACAAAACGTGGTCGTTTCTGGACTCCTGTCGCCCGACGGGCTGGCCTGTGACTGGCTGGGGGAGAAGTTGTACTGGACAGATTCGGAAACAAATCGGATTGAGGTTTCTAACTTAGATGGATCGCTGAGGAAAGTTTTGTTTTGGCAGGAATTGGATCAACCCAGAGCAATCGCCTTAGATCCTGCAAGAGGGTAAGTCTTTTTTAAAATAGTTACAAATACAAAAATTTGTATTATTTTTCGTTTGTTGAATGGTTTTAAATGCTGTTGTCAAAGTTGTCCTAAGCCATTTTGCATCATTTGTTTCTCTTTCTAGTGGTGTGATTTGCAGGCTTCTGAAATTCCATTCATACTGGCTTGTGAACAATCAGGAATCATCAGGCTTTAAAAAACTACTAGAAATTAAGTTTGGCTGTAGTGCTGAAGGTAACAGAGATTGAGAAGTTCTAACCTAAAACCTGATACAATCTGCTTTCCTCAAAAGGCTGTGTCAGCTGCCCATGGACAGACAGACTTGTGCTTCTCTGCAGTGTCAGGAAATTAAATTTTTTGGAGCTTTATTCATTGTTGATATGCATGCTTTATTGTAGCATTTGAAGGGATGGGAGAAGTCAACAACTTGAGATGTGTTTTGAAGCTTAATCATAAAATTTGCAAGAGAGGCTCACTTCCCCACCCTTGGGGGAATGCCTGTTTTGAAAAATCCTTCTAGAACTGGTATTATTTTCTCAGCTCGCATTTGAGTTCCTGGATGTGGCTCTTTTTGCTCTGTTCTTGCCAACGCTGGAAAATTCAGTGGAGTTTCAGTGATGTTGCGTAAATGGCTGGCTTGAGGTTACCCCAAGGGCAGTGTGTGCCCCACTGTGACAAAGTGTTTGGGAGATCCAAAGTGGAATGCTAATGGAATATCCTTGATGCTGTATAACCTTTTGAAAATATTTTATATCTCTAGTGTAGAACATGGTTTTACTTTTATTTTTCTTTAAGCAAGGAAGTTAGTCTATTGTACTGCCAATTGGTTTTTCAGCCAATTCTTCTTTGTGGAGGGTAGAAATTAGTGCCTTGTTTCTTTGGAAAGATGAGGGTTGTGTCTTACTGCTTGCCACTTCTTTGCATTATGATTTTTGTTTGGCCTTTTTCCTCCAAAAGAAGAAAATCTCTGCAAAACATGTCTTCTTTCCTGAAATTCATAGAATATTTTCTTCTACAGTATCAATAGTCCCTTGGCAATTTATAAACAGAAAATAAGTTTATTTTCCAGTACCTATATTTCAGGCTTTGGAAATAAGAAAAGTATGGATGAATGTTTTTCCCATATTTTTGCAACTTGTAAATTGGAGGCAATGATAGTGTTAGCTTTATTTTATTAGATTCTAAAACCCTTTAAGAATGTAAGGAAAGTGTAATATTCATGCCTTTTCTACCCACCATCCTGAAAGTGAGAGAAAAAGGATGGAAACAGGTGTTTAAAGTGGCTTTGATTTGGCTAGTAACCAGAGAGAATGATATTCTTGTTGGTTAGGAGCAAAGCTCTGTTGTGAAGCCAGTTTGTATTTTCTGAATGTGCAGAGTAATATGCTCAGCAATCCCAACTCAATGTTTGCATACTCTACTCTTTCTCAATACTTTGCCCCAAGAGGAAAATACAAGAAAAAAAATTGAATAGGTCAAAAGTAAAGCAGACCTGTAACTTTTTCTATACTGATAGTCTGCTAAAGCAGTAGGGGTGAACGCTCCTGAAAATATGCTGGAATATAAAATATAAAAACTCAAGCAAAAAAAAAGAAAACAAACACCCTTTCCCAACCCAAACAAAACTTCTCTAACCAAAACCAACAAGTCCCTTCAACAACTGTAATTTAAGAACAAAATATTTTCTTTCTTCTGAATTTTTGAATATGTCACTTTCTAAGTTGTTATGTGGAAGGTGTGTTTGGGAAGGTAGTGGAGCAGCATATCCACTTTCTGGTTTACCATATTGCAAAAATTGCAGTTCTCATGTGCAGTTTTATAACAGAAAACCTTTCAGCTTTTAGTCAATTTGGTTACATTTCAGAACAGCATCCAAAGCTTGAAATATAGGTGGAAGGGTGACATGAGCACAGAGATGTAAATTTAAAAAGAGAAATAATTCCCCTAACTGTTCTTGTATGGATGCTTCTTTCACTAGTATTTACATTTTTTTAGCCCTGTAATTGTCTTTTGGTTTCAAGGTGTTGCCTGGCAAATAGTGGTAGGAGTAAGCCATAAAAAATTCTAAGAAAAGTTAATAAAATCTGAAACCTGGTAAAACAAACCCCCTCACATTTTCTTGCAGTCTAATCCACCTCCTATTATGCTCAGATGATGCTTGTTTTAGATGCAATTTTCTAAACTTTCAATTCATGTGAAAAGAAATAATTAGCAGCAGAACTTACACTAAGATAATCTTTACCAGTAAGTTTAGTTTTTCAACACAATAGTTTCTCTAAAGTAGCATGCATCAAATGTTTCATGAGAAAGCTGATTTAAGTCCCAAACTACTAGTCTCTTCTGGGATTGAATGTATGTTTATTAAATATATCTGTCTTGCTGAACACATGAGACTGCCTACTTGGAAATGGAAATGTTAACAGTACAAACTAGCTAGAAATATAAAGTGATGAATAATGCATTTCCTTGGAAGTGTCCCACATAGTGAAATTTAGTAAAATTTACATTTCACCAGTGCACTGGTCTTTCTCACGACTGCTGCTGTAGGATACTCCAGGTTGTGAAGGTCACTGCTTGGTGCTGCAGTGATGCTTTGGAGGAATGTCATTGGACTCTTTCAGAGCACATTACAGAAAAAGTTGAAGCATTAAAGAATATGTGGTTAGGGCAGCCTTTGCTTCACTGCCAAAATGATCAGGTGATTGATTGTGAGGTTCTATGTGTAACTGAGATACTGGAGTAGAAGTTAGATTTGGTTCCCATGTCTGTTATCAATAATATGAAATGCTAGGGATTTACTAGTGAAAAATATTTTTTACTTGGTAACCGAGGCACAGCAGCCAAGTCTATTTTTTTTTTTCTTTTTCTTTACTTACTGTAGGAAGGCATTAAAATATGAAACATCTATGTTCTTCTTACAGGCCATGTCCTATGTATGTTCTGATGTTCTGGTGTTTGAGCATCTCGTGGTTCATGTTCATACACTACGCCTTACTTGTTTCACTTGTCTTGATACTCAGTAAAATACTGTGTGTGTAGCAGGAGAAAGAAGGGCTTTGAGGTGAAGGTAAGGGGAATGGGATGTTTGTTCAGCCTTCTTTTGAAGTGATCTGGCAAGTTCCAGGAAGGCTCCTTGGTCCTATCCATCCTTTCTGGAACTGTTTATTCCTGACTGGTGTTTAGCACAAGACCCTTTTTAATAAGATCTGCAGCTGGGGATAACACTGACAGTTTAATGGTGACTTTTTGCCAGGAGAAGACCAGGTGTTAGATCACCATATGCAGGAGAGCACTGTATTTAAGAACAGCTCACATGAAAGTTGAGCAAGCAGAAAAGACATTTTTTGTTGTTGTTGTTTCAGCACTCAAGATGAAAAAAAAAAAGCGCATATCCAGATTCTTGAGCAAATGCTGCTTTAAAGTGCAGAATTGTATATTTATACTGCTATTTTCTTGTTGTGTTGAGTTTGTTGTTATCGTTGGGTTGATACATTTGTTTATTTTTGCTTTTTAATTTGTGCAGCCCTTTTGTCCTTATGGTAAAGATTGCATTGTCATGGTTTCAGTTCCCCCAAAATTACACTGTAGACAACTAGATCAGCTTTCTTCATAAGGAGCACTATCAGAATGAACTGGCTTTTCTCACTTCTACATGTATTGCTCACCACAAAGGGAATTTTAAGTGCCTCCTAGAAGTGGTGACTAATTGCTTGCTTTTCAGGACATGTTTTAAATCAAGTGACTATATAGAGTTACCGTAATTGTTAAGGTCTTGTAAAACTTTTGGGTTGTAAAGGATTTTGGTTAATGAATGGAATTAGAGTACAAAGAACTACAACACTTTTTATGACAGCTGAAGTTGATTTCTGGATGAAGTACTTTAAGTGTTGTGGAGAATCTTCAGGTTTAATAGTACACCTCCCCCAACAGACTTACATTTCTTTATTCATGCAAAATTTTGCAGGGAACACATACTTTCTTTATGGACCTACTTCTTTTTGGCTTTTTGGAAGTTGAAAACTGGTGTCTGAGCATGTCAAGCACAAAAAACAGCTGTAGTACAGTCCTTACATCTGCACATTGTAAGATTTGTGGAAAGTGGTAGTAGTTTTGCTGAGTGGTAGAGTTATACAACAGAAGAAAAAAGGGGAAATGGACAATTCTAATAACAGTTACATTTGATTTGGGAATTTTTTTTTTTTTTAATGAAAAAAATTCAAAATTTCTCAGCAAATTCACTTGTACAGTATATTTTTGTTTTCAGGCAAGTTAGCATTACGTGAGCTAGCACTTTGGATGTAAATTCACAAAATAATGCAAATAACTGAAGGCTTTGCTTCATACCTTCTCTTGCTTCATGTCATCTCTCCCTTGAGCAGATAATTTCTGACTGGAAATCTTTCTGCTGCTCCTCTGCTGACAGTAATGTTTTGCAGGTGACAGATGAGTGCACTTGGCTGATTGTTTGCTGTATATCCTGGCCTGTGTACTAAGGAGATAATTTTGACGTTCTACAGGTTACATGTAGGCAAATGATATGAAATCTGCAGACTCCTGTGATTATGGCACAGAGATGGATAAGGTGTATTTCATCTTTCTTCACCTAAGGAGGCTCTGATGATCAGGTGATAATTGCAAATAAATCACTAAATTTGGGTAATAGCTAGGATATTAAACAAACCACAAGGTACTTTTTCATTACTTAAAGATTGCAGCAGTATTGCAGAGGTTGTCCTGATGAAACTGCACCAGGAGTGGCCTACCTTGCCTCTTGGGACTGCATGTAACTCTGGGAAGATCTAAAATGCAGCTCTGCTTGTCACTCGTAGCTGTGTGATCCTTGCATGGCCACTGCTGGTTGACCTGAATCTCCAGGCATGGCCTTTCAAAGCAGAGAAGTTTGTCTAGGCCAGGATTATACTGCATGATCCAAAACCCAGCAGGGTGCAAGGCTTCATCCTGCAAGAGTCTGGCACAGCATCTGGAATGTCCTTGCTGTCTCCTGCCCCAGAACTACTGTAGCTCCCTTTGCTTTTGGAATGTAAGCTGTTTGGAGTTTGGCTCATGGTCCTATGAAGGTCTTTGTGGCCACTGGGAACAAGATCAGACACTATTCATTTACTGTAATAGCCTTGAATTTTCACTCTTGGGGTTCTTTGGCAAAGTTTGTTTGAGATTTGTCATGTATGGTCCATATAATGCTGGTTTCTAGTCCTGCACTTGGATATTTCCATGTTGGATAGATGCAGAAGTTGTAAAAATGTCATTTTCTTGCACAGCTCAAAATGTTAGTTTCTTCCTCATAATCTCTTTTCTACTCATGTGAAGGAGGAGGTGAAGGAAGGTAACCAGAAACCCACATATTTAAAACAGTGAGGACTTGGAGAGGTGGCCTCTCTTGTAAATCTTGCTGTGCTGGTTTTAGATGTTACTGCCACTGTCTGCCTGTCCTCACCCTACTGCCAGAGGTTGCCAGGAACTTGGAGGAACATGCTTGCTAATATATTTTCTTTATTTTTCAGGTGTTTTACCTAATTTTGTCTTTGTGGGAGGAGATGGGAGAGATTTGGCTTGCTAGAAATCAAACTAGAGTGCACAGAATTGATTAGTGCAGGACAAACATTTTTCTTACAGACTTGTATAACAAAGCTGTAGATGCTTTTAGCTGTAGGCAGGTTTGAAAAGTCTTACACCCCCTCCTCCTTCATTCAGTTCTTGGGCTAGAAAACAAGACTGTGGAGAGGATCAGTTGAGAGCTGTGCTTTCCCTCCTGCAAACCTTCCAGTGAATGTCAGTAGCATCTTGTAGTACTGTAGAGAACACTTCAGTTCTTTGGCTTTTTTTTCTACTTTATCTTCCGTTTCGGACTTGTTCGGGTGAGACATGATATGCAAGATGATGGTCTCTTGACAGTTTAAAAGTAACTTTCAAGAGTATGGTTTGTCCTGTCCTTTAACAGGTCAGTGCTGCAGTGATTAGGGCAACAGGAGCTAGTTAAATTCATGCAACTTGCTGGAAAGTATCCATGTATCAAAGTATACATCAGATTTGCATACAGTGTTTATTTAATAAGTTAAAGCTAAGAATTTAAAGTTAGGTAGTAATTTCTCCTGTGCATGAATAATGTCTGGTGATGAGTCTTTGGGCAGTTTCTGTATCTACATTTTCAGTCCCTGCAATTATAATTTAGCATCCAAGTCTAGACTATGAAGACCTGTTGTATTTAAAAAAAGAAAAATCATGATTTTTAGCTTTTGTTATGCATTATGTTAATTTTTAAAAAATCTCACACTCTTCTAAAAATTAAAATTGTCTTAAGATAACTTTTAATAACTTAACAGGAACTCAAAGGAACCATATTAATTTACAGCAGAGAGTTATAATCTGATAAATTGTTCATTCTGTGTTCCTGCTTGAGAAGTCCAAAGAAGCATTGCTTGTTAAGGAAGCAAGAGAGGCTTTAAAGGAAAGTCCATGCAGTTTCTGGGGAAGGGGCCAGAGTGAAAAAAACAAAACAAAAATGTCATATGAATAATCCTTCTCTCCCCCAAATGTAACTTAGATAACTTGGCAGTGTTTGTCAGGAAATCATAACTTCAGAATCCATGACAGCTATTAAGACTTGTAGCAGGGAGCTTGTGATTGCTGACTAAAACTGTTGCAGCTGACTGAGCTTGAGAATTGCAAGGAATTACTTTTATAATTCATCTTAGAGAAAGGTTTTGTTTGCAATCTCTTTACTATCTCAAGGCAGGTTATTATAGAGGGGATTTTTTCAGAAATTATTATGAGCCTTGCAGACTGTGTATGTTAAGGCAGATCTGCACCAGAAGGCAAAATTAGCCTTTAGTGTTTACAGCTCATTTCAGTGTGGTTTAAACCTCCTTTCTGGATCCTGAAACCATCTTCTTGCCTTTCTTGATGTGCCTCAAACACACTTTGTGCCATAAGATGGAATTGCACTCTCAGTTCTTGCTGTGATGTGTTGGCAGCACCACCTGTACAGGTGACCAGGGGCATTTGGAGCTGTGCAGACCCAGCCTGAGTCACAGTGGGTCATTGGAGTGTGGTGGTGTCAGGCCTTATATGGGGTGCACAGATGGAAGAAATCTTACATTTACTTCATTTAAAATCAAAGTAGGGCTGGTTGGTTGTGGATTGGGTGTGTCCACCATCTGTGTTTTGGGGAGTTTTTGAAATGTGTTTGTAAAGTTTGGACCAAACTTTAGAGCAAAGGTTTTGGTCTGTGTTATAGAAAGTGGAGCAGAAAGTTGCCTTTGTTCCTCTGGAGGTCATTGATAATTGGATTTATATTTTTGACAGAAAAAGATTGATTTATGGCTTATTTCTTGGGAAAGCTGATAAATTCCTTTGCTATCATGATTTGAAACAGACTGGTAGTATTCTTTAAGTAAACTATGAATTAATTTTGTTTAAAAAATGAAAATCAGAGCACTCAGCTGTATAAAATTTCAGCATGATTAACAAAGAAAAAAGTCTGTAGAACAGCCATCTTTATTTGGCTGCATTCCTGGAAAAAAATAAGACTATCCCTGTGGAGAATAAATGTGTTCCAGTTCTGATATCTCTGTAGAATGGTCAGATAAAATGTCACAGGATAATGCACTGTATAGAGGACGTTAAGCAAATGCAGCTTTTACAGTGCAGCATGTGAGAAAGGAGGACATACCAGGGACAAATGTTGAGGTGGCCTAATAAAAAAACCTAAATAAGCATTTTGAGAACTTGTGCAGTGATCCTGGGACAGGAAGAGATTAGAATTGGTTCACATTACAGAGTGCCAGGGTTGTTTGTTGAGCCTATATCTGAACCAGTATTATTTTACCATTTTAGAATCTGTGTGGATATGTCATGAAAATCAGCTGAGCAAAGCAAAAGTTACTGCTTTGGATTTCTGCTTGACACTTGGAAAAAGAAATGACTCCTTTTAACTCTTTGTTGTGTAACTGTACCTATGTTGTGAGTTTCTGGTTAGTCTGTTTCTTTCCTAGTAGATTCCTCCTTCCAGGTTGTTTTTAAAACATCTGACCCAGTTGTGGGTGTTCTGTAATGAGGGAAGGTAATGGGACAAACCCAGGCCTTGTCAGTGGGAACAGAGTCACTTCAGATGGGCCAGCAATGCTGTCCCATGGTATTGCTCTAGATTTTAAACAGTGTACTTTAAATGCATGTGTGTGGGTGAGAATGTATATGTAATACGTGTTTGTGGTGTCTGTGTCTAGTTAATTGTATCTCATACTTGAAACAGTCTAATTGTGTTGTACCTTAAAACCTAAAACCAAACAAACTGACAGAACATCTCTTTCCCACCCCACGAAAAAACCCCAACGAAAAAGCCAAACACAAACAGCAAACCTCAAGTGTCCATAAATATGGAACCTTTTTTTTTCTGCTTGAACTGAAGAGTAGAAACACAAAGAATAGTAATACATTTTCTGGACCCTAATGATTTAATTAGAATCCTTCTAATACCACTCTCCAAAAAAAAAAAAAAAAAAAAAAAGCACTCTGGGCCTCTCTCTTCCACCCTCCTCCCCCGCCTCCTTTCTTTCCCTAGGGTTGTTTAACACACACTTTACATTTTCATTTCTCATTTTCATTTCTCATGGGAACCGTGTCGTTTCTCACTTTTACATCTTAATTTCATGTTTCAGCATAAAGTATTAGTTGCATTATGTTTTCTGTCACTTCAAGCAAGTAGTAAAGATAGGAAATTATGCAGCTAAGAGCACTGTTAAGTCTAAGTGCTTTTTTCTAAATAGATCTGTGTTAAGTGTGAAACTTATTTTTCTAATTCAAGGATAAGTACAATCTCTGCTCTAGCCATTGTTTAAAAAATCCCTTAAAATTCAAGAAAACTATCTTAAAAATTAAGCTTTTGTAATTCCTTTGCTGTGTATTGTAGTGAAGTATATAAATGTCTTTAGTTCTCGAGTAGAAACAGATTCTTTTACTATAAACAAGATGTTTGTTATAGAAAAAAAACCTGTGCCTTATATCATGATCTAACCTCCAGGTGAAATTCTGGCAAACTTACTTTTTACTAAAAGATACTATTGCGCTATTTCTATGGTTTTTGAGCATGCATTTTTCTTGTATATGCTAAAAAAGTGGTTTCTGTGAAGTACATGTTTAGATCTAGGTTAGATTTAGGTTATAAGCCTGGTTAGCCTGACATAAAAATTAAGGGGGTGGGAAATTACTCAAGAGGAATATATGGTTTGTAAAGTCGTGGAACAATAAGAACATCCTGGAAGAACTTTCAGATACATAAAGCAAAACCTGCCTGTTTCTTACTGTAAACACTTGAAATGTGATGGAGCTTGAGCAGTTGTTAACAGTCCTGTTTGGTTTTATTGTCCCTGCTTGTGTTGCTAAACAGGTGCTTCACCTGATCATGAGATGTCACACAAATGCTTTGTTAGCTGTATAAAAACTAGAGGTTGTGCTGTAATTTTACTGTGCCTTCCTGATGGAACGATTTGTTCTTTTATTGCAACAGGATGGCATGCTGTTTTAATCAGTATTTTATAATGTGCTTACTGTGGCCAGCAGTGGTAGCTGGAGGTTCTGACTGAGCATTTCTGTTGTCCTCTCTCCACATACATGTAAAGGCAGTCTCTTGAGTGAGCAGAAGGATTGCTGGATGTGGTGTCCAAGCCAGCCCTCAGTGCTGAGCTGGCAGGCCAAGGATGGCTTGGCCAACCAGTCAATACTGTAACCAGAGATTTGTTTGAGTAAAAGTCTGATTGCTGCTCATAACCACTAAAAGCTTTAGCATTGAATAAATTATATAGTCCTAATCAACATTTTATAACTACAAACCAAATTTGGATTTAAATGATGGCTACTATGAAAGCATGAAAATACAATGTGTTCTTGAGGTTTGACAGAAATTTGTTACTTAACTTGAGAAGAATTATCTCCTTGCATTAAAATATGTTCTTCTATTTAAAGAAATGAGACTTGGAAAATTGAGTTCCTAAACTGAGGCAAATGAGACTTGAAAAACTGAGTCCTTAATATAAATTCGTTTGTTTGAGTGTAATTAAAAATGGTGATCTTTCATCAGCTTGTATAACCAGAGCATTTTGCCCACTATTTAAATAGACAAAGGGCATCCGTATTGATTGCCATGAAATATAATCAGCTTCTCCTTGCTTCTAGTCACAAGTTTCCCTGTCTGGGACATATTCTCATGAAACTGTTGCCCTGTTGTTGCAAGTCCTGTCTTCTCTGTATCCCTCTTCAGGAAAAAAAAAAGGCTGCTATCAACTGGTCACGCACAGATAATTACCTCATGAAATTTAAAAAAGGAAAATCAGAGTATGGAGGGTTTCTATGCATCAGCAGTCTAAATGTTCAGCAGGACACACCTGAAACAGAGTTAAGCAGTGGCTGGAAGAAAGGCTCAGTAACTTTTGTTTTGGTAGGCTTTATGGTCATCCATAGAGAAATAGTCTTCCCATTTTCTCCAGTGTAAATAGTATTCTAGATTCCAAAAGGCCATCTGTGCAACAGGGTGGGTAGTTTTAGATTTTTGAGCTCTGGCTCCTTAACTTTATGGTTAAAGTTTTTTTAGTCACTGTCCTGCTTGCAAAGCCTGGCCCTCTGCAAACAACTACTGAATATTTTGTCTATAGAGTTCACTAGTATAATGCTAGCAGTACATACAGCAAATGCTCTGTGAATAAGAAGTGTCTGAAATGTGTTATAAAAGCCAACCCATTAAACATAGAATGTAGTTGCAGAACAACTTGGTTTGGGTGTAGGTATTTCAGAGTCTACAAAGTCATTGGTCTTATATCTGGAGGCCTTCCACAAGCATTCTTTTTGCTGCTTGTTTTACCTCACACTTTGTGGTCCTGGAGCTAAGGGTTGAAACAGCTGTCAGGCTGTTTGGAAAAGATGGAGAGAGAAATTCTTTAAGATACTCTAAAAGTAAGTTTATGATGATCAGAAGTAAAATTTGTGGTACTGGAAAATGCTGCCTGGCAGCTGTTTGTAGACTAGCAGAAGTCGTGTATTGAAGGTAAGAAAAGACAAAACAAAAGACAGTCATCCTGAACAATTAAACAGGCTTGATGTGAACACTTCTGAAATCAAGTGGAAAGTCATCAATGGTAGTTAGTTGATGCTCAAACCTTGCCTTGAGTACTGCTTGTCAAATTTTAAACTCATTAATGACTTGTCATGGTTCTTCTATTGGTGATTTTCAGGACTAAATTTGATTGAAGATTGTCATTCTTAGATTTACAACTACCTGCTTAACTAGGGGAAAAAAAAAAAAGTTTTGTACCAGTGGAAGAATCTGTAGAACCACTTATCTATAAACTAAATTTATGGAGTAAATAATCTAAAAAGAAAAAATTGTGCTAATGGAAAAGTCTGTAGTATTTTGAAAATAGGGTTATTCAGTGAAGTTTCTTCATTAAAAAAACCTAATTAGAAGCAAATATGTGGGTTTTGAGGTGCAGAAAGGTGACTTTTCTAGAAAACATATTTATTAAGATCATCTAATTGTGCCATTCTTCTTTCCTTCTCCCTTCCATTTGCCCCACCACATACACTGTCCACTTTTCCAACTTTCAAAGTTTGCTTTACCATCCACTCTGGGAGGGAATGTGTGTAATGTAAGCATTAGGTATATCCTTTGGGGTTGTGGCTTTTAAGTATTTTTCTTTTTCGAGGTCTGCTTTCCAGAGTATATTTAAGATGCTGTTTAGAATCTGTCCTGTGTACACTCTGGTTTTTCAGGCTGGCTTGTTGTGGTAGACCATGCAGCCTGGACAGATAAAATCACAGTATTAATCATTATTTTGCCATGGCAGTGTTGACCATGCTGCTTAGGTAGAGAACTCTGGTTTTGCACAATGAGTTTTTGGCATTCTAGTGTCCAGACTTAAATGATTGTTTTCTGTTGAGTAAAGACAGACCAAAATGCCATTTAAAATGGTGCAAGTGATGACCGCTCTCCCCTGTGTGTGGCCAAAATTGGTTAATGAAGTAGAGTTTAGCTGAAAATTTGAAAAATGCCCAAGCTACGCAGTGAGAAACAAGTATGTAATTAATTTTATGTTTGAAATTTTAAAAATTTTGCACATGTATGTTCCTGACAAATGTATGGTTCTTGTGAACCATGAAACTTGCTATTTGCATGATGTTCTTTTGCTTCTAGGTTGGTTTCCTTTGGTGTAATCATGGTCAAGAAGTTCGCATGAATGTAAGACAAAGCTTGTCAAACATATGTTGAGTGAATGCTTGACTAATGTTTTTATGATGGAAAAGTTCTGGGTCCTTTTTTTTAGAAACAATAAGAAAAAAAATCTATGGGAACAATTAGCCTTTTTATGTCTGACTTTGAAGATATTACATGTCTTGTTTCTTCATTTCAGCCTGTCCCTCTGGAGTTGCAAAGTCACTGGCATCTATTTTCTCAATGCTGTTGAGAGCTGTGTACAAATCTTCACAGAGATTGTTTAGTGTTTTCTTCGTGTTGCTAACTTGTGAAGTTTTAAGGATGTAAAATGATGAAACAATTTAATGCTCCAAAATCATGATGAGATATGACTTATAATTGATTTATTGATTGATAAATTCAAAGAGTAAAAAAAAATAAAATTCCTAGGCAAACCATGTACATAAACATTTTGACCTTAAATAGGTGACCTTATTTCACCTAGAATTACCCTGTTTTGCATAAGTGAAGACAACACCATTTTAATGTAGTTGTGTTTCCATGGCTGATGAGAAATCATGTAAGTTAAGTAAGTGATGATTTAGGGTCAGGTGCAGTCTCCACCTAGACATTTGTAGACTGAATTATGCAATTCACATGCCCTTTTATGTAGTTAATTTGATTACAACACCATATTCAGTGTTTCAGCAATAGAAACTGTTGACAGGTGTGGCCATGCCCAGTTTTATTTCAGGGTGTCTTATTTTTCCTTGACTCTTTTTTTTTTTTTTTTTTTTTTTTTTTTTTTTTTTTGTGGATAGGTTTTTAACCCTCTTTAGGATTCAAGGTGCTTTAAGTTGTTTTAAAAAACTGAAATTTTCTGTAGTCAGCTGGTGATTTTGGAGACAGTTGTGGGCATGGACAGCATTCTGGTTTTGGGCAGAGTTACCATTCAGTGAGGGTATGACTGCATTTTAGTAGTGGAAAGTGAAATCTTTCAGAATTCTGTTTTATTTTAGTCCTGATCTCTTTTTCACAAGTTTGACTGAATTTGTGTCTATCACCATGATAACCAATGGGAAGGTATGAAAGTAGAGTGGGAAGATAGGAGGTTTTAACCTTAATTAAAAATGACTAGTAGTGAAGACAGTGAGACCTGAGAGTGTTTTTCACAAATGCACACGAGCACCAAGCTCTGTTCTCCTTTCTGCCACTTCTTTGCAGCCACAGTGTTTTACTAATAATCCTCTGTGAGAAGTAGGATTGTTTTCACATAAGAGAAAGCAAACCTTTTTTCTTTTCTTTTTTTTTTCCCCGTCACTTTTTAAGAGTTCCCTCTGCTCTTTCAGCATTTACTCTGCACTGGAGTTTTGTCTGTGTCACTCTTGATGAGTTCCAGAGTGCATTGGATGAATTTGTTGAGAGAAGCAGTCCTTTTATTTATCCCATTGGAAGCACAAGAATGGGCAAAACCATTTAGCAAAAGTAAGCTGAATGATTCCACAGACAAACTTTTGTTGCTGCCAGAAGAAAAGTACTATTTCATTGAATTGGTATTTTGATGCTAGCACTGTATTTTCAGTAATTAAATCTGTGACCATTGGCAAGGTGACTGTGAGTGGGGTAAATGTACTGTACAAGGAGTGGTGTTCACAGAGACTCAGGTAGGCACTTTTTAAAAATGTGTAGGCTCTTTTTTGCATATAAACACTTAAATGTGTGATTTGTGGAATGTCTGTGTGAGTAATGTGCACACCAGCACATGGAAATGGTGGCTTTTGGCTTGTAACTAGGGTCCACTTGGAGGCTTCTGTTGTCACATGCACTTGGTTCTGAGTTGATGGGTAGTGGTTTTATATCAATGATAGCTTAAAAATCACAACACAGCACAAAGCCTTAAATAGACAACTGCTTAAGGGAGTATTTAATTGATGGCTTTCACCTTAAAGGGCACAGGCTGTGAGTTTTTGGTGTCACAAAGGTCTAAATGTAACCTGGGAAAGGAAACCTAGCAACTGTGTATTTTAGTTGTGAGTGAGATGCTGTTTAACTTAAAGTTAAGAGCTGTCAAACCACTTGCACAGATCATTAGATGATGTCTCAAAGGAAGGTTTCTGTGTGTAACTCTTGGTATACTGAATGCTCAGCTCCTGTGATTAGCAGCAGAGTGGGCCATGATATAAAGTATCAGGCATCCAGACAGCATATACTGAAAATGCCAACAGCTGGTCTACAGAAGTAAGTTAGTGTGTAGAAAATAATAACTGTATATGGTAGCATTGCATCATTCAAGCTTTAGGGCTTAATTCTATAGATAAAGAATGTTTATGTACAGATTAAGTTGAAGACTATATGCCATGAAATGGCAATAGTTACAAGCATGTAACTTTACAAGAGCATGACATATTTGGTGGTGTAATATGTCTGCAAAGACAGGAGTTTTAGTAGTGGTGCAGTCTGCCTTATCACTATAGTTGAGTGGAGTGAGCGATTTGTGTATCACTGAGCAGATACTTCATGTACTACAACATTTTTCAGGGGGTGAATAACTGAGAATTTTGTTTCTGGTTCTTTGTGTGGTGTATTGTGGTTTTGGTGTTTGTTTTGATGATGAATGCTGAGCAAACCACTGTTTCTGACTTAACTTTATTTTTAAAGACATTTGATGTTATTTAGCTGGTTTGTGAGCACAACGTGGTTCTCTGTTTTTCTTTTTCCTGACTCCCACTCCTGCAGATTCCTGCTGGAAGAGGTACTGAGATTCTGTCCACCTGTATGAGATAGACCTGGGCCAAAGCTGTGCCAGCCTTTTGTGATTGCTATAAAATGTGTGGAGCAGCAGCTGTGCTGTTATATATTCATTCTAACAGCACTGCTTGTCAAACAGTTTAGATCAGTTAGAAAGGCAAAAGTAAAAATGTGTTTCAAAACCTAGAATTAGTGTAAACACTTTGGGGAACACTTTGGGAGATTCTGAGATGGACTCTTAAGAATGTTTGTGATAAAAGCATTCTTTGCCATTGCTGTGTCCTTCTGACTGTAAAAACCATGGTGCTAATGTGCTACTGAATTGTATATAAAGAAACAGAGGTGCTGTTTGAAGAGATAAATCATATAAACGGCATTAAATTGTGAAGTAAGAGCTAACACTTTTATTAAAGGATTTTCATTTAGTTGAAGTTAGTGTAGAATTATCTGACCATTTATTTTAATTTGAATTCTGATTAATCAAAATTTACATTTTTGGTGGAAACATTTGTTTTGACAGTTTTCCATAAGGCTGACATCCTGGGTCACATGGTAGGAGCCTTGAGTTTCCTGTTCTGTTCCAATCATTCCACAGTAGGTAGCTGGTAAGGTGGTTGAGGATTTTCAGCTGTGGCAGTGTTGGGATCTTACTGTTCTTCAGTGTTTCTATCCATACTGATCTTTCAGTTTTAAATGTTATTGCCACATGCTGTTCCACTGCAGTGATAACTAAGCAAGGCTTAGCTGACTGTGAAATGCCTGCTTCTGAAGAAACATACTGCCCTCTCCACATCCCCAGTCCTCATGCCTTTGTCAGCTCTTCCTCATTTTGCCTCTGTGGTTTGTCCTACACTCTGTATTGCCTAGATGGAAGGTAGGATCAAGACTTGTCAGGCTCAACAGAATTTCAGTACCTGTCTTGTAGACCCTATAAAAATATAGGTTTGAGGTCTTTTTTCATGAGACAAAAACGGAGCAGTTGAAGAGACATGGAGCTTCTTCCCCTTGTCAGAAGTTTTAGCTTCCTGTGCTGATTGACCTGTATACTTCCATTGCATAATCTGGTTGACATACAGGAATGCTGTTTATCTGTTAGCTGTTCTCATAGGCAGTCTTTTTTTTAGTAGTTTTCTAATTTCTATCAGTTTTCTAATTTTTGCTCACTGTTAGGTTTTTCTCTAAGGTTATTACAGGCTTTAAGACACTTTTCAAGTGATGTGGCATCCCTATTTAAAGGTCTGATTTTCTTGCTGAATTGTCAAAGTCCATTCTATGAAATGCAGAAACATCTTTCTTTATTACTTGTCAAAAGCAATGTCATTAAATTGCAACAGCAGCCTTCAAATTCACCTTTTTGTTTATCATCTTTTGATAAACAGAATTTGTTCATCTTTTGTCTCAGCACTAAGCAGCCTACATCGTGAAAGTTGTATTGTCTTTATATATATGAGCAGATGCAAAAGAGGAAGTATACACAGTCATTAACAGACCCTTTTTATCATTTGGTAGATGTTCTTGCTCCATCAGCTTCTTGTACATGATGTATTCTTGCTTCTCCAGGTGGGATTGGGAGAACAGAAAAGAAGTAGCCTCACTGTGCTGCCAAAATAAATACTCACGGGCCTCATGTACCATGCCAATCTTGCCAGAGGAGCTGTTAACTGAATATTTGAACTGCTTAGTGGTGTGGGGATTGGGCACTGCTGTGGTGGGGTGGCATAGTTAGTGTCAGGTTATTCTGCAAACTACTACCTATTGTGTCTCATAATTTTTTCTTAAATGTGCACAGCTCATAAACAGTCTGGGCACAGATTAGTGCTTCCCATGGAGGGTTGAACCAAAGAGCAGCAAGCCATTCCCATGAGAGGTGCTGCGAGAGCTAATGTTGCTCTGTCCAAGAAGTTTCATCAAGAGCTCTGCTGGCTATCTAGCTTTCCACATATTTCATATGTGGATATCTAGAGCCTCTTGCTACCTCTGCCAAGGTGATTAAAAGCCAATAGGTCTTAGTTGATGATAGATGGAAATTTTCACTCCTGACCTTGGGTCACATATAAGAGCAAGGAAAGGATTGCTGCACAATTTGTGGTACTCCTAATTAGCTCCTGAGGTTGCAGATTTCTGCATCTGAGGTTTGTGCAGCTGAGAAATGCAGTGTTCACAGCTTTTCACATTGAGTGTATGAGACTGGGTTACGTTAAACTAACACTGAGCACATGCATACAAAAACCTGATGGATCTAGGAGCTGACAGTAGCCTAGAAATAGGGATAAAAGCACCATTAGAAGCTAGTATGTTATGCATGTGTGAATACTGCAGGTGTCTGTGTCTCTCCCAATTTGACCTTTGCAATTTGTTGCTCAATTTTGGTCAAGCTGAGCCCCAGCTTCATCTCCCAGTGGCCTCCCAACCCACTGGCATCCTGCATGTCTGTAACAGAGCACCCACATGGGAAAGACCCTGCTCCAAGTGATGCACCTGCTGAACGTGCTTCATTCAGTGCCTCTGTTTTCATTAAACTTCAAGGAGTCTAGCTTGATGTTCCTCTTTCTAGATGATCAAGTTTTCTTCATTCCATCGTTCACAGACAAAATTACTATGGGTTTTTTCTGTTTGTTTTCAGAGGTTTTTCCCATTAGTCAAAATGAGTCAAGATCCAGTTCATTGCAGGGGATACACAACAAAAATAGCTATACATATAGTTCTGGTACTATGTTTTCTTGTAAGTATCTTTGTGTGAGCTTTATTTAAATGATCTAGGAAAATTTGCTTGAGTTTTGCATTGAAAAAAAAAAACAACCCTAGTCCCTGCTTTGACTGGAGTTTCATATCTGTCTAGAAGGAGCTACCTACAGAGGAGATGATGGCCCTGCTTAAATATATAAGTTGATGACTTCACTTAATCCAGGAATTAGTGCCTCAGTAACATCAGTTTGGATTGATGATTCTTTGCCTTTGAAAAGAACAAAAAAACCACATAGTAACCTCTCATTAGGATATTAATGAAAGTTCAATTCTTGCCAAATTGAGAAAGCCTTATTTCTTTCACTGTTATTTGGGACCTCAAAAAAGGCACAAATCCTATTTCTTTCTGTTGGACAGCCAAAAAGCAATCTTTGAGGGGAGATATTATTTTGCCATACTTAGGTACCCAACTGCCTGAGTTGACCTTTACAGACACCTCAGCTGCCTTTACCATCAATGCAGCAGGGTGGCTTTTTCCTTAGGCTGTAAACTCTGCAAAAAGCTACTTCTTTCCACCTTCTGTTTGAGGAGCCTAGCTGGTGAGCTCACCCTTTAAAATTGAGTTTTAAAATTGGACCTTGTGATTAATACCACTTACCCTCAAAAGACTGTCTGATTATTTAGAATTAATAACTATTTGTTTCAGTGCGAGATTTGCTGAGCAAAGCTGCTTCTATGGACTGCAAAAATAGAGGGAAAAATGTATGTTCTTCGTTTGAAAAATGACTATGTTGGGTGCCCTGGGTGTCCCTGTGTGCAGGGAGGGTCAGAGCAGGACCAGGCTCTGCTCGGGGGGCCAAGCAATGGCACCAGAGCCACGGGCAGGGACTGAGCCCAGGGGGTTCCACCTGGACATGAGGCACAACTTCTTCCCTGGGCAGTGCCTGGGCACTGGACAGGTTGTCCTGAGAGGGTGTGGAGTCTCCTCATCCCCCTTTTAATAGGAGTGCTTATGGCTGTTATGCACTGATGTTTGAATTTGCTTTGGAAAATCTTTTAGGCATTGCAGCCTAGTGTAGAGGAGCACTGAACAGCTCTGAGAAGATTTTTATACTGAAAATCTTAAGGGGATAATAAAGTCATCAGTATGTACAACCCTGTAATTTCATGTATTACTTGGAATTTCAGCTTCTTAGCTTCCTTGAGTACAGAGTATTGAATACTATGCTAGGAAAGGGCTTGTTTACAGAATTAATTCTTTCTGTACTGGAAAACCGCTTTCTCAAGCAACTAGTTAGCAAGTCAGCTCACTCAGTTTATCCTGTAGAAATGAGTCGATTAGACTGGAGGTAGAAAAATTACCTCGATACCCCTACCCCCTTTCTTCAAATTTTTGAGTTGTGACTTGGGGATTGGCATTGTCACTGGTGTGGGAAGGGAGTTGATTAGAAGCAGCTTTTAGGATGTGTTTGCTGCTGTCCTTAAGTCAATTTTCTTTCCTCATTCTGTGGAGAAGCTGCAGTGTCTGTGTTTTTGGATTTTTAATTAGTAGAGTTAAGCTAAATATGCATTTGTTTCCATTATCAAGTAATAGAGTATATCTTTCTGGTCTAGCCATCCCTTTTATACAATTGGGGTGATTTTGTCAAGTTCTTAGTGGCAGGTATTGAGTGGTCCATCCAGGACCACTCTGGTAGTTGTTGTTGCACCACCTGAGATGGAACCGTATCTCCTTCCAGATGCACACCTGCACTCACCCAGGCAGACCAGGTTTCCCACAGCAGAGTGTCTGTAATGTGCATTGATCCTTAAAATATTTTTATCTTGGTGCAATAGTTAAATAACAAAATAACAGCTGGAGCTGAGTGCGTCAGAGGCCCTGAACAAAGGAAACCCTGGCTTTTTATACCCTCACAGTCTAATAGCAGGCAAGTCTGGGGACTGTCAGTCCTGTCTCTGAGTCACTCTGGTCACCTGACTGTGTCACAGGTCCTAGTGCCATTTGTTATCTAAAGGGTTGGTCCTTTACCTCCTCACTGTTAATTCTGGAAAACCAACCTATCCTGGCAGCTCACAGTAGTCTGCAGAACAGAAGAGGAGCAAGGTTATAAAGAGTTAAGTTTATTTTGAATATATTAGCCATCTGTATTTCTTACACACTTGGGGGAAATTTTTACTGTTGCCTTCCTTTGGACACCCTCTAATAGTTTAATGTCTCTCTGATATTGTGGCACCCAAAACTTCACACAGTATTCCAGGTGAGGCTGCCCCAGCCCAGAGCAGGACAATCCCTCCCTGGCCTGGCCAGCCATGCAGGGCCTGGTGTCCCCAGGACAGGGATGTCCCTCCTGGCTCCAGGACACTGCAGCCTCATGTCCAACTGGCCACTGACCAGGACCCCCAGGTCCCTTTCCCTGGCACTGCTTTCCAGCCTCTCATTGCCAGTCTGTCCCTGCATCCAAGGCTGCCCCATCCCAGGTGCAGCATCCAGCACTGTCCCTTGCTGAACTTGAGATGGCTGTTGATTGCCCAGCCTTTTAATCTTTCCAGATCCCTCTGCAGGGCCTTTCTGAATATGTTTGTTTCCCATTGAAGGAAGCAATAAGTTTCACTACAGAGCAAAATGAAAACTAAAAAGACAATTTGCAACAAGGAGTATCTACATACAAGCAGAAATGCCTTTTCATGGATTCTACTGGTTTAAATCTTGCAGAATGTGGGAAGGTTGCCTTTCCCCTGTGCTGGTGACCAGTAGTGATGGTGTCTCCAAAGGGCAGTTCTAAAGGGTAGATTACAGTGAATATATATTATTCTTATAAAATGAATTCCTGTCATTGTACTCTGTACCCACAAAATTATAAAAACCACAAATTTAACAGGCACTATTATTTTCTTTTGAGCAAGGTGTAACTTGGTGGGTGTCTTTTTTTTTTTAAATTTTTCCTTTAAAAGTCTAAATCATATAAGACCTGTAGGGAGCACAGTAAAAGAGGCACTTTAGAACTCCCTTCTTGCAGCCTATTCCAGCAGGGTTAGTGCCTGGTCTCCTGTGCTCCTCAATTTCTGCAAGCCAACTTCTCCCACTGGTTCAGGGCAGTAAGAAGTTTTCCCCTCTGCCTGTGCATATTTGATTTTGTTGTGCTTTAGTTTAATTTTCCCAACTCTCTATTTTCTCTGTGCCTTTTGTTCTGCATTTTTCTAACAGATGAACTGCAATGAGTGAAAATACAGCAATAGACATTACCTGAGATTGTCACATATTTAAAGCTGCCATTTTCTATTCCTACATAGAAAACTTTGGAGCACTTTATAGCTGAAAAAGAGGGACTTCTCTCTTTCTGATATAACACAGTTGTATACTAGAAAGGTTTTCATACCTAACAGTGAGTCTTTAAAGTATTCAACTGTAAATTCACAATATATTTAGATATAGAAAACATGTTTATTTGGTTTTGAGATGTCTGTTCATCTTAATCATAGTCTTTTGCTTATCATACATGTATTAACATATAATTTACTTTATATGTGGGTAGTGTTTTGTTTAATGTGACAGCTTTGCAAGTTAAATGCAGAGAGCAATTACCCTGTTTTGTTAAAACAGATGAATGAGTTTTTCTATAAAATTACTCCAGTTATTATCTTCTGCAGGAAAAGCTTTGAACTAGATAGATTTGTTAAGTTTGCATGGTTTGAAAACAAGATCATTGATTTGACCTAGGTGGGCTTCTTTGGTACCATCACTGTTTTGGGGCTTTCTGCACATCTCTACATTTTTTCCCTCCTATTGCAATGTCATCAACACATCTTTTTCACCTCTTTGGAGTGATTTGGAATGGGGTAAGATAGCCAGAGGAAGGTAGCCAGTAGCAGGTGTAGGGAGAGAAGCTTTTGGGACCTTCTGCATCAACTCTTTGCACTAATGCAGAAGGGAGGTGGGAAAGTGGCAGGCTTGAGTGGCAAAAGCAACTACAAACAGAAGGATCACTTTTATAGGTAAAGTATTTGCTGGGTAAGAAAGGAGCATTAAATATGCAAAATATTGCTGGAATCTTACTTTATGCTTCTGACACCGTCAAAGTAGCAAAGAAAACAGAAGGTTTTGCTGATGTTGAAAATCTCAATTGGCAATGGGCAATCTCAATGGGTAATTTCTAGAGGCCACTTATGTATGCAATAGTTCCCCACATTGCTGCTCAGTAAATGAAGACATCTCCTCCCTCAGATTTTTAGTGTATCATGATATCATTTCTGTAGTATCTGTTTCTTACTTGCCCTCCCAAGAAGCAGCTGAGTTTCAAAACTCGCTCTTTTATGTAATTAAATTGCTCAAAATCTGATCCTTTTTTCCCTCTTTCAGATATTGTAAGGAAAATGGGGAAGAACATTTCTCTGTTGGTAAGCAGCCTGTATTTTGTAAAAACCCTTTAACAGTGTTTAGTATAATTTTTCTAAATTTTGTGAGCTAATGGCAAGTTATCAGCACTTTTTTTCTCCTGACCAATTCAAGCTTGAGGTGAAAGGTTTAAACTAGAGTGAGTCTTATACTTGAGTGACTGGAAGCATACTTGGATTTTTTCCCTTAGTGTCATATTTGGTGGGCATTTTTTGTGTGCCTTGTTAGCAGATATCTCGGGAATGAGGCCTGTGCTAGGGTGAGGATTTGGAATTTCTCCCCACTTTTGATGTATCTGTCTGCTGGAAGCAATTTGTATGCGAGTGCATGGTCAATGGTGGCTCTTACTGGAAGAGCAGGTGAGTTGCCTGTGAAAGAAGCCTGTAGGAGAAAAGCTTATGACCTGGGTTTAAAGCTGAGTTAATTGATCTTTAACTTCAGTATTCTAGGTGCATAATAGTTGCTGTAGAGTGCATAGTCACTTTTTCCATAAAAATTGAATCCCAGTGCTTAATATTTGGCTTTTTACAGTAGGAATGGAAAAGTAGGAGCATTCTTATTTCCTTTATAGGAAAATCTAACCTAGCAAATACTTGAGTAAAGTCTCAGACATCTCAGTTATTTCATAATAATATTTTCACTATAAAAATGAAGTGATGTTTGTTCCATCTGAGTATGAAGCCAGTATTCAGACCACATTTAGTGGACCTTTTCTGGGCAAACATTGTTTCTTCTCAATAAAAGCCAAGTCTACCTAGGTTTGTATCTCCAAAATTAGGTCTCTAACGAAATCTTGTGTAATGTAACCTGTCTCATTATGCATTAATTACAATATGTCCCTTTATTTTTATCCTTCCTGCCCTCTGTAGAGAAACCTCTCCTCTTCCTCCCATCCCCCTTTTTTTTTTGTGGTTTTTTTTGTAATGAGTATCATGTAGCTTTTGTTTAAAAGCAAGGCCATATTTTATGTAATTTTGTGATGTGAAAAGGTGTGTTCCACTTTCTTACAGGAGAGTAAGTGATTTAGTGATTCTGGTGGATGATTAAAGTGGCATGAGGTTGGTTTCCATAACTGATAAATAACAAACTGATAAATCACAAGGACAGGAGCTGCACTGAAAATGTACTCAACCCCTAGATGACATGAATTGAATTTTAAAAAAAGCCTAAATAATGATGGTTACATGCAAGTAAGACTGATTTACATACCAAACAATAGGATGAAAACTATGAAAAAAGAATTAGCAGTATGCTGAAATGTGGTATGGAGGGTAAGATTCAGCATGGCTTGGCAGAACATTAAAGTTCTGTAGGGCTTCTTGGAGGAATCAGGAATCAAGAACATACAAATCTATTTGGTAGCTGTGTACTGAGAGGGGGCTGAATAACAAGGGGATATTTTAATAATGAAAGACTTGGAATGATAAAAAAGAAATCTCATAGAGGAAAAGTTGCTAAAGGATCTCATGATACTGAACGTGTTCTTCACAATTTCAGTTGATGGCAGACAGGTCATATCCCTGATAGTTGTTTTAACCTAATCTCTTGTTCCTAGCTGTGCCATCCTGCCCTTCCATCTTTCTGCACAGGTACCCACTTAATGTTATGGTGAACTGCATCAGGGGATTGATGGGCTCCAACTTAGAGTAAACTTCATGAAATCAGATAATAAAGTTGACTGAGTGAGTCTTGGTTAAAAACTGTTCACCTTGTAAGGTGACTCTGCATTAAGGATTGCTGGTATGGTTATAACAGTATATTGTGTTTGCTGGGTGTAAGTGATGTAACTGTGGAGTACCTGGAATGGAGGAGTTCATAACTCCAAGCCTTGCACAGCAATGGGGTATTCCTAGATTTTTGCTTCTGAGAAACAGCCCAGAATGCCAAATGGCAGATTTGTCTCTCTTGCCCTCTAAGCAACTGAGCAACACAACTGTCATAAATGACTGTGCTCTCTTGCCATGGAGAAGTGTGTGTGTTTCTAGGGCTTCAATTTAAGATACAAGTATAGGGAAAAGTATTTCTGCCCTTCCTGCATTCAGGATGTATAGGGAGATATGGAAAATAAGTCTCCCATTTTTTTTAATTGAAATATAAGGAACAAGTTTGGTTATGACTGAGCTGAAAAAGCAAGGAGGGAATAATTACTGTAGCAGCTGACTTGTCTAGTTTCAATCCAAAGCTCTTTGAAATTACAGAGTTCTAAATTCTTATTTACAAACTAAATATGTGCAGTGCAAATGTTTATAGTTTTAGTGCAAGTCCCTGTAAAGAAGCAGCTTTTTTTCATTTTACAAAGGAGGTAAATTTTGTCTGAGAAAGATGAAGAACTGTGATCCCACCATTTTCTCACAGCTTTTCCCCACTTGTAGTTTTAATGTAGCCAAATATTCTTTTGTATGAGCTTTCATAATTTTGTTCAGTTTACAGGTACATAGAGATCTGCACTTTTCAGTAGGTTTTGAAAGAGCTATTTGGAAGGTGTGTTTCTGTGTATGTGGGCTCCTCCTGGGCAGTGCTGGAGGCATTGCCAGAGCAGACCTCTGTGGGACTCCTCAGCCCTGCAGAGTTACCCAGCATGTTCCTGGCTCTGCTTCTTTCCTGGCCTCTTGAGAGAGACTGTCACAGTTGTTGGTTTGTGGTAATTTTGTTTATGTGTTTGTTTTTTTGAAAGTCTGTCAGAACTGCCAGCTGATTTTCTTTCCTCTATTTTCATGTTGTATCTGAAGAACCATGGTAGGTTGGAAGGCAAGGAATTTTCTTCTCTTATTTTGTCCATCTCCTGTTACAGTAATTACATTTTAGTTTTCTGTTAGCTTCCCTGCTGTCTGAACTTGGCAGGATCTGGTGTATTATATCTGGAGTGGTTCCTGTGCGAGAGGCTGGCTGGAGTCTTGCAGAGCACGTTTGGATCTTGGTTCTCTCCTGCGGTCAGCAAGGGTCTAGAGATGATGTTAATTGGTAACAGAAAGGGGAAATTGTATCCCTCCCTCTTTTTTTTGTTTAAACTGGGAAAATTGTTTCAAATACTGTTTTTCAAATGTTGTTAAGTTTTGACAGGCTTTATTTCCTGCTTGCTCTAGGAGAAACCAAAAAATGGCTTTTGTTTTCTAACTGGAAGGCACGTCATGAGACCTTTTGTGTCTGGAGATAGAAAAGGTTAATTTATGAGTTCAAGAAGCAAGAGACCTTTCCAGCTGCTCAAAAAATTAAAATTCTGCCTTTGTAAGCATTCAGCAAAAAAAAAAAATAAAGAAAAAAACCCTGCTTCTTGATTTTTAATGAAGATCTTTCTCTTTTTCCTGGAGATCTGTGGCCAAAAGGACAACCATATGCATGAGACTACGCAGTGCATCAGTGTATGTTTGGTTTGACAGCTAAGTCAAACTTTACTTCCTACAGACCCTCAGAAGTGTCTGGGTGAAAATGAAAAACAATCTCTCATCTGTTTTGTTTGATTGCCCAGCATTTTCTTTAAACTGGAATACCTGAAGACAGAGGCCATGGTAACTAGCTTGAGTACTGAGTTTTTTCTTTTTGGTTATGAAATGAGAATATCATGTAGGTTTGTGCTTCAATGTTGATTTCTTATGAAAGACTCTTAGTGGCTTTTCTAAAGCATTACTTTCAGGGTTTATGAATCCCATCTATAAAATCTCATTCTAGTTTTATAATTCGTTCTTGATACTGAGCTAGAGACAAAGCATCACCTTTTGATTTCTTCATTGCAGCTTTTTTATTCCAAAAGTAGAATGTTTGCATCCCTTATTTTAGAAATTGTTTCCAAGAAAAGGGAAGTCTGGTGATTACTTTATTTCTCCTGGTAGATATAGATAGTCTGAGTCGAAGAGTAAAACCAGCTCCAAAGTGGAAATCCTCACATTGCCATTCTGGTTACAGATAGATTTTGCTTGATTAGTGTCTTGCCTGATGTCCTAGGATAAATGCAGACATTTGCATTAAAATGCTATCACCAGGACAGCATCCTCATCTTGAAGGAACCAGTATAGAGCATACTGGGCAAAATATTTGTGATGCCATATTGAGGTGTCCTTGTCACAGGTCATTGTGTTCCAGTCACTGCACAGAGACCCCGTCTAGGTTTAGTGCTGATAGTCTGGCCTGTGAAATTCAATAGCTGAGATTCAAGCACTTGTGTAGTTGTGCTCATCCTCCACCCACCCCGAGGTGCAAGGGATGGGGATGGAGGGAACAGTTAAAGAGGCACAGCTGGGCCAGCTGATGCTTGCGTGTCAAGCATTTTCAGAACATCTAGGTTGTTCACACATTTACTAGACACGCTGATGCCTTGCAGAAGAGTGAAATAAAAAAGGCTTGATTTTCAGTGTAAAAAATCTCGGTTTGGTTTTGTCCAGTGTACATAACAGTGCTTAAGGCAAGTGATTCAGAGCCAGCTGTGCCTACTTGAAATGGGAAACTGCTGCTCTGTTGGGAACCCATGGGCTTCTGAATCCAAAATAAGGCTAAAAAGTAAAAGATTCAGTGTATTAGGATGTTAACAGTTCCCTGCTTAATTCACACCCATTCCTCACATAGCTGCTCTTACTATGTGCAAGAGTAGTATCGAGGTAACCAAAAAGCTGCTCATAGGGTAATTTGCACAGAAAATAATGTTGACTGCACTGAATATTAACATATTATTGTAAAGCAGCTCTGAAAATTACATGCAACTAATCCACTCAATCAACTAATATATTTCTTTACAGAGACAAGCTATTGTAAAAGAGTACAGTTCTCAGCTAGCTAAGAACATATTTTCTTTCATGTTTATCTTGATTGTATCCCCAAAGGCTATTTCTTCCTCTCTTTTATGAAGAATTATTTCCATATTTAATTTATATGTACATTTTTTTCTTTTTCTGGAGGACTGAAAATATTTTCAATCTTTTGCAGTCAGTTGAGAAACTTGTTATTAAAATCTTCTTGTCATACTTTTAGTCCCCTTATTTGAAAATCCATTTTCTATGTCTTTCAGTACTGCTCTGTGCTTCTTGTCCCTTTGTGAAATTGCCTCAGAAGGAGTCTCCATTCAACTACCTGAAGGGTCACTTGATTCAAATATCTTTTTGTAAACTCCTGAACATTTCTTCTCAAGTCAAGAGCTATTTTCAATAACCAAACATACTTATTGTGTTTTCCTGAGCTATGGCAGTGCCTCATGTTTAACTTGGTATGCTTTGTTTAGAGGAGTGGCAGTCCTGTTAGTGCTGGAGCAGGCTGTGTTTCACAGGGTCCACTCTAGAGCTGATGAGCTCCACAGGGGCTGCTGCAGGCTCTGAAGTTTGGCAGCTCTCCCTGTAGAGCTCAGGAGTTCTTAGGGCATGAACCGTGCATAATTGGGACCAAGCAAAGCTGGGGCCTTTACTGTGAAGGACTTCACCAAATAACTCACTGTCCTAATAAAGCAGCTGCTTTTGCTGCTGAATAGCATTCAGGAAAATGAACGTTTACAGATCAGAAAGTTGAAAGGCTGATGGATGCTGGCAATAAATTTCTCTCCTTCTCTGCTTACTGTTGGAAATCACTGCTAAATTAAAACATGTAATCTTGGCATGGTTTTTTTTTCTCTGGATGGGGGATATTCTGCCATCAGAGTGCCTAGACTTTATGGGCTTTTTGGAAAAAAAGCTCTGTTTGTTTTTTTTTTTTTTGGTTTTTTTTTTTTTTTTTTTTTTGTCATCATGCGGAATGAACTGTGACGTACTGTTTCATCCTTTTCATTTGGTTGGGGTTTTGTTTTGCTATGGTAAAACCTTCTGTTGGAGACAAATCAAAGTTACATCTATAACAGTGCATAGCAATTCCTGGGGCCTTTTAGGAGGAAGTTTTATTGCCAGGATTCACTTTATGCACCAGAATGCAAAAAACAAAAAAAACTGCTAGATTTAAAGAGGCATAGAAAACAGTTTGTAGGAAAAGACTATCAAAACACTTTCTCTATTTAGTCATAAATTTTAATGATGGGATAAACTTTAAGATAAACCAATATTCTGGGCTACAGTCAAACAAAACACCAACTAGGTGTTTTTTTTTTTTTAATTTAAGTCTAAGAACATTCTTTTCTATTAGTGTATGTCAAATACTTGATGTTCCTTAATCCCTTTGGAGGAGGGCATGTCTCTGTAATACTGAAAATTACAAGCTCACAATAAAAAGAACCACACTTTGTTGTTTTTCTTCTTCTTTTAGATTTTTATAACAGTTCACAACCATTTCCAGAGTCTGTTGGTAAAATTGAAATTTAGATTCCTGGATTTTAATTGTATTGCAAGGTATATATAATTAGATTATTTAGCACAAGACATTGCTTTTCTCTTGTTTTTCTCTATCCCATGGCTTTGGTGGCGGCTTTTTTTTTTTTTTTTTTAATTGAAATAACTAATGTGTTTGAAGAAAATGGGGAAGAGGGAGAATGGCCCTTGCCTTGTCTGCATGGCTGTCATCAGCTGGAGCATGGTTCCAAAGATTTTTTAATGAAGACATTAAAACCCACAGGTTTTCAAGCAAGGTGGAGGAAAACAAATGTGACCTTGGAAAAAACCAAACTGTTGAAAAAAGTGCATGGAGGTCACTGGAGCTGATTGGAAATATTATTGAATCTTAAAGCTAGTTCTGTGTGTGTGTTCTTCTGACAAATGAAATAGGGCTGGTTTTGTGAAATCTGGGAAACTTTTTATTTCTTACCAAATTACCCTTACCTGTTTTTGCTTAAGTAATTGCAATGTGCATGAAAAGTGAGACAGGGAAGAATATGGGGCTATACATAAATTATTACTGTAATTAATGAGCTGGTTTAGCCCAAAAAAGTCAGTCCAGCAGGCTAGTAAGGGCCTTGGAACCTATTAACCTTGATTTGGAAGCCTAAGACTTGACAACTGGGCCAAAGCAGAGCTGTCTGAAAGATGTAAATATCTCTTTTTCTCTCTTCTTTCTTACATGCTCACTGGTGAAATGCTGCCTGACTTTTTTAACATTTCTTTTTGCAAGTGTGGTTTCTTATTGCATAGCTTGCCCAGGTGCCTTGCTACTGTGCTACTTATCTGGAAATTATTTGGGGTTTGTCCTTCTTCCTGATGAAAAACCAGTTTATCTGCGGCACTTGTTTATGCCTACAGAAATCTCACATGTTCTGTACAGATATTTTTGTGCTCTGTGTTAAGATAAATGTGTTGCTCCATGAATAATGACTCGCTTGGGATCAAATAGGACAATATTTGTTGATCAGCTGCATTTCTATCCACAGATATTGCTGCACATTAAAACAAACATGCTGTAGACGTAAAGAATTAAAGGGGAAGATACAACATGGAATTTCCTGAATAATAATAATAATAATAATAATTTTTAAAATAATTGTTGCAAAAAATAATTTCATCTGCAAGTGTTTCTTAAATGTGTTGCACATGTGTTTTCTTTTAGAGGATGAGTGGCTAGGCCTCTTCACATGTGGGTACCATATACTGACCTGTTGTGATTGTGTGATGATCTGAGCTATTTTAAAGGCTTCAGGTCTTTCCTAATCTGGATTGTTTTGACTGAGCCAGGCTAAGGAGCACAGATACAAGCAGGTATGACATTATGAGAAGCAATTTAGGACAGTAGTCTGTTCCAGCAGCAACAACAAAACAGAGCAAGCACCATGGACTCACTTTGGCTGATCTGTTTATATTCTATGGTGCATCAGTTTAGTTATATTCTGTCAACAACCCAAAAAAGTAAATCTATTTTCTACCACCTGCAGAAAAAGGACAAGTATTCTTACCCCCTGCTAGTCTCCAGCCAAAATAAGGTGGTTTCCCTCACTTTGCCTCAGTCTTAAATGCAACTGAGTAGCTTCACTCTCCCCACTACTTGTTAAATAATGTTTAAAAATTGATGTATGTTACGTGTTTTAAAACTTGCTTATACAGTCTTAAAAGATTTTACAGAGTGTTTTTATCATTATTGGATACAAGCTGTGCTTCTGAACTTAGCTGCTTGTCTCAGAATTTCTCTGGATATTTAAGGACATGAATTGATCTTCCATCAAAACCACTTCACTGCATCCCATGCAACTATGTCTGCTATAAGTCTGCACATCTTCTTCTGTGCTCCTCTAAATTCTGACACATATTAGAGAAGCTGTTGTACATTTATGACAATTTGTAATATCTGCCTTTGCTGTTTAATGATGAATTTTGAGATGTTATCGATATCTGTTGGATATCTCCCAACTTTCTCACTTGACCCAGGGAAAGAAAGAAACATATGGAACTGTAACCTGATACGGTATTGTGGATTTGTCTTGTTTTTCTTCAGCTTTTTGTAAAGTAACATTGCTTTGTTTCACAGGATATGTGCCCCATACCCAATTGAGCAGGGCTCCCCAGGAATTGTCTCTGCAGAGCAGAGAGAGCCTTTCTCTTTACTGAAAGTTGTAGATTTGTACATGATTGCTTTCTTTTTTTGTCTTTTCTCTTTTCAAATAATTGTAGGTTCATGTACTGGACAGACTGGGGAGAAGTGCCAAAGATAGAACGAGCTGGGATGGATGGTTCAAGCCGCTCCGTTATCGTTAACACGGACATATATTGGCCGAATGGACTGACGCTGGATTATGAGGAACAGAAACTCTATTGGGCAGATGCTAAACTGAATTTCATCCACAAATCAAATCTGGATGGAAGTCATAGGTAAGAAGTTTTTTGGTTTATGTGTTTAATGTGGGCATTTTCTCACAAGATGCTGCCTAAGCAATATTGTAGTTTCTGTTGCAGCGTATTCTCACATTGGCACTCTCAAAATTTTAAGCAAACCAGTGCTGTCAGAAACTTTTATCCTTCACCATCCTCACCTTTCCAGCACTGTGAAGTAGAATGTGTGCTTCTCTTCAGGGTATCCTGTAACTCTCCCAAAGACTTCTCAGAAACAGTTCCATAAAAAAAATCCTCGAATCATGTTCTTAATTGTATAAGAGTATATAGCAAAAGTGCCTCTTTTCAGTAGGTCTTCTGTGCAGTGTTGCTGAGGTATTCAGAAATGCAGAAGATAATATAAGAAAAAAATGCAGAAGATAATATAAAAAAAAGGATCATTATATGTTAGTATTTCAGTTTCATTAGTCCTAGGGACTGGGAAATTAGTGTGAAACAGTCCTTACTTGAGAGATATGTTAAAATGACTGTTTTCCTTGAACAGATTTATAGCAGTGAAGTGATTCTTTTTGATCCAGTCACAGCTATGCCTTGAGTAAGGTTATAACTGATACTTTGTATATATGTGTTTATCTCTAATTTGTGCAATGACTCTCTTCATTAGACAAACTTTCACAAGTACTGCTTGCACACACAAATAAATCACAGCTTGTGCCCAAGTTGTCATATGGAGAGATGATTTTTTCTGGGGTTGTTCTTTGCAATTTTTTGTGGAGTTTCAGCTGGTTTAGCTGGGCATTAAATAATCATTTATGTTCTCTGTTCTGACCTCTTAGGGACTTGCCCACCTTTCATCACAAATGTTAATTTAACATAAAGAAATTTATTCTACTGGTAAGATGGTTGTTTTCTGTGGATTGGCAAGTAGGGACCACAGGCAACATGCATGAAATATGTCCATTGTCTTCTGGTGATATTTATTTTGAACTCCACAATGTCTTTGTAATGCTGGTTTGAGAGGTTACATCACTTTCCTCCTAAGTTCTCCCTCTTAAGTGATTACAAGTTTATGCAGTATGTTTGTAATGGTGTTTGTTCATGGAAAGTACCTGGAGTGGGATGCAGTTTTAAATTAATGTATTTGGATGCAAGTATTATGACTAGCTTGGTTAATTGAAAACATGGGCTGTTGATATCTATTTTGAAGTAGTCCTTCATTTGCTTTATTTCACAAGAAGGAAAATTCAGTACCAAAAAGAGAGAATTATTTCTTAGAGATTGTTTCAAAAAAGACTGTCACATAAATTTTCAAGTAATGAAGAGAAAGGCATAGGAATTATCATTTACAGTAACAGCATGAGTGTTTTTTATTTTATCTGGTGTCTCCAGCCTTTCTTGTTCCAGAGCTACTGGCACTTCTGTTTTTTCGATCTTGTTTTGCTTCTGGCTTCTTTGCAGTTTCTCTCTTGCTGGTGATGTTGCACAGTGATATAAATATACTTGGGTTTGGTATTCTGTTTTTATTTTCATGGTGTTTATTCCTTGGTCTGCCACTGGTTAACCTGGGGGATGAGGCTGTGGAGGTGCTGAATTTTCTTGGTGCAAGGGGCTGACCAGCCTTGTCTGTGTGCTGACAGCTGTGTCCAACAGCTGCCTCATGGCACAGAAGGTAAGTCACCTGAGTCCCAGTAGTTATCTCATTCCACAGTAAATTCTCTGGAATTAGTTAAGCCTGTAATAAAGACCTGTATAGACAAGTAATTTAGATTTTTAGATCTACTAATTCTTTCTTACGCAGCCATAAAACCCAAAGCAGTCAAATGCTTTAAGTTGGGTTTATTTTTTTAATTGATACATTTCAGTATCAGGAATATGTCGTGGCAATTTGCTAATATATTACTATTTGAGTGGCAGAAAGGGCAGTCTTTCCTAGAAAGGAAAGCACATATGACTTCCCTTAAGCACTCAGAGGCACAAACCAATTCTAATAGCACCTGTTTTTCCCTAGGCATGTGAGAAGGTTCTGAAGATTCAAAAAACATCTGTATCCAGGCATTTTGGTTTCATTTTTTATTCTTTGCAATTACATCATAAGTGGGGAAAAAGAACTGCTGAAGTTAGGCTGTTCTGCAGTGGGGTTTTATGGGGTGGATTTTTCCTGCTGAGACCTCTTAGCCTTTGTATGTATTAAGAAAAAAGATCTCCTGGGGCTATCCAAACGGAGGGTTTTTTTGTATAGATACTGTCTTTTTTGTTATCCAGCAAATTCAACTTTTTCAATATGATATTTTACAGCTGTAATTCTGTATTTTCTCTAATTATTTTGTTCATCTTTTTCAGTAACTAATTCACTAATACTAGAAAAAAACCCGCAGTTTCTAATTCTGCAACCAAAGCAAAACCCTTTTAGATTTTCCTTTTTCAGTGGAAAAAAATCACCCCAGTAAACCCCACAAAGCCTTTAGTCATTTTTCCTAGCCATCTGCAACCCCTCGAAAAAAAAACAACCAATAAAAAGCCACACCCACAGTTTTCCACCACCATCTCTAAGAGGGCTGCTGGTTAAAGTTTTTTCCTTAAGAGTTATGTGTGGAGGAGAGCAAGATCATTATCAAGTGCCTCATCTAATTAAAACCAGATTCTTTGGTTTATTTAGAAACTGCCAGTTCTGGTGATTTTTGTTGTTGTTGTTGATATTTAGACCATTCTTCTAAATTGCTGCTTTATAGTTATACTTACTTGCTTTGAGATTTTTTGTTTCTCAATTTCTCTTGATCCGAGCAGATTCCTTTATCCTTGTGAAGTGTTACTAGTTTTTCTGATGCTTTACCTAATGTCAGCATGTCTAGGAAAATATGTGCTTCTGGAAGTTGGCACTATTGAAATAAAAAAACCAAAGGAGTTATTGAAAGGCACATATCTCTGTAAAAATTGGGTCTTCTAGATCTGGATAATTTTGGTAACTTAGAAAAAGAGGCAGATAAGCAAAGATTTGATCTGTCAAGTTTTTTGGTTTTGCATGACAGGAAGTGGGAGAGAGTCTGTAGCAGGTAAGCAATTTTAAAAGCTTCATGTAAAGTAGGATGGTGTAAGTTTTAATTGCTTTGGGAGAAATATTTGGTAGTAACTAACATCCTTCTGTTAAAAAAAAATCAAACAGTCCAGAGAACTGATTTTGTGGTTTCAAAGGTGAAAAAATACAGTGTAAACAGGAAAAGATTTTATTTGGTGTCACTGACTATTAAAGTATTGAAGTTCAGCCTCAGAGAATATGCAGAGAGAGAAACAAATCATTAGGCTTGATTACTGGGGTTCAGTGGAGTTTTTGTCACCTCTGTGACTGGAGTCACAGTGAGCCACTAAACCAGTGTGCAGCATGACAGCTCTGGCTGTAGTACTCAGTTAAATATGTGGTAGAGTCATAAATTCGTGAGAAAATTTCTCTAGCAAATTTTACAGGGATGATTATGGTTCATTACCTGCTAGCCCTGGGATTTACTAGCCCAAGCTGCTCCAGTGTTGGGCTCATTAGAATAAAGACGAGGAGCAAAGAACTTGATGACTAATGCCCTTGATTTGCCAGTGGGAGAAAGGAATGAACAGTTTTTCATGTCAGAATGCAATAATTAAAGAACTAAATTGATGCACAGAAGAGATGGTTTGTTTTTTTGCAGCTCTTGCCCTGCTCTTATCAGAGGGAACAGTTGCTTTTTGTGGGACTAATTAAAAAAAACTGAAATGCAGACAGCTCTCCTGTGAGTAGAGTCCCCAAGATAGGTTGGCCTGCTAAAGGAGTTCTTGAATTAATTTCCTCTTCCTTTACCCTGCAGCAGCAGTTCTAATTAATAAGTTAACACATTACTGGCTGAAGGGAAATGCACTTACAAGGTCCCCCAGGAAGTGTTTGTGCTAATGAGATGTTTTTTGAGGCCACTGTAAGAAAACATACTTTCAGCAACTGTCAGAAAGCTGGGAAGCTCTTGCAAGAGGTGAATGTCTTGAGTTTGCACTTGAGCATTGATTTTTCTAGTTTCTCTTTTCAAGCATCAGCTCATGTCTGTCTGCCAGATGATTAGTTGCAGATGTGTTGAAGCACTAAAAATACTGTATCCCTGCATTTAGAAGAGGATTTTTTTCCTTATTTGCTTATAGTGCGTACAGTACATGACTATGTGCAAGGTATAAAATCTAATGTCCTGTTTAGATCTTACTGTATATTTCTGTGAGATAAAATTGCTTAGCACCTCTAAGGAACAAGGAGGAACCAGTCAGAAGGTGAGAAGCCTGTTTCAATACCTCACCAATACAGGCCACTGCAGAAGCCAAATAATGCTCTAATTAAAACTGCTAGAGAATCCTGCATAATCAGAATTAATTAGATTATTTAGACATAGAACTAGGGTGAATTTCTTGGTTCTTCCTCAAGGTGCTTCAGAAAAAAGAATGCTGGAAAGGTGGAGCTTTAGTACATCTGAATTGCCTGAAAAATGACAACAGAATAACTTTATTTTTCAACCATCATTTGATTTCTGGTTGACTTTTTCAGACTTTCATTGCAGGTGGGATTTGAAATGTCATGGCTAGACCTGTTTGTTATATATTCTTTCTGGAAACACATGGCAATTGTGGCTTAAAGAAGTGGCAAAAGACAGAAACACTGTGGTCTGAAAAGAGAGCATTATATCCCACAAATCATGCTTCTTGCTTGCTTTCTCAGGTAATTAAAAGCAGGCTTGTCTTCTGATAGGAATATTGGGACAAGCATTCATGGTAGAAATGCAGCTTAGCTTTGTGAGTTTGCTTTACAAATGTTTTTGTTAGGTTGGCAGCAGAGGAAATCCTGTGAGCTGAGAGAACCAGAGCTCCCTGCCCTCCTTGTGGCATCCTTCATGTGGTATTTTATGAGTGTATCTTAGTCTTTGATCCTGATTCATGCTCTCAGAGCTTTGGCCACTTGCTAACATTTCCAGTTGTCACAAGCTGAAGATGTGTCATTCCTGCAATTTTGTTAATACTCAAAGCATTAAGAATTCTGTAGATAGCAAAAATTATTTTGTTCAAAATATTTTAATTTGCTTTGTGCAAACCTCCTATATGCTTTCTTTAATATGATGAGCACTAAAAGCAGTTTTTTCCCCCTTTCTGATAGCCTGGGAGATGGTAATAGGTATGGGATCCCCATAGGCACACAGGAGAAATGGAGTGAAACATAAATGTCAAAAATGCTTGCACCCTGCCCTGGAGACAGAACACAGGCAGCCTCAGGGGTCGCCTGAAAGGAGTTTTGCTACTCTGAAGCTGGAATGTTAATGGTTTAGAGACATACAGGCCAGAACATCTAAAGCACCCCAGTTTTTCTGCAGGTGTTCTGATCAGATCTTGAGAATAGAAAACTGTAATGCAGCAAGAATAAAAGGCATTTGGTTTATGGAAAGTGTTTGCTTGTTTACTTTTATGGAGAAATGCTGGTATGCTTGGATATAAAACATCTGTTAATATTCTAGGAGGGAAAATAGTAGTTCTTATGATATTTAAAATTAAAATTATCTTGATTATTGGTGTCTTCTTTTGGTGATCTGAATTATTAAATTTCATAGCTATAACAGCTTTGAATGCTAGCGTTAGTTGAAAAAGAAAAAAAGGCAGGAAATCCTGGTTGTAATAAAGGACATGAATTTAATGTTTTTTGCTCATTTTGCTGTTAATTTTTATTTAACAAGAGTTTGGTCTTTATCTGAAATGCATGTTCTCCTGAAGCAATGTCTTTTTTGTCATTGTTGATATAAAACTCGATAGACTATCTAAGAAGGTTCTAGGTATCTATTCTAGGTATCTATTCTAGGTATCTAGGTATCTATTCTATTTCAGAGTTCGGTAGTCCCTTTTGTAATTTCTACTTTAGCTTGTTTATTGTTTGTTTCCTTTCTTTTCACAAAGTGTTTCACAGGACTCTTTAACAGAATAGGAATAGAGCAAAGGTGAATAGATATAAATTGGATCTATATTTTCTCCAGACAGTAGAACACATTATTTATTGTAATGGCATCTCTGATTACCATGATGATAAATAGTTTTATTTGGGAAATTGTGATATTCAACACAGAATTTAATTTCTGTGGAAACTGCTTGTTTTCTCTCTGTTTCTCTTCTCACCTTTCTTCTCTGCTGTCCCTTTATGTATTTCCTTCCCAGCAAACTCAACAGAAATGGTGGCTTTTTAAATGTCAATCACAATCCAAAATTTTAAGGCAAATTTGTGCAATTATGTGCCTGATGCAGGGAAGATTATTGAAGTTTGTGTATGCTTAGTACCATCTAATACAGAGCCAATTTACATCTTGCTGAAGCCCTGGAGATGTCTCCTGAATGAATAACATTGCTCCTTATCCCCAGCTCTCACTTTCCCATTGTCTCTTGCACCTCTTACTAAACGAGATTAAAAGTGCAGCAGTCTGAAAGAACCAAGGAGCTTGGTGAAGTATTATAGGGTGGAGTGACTTTTCCTGTCATGTCACTTGTTCCAGTCAAGCCTGGCCTGATAGTGTAGCTGTCTCCAAGGATGTGTGACATCCCATCAGCCCAACTGCACCTGCAGCGCTGTACCTGGAACCCAGATCAGGGCCAGGAATGTGGAGACCTCTCTGTCCCCAACCCTGTGGGGTGCTTGTGAGCCACCGTGCAAATAGGAGGCACGTCCTCCCATCAGCACTGTGCAGCAGCTGAGTACTACAGGTGACACTCCGGTCACCTTCATCCACCTGGGTGTGTTTAATAAATAATCAGTCAAGGCAGAAGTCGGGACCCCTCACCAAAAGGAGAGCTCTGCAGTTCCTAGTGCTGGTTATGCTGAAGCATAACTGCTCACTGCAGCCATCAGAAGGTTGTTTCCTGCTCATTCTCTTCTTCCTTTTCCTGTTTTTTTAATAGTTGGGCTCTCCAGCTCCTTCTTCCTGCTCCTCATTAGGGAGTGGAGACTCATTGAGCTCTACTTAAACCACTGCTCCCATGCTGGCGCACACTGTGTGGCTGCTGTTCAGCAGGGCTGCAAGTGTGGCCTGTGGAGGATGTTCAAGGGAGAAAAAGCCCTGCTGATTTTTCTGGTTGGAAGTGAACTATCACCTTGTAATGGTTTGCTGGAAACAAAGATTACAGAGTATATGTTACTGATAATACTGATCTTAATGAGATGCAAGAAATACACACTTGTATTTGGGCCCAAAGCCATCTTCATGCTTTGCAACCTTATATCTGCTGAGAAAAATAATAGGAGTTGAGGAGTAGTTGCTTCAAGGCTGTGACTGACAGCACAGTCAAATGAAGGGCTCCTGAATCTCTCCAGATAAAGGCTGGTTTAAATAAGGGTCACAGTTCACCTGATGCATTGTCATATGAATAGATGGTTGCCTGAAAGTTAGGCATGTCTAAGAGCAGCTATTGTACTCAAAGATTTATTTCCATTAGTGGTGGGTACAAATCAGATGTAAAATTCCTCTGTGTGGTGGGGGCTTTTTGGTTGGTTGGTTTTGATTTCAAGTAAGAGATTCAGAATGCTTCATAAAAATGTGTCTTCTCTTTTTAAGGGAATGCTGTCTTAGGTGGAGGTTTGATTATGGTGGGAGTTTTGGACTTTAACTGCTTCTGTTTCATATGACAAAATGTCATATGTGTCATTTGTCAAATGTCATACAATATGTCATACATACAGACTTAGCTCCAAGCCTGCTCTAAACTAAAATTCAAATCTGAAAACATTTAGGGTTTGGGGGTAGGGTTGGTTAAAATGTTTGCAGATTTAGAATGTCTTTACACTTGGTATGGTACCGGAATGTGTTGTGTCATCCTGGCTTCACTGTTTGACTGGCAGGTTTCAGCTTTAAATGATATTACAATGGTCTTTTGTAAGATGTTTAGTTGGTGCATTTAATTAGAAGCAAATATATACCTGACTCCAGACAGAGATAAGAAAGAAAAGATAGTATGTCCTACTTTTGAGTGCAAAATATCAAGAAATAGAATATTTTTTTTGGTGTAGAATTGGAACACTAGAGAATTCCAAGGGAATCTGTATCTTTTTCTCATTAGTAGAAAAAAAATAGAAGCTTTAAGGGTACTGCATCTTTTTCCTGAAGCTGAGGTGAAAGAACAGTAATGACTATAGTCTCTTTGTACTCAGAGTCATTGGCAGAAGGCACCTTCAAGCTTCTTGCTTTCATATTCTCTTCTGTTATATTTTAACAGCAAATATTTGGGAAATAAGAGCATTTTTGTTATCTGTGAAACCATTTCAGTTAGACTTATTTCCGGAAGTGATGCCTATGGTCTGGGGGTGTTTTCTCAGTAAATATATGGATAATTACTGTCTTCCGTGCAAGAAGAAAATTGGGAGACTGTTGTTCATAGTGGGCCTTATTCTGAAGGAATAGCAGGGCTGTGTGTCAATCCCTACTGCTTCCAGTTCAGGAAAGGAATGGTGATCCCCACTGTTCAGGAGAACCTTGCCTAGGGAACACACTTCTACTTAGGCAGTTAAGAAGAAGGGAAGTGGGAAGAAGCACTCCTGTAAGTGGTACTTGTGTGGTGGCCCTGCTTTGAGCGGGGTGTTGGTCCAGAAGGCCTCTGTAATCCTCTCCATCTAAAATTTTTATGTGATTCTGAATAAAATAGAAGTAAGAATTGTGCTACTTAATTCCAGTTCTGAGAATCTTAGGTGCGGATAATTAGTTTCTACATCACAAGAACCTGGAAAAACTGTCTTCAATGATGTTTGTGCTGCATTTTTGTGATGGTTAATGAGCATGTCTTTGTATATATACATAAAATATATGGGTATACTCTTTAATTTTGTTTATGAACCTGGAGAGAGGCAGTGACCCAGTTTGCTTAGAAGTGATACTATTACCATGGCAGAAAATCACTAGAACTCTGTTTAATGGCACTGCTTATAGTAAAAACAATAGCTTAATAATTATCATAATAATGAAAGTAACTTTAAGGATTTCTTTAGAGTGAAAAACTACTTTACTTTGGAGTATTTTTAGATGGTCCAAAAGAGGAACTGGGAGAGATGAATGGACAGCTAGTTGACCAGTTTGTCTCAGCATGAAATCCGCTGATGCTGGAATTGGTGGACGTGGTATATCAGCAGGTAGCAGCCAGACTTGCACAAAATCAGCTGGCATTCCCCCACTTCATGTGGTGGCAGAGAGCCCTGCAGGCATGGACTGATTAAGACATAAGAAGTACCAACAGATCTAAGTAAGGATTTCAGTTAGCATCTCTTGGGCTTCTCAGCATCAGTAGACAGCCTATAAATCGTCTTCCTGTGTTGTTCCTTCATATAGTTCCCCAAAGGGGCAGTAGTATATTTGTTTACCAAAAATAAATAAATACAAAGTTCTGATCAACAGTACCCTAACTTCTTTTCATAGAAGCTGTGTTCAGGAAAAACTATCACATGAACTGTATTTGAGCATTCATTTTCTCCCTGTGCTCTATTAGGCAAGCAGTGGTTAAAGGCTCCCTTCCACATCCCTTTGCTTTGACACTGTTTGGGGACACGTTGTACTGGACTGACTGGAACACACATTCGATCTTGGCCTGCAGCAAGTACTCTGGGGAGGACCTGCGTGAAATACATTCCAACATATTCTCTCCCATGGATATCCATGCCTTCAGCCAGAAGAGGCAGCCAAATGGTAAGCTGTCTTGCAGTCTTTTTTTAATTGCAAGCTGGAACTGATTTGCAAAAATCTTAATTAGTCTTTCTGTATGATGCTGGGTGGCTTCACCCACGTCATGATGCAATTTTTCCAGTGCAGAGAATAACAAAAGACCCAAAGGGAAACCAGATATTCCCTACATTTTTTGCAGGGATTTTTATGTGCAAGTATCACCCCCTCCCCTCCCCATCTCTTACTTTTTTTCTGCCTGGCACATTTATGTTGTTGTTGTATTTTTCTGTTTTCTGTACCACAACTTCAGGCAACACAGTATTTTTATTTTTTGAAGTGGTAATTCCTGAGTGGAAAGTAATGTTAATTTGGCAGATGATATTAAGCAGGACTAGCTCTGTGTAGTAACCACTGTCTTAACCATTCTGTTAATTTACTGTGTTTATATTTTGTTTTTATACATGCATTCAGCACCAGTATGCTGAGGAGTTTGTAAAAATGAGAAGAGCAGAGCTGAAACAAAGTTCTTGTGTAGAGCTAAGTACTACTTTCCCCAGAAGGGAAACATTCAACATCCGTGCATTTTGATACCATAAATACCCCACTACTCAGCACTTGGAAATAATTTTTACTTGTTCTATGTTTATCATTTCCCCCTTTAATCTGTGTTGCTGCCACTGATTCTACCACTCAAATGCTGTATGTGTCTTAACACATGATATGAGGTCATTCGTTATCAGAAGCATTAATCTGTGTGATTTATGTTTAACAGCTACAAACCCATGTGGAATTAATAATGGTGGCTGCTCCCACTTGTGTTTGATGTCTCCTACCAAGCCCTCTTATCAGTGTGCATGTCCCACTGGTGTGAAACTTCTCGAGAATGGAAAGACCTGCAAAGATGGTAGGCTTTATTTTTAAAAAAATCCTTTAGATTAAGCACAAATTAGTTTTTGGAGGGAAAGGGATTCTTTCAGCTGCACTATATGAATGATGCACCTTAGGGGTGGCAAATTCTGAAACTATGTATGTGTTTGCAGTACAGATAAGTGATTGGAAAATGCCCTCTACATTTTAAAAAGGAAACATTCTCCTCAGGGAAGGGCAGGTTGCCTCCAGTTACAAGATTTAAGTTGTGGTTCTGTCTTTGTCACTAACTCCGTGAAAATTTTGGGGAGCTCTGTTATTTCCCTTTTCTTAGAGAAAAAGATACCTATCTCCTCTGTTGTCTCTGAAATGTTTCTGACATTATTGATCATGAAGTATTTGGCTAATAAGATTGTACAATAACCCCTTTTTAATTTTTTTAAAAGTCTGGTGTCCATTTATTATACACACATACACCTGACATCTCTCTCTGAAAATAATCCCATGTTCTTAGAGGTGCTGAAAGTCCTAAAATTCAAGACATGATCAAGATGTAGAGCTGCAAGCACTGACCCAAAACTGCTTTTAGTCTCTCATTGTGGGCTAATGTACATGATTTTAAATTGTTATACTTTGTAAGTGTAGGTTTTGTCATGTTGAGCTGTGGTTGCTGTAGGATGCTAGCAGACTCAAAATTAACACTGGGAGATAATTAGCTAGATCATAAATAACCATCTTTTATGCAGATCATCTCTCTAGGACAGAAGTAAATAGAGGAAAAAACAATACAGCAGAGCTTAGTGTAAATAAGCTAAATAAAATGTATACAGAAATATTTTTTTAAATTAGAGTTTTAGATTTTAAAAATTATTCCAGGCTTGTCAGCTGTGTTCAGAGTTTTCTTTAATTTCATGCTATTTCATGCTCGCTGCTGATTATTTTTGTGTGTCTCTGTGAACCTTGTTAAAATAAATTGCTGCTTTTATGTGAAAAACAGCTCCCAATTTAGCCTGGCAGGATTGTTTATAAGAATTCCCCCATATACAAACAAGATGTTTTTCTTCCATTTCCCTTGGTGAAAGGAGAAGTTTTAATAATACTGCTCTGGGTTGGTTGTATGTTGTCAGAATGTGACACAAATCCATGCACTTTTTCAAAAATACTTGATATGCACAGATAAACTCCAGTGTATCAAAGTAAATTGCCAAGGGTAGGTAGATGAATGGCATTAAAAATCCACCCCAGAACCTTACTAAAACGATTTCTCATGCAGAGATATTCAGAATCATCAGCTCACTTAGCCATTTCTTATGCCTCAGAATTTATAACTGTTGCTCTTTTCTCCTACTCCCTGAACACGAGAAGCCAAATTTTATGTTCCCAGTCAGTCATAACATGAATTTGATTTACAGAATATAAGCCACCACTGTATTTGAAATATTGTTAACCAAGTTTTTCCAGTATGTTGTCCACTTGTATGCAAAAAACTTTATACAGGAGCATTTCTCTTATGCTTGTCAATATCATGTTGCATTTTAAACCACCATTCTGCTGCTGTATATTTTGGGAACATTCTGCCTCTGCCTTTTCAGGAAAAATGGGTGGGAATAGGTGAGAAAATTGACACTGTTTATTTAGCTTAGGTCTTAGAAAGGAGACAGCACATAATCCAGATGAAACAAGCTACTGAAATTTTTCATCAGGTCCATTGGTTTTGTGCAGCTTTGATCCTGTGCAGGGCTAATTTCTGACATACTCATGCAGGAAGTTCAGCATTTAGAGCTAAGCGTGCCTCAAAATAGTGAATTTTTTTTTTTTAAATATATTTTTTTTAACTCTCTCCCTGAAGGGAGGTGCAGACTCCTAAGCAGGCTTAGGGCTTTTGTGAATAACCTCCAACTTTCCAGAGCTCTTCAAGGCACAGATTTCCTGGAATTCCTTCCTGTAGTTGCAAAGGCTGCAATTATTAATTTGGGGGAGGGAGGAGAGCATGGCACTTGAACAGAGCCAGAGTAGCCATAGACCGGAGTTCAAGATGTAAAGCTGCACTTGTCTGTGTGGGGACTTCATTTCTTAGGCTCCTTGAGGACCCCTGGGAAGTAAATTTGTTTTCTCATCTTCAGGTGTGCAGGGTGGGGGATTGATTCTAGTTTCTTGGGCTGTTTTTTCCCCCTGTACCTGCCTGCTCTCTATATGTGCTGTGAAAGTAGAGCTGAACCCTGAGAAGTGAACATTTTTACCTCAGATAGTTTCAGTATACAGCTGTAATGCTGCAGTGCTGATTAAATCTGTTTGCAATTAGAATGTGTACATGACTGTGGGAGAGACTGGTGACTGAGAAGTGAAGAAAGGTGAAAAATTAGGATGTTTCTCTTCATTAAGATGGTTTTGTCTTCTAGCAGTAGACTAAGATCAGACTGGTTCCTAAATCAAATTGTTTCATGGTGAAATGAGCCTCTTTAAGGAGAGAGCTTCATTTCTTACTGTGCTGTGGAGAATACTGGCCAGCACTGGAAAGATTTTGATGGGTGAATTTTGAATGTGTGTTTGTGGTGTTTGCAGTGCCTTGGCATTGACAGATGATCCTGGCAGCCAAAGGTGAGGCTGGCTGACCCTCCCTGAGCAGTTTCCATGACAACCTAGCATTTTTGAATAATCTTGGTTTATAGGAAATCTTTTTCTTCCCTTGCCTTTCTCCCAGTGCTAGTTTTTTTTTGTAGGATTTTTTTAATCATACCTTAGAGGAGTTTTACTATTTCTTGTAAGATCTGTGAATACAGTAACACACACATTCCAATTTTGAAAGTTTTCTCCACAGTGTTTCGGGAAGGGGTGATACCTTAGAATAAAATATCTATTTTTCTAATACCTGATAATAAAAAATCAAAACAGTGAAGTATACTGAGATGTGAGCTTGTAGCAAGGTTTTAGCTCCCCCATTGCCTGGGTGAAAGTTTGTAAATCCCTGTCCCTCAAGCAAAAGAGAGGCAAAATAAGTTATTTCATGGTCAGATGTTCCTCTATCATGTGAAGCAGAGTCCTTTCTGAGCACCCAGGCAGGACTCAGGTCTTCTACCAGAGAGCTTTTACCACCTTGTGTCATATTATTGGTAATGTATTGTTCTTCTGCACAACATACTGGAATTTCTCTTTTTCAGTATTTTGTGTGCTGCTGTTTTGAGTTTGACAGTGCTACATTTAAATGATCTTTTGATAGTTATAAGACAAACCTGAATTTTCTTATATAAATGAGTTTGTCATTGGAGTTACATTCTTATTAGTGCTTGAAGATCTCTCTGTCCATGTGCTCAGCTTCTGTCTTTGCCTGTAAGGAGTTTTACTGGTGTCCTGCAGTTGCTCCTGCCAGTAGTGAAACGTGGTTTAAACTGAGAAAACCTGTGGTGACTTCGGCTGAGCGAGGAGGTGTGAGTTCCCTCACTGAGAAAAAGCAGTGCTTCACACTTCAATTTCAGCCTTGCTTTGGCCATCCTGTTCTCTTCCAGGAAAAGAGTCTTTATTTTGCCCATGGATATTTTCATCCTGTTTTCCTGGTAGGCTTGGAGGCAGGAGCAGAATCTTGCTCTTCCTTTTGCAATATAGGGCTGTCCGCTGCCTAATTTCCTTTGTCAGGAATGGCCAGGATCCTGATTTGACAGCACATACCAGGGTGTTAGTTTCACACCTTCATTCTTTAGTTTCTTTTAAAGGAAAGAAGAAAGATATGATTAATTTCAGATGCGTTTTCTTTTGCCTTTGTAGTTTTAAGGTTGAGCTTACATTAAAAACTCTTGTTTGTATTGTTGCATCAGGGACTCTTTCACAATAGTAACTTTAAAACTGGGGAAAAATATTTAGGAATTAAATGTTTTGATCAAATGTGAAGTAATTCTATTTGGGATGTATTAATAATAGTGATTTTTCAGATACAAGGAATACATTATACATGTCTTAGATATAGCACTTCTTTTGTATGCATTCCTGAGCATGTGTCTGTGTAGGTCAGCAACCACTGATGGTTTTAAAGTTCAATAACTTTCAAATGACTGAAGCCTGTATGTCATTGAGAAGATGTAATTAATTGCAAAGGTTAGAAGGGCATTGGACTAAAACTGGTCATTGCATGTATCTTCATGCTTGCTCTGCTTCCCCCTTTCTCCCCCTTCCCTTGACTTCAGCTAGCACACAGATTTAATTTTAGAATTTTAATAGTGAGTTTTTGAGGCAAGTATTAGTTCCAGTACTAATGTAATGCACCGTCCATGAGCTTGTAATCCCAGCTTTCAAAATGTTTAATAAAAGTAGGCTAAAGCTCTCAAGACTAAGAGTCTGGAGTAAGGCTTATATATCCATATTTAGACAAGTAAGGGACTTTCAAAAAATTGCTAACTATCTTGAATATCCTGTGACTTGAGGCACTGCTTAAAATAATCTTGAGCCTAGTCCACAAGTTGAATAGTTTAGAAACAGAGGGAGAACTGCCTCAGGTCTGCATCTGGCTACAGCCTCCATGTGCACTTTGAAAGCATATAAACCAGCTGAGGTTTGAGGTGTTTTACGTTTGTGGCTTGTTCCAGTTCTTCTAATAAGTGCTGATAAATTTTTAAAAAGCCATTAATGAAGTTATGCTTGCATGCAACCTGCATTGTCTCTTTCTGTTTTTGAAATATGATTCTGTACTCATGGTATTCTCTCTCATATGCTGAGAATTAGACGTTCGATTTTTCTTAGGCAAGGCAAGAGGTCTGGAGATCCTACTGTAATCTTAGCTTTTGATACATAACTGTTCTTTGGAGTAGAAGTGAATAAAATTGATTGATTCTGTCACGTCATGACACCCTTGAGTACCTTAAGCAACCTCTGAGTGGTGATCAGTGCCTAGCCAGGTAAACTTTGCACAGCTCGTGTTTGCCACACTTGAAACCACCTGGGGTTCTTTTCCCTGGCTGTTATCAAGGCAGTAATGGGATCAGTCTATAAATGCGCCCAGCTCTTGCATTTGTTATTTCTGCTATTATCAGGACAAGCCTGAAGGTATTCAGTGATCTTTCCCTCAACCTGCCTGGAGGTGTGGTGCTTCTCTGCTGATGAGTTTCTTTTTCCAAGGGGAACGACTGCTGGTCTAACTAAGCAGCTGAGATACTGGTTTGCAAATGTTTGGGTAATAGCTCTGAAGTAAGCTTTAAACTTTTTATCGCCTGGTTGGAGAGCTGAGGGCTGATGTTTGATGGAGGAATTGGAATGCTAGCCAAGCCCCCAGATAAAGACCATGAAATTCTTAGCTCCGGGTTCCAGAGTACAGCACAGCTGAAAGCCAGTCATTTCCCAGCGCTGAGTTAAAACTTAAACACAGTGGGCTGTTTGACTGAACAACTGTTGCAGGCTGAAAGCAGGATACTGAAGCTGTTGAAATGGGTCATCTTTGGGAAGAATGGGAAGGTCAGTTGGTCAATTTTAAGGGTGAATTCGAGCTTGGGCATGGTCATACTGAACTAAGTCTTTCTGGAGACCTGGCATTGGTTCTTTGAAACATATATATGTTTTGAACTCTGAGGTTTAGGCATTTGCTCTAGGTTAGGTTTACCTGATAATGCAAAAAAGATTTTTTTTTTTAATTGTTAATATGTCATTATTGTGCTTAAAAGACAGGTTGGATAAATGACTGTGAGGTTGCTAAGAAAATGTAGTATGGGTTTCTTCCTTGAACCTGAATTGTAGGGATTAGTTATGTGCTAAGACTTTCTATGAACATAATGCATCTGTCTCCTTGAATTTTAATGCTGGATTTCTTGTTGCACTTAGTAGCAACAAATACAGATGTACATAGAGACTGCTGTGTCAAGTAATTATAAAAAAACCTCTTTCTAACAGACCTTTTTTCCATTGGCTATGTCACATGCTTTACAGTATTTTGAAGGATACATAGGCATGTGATTACAGGTTCCCCTCTGATTAATTAATGCATAAGAGTTGCTCACTAGAAGAACAGTTTAGAAGTGTGTACATGTATTTCTGAACACAAGGTGTTTTAGGGCAGAAGATCCCAAAGCTGATCTTAGTCAATTCTGGACTACCAATCAGAAACACTTGTAATAATATCCTCAACTTCAGTTGTTGGAAGGTGCTGTTTCCTGCACCACTGTGAAAGTGTCTTAGAGGTTTTTTAACACATTATGCTTGCTGTAAATGAGGCAATGGCTGCTCTGGCATCTCTCCAAGGTCTGGCATGCAGTGAGGTTTCATCTAGCACCATTATCAATGACTGTCATTTTTAAAAAACGAATTTGGCATCAAACACCAAATTCTTCTTTCATCACCAATTTACTTACTTCAGTTGTAGCTCTTTCACTCTTAGACATCAAAATGGAGACAGGGAGGCAGTTTGGTTTGGCAATTGCTCATTTTCACTGCATGTTCATGCATTTGTTTTACTAAGCCTTCCCCACCCTCCCCCTCATCCCCCATCAGTCCCTGCCGAAGCTGTCCTCTCACTCTTTGAGGAGAGCCATTGCACCACACTTTCCCTGCAATTATGTATGCATTTTTAACCTTAGCTCAGGCTTCCCTCAGGCCTAAGCTGCTCTTATCTCCCTAAGACTTCAAACTGATAAGCCAGTTTAATTGGAATGGGGTGTGGTGGTTGTTTATCCTTCATTAATTGAAATCTGGTGACAGAGAATAGAAAATTAAATGAAAATGAAGTAGATTAGACAATAAGTGCAACTGTCATTGATAGTGCCATTAAACATGCTATGTTGCCTATGCAAAAACATCTTCTGCAGTGCAAGCTGATCTTATTTATTGTGATTCTGACTTTTGACCCAAAAACCAGTAAGGCTTTTGTGTGCTTTAGCTCAAAATTACTTTATAAGACATTGTTATTTATCTTCATGTCTTCAATAATCTTGTTCTTAACAAATGTGGGAGAAGGTGACAGCCCTCCTGCTCTGCATGGTCATTGCACAGTGGTCTGTTCCCAAATAAGAGTTTCTCCAAAAAGGTTTAGTTGTGATGTTCTATGTTACATATTTGCCATTTATAAGGGGTTGTTGAAAGATACAGCTTCTTTGTTGTGGTTGTCCTCTCACCAGCAGGAGCAGTCAGGAAATTACCTGCATAATTGGTTTCTCATCTAAGAGGTTGCAGGCCATCTGTTGGTTTGCATAAAATAGCAGCATAGTTGCTGCATATCTATTTCAGTAATTTGGAGGGAATGATACTGATAGAGAACATGTGCAACATGGTACATTCTGGAAAAGGAAAGGACCACTGAATTTTCTCTGTAAGCACATCTGACTTGTTCTGCGGAAGAGTAAGCAGAGACATTGTGAGCAGCTTCACATTTGAAGCCTTGGAGGGGAATTCTCTGCTGGTACCCAGCAGTTTGGTTAGGTCCTGTTGTTGGGAAAGGACAGACTCAGGTTCTCTATTTCCAGGATTTTTGCACAATGTTTGCAAGGTGTTTGTGTTTGTTCTGTCGCTGCAGGCGCCACTGCGCTGCTGCTCCTGGCCCGCCGGACGGACCTGCGGCGTATTTCCTTGGACACGCCCGATTTCACGGACATTGTGCTGCCGCTGGAGGACATCCGGCACGCCATCGCCATCGATTTCGACCCCCTGGAGGGATACATCTACTGGACGGATGACGAAGTGAGGGCCATCCGCCGTTCCTTCCTCGACGGCTCGGGCAGCCAGTTCGTGGTCACGGCTCAGATCGCGCACCCCGACGGCATTGCCGTGGACTGGGTTGCCCGCAACCTGTACTGGACAGACACCGGCACAGACCGCATCGAGGTCACCAGGCTCAATGGCACCATGAGGAAAATCCTGATATCAGAAGACCTGGAAGAGCCCAGAGCTATTGTGCTGGATCCTATGGTTGGGTGAGGGGCTGTTTGCGAGCATCTTTAGAAATACTAGTCATGCAAAGAAGATACCTCTGTCCGCTTCTATGTAGATAATGGGATGCAGTGATAAACTTCTGAGCTTTCCAAATAAAAATACTGGCGTTCTCTGAAGGCTCTGAGACACGAGTGCTGCTGCTGTATTTTGACCACCTGAGTAGTCACCTTATGTGTCTATGTTTTATTATTTTTAAAAATATTTTTGTGGACTGTGTGAAACAGCTTGTTTATTCTACCTAATAGCATTGATTATATTGTCTTGCTGAGCAGATTGATACAGGAATTTTGTGTGTTTACATGACAATTATTTCTGAATGGTTTGGGCATCTTTATCTGGATAAAAAATTATTTTTTGTTTAGAAATGTGACTTTCTGTGTGCTGTGTGGTTTTGGGGAAGAGTAGTCCAGAAGAAGATATAAGAATATTGGAGGTTTGTATTAATAAGGTTTTATTTCCTTTGCAGGTATATGTACTGGACTGACTGGGGAGAAATCCCAAAAATTGAGAGGGCAGCGTTGGATGGCTCAGACAGAATTGTTCTGGTGAACACCTCACTTGGCTGGCCAAATGGTTTGGCTCTGGATTATGCAGAAAGCAAAATATACTGGGGAGATGCCAAAACAGACAAAATAGAGGTTCGTAATTGTACCCGCATTTTTTATTCCATGAAGTTATATAGTGTCGTTTTGCTTTTCTAAATGTTCATATTCTGATACAGTCAGAAAGGGTGATGGGATGGTGGTTGAGTTGTGCTTGGAGAAACAATTCTGTTCTTCTCAGCCTTTGGGCGAGTTAATGGCTATTCTTCCCTCATTTTTTTGTGTAAAGTAAGAATTTTATCCATGTAGTAGGGCTGTCTTTGTAAGAATGTGTGATAAGGGCTTGTTAAATAAGTCAATTCTTAGGTCGTCAGGGGAAGAAGCTTTTTACTGGGATTAGTATGTCATTAAAAAAAAATTATCTTTCATTCTTTGCACTACTCAGTTTTGAGCCTAGTAAAACATATTTTAAAGAAATAAATCTTACTCCACATATAATTATTTGTACTTCCAGAAATCCTTTACATTTTGCATCTTCTTTGCATCTACCTTTTCTTAGAGTTTCAGCAAAAGCATAGGTTTTTCCTTTTTTTCTGGTATGTCCAGTTGAAACTTTTAATTTAAAAAAAAGAAGCACTTCTAGCCCACATTGAAAGTCTTGCATATGTTTTGTTGTGTAAGAGTTATGAAACAAATTTGACATTTTTTATCTCTCAGTCTTTGAGAAAAGACTATTGTTTAGCATTTAATCAGTTTGCTGTCAAAAGCTTTTGTTGAAAGTGGAAGGCTTGACTGCTACCTGGTGCTCAGGTCTGCCTTTGCTATATCCTGGTAGATTTGCCTTCCTTTGATGAATTATGGTTTTCCTTGTTAATTCCTAACCATTGCAAATAACATTTAGCACTTACTGTGTTAGGCACAGTCGTATCTTTTCTGGATTACAAAGCTACTTTTTCTTATTTATAACTACAAATAAGTCAAGGTGAAGTCACAGTCATGTGCTGGAAGGTCACATTTATTCTCAACTGTTTATTCTCGTTTAGAGCCAAAGTAACTCCACTCTTGCAAGGTGAGTTGCTTTGAAGCACTCATTGGGAGAGCCTCAGGGAGCAGAGCTTTCTTTGTCTTAAAAATAAGATTTATAGTGTGTAATTCACCTAATATTACACCAGCTCCGAGAAAACTGGAGAAAATAGTCTTAGTGATGTGTAGAGATTTATTTATAACAGATTGAGAACTTCAGCCCTGATACTGTCTCGTCCTTGGATGTATTTTGCAAAAGGAAAGTCAGGCATTCTTCGCCCTCATGTTTGCCAGAACACGGAGATTCCTTATTCATTAATAATGATTCTATTCAGTGCTGGATCAGTTTGTGGCAGAAATTTTCATCTAGATCAGGCATGAGCTCACTGCTGCAATTCTGTCAAACTGGCTAGAACACATCATAGAATGTTTATGCCAACATTACAGTGCCTGTGGCAGGACAGAAGATATCTGATTTGGCACAAAGGTTTTTGGGACAATTTCCATTTCATTGTTCTTAAATCAGTGTAAGCCAGCAAAATGAATTTGTTCCAGGTTGTCATGTAACATCTATGCAGGACATCAGAAAAGATATATCACCCGAAGATTTCAGAGTTACTAGTTATTTTTTCCTATGAGTCTCCAAGTGTTAGAGTTATAAAATTATTGCTGCTGCTTTTTATACAAAGTTAACAGTTGTTAACTCTTATCAACTTGCAGTAAATCTGGAGACAGTCTGGCTAAAACCTTTAAAGCAACAGAGAAGATGTTCTCCCACAGTTTTTCTTTGGTGCTTTTGGATTTTAGTTTTGTTTTAGGATATGGGTTTTTGTTTTTTGGTTCCTGAAGGTGTTCATTTAGGCATATGTGACATAGATCTATAAAATTTTGTGTAGGCTGACCAACACTTCCCACACAGACACCTTTTTTGGCAGAAGGTGTTGATCCTTGTAACTGATGTGAGGTGATGGGTGCAGAACAAACAAAAGCAGATGTGGTAAGTTGTGGAAATGGTTGTAGATGTTGAAAGCTTACATGTGTTACTAGGAAGACTGTGCAAGTTTGTGGAAGGGAATTCCACTGTAATTTAGTGGCAAATAGAATTGCCTCTGAACTACAAATCACTGAACTGTAAAGTGCTGTAGAAGGAAGGAGTCTTCTTGAAAAGTTTCTGTATGCATTTCATTTGTTACACAGTTCTGTAAGTGTTGATTATTTTCTGAGGAAGGATACTGGGATGGGAAGACCTTTGGATGGAACCCATACAGTCTCTATTCTCCTGTGTTGAGGCCATTCTGTCATGTTCTTTCTCAGATGCTGTTGCTGCTTGCTAACTGTACTTCAGAGGGGCAAACAGGTTGAAAATCAGTGACCCAGTAATGATTAGCACACGTGTTCAGTGTGGCTTCTGCAGTTGGTAAAGCATGGAAGGGTTCTATAGAATGAAGTGGGGAGGTGTCTGTCCTAGAGAAGGGTTCTAATGTAGATTTTTATTTTTTTTATCCACACCTGTCAGGATTTAGGAATGGTGCTCCTCAATTTAGTGCTTCCACTGAGACTCTCCAAATGATGCACCTCCCACTTCCTCCAATAGGATGGATAGGAGAATGGGAGGCACAAAAGGCAAAGAGATAAGAATAATTTACTGAAAACAAGATTAGTTAAGAAAACTGACTGTAACAGCACAATAGTAATAAGAGAAAGAAATTATTCACTCAGAATATTCTGGACAGTAGACAAAACTGGATGGCTCTCTCTTCCCCTGCCACATTTCCTCATTTGGAAGGAACCCCTTCTCTCTGGAAGAAGAGCTATGACTTCCAGCTATGACTTGAGGTGGTACAGAATAACCTCCAGATCCTGGCCCTGATCCCTCTTGGCTACTGCAAAAATTAATCCAGTCCTGGCCAGAACCAGGACATTTCCTATCCCTTAGTTTATACCATGTACATCATTCCCAGATCCTACTCCTTCCAACTATATACACGTATACACACACATAAGTACAACTCTCATTTCTGTAGTCAATGGCCATCCCCCCAAGATATCTGTTGTCTTTGTTTAGTCCATGGCTGTGGGTTCTATCTGTCCCAAGTGTCTTCCAGGGCAGGAGAACTGGTGTGAGGTTTTCTGGTTGCAAATTACATCAGGAGGTCATGACTTGTGTATCTGGAGCAGTCCATCTTCATTGTCCATGGGAGTTATGGCATGCAGTGGCATTGTCATTCAGCAGCCAATATTACACAGCTCAACATCACACATTACTCTCACCCAAAAAACAAATCCCCCTGAGGGTACCCACTGTGTTTCCCCATCCTTTTGCATCCCCACCTGGTGCACCCAAGTCCCTGAGCAAAAACAGTCCTGTGGGTTTGCCTTTCCTTGAGGCAGAACTGATGCAAACTGTCTTCCCTAACACATTCCTTACAGGCACCACAAGGACTATCCCCTTCTACAGAACGTGGAGGTTTTGGTTGGGCAGGGCCAGCTGGACTGGTAGAGCCTCTGGTGTTAACTAACCAGATGGCCTTTGCTAAGTATAGATCCTTATCTTAATCTGTGATGGCTAAAATGCTACTAACATTTCAAGTTTGCTCACATTGCCTACTCTCCAATGACAACCAGAAGTCTTGAGATTTGCTGCACTTTCCATGCTCTCACCATCCATTTTTTATATCTGTGTAATAGAAGATTCTTTGGCCTTCAGTAAATGTTTTAAACTTGCATTTGAAGAAAGGACACTTTGCAACAAAGTGCAACAAAGAAAGGTATTTGGGACAGGATCCAAAGATGAAACTTGGAATTGGACATGAAGGCATCAGAATAAATGCCTGGTCCCTGCTTTGCTTCATGTGTTTGTGTACAGTTGAAAAGGGGGGTAAAAGCTGGAGAAACGTATTTGTGTACTTGCCTCCATTGCCTTAAAGTAGTTTTTCATACATGATTTTACATACTTCGTGCTTTTTGGGTTTTTTTTGTTTTTGTTTTTTGGTTTTTTTTGGTTTTTTTTTGTTTGTTTGTTTGTTTTTTTTTAATGCCTTTGTATGTGGGATTCCTCAGAATGGTTATTTAATTGCAGTGCTACCAAACTGAATGTCATTCTTGCAAGCCATGTTTCTGGTTTGTTTGTGCTACATATGAGCTTTTATTATTTATTTTTTACCCACTGGTTCATGCTGTGCTGTTCTGGAGCCCCCAGACGATAATAAAGCATCAGCAGGGGTTAATGGAGACTGGTAGGGGGTACAGCAGGGAGCTTTTGTTCCCATTTTATCTGGCAGCCTGCAGCAGGCAGAAGCAGGCTGTGGCTCAACAGCTTCTTCATTTATCTCGGTCAGGTTTCACTGCTGATAAACTTCTATTGAAATGGATGGCTGCTATTGTGCTTACCAGTGGGGAAGATTTCTCATTGACTTGCTACAGGTTTAAAGCATTTTCCTGCCGTGCTATGAGGTTAAAAATGTATGATCTGCTCTGTTGAATTGGTCTTGTGTTTTCCTGCTCTAGCGAATATTTGTGTTCTTGGCACGTACGCTACCTGTTTTAAGGCATAGGTTGGATTTTTAAATGGTCAGCAAAGCTGGTATTGATAAAGCAATTATCAATGGCTGCATGCATGTGTGGCTGTGTGTGTTAAGGGGAAGTTATGATGATATGGCTGATTTCTCATAGTTTTTCAATCTCTGCTTCATTTTTCTTTATTCATCCTCTCCTGTTCTCCATTCTCAGAGCCTGAGATGGCACCCACTAACACCTACTAGTGGTGTGTGTAAAGAAAGGATGCTCCTCCTGCTCAGATCCAGCCATTATGTAGTGATTTTTGAGTGCAGCTCTAACTTGAAGTGTTTGTGCATTCCCAAATCTATTAGCCATGCCTGGCATTACTGTCTCTAATCCTCATGATTAATATGGAAAGTATTACATCCTGCTGTTTTTCAGCTTAAGTACACACAAGTGTTCAGAACTCAGCCTTGCTGGACAACAGAAAGCAGATGCTGCTAAGACTTTTTAGAGCACAGAAATCTTGAACAGAAAGGACATTTTTGTCTTTGACCTAGGAGCTAATAGTCTGGCATCTAGAGAATGCTCTAATTCATATTCTAATCCTGAAATTGCAGGGCTATATTTTCCTCCGATGACAACTCCCTCAATTTTACTGCCAGCCTAATAAGGAAATTTTGTTTTCTAAGTATACACCATTTATTTTCTGACTGAGAATTTTTGTCTCATAGATTAGTCTTTGTGCAGTGAAAAGCTGATGACTTGCAAGCCTGGTTACTGATCCTACCCCATCCAGCCTACCTGAAGCCAGGTTTGAAATTTGAGAAGCAGAATCCATTATATTCCTAGCTCTTGAATGCAGCTATTTTTGTGTACTTGCATTAAACCTTTGCAGGTATGAGAAGTAAGGTTGAAACAATTTGGAACATTAAAAGTTAACTTTTTATTAGTTTTGATAAACTGAGACTATCTAAACAAAATTCAGATGTGAAAAATATGGTTATTGACACATTATGTTATAAGCCTCTTGTGCTGAGGATTTCTCCAAGAAATCCTGAGGGATCTGCTATCCATAGGCTGACATGCTTTGTGGGACAGAGAGAGGTTCCTAGCAAAGAGACTACTGAGGGAAGCTTTGGGGGAGATGGAGCCAGAACTCCTGCCCAAGAGTAACCCGACTCTGATCTGGGTGCCATCTGAGTGGTATTTTTCTAAGTGAAATTACTGCCCTAAAAATTATGTCGAGAAGACTTTGGCATTCCGTTTTCAAATGCTCTTGTGTCATAGATCTGCAATTCATCCTGAAATCCATAGTGGGTTTCATCTCATAAGATGTAGATACATACAGTTCATTTAAGTTCCCTTGTGTTGCCTTTATAAAAATGTTGGAAAATAGCACTTCCACACTGCAGATGAGTTCTACTCTAAAAGTACCCCTTTTTTTCTGTTACCTCTAAGAAGAGCCTGGAATGGCCATGTCAGAAGTAAGTACCCACACTGGAGACCCATTTAAGCAGAAAGTTGTGCTGACTGCTCACGCTGGGAATTGAGAGATGTTTCTTACAACCTTTGCTGAAAGATGAGCAAAGTTTTGCTGCTGGTTTGCTGCTGATAGCTCTGAAAGCCTGATGGTCCCCATGGCCCTGCATGCAGCTAATTGGAGTATAACTGTTGGATCTACATTTGTATGTCCTACATGCTTCCCAGATTTTTCACATTGGAGTTAGGAAATTGTATTTTGGTTTATGCAGGTGTCTCACCTAGAAAGCAACAAGCCTCTACTGGCAGCCAGTATCGGTTACCTAAGGGAAAACACTGAAATCCCTCACACCGACACAGCCAGAGCCATCAGCTCACCTGAGTCTGACATACTCAAAATATTTCATGGCAAACTGGGGAGCAATGTGAAGAGATACTGAGAGATACTGAGCTGTTGTCTGTGTTTCTGATTCAGCTGAGTGTTGTTTGTCAGTCCACTGTTATCCCTTACTCTCCAAAATTCTGGCTTTGTTTTTTTCCCCTTTTCACAAGCTGCTGAGTTGCATTACTGTACAAAACCTTGTGCTGATCTTGGGCCTGGGCTTCTTTGGAAGTACTCACCTCCAATCGCTCTCAATAATGATTTAGCTTTCTTCACACAGGCTGTGAGATTTTGTAGTTTTAACATGAACATCTTCTCTGGTACTGTGCATGATCTTGTAGTGTGGCAATGCGTCTGTGGCAAGAAATGGAAAAATCAAGCTCTTGGACCTGCAAGAGCCTTGGAATTGAAGTGATTTAGTGAATAGGAGCAGTTGAATCAACCTGAAAGCTTAATGCCACCAGAGATGAAAAGTGTCTCATAACTAGCTGAGTCTCTCACTATTGGCTGAGCCACTTGGACCTGGTGAAATAGTAGAAAACTTTCCACATTTTTTCCCTCTATAAAAAAAATCAATTCTATTTACTTATTAAAGAATCTGGAAAACATCAGATTAGGCAGAGAGCAAATGGAAAAGAAGTTTCTGGGGCAAGGCGCTGAAAGAAAGAACCTTGGGAAAGAAGACCACAGAGGCTTTTGCCAATAGGCAAGAGCATCAGGAGTTGTTATGACGAACGTAATCTTGTAAAACTGTCCTCCCAAACCCACTGTGAGGTTTCAGGTTGGTTTTGGCTAGTGTGGTTTACATTCTGCAAAGTGTTGTGTGTAGCTGCCCACAAGTCTTAGTTGCTAAATAGTAAGTTGCAAAATGCAGTCATTAGTTTCCTTTGTTGGCCCCACAGTTTATGCCCAGGTAACAAAACACTCCCTGACTGTAGCCACTCCACCCTATGGATTACATACCAAATTAATCTCTGTAGTAAAGCATTTTTAGTCACCTATTTTATCTCTGAATCTTTTCAGAGGAACTTTTTTTTCCCCATGAAAATCTCCTCATCTTATTTATGGTTTGGTTCATTTTTTTGTCTTAGCCTGTTCTTTACAAATGCAGGAGTATTTTTGTGTTGCATGAGATTGTCTAGGAGATGTCATATGTGATTGTCACAATGGTTCTGCAATCTTTTCCTTGCCTACTTGTCACTTTACCTAACTTGAGCCATTTCATTAAAAATGGAACCACTTGTTTCTAAAATTAAATTTCATCATAGAGAAAACATTTCTGCAGTTGGCATTGATCAGTAAGCAAAGAAAGTTGTCCTATTGTGAAAGAAATTAGCTTGTAGCAATGTGTGTTGCCTGATATAAAGGGTATTTATAAAGTTAATCTCTATACAGTTTGTTCATATTTATCTTCACAGCAGTCCTATTAGGAATATTATCCATGCTCAGAAAAAATATATTTTGAATTCTTTGGAAAAATTGTTAGAGCTCTAAAGGAAACTGAGGGGACTGAGAAACTGTTAAATTAGGAATTGTTAATGGCTATTACAAAACAATTAACAGTAGGAAATCATGAACTTGGCTGGAGGCAGTTGGCTTCTGAAGCAAATCCAAAGGGTTCCAGGGATCCCTTCTGCTCATTCCTCAGAATTCCATTATAATGAAGAGAGGACTTCCCATTTCATTCCTTAATGTTTTACAATTATGGGAAAATACTGTTAACAGTAAGTAAATGACACTGACAGAATAATTTCTTCAAACTGAGTTGAACGTTTCAGTTGTTCACTTAAGGAAAGTATAGTTGATCAAGACCTTTTTCAGAGGAAAGACTATTAAAAAGCAAGGTATCTGTTTCTCTCTCAGAGCAGCTGTTTTATAGTAAATACTTGTGTCAATTATATGATATTGCTGCAGCTGTAACAGTAAAATCATTCCAGTCTGTTTTATGTTGCTTAGAGAAGTTGAAAATACATTGTTCTTCAACCCAGTAAAAAAAAAAAAATCCAAATATAATGATTAGAAGGCATTGTAGTTATCTTTTAGAGTTATTTTTAAGGGAGATGCTGCCCAAGTTTCTTTTTCCTTTTTTTCCTTTTTTTCCTTTTTTTCCTTTTTCTTTTTTTTTTTTTTTTTTTTTTTTTTTTTTTTTTTTTTTTTTTTTTTTTTTTTTTTTTTTTTTTTTTTTTTTTTTTTTTTTTTTTTTTTTTTTTTTTTTTTTTTTTTTTTTTTTTTTTTTTTTTTTTTTTTTTTTTTTTTTTTTTTTTTTTTTTTTTTTTTTTTTTTTTTTTTTTTTTTTTTTTTTTTTTTTTTTTTTTTTTTTTTTTTTTTTTTTTTTTTTTTTTTTTTTTTTTTTTTTTTTTTTTTTTTTTTTTTTTTTTTTTTTTTTTTTTTTTTTTTTTTTTTTTTTTTTTTTTTTTTTTTTTTTTTTTTTTTTTTTTTTTTTTTTTTTTTTTTTTTTTTTTTTTTTTTTTTTTTTTTTTTTTTTTTTTTTTTTTTTTTTTTTTTTTTTTTTTTTTTTTTTTTTTTTTTTTTTTTTTTTTTTTTTTTTTTTTTTTTTTTTTTTTTTTTTTTTTTTTTTTTTTTTTTTTTTTTTTTTTTTTTTTTTTTTTTTTTTTTTTTTTTTTTTTTTTTTTTTTTTTTTTTTTTTTTTTTTTTTTTTTTTTTTTTTTTTTTTTTTTTTTTTTTTTTTTTTTTTTTTTTTTTTTTTTTTTCCCTTTTTTTTCCTTTTTTTCCCTTTTTTTCTTTTTTCTTTTTTTTTTTTCCTTTTTTTTTTCCCTTTTTTTTTTTTTTTCCTTTTTTTTTTTCCCTTTTTTTTCCTTTTTTTTCCCTTTTTTTTTTTTTTTTTTTCCTTTTTTTCCCTTTTTTTTTTCCCTTTTTTTTTTTCCCTTTTTTTTTTTCCCTTTTTTTTTCCCTTTTTTTCCCTTTTTTTCCTTTTTTTCCCTTTTTTCCTTTTCTCTCCTCTTCTCTCCATTTTCACTTTCCTTGTAAAGTAAGATTTATGTACATTTAGGTAGACAATGAACAGTCAGATCTCTGATTACCCTTGCCATGAACTGAGTTGTTATTTGTTGCATCAAACAGCATGTGTAGGTATTTAGCTCTGGATAATCAGGGCTGAAGTAACTAAGCCTTGATTGTGAGTATTCCTAAATTATTTCAGGTATAATGCAAGCCTTGCTCAATGTGGTATGTTGGAATATCTGGCATATTTGTACTGAATTCAATGTTTCAGGGTGTTCTGCAGTAATACTTACTTGTAATCATCTTAAGTGGATCAGTATCATGATAAAATTCATAATAAATTTGCCCTTTTACTTCATTATTTTAAGTTGTATCTATTACTGTGGTGCATTAGTGTGACCCATGCTGAAATTGTGAAGATGGTATTGCTTTCTGATGATTTTCTGCTGGTTTAAAACTATTGGGAGAAACCCAAGTTGTCATTGGAATGAGCTAAGAATTTAAAATCCGTTCAGAAAGAGTTTATCTTTTTTTTTGGTGACATTTCCATCCTAGAAGCCTGTCCCAAATGTCTGGGGCTTGGTGCATACTGTAAGGTAAACCATAACTATATATCCAGAGTATATCTCAATATGTTCCAAGGAAACAACAAGCTAGTGTGTTCTGCACTCGTGGGACACGTGATATACAAAGCATTGCCATGGCATCAGAAGGCTTTCTAATTCCTTATCCTTGCAGAAGAAGGATGAATGCTACACTTGCATCCTCTTGTGATTCAGTGGGGGAAGATGCTTTCCTGCTGTGGTGCCTGATAAAAATTTTGTAGAGCTGGGGCAGTGATGGCAGTAGTACTTGAGCAGAGCAATTGAGGTCCTGCATATTAAATGAGGTCTTCTGGCCTCTCTGAGGGTCAGTAAGATGGTGGTAGTAAAGATGCTGAAGTTCAGGAATGAGTTATGACTATGGTATCTGTCATTCGTCCAAAAACAGGCTGTTGATTTTAAAAATCGGGGCTTAGGTTCAAGTGTCTGAAATTAGAGGAGCTTATGGATTTTACTGGAAGAGTTTGTTTGTTTTAGGGCGGGTTGGATTTTTGTTTTAGTGATGCATGTCTGTGAAAATAATATTCTGGCAACATCCTGTAGTGTAGCTGGGGACTTAGAGTCCACCACAGAGGCCTATTCCATGCTCATAAGCAATATATTTTTTGTATGTAGTGTTACCAGATGTCATTTATAAATTTTCATTGATTATTGACTTCCTCTGCTCTTGTCAGCCAGAGAAAGCGCTTAGCATGCGCTCTGCTCCCTAATAATTTACAACCATATCCAAAAGAGGACCTGAGAAGCTACAGGCCCATTAGTCTTATTCCAGTCCCTGGAAAGAGTTCTCCTACAAACCTTCAAGCCAAAGGAAACAGGTGATTGGGACAATCCAATGCAGGTTTACTGAGGGCAAATTATACCAGCATGCTGCTGTACAGTGAAGGCAAACAGGATCCTGGTCTGCATCCATGGGGATATTGATCATCCCACTCAAGGCTGGTCAGGCCATACCCAGCTGTTTCTAGCTCTGCTCCCCAGAATTCAGCAGATATGCAGGGAGAGCAGAGAGCATCTGAAGGAATAATGAGAACCTGCCCTGTGAGGAAAGACACAAGGGGTTTGGTCATTTCTCCATGGAGAGGAGAAAGCTCACATTTTTCCAGTATTCAGGTGATGCCTAGAAAGGCTGGTCTGGAACAGAGACTAGACAGTGTTAAAAGGAATAAAATAGGTGTTTATTGAAAGGCCTTAAAAGGGTACACCTTGGGCAGTACGAGAGCCTGGCTGGGGCCACACACAGGATGGATCTAAAGTGGATCCTGGTCATGAGTTTTTACACTTTCATACGTTTTGATTCATCTACATATTGGGATTAATTATCTAACCACAGCCCCAGGTTATGAAGTCTCAACCCCTTGGCTTGCCCCTTCCCTTCACCATTTATGCTTTTTGGGTAACAATTGTCCTTGATTCTCTAGCTGGGAATTGGATTGTTGTGTCTAACTACGCTGTGAAGAGAACTTACTAACACCTGATATGAAGTTTCAGAGTTACATACCAGGCACCAGAGAATCTGAAAAATATAAAAGCTAAAATGCCAGGGATCACAGAGAGGAGGAAGCCTCTTTCAGCACATGGATGGTGCCACATGGAGAGGACAGGGGTACTGGTACAAGGTGCATTGAGGTAGGTTTAATTTTAATACAAGAAATAAATACTTTACTGAGGCATGTAGTGGAGTCCCTCCCCTTACTAGAAGTTTTCAAGATGTAACTGGACAGGATACTGGATGATCTCATCTAGGCTTCTTTCCCACAAAAAAATGGACCAGGTGATCTTTCAGGGATTCTTCCAACCTGGGCTGGTCGATGATTCTGTACTGAAAATTCAACCGTGCTTGTGAGTTAAGATGGGGGTAATGGTCTGCACTCTGTCACCTTCATCTCAGTCACCTTCACATTGTAGGTGTCAGTATTGGTGTCAGTATAGCCCAACAGGTACACGCTCTTTCGGTGATGAGCATCTCCTCAGCACTGTGCATGTAAACCAGTGCACATCTGCTCAGTCTCTGCTGCCCCTGGCCTTGGTGCACTGGACCTGAGGGGACTGCTAGTCTGCACAGTTCTTCCGTACTCCCAGCACAAGCTCTATGCAAATCTGAACATGATTTTCATAAATGAGATATATTTAATGATGAAACTCTAGACTTAAAGCAGTCAAGTGGCAAGTTTAAACTACCATACATTCAAATCCCAGATAATGAAAAAGGTAAATTCACTGCATTAGCCTATTTATGACAGTGATTACTGGTTCTTAGAAGTGAATTGAATGCAAAGTATCTAATAGCAGGAAAGATCCTTAGAATGTCACTTCGCATTCCAGTCTGTAACTTTAAATTAGAAGTAGTGCCTCAAAGTTGTTTTATTGTTTCTGCTGATCACTAAGGACAGCATTTTAAAATGTGACTACACTTTCAGCAGTCATTCACTTACTTTGAATAAGCTGTATGTTCATGAGGCTATTGGTTTGCATTCGTTATTGTTTTAGGATAAACAAAGCCCTTATTCTCCAAGCAGGATGTCTGGTATATTTTCTGAGGCCATTTAGTTTTTTCACTTCTAAGTTTTGGTTTTTATCATGGAACTACTCACTCTTTCAGTAAAGGTGGTGTTTGTGGTTACACCACATCACCACATCTGTTTCCTGTTGTAGCCTATATTCTCAGTGTGATTTGCAGTATTCTGAACAACCTCAGAATGTGAAACTCACACCACATTGTGGTTAAAAGCAGCTTAAACCTCTGGAGACACTGCCTTGTAGCAGCTGAAGGTGGGTTTCTTGTGTGTGGGATTCTGTGGGGATGGGCTTCACTGTGGGGAGCTGATCCATGTGGGGAAAGAGAAAGAACGCAGAAAGGAGTATGGCCTGGGACTTGCTTGTTATCTGAGTTTGGATATATGAAAAGATGATGCTGAAATCCCTTGAAACTGGCTGATAAATGATTGTTTCTTTTTGTTTTATTTTTCTTGTACATAACACTCCTAGACTGATTCGGTAGCCAGTGGATGTAATTCTATTGAAATCACCTAACATGCAGCCAAAAGTCAGTGCAGACAACATGGTGCCATGGAAATATATATGTATGTATGTGTGTGTGTATATATATATGGTGGTAGCTGGCTGCTAGTGGGCAGATGTTTATATTAGGCAACATAGTACAGATGTGCTCAAGTAAAATTGCAGTGGGAGCAGAGTGGCAGATATATGTAAATACTTTCAAAAAGGTGCATATTTTGTATAGGAGATGTAAAGCTGTCTTACAAAATAGTCTTTATGTGTCAAACCAAAAATTAATTAAAAGCAGATACTTAATTCTTAAGACCTCCCTTTTCTTTTCCTGACTCTTTTCAGTATAGGGGGAAGCTTATTTGAACAGCTCTTAAAATTTGCCAAGGAAAGTTCATCTCGCACCACACACCTTTCAACTAATTTTCTTTGCCAGCAGCGAAGACTCCCTTAAAATAGAGAACTTTCTTTCTTTTCTAAATACAAGGCAAAAAATGTAATTTCTAACAATGTTACTTTGTGATGATGATGTTTTATTGCTTATTACTGTGGGGTTTTAGTTGGTTCACTTTTCAACATCCTTCCATTCTGTGAATCTTGGTCTGCTCAGCAAGCACTAATTGCCATGTATTAATTAGTTGCAAACAAATGGCTTATCTCTGTAGCTTAAGGGGGAGGGAGAAACCAGTCACCACAGACAAGTCATCTATTTTTTAGATTTTTTAAATGCATTAGTGCATTTGTAGAAGCATGCTGTATACTCTGCTGTACTGGAGGATTTTGGTAATCTAATTCCATAAAGTAATTTTGACCTTTCTTCAAAAGTAAATACAGAGCTTATTCTTACAATCCAGCAAATATGCAGAGACCCTTTGATTTTTTTGTAGGAAATGTGTACAAGATTCAGTTCCCATTTTAATATAATGAGAGTAAGTGCCAAAATGTTGGGAAGTTTGATAAGGTACAATCTTAAGGAGAAACTGAATTATTGTTAAGGTTATAGCATTTCTTCCACGTTTTTATAGGGAATTTATAAATATTTTATTAATGTGTACACTACACTATGTAAAGGTGTGTGTTTCAGTTCCATTTCTCTATTCCTTTCCTCTCTTCTCATATGTGCCTGGGTAGGAGTTGCTCCAAACTAGCCTTTACATTTCTCATGATCTGGGAAGATATTCTGGCCACCAGCTATCATCAGTCTAGTCTTAGATACTAAACCAGTCAGTCCTGAAGGTTGTGATTGCATAAGTCTTTGGGTTTGAGCCATGGGAATGACAGGAAGCCATATAAATTTGTCTGTGGATATCTTAATTCTGTAAGTGAGAGGGGTTTGGAAACAGTGGTTTAATAAATCACTTCTTTTCCAGTTTTACTTAGAACATGATTGGGTGATGGGAAGGATGCTTTAATGTTTCAGGGATTAGTATGCTACCTTGGATTTTGTGAATCACATTGTTTCAGAAAGTTTTTGTATTAAGATTGGTTGGAGGTTTTTTTCCCATTTTTGGAAGGGTGGTATACATACTGTAAACTTAAGCTATAACCTTGAAACGAGTAGAAATATTTCAGAAGGATTTTTTTTTTTTAATTTTAGCACTGGACCATTTTTAAGCTTCTCTTAAAAGATGGGACTCTTTGCTCCTGTCAATATGGTACATTTTATAATAGTACTTGACATTCATAAGGCACTTGATCACTTGAACATGCATACATATGTTTAATTAATCCTTTCAGTGCCTCACTGAGGAAGTTAGGTATTACTCCTTTTTCACAGTAGAGAAAAATGACAGTAAATCAAGTGTCTTGATCAAAGGCATGCAATTATTTACAGACTACTACTGTTCCTTGTAGTAAAAATTACTGTACTTAATTTTGAAGAATGTAAAAATGGTTCCTTATTCAGACTGGGGAATATAAATATACTCTGTAGATCTTCTTCACTATTTGCCTCCTTGTATTTCTGTGGAGTCTCCTCTTAATGCTCTCTGTAATATGGGCAAAGCTCACTTGGGAGGGACTGTGAACTAGGAGATATTGAGCCAGAACTCCTTGGCCATTATAAATTTATCTTCATTTGTGTAAAACACAGTGACTCCTCTTTAAAACTGAACCAAAACTCATGTCAGAAATGAGAGAGTCATAAAAAGAGTAACTATTATTACATAATAATAGTTCCTAAAGCAAAGGTAGTGAGCGTTGTCTCAATTTCACATTACAATCTGGTTATGAGACTAACCTTCTAAATAAGGCTCTTAGAGTAAGTACCTGTTAATAAACAGTCTCTTCTTTTTATCAGAGCTCTGTGTAACATCGGTAGCATTATAATGAGTAGGAGATTATTTTTTAATTTGAAGTCTAAGCATGGAGCAGTTAGTTTGTTAATCTACCAAATAGTGGCAGGTTTATTCTATATACCTAAAAAGTTTGTGTATATTCATAGGTCATGAATGCTGATGGTACTGGTAGGAGAGTCCTGGTGGAAGACAAACTGCCCCATATATTTGGATTCACTCTGTTGGGAGACTACATTTACTGGACAGACTGGCAGAGGCGCAGCATCGAGCGCGTGCACAAGTGCACGGCAGAGAGAGAGATCATCATCGATCAGCTGCCTGATCTGATGGGCCTGAAAGCCACCAATGTGCATCAGATCATGGGTGAGTGCTCTGCTAATCAGGCAAGGGGGAATGAGATAGAAAATGCCATCACTGCTGTACTGCAGAGTTTTAGAAATGGGCAGAATCCAGTCCTATGGCATGATAACTGCAGCTGCAGATTGATGGGGTAGGTTAGGTCCTCTGTGAGGAGCTTCAGTTCTGTAGCTTGGAAGAATAGCAAGCTGAACATGTGCTCCTAGTATGTAAAAGCTATGAATGAGCCAGTTTTAGTCTGTTTGGTAGTTTTTACATTAATACTAGAAAATTGTCTTTAGAAATATCTAAAAGTACTTCCTTTCCTGCAGTATTTGTGGTGTAAAAAAGCAGAATCTAGGTTTAAATTGCCTGTCCTAGGCTATCCAAGCACTGGTAGCATCACAGACTACACAGAAAGATGTAATTGTAGCATCACAGAACTCATCACAGTATCTGAGTATCCTGCTATGTGGATAAGGCTTACAGCTTCTTGCTGTTGTGTCTGGATTGTACTGCAGGAAACAAGTCCAATGTACGTGAGATGTATCTTTGGCTGATGCCTCAAGGTACATGTGTTTTGAATGCAGCCCTCTTACAGCTGTTTGGCCAATTGAACTCCTTAATACCAAGCCTCTCTTAGTTCAGTTTGCATGTGCAGGTACATAAGTGAGCATTGCAAAGAGCTGCTTCACTTGCATCCTTGAGAGAAGAGACCATTGAATGGATGTGAAAATAGCTCTGCAAGTTTTTTACCTGTTGGAATGCAAGGGGGTAGGCAGCTGGACCAGTGTATTGTAAAAGGCAACAGAACATACACTTACCATGCATTCAGTGCTTGTGCTGTGATTTGGGATCATCAGCAGCTGCTGAAGCTCAGATCCCTTTCCCTAATGCTGAATTTGTTTCTTGGCATAAGGAAAACAATCACTGGCTTTCTGGCCAAGGAGACTAAGGACTGTCTAAAGGATTACAGGAAATGAATGAAAAATTATTTGATCAGAGAACACAAGGAGAAAAACTGCATGTTTGCATGGAGGACTCATAGTGTAGCTGATGCAAGTGAGGACTAGCTTCACCTTTCACCTGCAGTCAGTCTGTGCAATGGTTGCTTTTCTTGTTGCTGCCTGCTTAGGTACAAACCCCTGTGCAGAAGACAACGGCGGCTGCAGCCACCTGTGTCTGTACCGACCACAAGGCCTTCGCTGCGCCTGCCCCATCGGCCTCGAGCTCATCAGTGACATGAGGACCTGCATCGTCCCAGAAGCTTTCCTGCTCTTTTCCAGGAGAGCAGACATCAGGCGCATCTCTCTAGAAACTAACAATAACAACGTTGCTATTCCGCTCACTGGAGTTAAGGAAGCTTCTGCTCTGGATTTTGATGTGACAGACAATCGCATTTACTGGACTGACATTTCACTGAAGGTAGAGATTTAGTCCATGTTGATTATTAAGCTTGTACAAGCTTGAGATATTTAAGAGTAAGTTGATTAATCGGGTTTATAAAATTCCAGGGATATGTAAAAGAGTAATTTTTAATTAGATTTTCTGCAACTGGCTTGATACCTGTGCCAACATTAACTTTTGGACTTTTGCAACTGAAGAATCATAGTAGTTAAAAACACAGTTGAAATGAGTCTGAGGTGACGTGGCTGAAATGGCTAATCACGGTATTCTTTTGAGCTGTGTAGGTGATACGGATGAAGGCTGAGATATAAACTTCCCTGCTGTGTGCTGTTACAAAGTGGCAGAATTAGCGGGTTGTGTCCGAACTAGGAAGTAAACCAAAATCAGGGATTTTCTGGTTGGTTGTGAGCACAAGTATGAGGAATATTGAGGACATAGGAAGGTAGCCGATGTTTGCCTAAAGAATTCTGTAAAATTCTGACATTAGTATCTGGCTGTATCTGCTATCACAGGCTGGTCCTGATGACAGTTTTCAAAAGTTTTTTGAATAAAAGTCCAAGAAGAGATCGTGCTTTGCGAAATTAAATTTAGCCATCAGTACTGAAGCTACTGAACTCATCAGTCGTTTGCTTGTTTTCTTCTATTTGCTGTTCTGTCCTGCACTTTTTCATTAGGCTGCTTTAAACAGTGTTCCATGCTGTAACATTGATGCTTTTGTGTAGTCCTGGGAGAGCCAAAATATTTCCCCCTCGAAGTTGGCACTGAGTTATTAAGGTCACTTTGTCATGCAGATGCTTAATTCAACCCAACTAGTTATCCCATTTATTTCCCCAGTGAAGTGCTATTGTAATTGGCACAGAATACATTCACAGAGCGCAGTAAATCATTACTTCTGAATAGCAGCATTGTTTGCTTTGCAAATAAGTAGCATATTGTAAGATCCTCTTTCCTATGAGATGTCTAAAATCTGAAAGTGTTTAAAATTCAACAAAGCAAACAAGCAGCCCAGTGACAGACTGGTAAGATTTCTAATTTGCCTGTGTATCTTTGTATCCCTGCAGACCATCAGCAGAGCGTTTATGAATGGCAGCGCACTGGAACATGTGGTGGAGTTTGGCTTGGATTATCCCGAGGGCATGGCTGTGGACTGGCTGGGCAAGAACTTGTACTGGGCTGACACTGGCACAAACCGCATCGAGGTGTCCAAGCTGGACGGGCAGCACCGCCAGGTGCTCGTGTGGAAAGATCTCGACAGTCCCCGGGCACTGGCGCTGGACCCTGCTGAGGGGTAACTGCTGATTTAGTTCTGTGTTTATGAACAGTGAAAAACAACATTGTAATGCTTCCTCTAGGGCATGGTAGTTAAGCGCTGCCTGTAAACCCTGAGAGAACTGAGCTAGGGAATGCAACCTGGTAATTTAGAGAAATACACTCTTAATGTCCTGAATAATCATTAAAAATATGAAAAAAAATAAAAATCGGAGCAGCTCATTAGAAAGGGATTTATATTTAGCTTTTTAATTAACCACAGAATCAAAGTAGTTTTAAGTTTATGAAATTCATTAATCAGAAAAGGACTATAGCATTGAAAGGAATATATTTATAGTTTTAAAAATTAGAATTCTTTTTATCACAAGTTAGGGTCCAATAAAGGTATTAAGTTATTTAATTTGAGGGCGGTAGAGTGAAGTTTCTAGTCTGAGCATAAGGAAGGTGTTTCTTCAGATAAGGAAAGCTTTTAAAGGGAAGAGGGACAGAAAAGGAGCAGAAACAATTATATTCACCTATGCCCCAAATGAAAGATTTCTGAGAAGAAACTTCTCAGCTGGAGTGAAGTGTAATAGCAAAAGTAGGGCAATAAACACGGAGAGGGCAGAAGGAATGGAGCAAGTCAAGCTAACTATTCAGCTTCTGAAATAGCTCTTCTACCATGAAACACTCACTTGACAGTAACTAATTACTGCAAAAACCTTTTTAGGTTATACCAATGTTGCCTTATTTTTCAAATGAGGGAATTTAATTTAAAAGGGTTATGACATTGCTGTAGCTCTCACAGTGTGACTAGGAAATATGACAATGCAGAGAACTTGAAATATTATTTCTGCTTTATTTTGACAAGGTGGTGGCAATGGTCACCTCCAGCAGGATCCTAGGTTGCATTCAGCCCTGATGTACCAGGGGTTACCTGGATGAGAATTCAACTTCAGATTTTTAGATCCAGTTACTCATTTATAACAAAAGGCTGCTGTGTATGATTCTAGTTTTTCACTGGAAGTAGGTTTTTTCCTAAGGATTATCATCATTCAGTGCGTTGTCTCTTCACCACAGATCAGAAAAAAAATTACTTGGATCAGAATGCCCATTTTTCCTTACAGCAGTAGTGTAGCTGTATACTTATGTAAGTATACATATAGTATAGTTGTACTTTAAATGGAAGTTTACAATGCATTGCTGCCATGGGGGCAATTCTAGCACTTGGTTCCATGCTGTCTCAACTTGCAAAATTTATACACAAAGTACTTTGAAAATTTTTAAGAAAAATTTGCAAGCATTTCTGGTGTCTAAAGAATTTCTTCCCCTTCATCATCACTTTCTGAAGCAAGCTTACTTATTGTGCAATTGGTGGAATTGAAAGACTTCCCAGGGGTTTGTTACTAGAGTTATTAAAACCCAAAGGTGTAAATACTGGATAGCTGCATCTCACTTTTGTTTAGAATGGTATCAGCTTAATATTTTGGAAGAAGTGACTAACTAGCCATCAATATGTATGTAATATGTAATATGCAAATATGCATCCTACTGTACTGTGCAGTGCCTAGAGAAAATGTAAACATGTGCAAGTCTGTCCTTCTTCCAAATGAGGCATAAGCTGGCATGTGAGTATGTAATAATTGTATTTTTGCTCCAGTCAAAATGCCACACAGTTTTATGTGTCTTGATTGAAATGTAAGACACTTTTTACTTGGCTGGTTGACTTAGTTGTGTGGACACAAGCAATGGACACCTATTAACAAAAGTACCCTGCAGATCTACCTTTTTATGTTCCTTCGTTTGAGAGACAACTGGCTAGAAACAGAAGATAAGTGCTCTGGAAAAGCACCTTGCTAAATGATCAGGTATAAATGAAGGTACCCGACTGCCAGCCTCTGCCTCTTAAATGATGTGCATGGATTACTTACTAGCAAAGTGCTCTCACACAGAACTTGCTTGTGGAAGTCCAGGTCCAAGTGAGAAAAAATAACAATGGAAGCATTTTGAGGAAACTTGACTCACTTTCTGCCTGTACTTTGGGAAAAAAAACCTCGTTTAGCGCAATGGGTCTTAATAAGTGCTTGGATTTACGGCTTTTCTTTTTACCTTATTTTTTATAAGGATTTTTGTTTTGTTTTTCTCTTGGATTGAATGCAATTATTTTTCTTTCTTCTGTTCTTTTAATTAGGTTCATGTACTGGACTGAGTGGGGTGGCAAGCCAAAGATTGACAGAGCTGCTATGGATGGCAGTGAGAGGACCACGCTGGTCCCAAACGTGGGACGGGCTAACGGCCTGACCATCGACTACGCCAAGAGACGCCTGTACTGGACCGACCTGGACACCAACCTGATAGAGTCCTCCAACATGCTAGGTGAGCCCCAGAGCCCTGGGCAGCATCCTGAGGGCAGTGCTGCTTTTTGCAGCTCCCTCATGGCAAACTGGGGCTTAGATAATGCAAAGATACGCGTCAGAAGACAAAAATAAAATTTCCCAACCTCACACGCCATTAATGTTTGGTTCTATAATTCATGTTTATGTAACACTGTGGTTAGCAAGGCCTCGATTTTTCTTGTAGGAGATTGGGTTGCTCAGTTAAAATTACACAAGGTGTATGTATTTCCAGTTATATGTAGGACAAAGATGTCAGCTTGCAGTGTTTTGGAGGGTCTTATTTTTCTGCTCTCACTAGCACTATAAAATACATAACAAAGGTAGAACGAAAGATACCAACAGCTTATTCAACATGTAATTTAATACAATTTGGTTTTATATCTTTGTTAGTATCCTCAGGCATTTCTCCCCCCTGTATTCTGCATGTTAAGGATCTTTTCCTGGCTAGTGCTTATCAGCAGGAGAGTTCTCTTGTGCTGGGATCTGTGATGATTTTATAAGCTGGTAATTGCAGCTAAATGGAGGTGGAATATTTTATTTTTCACTGTCCTAGAGTATTGTGTGGAGGACCTAGGCCCTCTCAAATTTGCACAGTACCTTGTTTTAACTTCTCAGCTCCTATTGGAGTGACCTGTCTTGTATTCTGAATTATTCAGATTAGCATTAACAATATTAATTAGCATTAATAGTTAGCCAGTATTTAAGGCTAAAGGAGTTAGTCTGCTTTAAACAATATCCTTGCAGTAGTGGAACAAAGCTAGAAAAAGATCAAAACAGGAAAACGCAATATGGGAATTATGCGTGATGGAAAAGCTTTTCTTCAGCTTCTCATGCATTTTGGTGGGACTGGACATGGCATTAGAGCTTCTTTTTCCCTGGCTGGTGACAGCAGAGTGTGGGGCTTTGCATCCTTGACTTCTTTGTGTAAAAAGGGAATGACTTCTTGCTTCATAATCTCCTGTTCATTTTGCGTGACTGCACAGCAGGAGGTACCATGGTAATGAAGTGGTTGATAAAACACGGTTGAAATAATTTCCCCCTGCTGTGTCCTGCTCCTTAAGATCTCTTAACATTTCCATGGTATACACAATTAGCTGTTTCCTGTCCTGACTTTGTGTCTGCTCTTTCCTGTTGTGATTCCAGAGACAGATTAGTTTAGCCTTATATATTTAATTTTTCTCAAAATGCATTGTAGTATTTCATTAAGCTCATGACAGTTTTCTTTTTATAAGCAGTGGGAAAAGTGTGGTGCAAGAGATTCTCAACTGGAAATACAGTGTCAGGATCCTGCATTAAATTGAGAGGCATCCTGTCAGTTTTGGGAAGGAGGGAAAGGACAGACTCTTTCTGAGAATCCTGATAATTTTTGAAATTGAAACTTTTTCTTCAGTGAACTACATTTTTTTCTGTGAATGGCAAGCAGGATTAGCACATTTTACTCTTGCAATGGTGAAATAGTAAGTTTTAAGTGATTGCATGGTAACCTTTCTGAGCAGGGGACATGTTCATCAGTATACTTCTTGTGCCCACATAACTCTGCTTTTTCTCTCATTTCTGTTTGGACACAGGCCTTGACCGTGAGATCATAGCTGATGATTTGCCTCACCCCTTTGGCCTGACCCAGTACCAGGATTACATTTACTGGACAGACTGGAGCCGGCGCAGCATCGAGCGAGCCAACAAGACCAGTGGCCAGAACAGAACCATCATCCAGGGGCACTTGGATTATGTTATGGACATCCTGGTCTTCCACTCCTCCAGGCAGGCAGGCTGGAATGAGTGTGCATCCAGCAATGGTCACTGCTCTCACCTGTGCCTGGCAGTCCCTGTGGGAGGCTTTGTCTGTGGCTGCCCAGCTCACTATTCCTTGAACTCTGACAACAGGACCTGCAGTGGTAAGCTATAAGGAATAAAAAGGAAATGCAGGTAACAGGTGCCAGCATTGTACTTAGAGGAAGGAAGAGTTTTACAGTTTTCCAGTAGTAATATCTTACTGAATTTTGAGATAACATAGGTTGTTGAAAGGAAAAAAAAAAAGGAGAAAAGAAAATAGTCTTGCAACATACCAGTATCTTAATTAAATAAGAAGAATAGCTGTTAGTGATTTTTTTCCAGTGGCTTGCTATGTCTGTGTAAGCATGAAAGCTAAAAATGTTTTGGTTCTTTGTCTCTGTCAGACCTCTTCGAGTGTTTACTTGCTTGTTTGTTTATCTGCTTATATATTTCTAGTCTTGCTGGCATAAAGGATATGTGATACTTTAGTCTGGATTCTAGACTTCATGCAGCCCTTTTTATGCGGTCAGGATTTCATTTTATAGTATCTGTGTTTGCTGGCTGATGAGATACTGAGGTGGGCCACTCTCAGACCTCTTCAAATGTTTTTCCTCAGTGAGGATGGGTTGGGCTCCATGGCTTCCCCAGCAGTCTGGTTCCTGATCTCAGTGCATCCAAGCCCTATTTTTCTTTATTGTTGTGCAGAGTACAAACGCAAGGCCCCTCAGGCTGTGTGTAATTAGTTTCTAACCAAATAATTTATCCATCTCTCAATAACTGGCTGCCAGTGAAGCTCTCATAATTTTGGCAACAACTCTGGGTGGCTGATTTCCACTGGTGTCATTCACATTAGTCAGTGGGTAAAGAGATTTGTGGTACAGAGAGATTCTATCTCATCCATGTTATGCATGAGTAGAGACATCCAACTGTTGTCTTAAGCCAAAAGCTGGGCAGATTGTTCCACAAATGCCTTCCTTTTTTGAAAACCATGCTTTTCAAAAAAATGTGCTTTTCTACTTCCCATGTGTTCTGTACTTTTCCTCTCCTTTTTTATCACGAAGGCCCCTTGCTTGACAACTGGATTCTTGCACCCTGGTAGTCTTGTGTGTCTCGTGCAAGTTAGAGGCATGGCTGTCACCTCTCTGATAGTGACTGTGATCTAGGTGGAGGAATTTGACTTCCAGTGCAGAAAAAGTAGCAGAGTGATTAAAAGTCATGTTTTGCTTGTGAAAATGCTCCCAGGAACAGAGCAAGGAGCAAAATATAGGAAATACATTGCAAGCAAATAGAATCATTTCCCCATGGTACAGTTCAGAACTCTTTGTGTGGTATTAGGAGTTTTCCTCTGCCATATTCAAACCTGGGAACTTTCCAGCTTCTCATTTGTAGGTAATTGGAGATTTAGACCTCTCTGTGTATAATTTAATTCCTTTTTTTGGACACTATAATTGAAGCATGAATTGTTTTAATTTTCTTTTGCCTGTATTACTTGCTTATGTACTTCCTGAACATTATTAGTCTAGGCCCTGTCCAGAGGTCCTCCCTTCTGGAATACCCTGCTCATGCATACATAGGTTTTTTAATTATGCTCTGGTGAGGTCTCTTCAGACCTACCACGTGTCATGAAGTTGGAAGGCAGGGTTACACAGGAGACATACTCAATGCACTCCATTTGCCTGCTGCCAAAAATGCAGTTAAAATATGTGACTATTGGGAGGGAGAATGATGAAAACTGGAAAGGGATTTCTGAAATAGGTACTGTTTCAGAGATGTGAAGTCTCAAGGGGAGAAGTTATGCTGTTGCTTTTCATAATGAGCCATCAATTCAAAGTTGTAAGCCAGGCAGTTTTGGAAAGTGAAAGGGTGTCTTTGGGGAAAAGCAGAAATAATTTTAGGTGCTTATATGTTTACCTGCATTGTTTTACTTTTTTTCCTTTTCCATTTCTGTCATAACTTCTTGGTAAGAATTCTGATGGTTCTGCATGCATTATTTTGCTATGCACATTCACATAAACTTGTCTTTGCTTTATTTTTTGTGCTTTCTTCTACAGTTTAGAGCTAAGTAGAAGGCAGCTTAAATTATTGGAGTAGTGCTTGGAGGGAAAATACAGGTTCTTCAAAAAGCAAAAATACCTTGCAATTAGGCCTGATTGTTATAGGATGTTAGGACAGACTGGTTTCCAAGGAAACCCCTCTCTGCCTTTTCTTTTTTTTTTTCAGCAGTCAGAATAGCTGTTCAAAGCATATGCTAAAATAACTAAGCAAGGTGATGATGTTCTCTAGGAGACTTTTGCTTCCTCCTCCTTCCCAGGTGCTGCCTTACCTGTTTGACAGGCTGGTAAATGAATGCAGTGTCCCACTGCTAGTCTCTCTCCAGACTTGGGCTGTATACAATTGATTGTACAAACTTCAGGGAGTCTTCAAGCTGCATTTCTGGCAACTGGCTCTTGTGCCATCTTGCACAGCAGTGGCTTCAGGTAGAGCAGTATTGAAAAGAACCCTCTGAAAGAGGAAAATGCTTTCACTACATTCTTGTATTTCTGACTCATTTATATAATACAGAGATAATTTTTTTCAATTATATATTAAATGCTTTGTGCACTTACTGTAATGTACAGCTGGTACACTACAGCTGTATGGAGTGTATTACCTTCTGCTCTTTGATGCTATTTCTAATTACAAAGAACAAACATTTGACCAGGAAATTTTTGTTGGGAAGAATATCAGATTTCTTTTTATTACTGCGGAATGTAATTTCCAGATAACCACCTACAAATAGTAAGGACAGAGCAAATATATTTTTCTCCAAAAACACAACCTCACACACATTTAAGAAATTTTCCTGTGAATCAGTTGTTTCATTCCAATACAGGCAGAAAGAGGATTTGTGGGAACAGGACTGAACCACTGCCAGTTTCTTTTCCCTGAAATGTCTAAATAAGGAACCAGTGCTGGCTTTTTCTCACCTTCCTCTGCAAGTACAAGTGTACCTAGCAAAGGGTTCAACTTCAAAATAGTGGAGCTGCATTTCCCTGAGACCCCTTTAGAAAGAAAATGGACAGTTCTTTGAGAGGCATAATTGACCATTCTTCTTTGAGATCCTTTTGACAGAAATCTTCGCATTCACTAGTCCTGCCACTTAAAAAATCTTAACTTTGCCTGTCACATCCACGTACAGACATTTATAGTAAAAATAGGTAATTTGAAAGGCTTTTTGTACTCATCAGAGGTTGGGATTGTTATGTTTTGATTTTTTGTTTGGTTTTGGCAGGAGGTAAAAGGGGAATGAAATAAACATCTAGTTTTGGATTGTAGTTTTCTTTCTTAAACACAGAAATGCCCAGTGTTATTGCCACATGTAACCCTTTCAACCCCTTTTCATTTTTTTAACCCATCCAGCTCCTACAACCTTTCTGTTGTTCAGTCAGAAGAACGCGATTAATCGCATGGTGATAGATGAGCAGCAGAGCCCAGATATCATCCTCCCCATCCACAGCCTCCGGAATGTCCGAGCCATTGATTACGACCCCCTGGATAAGCAGCTCTACTGGATCGACTCCCGGCAGAACATCATCCGGAAGGCACAGGAGGATGGCAGCCAGGTACCTGAGGGGCTGGAATTGCACATCAGCCCGTGCCAGACTGGCTGGTTCTATGGGGATCATTCACACGCACGGATGTCCCCGTAGGTTACTGTACCCTGGCAAAACAAGTGGCGTCTGGAGCTTTCTGGAGTCCTCAGTCAGTAAATCTGGGAGGTGCAGCAGTAAATAAAACATGGAAAACCAAGGCCAGCTTAGGGATACTGTTGTTCCCAGCACATTATTTGCTCAGCAGTGTAGTTTGTCTGGAATATGTTTGAAACCCTTATTTGAGATATGAAACATGGCAAGGAAGGTTCTTGGAAGAAACAGTGGGTGTGACAAAGGTATGTGAGCAGAGTACATGGGTAGATTCTCCAAATCAAGGAGGCTGGAATTATGTGAGCACACTGCTGTGTCTGGAACCTTCCAGGTTCTGGAGCAGGTAGGAAGAGAGTTGTAAATCACTGGTGCATGGAATGACTAGACTGAACTTGTAAAAGATGTAGCAGGCTTGGGAAAATGTATTTGACTGGAGAATACAGGAAAAGAAGGGTAGGGTAGAAGGCAAGAGGTAGTGCAGGCTGGGGTGGTTCTACACTGTCTGGAGGCCAGACACCCACCCAAACCACCCTGTCACTTCCCTCCTCAGCTGGACAGGGGAGACAAGATACAGCAAAAACCTCATGAGTTGGGATAAGGGGTTACAGTCTGTTCATCACACTTTGTTCTGCCACTGTTTTTTCCTCATGGACAGGAATCTTTTCCCTGCTCTAGTGTGGGGTCACTCCCACCAGAGATAGTCTTCCATGACCTTCTCCTTCCATAATGTGTTGTTCCTATGGGCTACATTTCTTCATGAACTACTCCAGTGTGAGTCTCTCCCATGGGGCGCTATCCCTCAGGAGCAGGCTGCTGCAGCCTGGGTCCCTCACAGAGTCACACATCCTACCAGGAAACCTGCTCCAGTGTGGGTTCTTCTCTCCATGAGGTTTCCTTTGGGCATCCCCCTGCTCTCCAGGAACTGCACTGGATCTCTGCACTCCCGTGCCCTCCATGGGCTGCAGGGGCACAGGGGAATCCTGGAGCAGCTCCTGCCCCTGCTTCCTCACTGCCCTTGGTGTCTGCAGGGCTGTTCCTCTCACATATTCTCACTCCAGTCTTCTCTGACTGCAATTGCTTCTGCCCATTCATTCACCTGTTTTCCTTCTAAATACATTGTCCCAGAGTTGTTACCACATCCCTGATTGGCCCAGCCTCAGCCGGTGGTGGGGCCATCCTGGATTTGGTGGTGTTGGCTCTGCTGGCCATGGGGGAAGCTTCCAGCACCTTCTCAGAGAACCCATCCCTATAGCCCACTCCCACCCTCACTACCAAAACCTGGCCATACAAACCCAATATGCAACATTAGTGAGGTTAACTGTGACCAGTGACTGCTTATTCAATTTTGAATTTTAAAATAGATATTATCTTCTCCATTGTTTGACTATGGGAGGAGCGAGAGAGTAAGATGAGCAAAACAACACAAGAGAGGTGCTATATACAGTTGAATTTTAAGAGTGTGGTTTCTGGTGGTGGGTGTGGTGGTACTTAGATCCTGCTGTATGCCCTTCAGCCTTAACTCTTAATTTAGCAATGCTTTTAATTTTGGAATATCTAAATAATAACCAAAACTAGTCAAAGTCGTATGTTTTTGCCAGCTTTAGCAGAATAAGCAAATGGAAGACTTGCAGGCACACCATTTCATAGAGGTGACAAGCCGAATAAAGTTAGGCAAACTTTCTGGTGAAGTTTAATTTGGGGATGAGAGGTTAGAGGCTGCTCACTTCATAAGCATGGCTTCCAAAATGTGTGTGTAGGCCATGTTTAGTGATTTAATAATCCTCTTCAGAATTTTAGAAGAGTCCGTGAAAGATGTTGATGAGGTTCTTTCTAAAGGTAATAATAATTAAAATAGAAGAAAAAAGCATGCCAGCTCCGGAAGTCTAGACCAGTAGAGGGCAAGACCTTGAACTAGTAAGGTGTTAGCTGGAAGTGCTCTGAAGTCAGTGTTGTAAACTAGCTGATGTCCTTTCCATCTTTGGCAGAGCTGCCTTCCATTTATTAACCACCCTCATGTCCTCTAACTGAGATGGCAGCAGTGGTGGAGAAGAATGAGGCGAGCATTTCAAGTGCTATCTGGCCTCACTTTGCCCATGTTTCATCTGCTCAACGGCAGCTTTGGGAATTAGTGGTGGTATGTTTCTGTTATAGAGTGTTAAATGTTCTGGGTTTGGGTCTATCCAAACTGAACTCTTGAGTTCTCCAAAAAAGTAGAGGAAACACAGAAGCTGACCCCGGACTTTGAGCACAGACAATTTGGATTTACTGGTCAAACTTGCAAAGTCTTACAAGCTGCAGTCAGCTTGCAGTAAACCATCAGGACCAAGTGTCTCTGTCTTATCAAAGGTGTTGTGTGGTAACAGATCCTGGGTCTCTCCTTATTATGCTAATAGTTTGGCTGTCCCTTTTTTCTGAGCAGTAGTTAGACATGGTACATCCATAGCAAATAAAGTTATTCACATTAGATTAAGATAAAATGTTCTCCTGTGTATTGTTTCTCTTTCCTTTGCAGAGCCTCACTGTTGTGACAAGTTCAGTTCCCAATCAGAACCTGGACATGCAGCCCTACGACCTGAGCATTGACATCTACAGCCGCTACATCTACTGGACTTGTGAGGCCACCAACGTCATCAATGTGACTCGCCTGGATGGCAGACCCATGGGAGTGGTGCTCAAGGGGGATCAGGATAGGCCCAGAGCCATTGTGGTGAATCCAGAGAAAGGGTATGTGGGGAAATTCAGGCCCAGGGTTTTGAGAATCAAGTTGTTTTCTTGTTGCAGCTTGTTTTCTGTTTGTCAGAATGAAAAACAACTTTGACATTTGTTAAAATGTCTTGGATTTATAGCAAAAAATGTGGAAAGATCAAATAAATCTTTTTTTTTCCTCTAATCATTCCTGTTTCAGATACATGTATTTCACCAACCTCCAGGAGAGATCTCCTAAAATTGAGAGAGCAGCATTGGATGGAACTGAGCGAGAAGTCCTTTTTTTCAGTGGTTTGAGCAAGCCCATTGCCTTAGCTATTGACAGCCAGCTGGGCAAGTTGTTCTGGGCTGACTCAGATCTGCGCAGAATTGAAAGCAGTGACCTTTCAGGTAGAGTAGCACCTTAATTCAGTGATTCATTTGTGTGGTGTGGGTGTGGGGGAATGTGGAGAAAGGTGTCATCTTTTCCTTCCTACTATAAACAGTCTGTACTATGATTCTAATCACTCTCTGAATTCCCAGTCAGGGAATGTGCATGATTCATGCAGCATGTCTTTACAGTTTCATGACTCTGTGATTTGCATTATTAATTGCTACACATGCTATTGACTTTGGTTTCTCACTGCAAAACCTTCATGTAGTTTCCCAAAATTAGTTGACAAATACCAGCAGTTTTGGAAAGGGGAGAGAAAGGATTGTTTTTGAAAGCATTTCTTTTGGTGCAGTAATCTGTCAATCAGAGGAAAGTTCCCTGTTAATGGAAGATTGTGTCCTGCAGAGCTGAAGCAGCAGGTGTCCAGGTTACTTATGTATCTGTCATTTGGGGTGAAAAGATGTGAAGATAGAAAAGATCTAACATCTCTCTGTCCTCAAATGACAAAAACCTCCCTCTTCCAGCTGTGGAATTCTCTTTGCCTGCTCCCCAAGATTGGTTATGCTGCTTGCCCGACCTCCTGTATGAGTTCATTCAGCCCATTTAACAATAACGTAATAACACCATACAGAAAAAGACAAATAGACAATGGTGTTCTCTTGGCTTGGAAAGCTGCATTGGTTCAGGAAGGAATCCAGCAAACAACCAGAAGTGGAGCAAGAGGAGAGGGGAAAATCATATGTTCCAGATTGGGTGAGAAAGACAAATGTCTTTCATTTACTAGCCTAATCCAGTAAACTGCTGGATCAGCTCAGCTGCCTCATGCAGCATCAGTACTAATTTGTGATACAGACTGGGCTGGATATTGCTGGAAGTGAGAGTTGAAAACATAACAGGAGTTATGACAGCTTGCAGTAGTGTTTGTGGTAATGTCTTTCACTTATGACATGGTACCTTCATTCAAAGGAGCAGCATGTAATCCTGTTGATACCACTCGGATTTTCAGCCTTTTGTTCGGTTCCTAGAATAAGCTTTTGGTTTGGAAAACAATTTTTTTTCCTAGATGGTTGGAATTAAAGCTCAGAAAGACAGCAATTTTTTTCAGTGGTGTGGCACTGGAATATTCAGGGTCACTACTGAACTGTGATAATCCTGAGTGTTTACTGTTTTAAAATGCAAGAGACAACCTGAGTTAGTGAATTATTAGAAAACAACAGCAAAAAAAAGAGCTGTGGTGTTGCTCAGTACGTTCCAAGCTGTCCCAGATCCAGGGCTTGCATGAGTAGAGTAACAGGCAAGAGAATACTGCACGTGCTTTATTTCTCTCTTTGTCTGCCTGAAATTAGGACACCAGACAAGGAGATGGGTCTAAATTCTAATTCAGTCTAGGTTTCATGATTCTGATTTTTTTTCCTTAAAGATATGTCTGTTGGATCACCAATGTTGTGTAGTAAAAGCTCACCATATTTTGAAGAGCACAAAGAAAAACTGTCTCAAAACCTCTCTTGCTTTTTGGCATTTGTACCACAAATGGATTGCTATAATCACCACGATAAATTGCTAACTGCCGAGATGCATTCCTGTGCTTAGGAATGCTGATTAATAAGCTGTTTTGACCAGCAGAGTAATTTTTCTGTGTGTTAGCTTCTTAAAAACATTCAGTCTCTTGCTCTGTCAATTCTGTAGATGCCAGTAGCCAAAAAGACAAGGACAGCTAGGATGCCTTTTATGTGATGTAGTCCTTCTTTTCCTCCCTGTCCTTCAGGCATGCACTTAGGACTTGGTTATTCTGCCCAAATGGGAGATCTTATTGAAGTTATCCAGATTCTTCACATGATTAAGGGGTTGTTTATGAAAAGATGACTGGAAATAGCTCCCTACCATGGAAACTATTTGGAAATTAGTTGTTCTATTCCAGAATAATTAGTGTGATTTGGAAATGTCTAATGATTCTGGAATTAAGTAATTTTTGTTTGGAAACAGAATGAGCTATGGGTGTGTCCTGATTTTTGTATTTATTTGGTTGGTTTTAAGTCGTTTTGTAAAAGGTATTACTGGAAAGGGAATGGTGATGCCAGGAGACAAAGCTCCTCTTAATCATGTCTGTCTTTCATCTCACATTCCCAATAAAGGAGACTAGCACCCTGATGAGTCAGCTTTGGGTTTCATTGTTGGTTTATGGAAGAAAGGATTTTAGTGTCTCAGTTTAGTCAGAAATAGTCAGTTACACTTGGTCACAAATATTAAAAAGAAAGATTAAGACATTAAGAGAGTGAAAGTATTAAGCTTCAGAGCTTTAGGAGCATACTGCCAAATGCCATGCTGATTGACGTGGACATGGCAGAGCAGGGCATGTACAGACTCCATTTGGGTAGGTCAAGGTCTTAGCTTTTGTATTCCTTCCCATTTTACCCTATTCTCAGCTTAACTTTATTTCTCAAGATGCAGGTTTCTGTTTCTTACCTTTTTCTGATAGAATTAGTCATGTTATTGGGGTTTAATAGATGGTTGCAGTTATTTAGGTTGACTTACATCACTCAGTCTATTAATTTCTACATCAGTCTGGGTATAACCTCCTAATTCATCAGCGTCTTTCCTTAATCAGATCATTGCTGGTGTTGCTCCAAAGTGGTGGTGAGAGCCCAGCCTAGCTGATTTGAATTCCCATGTTTTCCTTCACGTTTTAACACTTGTAAATGTTTGGAAGGTTACTTAACTTCTGAGCTCTCTGTGCCTTTAGTAAAAAGGAGATAAATACATTTTTCATAGCTGATTTTTTCTAAGTCATTATCATTGACATAATGTTGATTGAATTGTCAACAAGCAAAAAGCTCCCTTCTTGCTGCTAAACAAAGCAGAGAAGGATACGACTTACTCGAAGAATAAAATCATGAAGTGCATGTGTCTTCTGTCCTGTTAGCTTATCTTGTGTGGGTATGGTAGAGATGTGGTAGAAGTTTTTACCCTGGTATTCAGTTATTCCAGTATATTTTTACAGAACAAAAATATAAAAAACTTGCTGGAAGTCATTCTGTGGATGAACAATGTAAAGCTATTGTTTTCTGTAGTAAAAGTGAAAAATAAGCACAGCAGTGAGTTCAGATATCAGAAATACTGGGATTTAGAGGTAAATTTTAAAGCTCAAGCTTGACTTGTGTGATCCTGTTTCAGCTTCTCAAAACTGAAGCGGAGTCTGTGTGCTTCATGAATAATTTTGTGCTCAGAATCTGATCAACTCACTGAATATTTGACTGGTAATGACCGCATCATTGTGTTAAATAAAAGAACCATGGATTAAGCCTCTCTCCTGAGCCCGCAGGTTTTGACTAGCATTTTTCTTTTGTGTGAATTACAAATTCTTCACTGTCTTTAGACAGACTTTAGTGATACCTTTAAAACAACTGTTGGCTATGTTCTGTTTGTGTGGAGAGTTAACCATGAAATGTGACAGTCACTTTTGTCTATATTTAATGCCAGAAAATCTGGCATAAAAATCAGCAACCACTCTTCAGAGGTGTAAGGCCTCTTTCTATTCCTAGTGATTGCTAAAGGAACTCAGAAAAGTAAGTCTTTGCTAGGAAGAAAGAGCATTCCCAATTTAGCACTAATAGCTTAGTGAAGATAATGTAGCTGAAAGAAAAGAACATGAGGAAGTCAGAAGTGTTAATCTCATAATTCATGTGAGAAGTCCTAATTGCTCTGCTTTCACTTGGATTTTATCTTGTATGGGCTAGCTGAAGCCAATAATCCATCTTCTTATTCCCTGTTGTATGGCAAGACAAAGCAATTAATCTCTCCAAAAAGAAAAAGAATGAAAAGAGCTACTCATTTCCATCATATTGATAAGAGACTGGAAAGGCTCATGAGAGACAAGCCCCCCCCACTCCAGGTGCTTCTGAAATACACTAGATTTTTTTCTGAGCATAAAATCTTTCTTCTCGATGAAAGCAGAAAAAAAATGTTATAATGTCTGCCAAATGCACTAGTCTTGCATTAGAGGACCCAGAAGTAGTAGTAGGCTTACTCAGTAGCATAAAAGTAGTGCAAAATAATGGTGGGAGTAGTATAGGAGATGTTTCTGCTAGTTTTTCAATTTTTCCTTGCTGAACCAAAGCACTCTCTCCCTTCTGCAGGTGCTAACCGGATCGTTTTGGAAGACTCCAATATCTTGCAGCCTGTGGGACTAACTGTGTTTGAGAACTGGCTGTACTGGATTGACAGGCAGCAGCAGATGATTGAAAAGATTGATATGACCGGTCGAGAAGGACGTACAAAGGTCCAGGCTCGTATTGCACAGCTCAGTGACATCCATGCTGTGAAGGAGCTCAACCTGCAGGAATACAGTGAGTGCCATCCCTGCTTGCAGGTGCAAACAGGGCCTGTGAGACTCGAGCCAAGAGACACGAGCCTGTTGTGCCTTATTGCTGATCAACATCAGTGCAGATGGAAGGGCCAGAAGTTGGTATTGGTGCTGTTAGGTTGTTTCCTTCAGGCACTTGGCAACGGACTGGAAATCTATCACAACCCCAGCATCATGTTTCGTTGCTGATGACAACTTGATTGGTAGTCCCATCCAGGCACCTGGCATTTCAGTGTCTCTAGGCACAGTGGAAACATCCTGTTATCCCTAATAGAGGGCTTTCTAGATCATGCTAGTGCACTGCTATTGGGTGTTCACTGTTCAGGCAAGCACAGCTCTCAGGACCTGTCACTAGCTGTCAGTGTTTCAGTGGACTGCCTGCCTTGAAGGCAAAGTGAACAAGTTTTGGTGGTGGTATTTCATACTGAAAGTGATTTGACAGAAGAGCAGTGTTGCATTGCACAAAGGAAGTGTGTATTAAATAGGAGTTTGTGTTGATCATGGCTGCACTAATTTTTGAAAGTTTCTGTTAGCCAGGCCTTTCCACACACACACCTAAAGTGGTGGGAGGTGGATGGCTAAAGCAGTGGAGTTGCTGTCATCCTGCAGGAAATAAGCCTGGTTAGTAGGCTGTGGTGCATGCCTTGGAGGAATATGTAGAAAAATGTCTGGAAATATGTGTAGAAAAATGATGTTTAATTAAAACATCAGTGCAGACTACTAGTTTTGTGTGCTATTAATCTCAGCAAATCTGTCAGGAGTTCCATGAGAAGTATGTTGGCCTTATTAAACATTAAAATGAAGAGGCATATTTATCTAGAGCATGTTAATTTGAGTTGCAGAGACAGTGTGGAAGCTTCAGAATCCATAAATTAAAAAAGTTTATTTTTTTAATGGTCTTTGGTAGAGAAAATGAAGTATGGAATGCAAGACATCTTTTTGTATTACTAATGTACTATTTGCTGCAGAGAACTACTGCTATCTCAAACAAGAAGCAAAATGCTTTGAGTAGTTTTAGTATAAATTCTTGGAGTAGTTTCAGATTCAATTCAGTTACCAATGTATGTTAGAATTGCAGATATGTTTAAAAGGAGAAACACACAACAAAATACAACATTAACGTATTTGTCATTAATCCTCTTCCCAGGGGGTAGGGGGTAATGAAGAAATGACTGAAATGTCATAAAATAGGTGGGGATTTCTTATCAGTCCCTGTCTTTCTTATTTTTAAAATCCTAGGACAACATCCGTGCTCTCAAGATAATGGTGGCTGCTCCCACATTTGCATTGTGAAGGGGGATGGCACCACGCGCTGCTCTTGCCCCGTGCACCTGGTGCTGCTGCAGGATGAGCTGTCCTGTGGAGGTGAGTCCTTCCCAAGTTCTGTGTCACTGGGCTCTTAGCTTCAGCCTTGGGGAGGGTCTCCATCTTCAGGGATGGCTTCTGAGCCAAAGGAATGTGACAGTGCACCAGGTGCTGTTACACACCTGTACAGACTCACCTCTTTCCCTCCACCCTCCAGCTAAATCTGCAAGTATTGCAAAGCAGTAAGGGAAGAGGAAGAAAATTCCTAACTGTTGAATAAGGGTTTCTGTTCACCCTTTCTACTTAAGCCTCAACTTAAGTTGAATTATTTCAACTTGATTCTTCAATTGTATGATTTTTATTACTTTTTCCTGTCACTCCCCATGTTCTGCCTTTTCAGGCAGTGGTAGATTCTCACATTCTGGCACATTGTGCAGTCTGTGCTCTTTTGTTCTTCTCTGTTTGTCCTCCCCAAGCTCACCCTGTGCATGTCTTTCTGAACTGCAGTCCCAGAAGGGCAGGTCGCCTCCTTCCATGGCGATATGGCCACTGTAGCCCACACCCTGGTGTCTCCAGGGGTGGGGCTGGAGTGGGGGAGAGGACTGGCACTTTGGTGCTTGGATCTCTTTGTGTCACCGGACTGAATGGATTTATTATGCAATCATCTTGCCATCTAGGCGACTGTGTGGTCTCACAATGGAACAAGAGCTAACATAATCCAGATATTTTCTCAGAGCAAGTTTAATACCAGGCCAAAAAGCTGGGGGAGAAAAGGGGGATTAAAAAAAGGGAAAAAATCTACACTTACGTACTGCCTGATAGTAACAGTTAATGTAGTAAATGTTAAATAACAGCTAACAGATGTGTTGAGGTAGTGAACTTGACTGGATGGAGCAGTTTTTTGTTTTAAAAGAATTTTGACTGAATAGAGCTGTCAAGGGCACATAACTAGACACTGAGTCACAGTGCATCCATCTGCAGCAAATTACATCCTTTTAACATCTTGTATACAATGACTGTCAAACAGGAAAAAGAGAGTAAGCCATTGGCTGTATATACAGTGGTGTTGCAGGAAAGGGGGAGTTGAAGAGTGTGATGACTTTGACTTGAAGTCTTACTAGGAGAAAGGTGTGAGAGTCTGAAGTGGGAAGGGAAGAAAATATTTGTGTTTTGAGTGTGTATGTTTCTCTGTTCCTCTTGTTCTTCATCTGTCAAGCCCCCATTGATGTGAGCCTACATCAGTCACACTGGCCTCAAGGTCTGCAAAAGTGGCTGTGGAAATGGCCTTATGATGTGGCACGTTGTTCATCAGCTGCTTTGACATAGGAAAGCAGCTGAGCTCTTGTCCTTACCTGTCCCGATCTGCTGTTTGTTCACCTGGATTTTTAACTTCTGTTTGTTTGCTTGATTTTCAAAGAACCACCAACATGCTCCCCTCAGCAGTTCACCTGTTTCACAGGTGAGATTGACTGCATCCCGGTGGCGTGGCGCTGCGATGGGTTCACTGAGTGCGAGGACCACAGTGACGAGAAGAACTGCCCAGTGTGCTCTGACACCCAGTTCCAGTGTGAGAGTGGGCAGTGCATAGACAGCGCCCTGCGCTGCAACGGGGAAGCGAATTGTCAGGACAACTCAGACGAGAAGAACTGCGAAGGTACGGAACACACTGCTGATGGGAAATGTACTTGTCACTGGATAATTCAGCATTATTGCTGAGTAAGATTTGAGAAGATCTGAGGTTCTGCTAGTTTTTAAACTGGTCTGTTAAAGACAAGTTATTTCATAACTCCATACTTTGGTTTTGCTACCTGTGAAGTGGAAATTAAGAGTGATCTCTGTCAGAGTGGCTTAAATGCTGTTTGTGAAAAGTACTATCAAAATTGGTATTATTTTAAGCTCTAAAAACCTAGTATCTGGGAGTGAACTACAAAGTGGAGCAAATCCTTGTCATAGCTTTTTGTGTGCTTTGTACCAAGTAAAAATTTTTGGATTGTTTATTTTACAATACCTGAACAAAAATGAGCTTTTCTGAGTAAACAGGAGTGAGAGACAGAGGAGATTTCTGGAGGTCTCGTCTTCCGTAGGGCACAGCAAAATAAGAGTATTTAAGCCATCTTTACAGAGGGAGGTGCTGTTGCCAGCGCAATGAGAACTAAGTTCATTTTGGAAAGGACAGATTTTGCTGGTGAAATCTGAACTGCCCCACCACTGCAAAACATGAAATGTGAGCAAACTCATTCTTTCCCTATTGCAGATGTAGAGAAGAGCTGTAGGAACATTTTGTAAGCCTGAAAGGATGCTGCTTTTTTATATCCTTTCAGTGCATTTTCCTTCTTTGTGGAAACTGTTGAAATGTCTTTAAATCAAGACTAAATTTCTCTCCAAAAGAAGAAGCTCCAGCTCAGACAAAAACAGAACTGAAATTCTGGTGTGCTGAAAGGTGATCGCTAGCCAGCTGAGATGCTGACATCTGAAAATGTGTTGTGCCACTTCCCAGGTGTCATCCAGCAATTGGAGATGTCAGACTAGGGGCTGTTTATCACCTTCAAAGTGGTCCCGTTGCTGGGAGTATTCAAGTTGATTACAAATCAGAGAAGCATTTCGTTTAACTTCTTAATTCAGCCGAAGACAAAAAAGGATTTCTGGATTCATGAGAAACATGAGGCAGGAATATGTGGAAACAGCAGCAGCCAGCACCTTGCCTGCAGCACCTTTTATTTTTTTTTCAGTGTACTGGCAAAGCTTCAATTTTATATTCTGTCCTTCATTTCAGTTTAAAAATATAATATCAAGTCAGTATGTTGTCTCATGATCGAGGAGTTTTCTGGATTACAGGAAGAGCACAAGGACATTGAGAAGGATATTTATCTTTCTTAATTTTATTGTCATGGTTTGGCAGATTTATTTTTCATAACTTAATTCTTCTCTCTTATATTACAGTAAATGTTTAGGGTTGTAGATTCTTACAGTAAGATTGCAATAACCATGTCCTGGGATAAGTGCCTGTTCTCTCAATGGCCTCTAAGTTATTTTAGATAAGGGTCACTTTATCTTGTAGTGCTCTTACTGTAAGCAGGCAGTAAAGCCTAGGTGCCAGTGAGTGCTATCCTCAGCAGAACACTGAGTCACTTGCTCTGCATGGCTCACGTGGGGGACTATGTGTGCTTTGGGGGCTACTTCCAGAAATGAAGCTTGCAGCACTCCAGGCTCTCCCAAGATACTCCTGACTCTGCTCTGGTGTCTTTATTTCATGATGATTTTGAGAGAAGTTTCTGATGCTGACTGTTGGTGTGGGGGTTCTTTGCAGTGCTGTGTTTAACGGATCAGTTCCGCTGTGCCAGTGGGCAGTGCATTGGGAAAAGCAAGAAGTGTGATCACAACCTGGACTGCAGTGACAGCTCTGATGAGCAAGGATGCTGTAAGTGTACTGCCTGAGACTGGAGACTTGGTTGCAGCATCCAAAATTTGTTTCTGACCTTTCCTATGAGTTTGATTTTATTCTGCCAAGCAGACTGAATTAGTTGCTCCCAGAATTAATGCTTCTCTTCATAACTGGTGTCATGCAATTAATGCACAATGTGGTGGAATAGGAGAATAATTAATATTCTGATCAAGTATTATCTGAGGCAGAGAATGCCAGTTATTTTTCTTCTTATCTTTTTTAAGTTTTGAAAGAAGTAAAAGATTTGTTTTTCCATAATGTTAGTATACTGAATTGGTACAATGTTAAAAAAATAACTATTGGCATGAGGCATTCATATATAACTTCTCTGCTTCGTGGTTTTCTCATCTAGAGAATTAATAGCAGGTGGTTTTGGAATCAAAGAAGCACTCTGTTTATAGAGTAAACCTTCTAAAATTTCTTTTTTTAATCTTGGAAGGATGTAATTCTGAGCTTGATTTCTGATTTGTAATATGTGATACTCCTACCTTGAAATCTCCAGGGCTCTACAAGAAAACCACTGCTTTAAAATTCCAGCTCAAAAATTCACTTTCACTGTTGGTACTTTAAAAGAAATTGTAAATAGGGACATCTCATCTTGTGTTAGAGATCCATGTATCACAGCTGGCACACAGATAATTGGAAAATGCAAAGCCTGAGTTGGACCCTTGATCTTAATCAGTATCTGTCATGCTACCAAGTTACTAGTGACATTATCACAGGCCTGTGTAGTTCTCTTTATTAGAGTTTATACATTCTCCAGTTCTGTAACAGAGGATGGAAAATTGGCCCACCCAGAATAAGATGGCAGTTGTCACCATCCCTCTTTCACTATGATCAGAAGTCTATTTACTTATATCTGTAGACTGTGACAAGCTGGTTCAAGTGTGGGTTTGGTGTTCAGGGAGAAGAAAATGTGTTGAAGAAAAAACTTTCAGTAATGCATAGGATGTAAAACACTGACTAGAACGGGAAAATACTTTAAAGTCTGCCTTTCTTGTCAAATTCATGAGCACAGGCAGGGGGTTGTCAGTTACTCCCAGAAATGTCATTGCTTAGAATTAGTCTTGTAGGGAAAGCCACTCATTTTGACTGTTGAAAAATTGTTTTGGGTACAGATTCTTCATAAGGTGGCACCTCTCAGGCTGATGCTCTGCTGTATCTGTAGCCATAAGAAGGGTGGGTCAGATGTGGAATAGTTTAGGTAGTTAAATAAACAGCAGCAAACACAAAATTCATCACTGCTGCACCATAAGTGATTGTTACACTGCTGAGAAAAGGGAGTGCCAGTCTGTTACACTGAGGGATAACCAAGATGTGACATGAAAAGCAGTTGTTGTCATCTTCAGTGACAAGAAAAGCACAAGAGGAGTCCCCTGCACAGTGTCATCTGGAGATGTGGCTGCAGGTCTTGTTCATCAAGTTCAAAGCAGAGCTCTGCTTGTCAGCCTGAAGCAAGAGCAGGGCCTGGTTCATCATTCCCCCTGTACATGCATGTACTGCTCATTTTCTGTTACTTGTGATTCAGAAAAACCTCATGTCATGTTTGGAGGTCATCTCACAGACTGCAGGTAGCCTTTATGGACACTTTGAACAGACCTGTCCTAGGGCCTGTTTTTTCCTCCCTTATATTAATTTGAAAATTGTTGTCTGCTTACAGAAAAGGAGGAAAGTGGAAAGTTGTAAGAAAAACTGGTGTTGGTCTAAACTTACATGGTCTGATTTTCCTTTTCCCTTTTAGACACAACAGAGGAACCTGCACCCCAGCCCAACAACACCATAGGCTCCATCATTGGTGTGATCCTTACAGTCTTTGTGGTGGGAGCAATGTACTTCATCTGCCAGAGGGTGCTGTGCCCACGCATGAAGGGGGATGGGGAAACCATGACCAATGACTACGTGGTGCACGGGCCAGCCTCGGTGCCTCTGGGCTACGTGCCTCACCCAAGCTCCCTGTCAGGGTCTCTCCCTGGTAAGTGAAGGGGGTGATCCTTGTCTTTGGCACCCCACAGCTGTACTTGGGGATACTGTGCAGCTGTGTACAGGAAAGGTCTGCTCCAGATGCAGCTCTTGCAAGCTGTGGGAAGCCAGGACTGCCAAGTTTTGTTGGCATCCTTCTTTACAATAATGCACAGCTATTTTACTCGTGCTTTCACAAGCATTTAGGTACTTAGCAGAACCTAAGCTCAAATAAACGCACTGTGCATTTTCTTCTTTTGCTACTAAAGGATCCCCTTTTTTGGGCTCTTGTGGCACCAGCAAAGTTTCACAACAATACAGGGTAAAGTTACACAGAGTTATATTCATGGGGCTTTGAACAGTATGTAGTCATTCTTGGTAGATTTGTAGACTGTATGTTTGTGAGACTGCTTGCCAAGTCTGTAATGACCAGCAATAACTTTGGTCTCAGCTTATTTCATTTAACAATGAATTTCCCAACACCAGTCCAAGCACATGATGCTACTGCTGTTTAAAAAGTAAAACTTAACCGCAACATTTCACTTCATCTGTATGCATGGCTTCTGTATATATTGATTAAATATGTATTGTAACTTGTGGCTTTTAGATCCAGCAGGCTCTTCTATTAACATAATTTGGTTTTAATACCAAGATAATAAATTTTGGGCTTGCAAGTTGTGCTTATACTGCTCTCACCCTCCATACTATTTTTTAAAGCTTCATTTAGTCTGTGGATTGAGGAAGAATTGAATATTGACATATATCTCTGTTCTTCAGGTATGTCTCGAGGTAAATCTGTCATCAGCTCCCTCAGCATTATGGGAGGGAGCAGTGGCCCACCCTATGACAGGGCCCATGTTACAGGAGCCTCCTCCAGTAGTTCTTCAAGTACCAAAGGCACTTACTTTCCTCCAGTAAGTCATTCTATATTCATAAACCTTTAACAACTTTCAGGGAAGTGACAGTGTCTTTCTAAATGTTAATCAATTGACAAATTAATGTTTTGGTTTAGAATTCTTGCCTAATAAACTTGTTTGGATATGGAGTAAGTGATTTTGAAAGGGAAGAAAATTGTCTTTTTCCAAAATTATCTAGAAATTTTCACTTAATTTTAAAAAGTTGTGAGAAAGCTCAGTGCTAGGAAAAAAGATATTAGATTGAATGTCAGGGGAGATGAAAAAAATCTCTGTAGATGTTGAGCAGCTCTGGCAGAGAGATCTCCTTTCATTATACTCTTCCATGTGTCTCTGAAGGTAAAACTAAGGCTGATTCTCTACAGAACTTTCAAGGAATTAAAATGAAGCTATGTGTCTTACAAGTGACAGGTAAATAAGTAAACAAGTGTTTTGCAGTTCCATCACAAATGGGTAGTGTGCTGTACTAACTGCTGTGCAACAGTTGGTGCCAGCCCTGGAGGGCTCCTGTCTCTTCACTTCTAGCATCTGTGGTGGCTGGTTTGGATATTTTTATAGAGCTCACCAAGACACTGTTGAGTGTTAGAGTCCCATGCTTGGTCAGTGAAGGCTGGAATCTTCAACTGTCTGTTTTCAGTTCTGACAATCAACCAATCAGGCTTTAAATCAGATTTAAATTAATGCAAATACATGGAGTAAGAACATGCCTGTATAGGGAAGAAGTCTTGCCTTGGCCAGCACACTGCAAGTATTATAAGCAGAGCAGTACTTGGGGCCTGCAGCTTGCAGGAGCAGAGATCTGCCAGTCTGCCTTGGGCAGTGGTATCCCTAGTGACAATCTAGAATGGAACAGCTGGCTGCAGCTTTACTTTTCAGCACTGGCTATGTCAAAATAGCCACAGCAGTCAGCATTTTTGAGAAGAGCTTAGTAGTAGCTAATAGGAATGTCAAGAGATGGTGTTTCCAGGGTCTGCTTAAGAGCTGCAGAATAAACAGGAAAAAAATCCTGTTTGTTGCGAAGGCTATGTATGCAGTTCTTTACTTAAGGTTCTTATTAGGCAGTACTAAAAAAGTATAAAATTAAATTTTCTCAGGTTTCCTTTGTATCTTCCCTTTTTAAAAGTGGCTTTTTTCTTTTCTTACTCCTTAGATTTTGAACCCACCACCATCACCAGCTACTGAACGTTCACACTACACCATGGAATTTGGTTATTCTTCAAACAGCCCATCCACTCATAGATCCTACAGGTAATTACTATTACAATAGCTTCTGTCAGGATCAAAGCAGTTAGTGTAGAAAATGCAGAATAAAGGCAGCCTCTGCTCTGTAAGAATTACAATCAAAGGCCCTAATTCTGCAAGCACTAAACTGGTGCTTAAATGGGCTCACGTGTATCATGTCACTGCTGCCTGTGTAGAAGTACAGCACTGTTTGAGGTAAATCATACACTAGGTGGGTAGTGATACATCCCTGGGGTATATTCCTGAGGGGGAACAACAGCACTCATCACAAAATTAATTACATGCCAAAAGAAATGCAGTACCATGAGTATTTTGAGCCAAAAAAACTTACCCTGGAGTAAATCCTGGCCTTTTTTAGGCTGCCATAAATAATTTGTTATGTAATGTAATTATCAGAAATTATAAGCAAATGCCCTATGGAGAAAAAGTTGGCAATATAAAGACTAATAGGTCAGAAATAACATTGTTGTCTAGATAAAGCACAGGATTTCTAGTTTGACATGTTAAGGGTTAATATCTGGAAAAGATTGATAACCTTTTGCTTTATTTTCTCTTGACTGGTATTTATGGGCATGCATTTTCTCTATGTTTAAATGTATTCCTCTTACCTTCCCTGTAAGAATTCTGGAATTAGTTATGATTACATAACAAGTTACCAAAAATAGAGGAACAGACCTCTGCTACCCAAGGGTGTAAAGATTCCCCTCCCAAATCACCAGTACATGTGGTCAGTGAGAAGAGTGCTGTATTTGTCTGAAAGATGTGCCTCCCTAACACACATCCTTTGGGAGCTTTGGGTAATGAAGTCACTGGGGCTGAACAGACATCTCCATTAGCAGAAAATATGGCCTCTGTTGTGCAGAAGGTCAGACCAGAAGTTTATAATGATCCCTTGCAGCCATATGAAAAATCTTTTCAAATTATAAGTAATTTTCTAATGAAAGAAACCCAAATTCAGGCACCAGCATGGGTCATCCACTGGTTAGATGATGTGACTTTTAGTATTATAAATGATATTAGGGATGTAGCATAGGGTTCAATATTTTCCAAAAGCTCCCCTATCCAAAAATAAACCCTGGTCTTGCTGCACCTGATCTTACTTCTTTCCTAATATTCTGACTTGACTATAGAGGAGCTGCATCCCCTTGTGTCCCCAACCACTAACTATGATGCTGGGACTTGTAGTTACCATGCATTTCTCTTTCTAATTTGTTTCCTTGAAACTATTTTGGGCTCATATTAAAAGATATTTTGTGCTAGCAGCCTTTGAGAATTTCATCTGAGTTACTTTTCTAAGGAATACTTCTTCTGAGTGCTATGAGTGTGCAAGGTAATTTTCAGTCCTCTTATCTGGCCTTGGAAGTTAGTATCCAGAAACTGCGTAACAGAAACAGAATTATCTTCTCCATAATTGCAACACAGCTATTACACAGGCACATGCACACCCATGCTCTTCCTGCCCTGCTGTCTTAGAAGCAACTTTTACTCAATTAAGTCCTTAGGGAGCTGGTTGTGTGAGAGACTGTTCTCAGCCACTGCTCCTTTCTGTGGCACAACAAAAGGTACTTACAGGTACCCTTTGCATCTCTGAGCAGGCAGTGCCAGGACCACTGGAAACATCTGGAGACTGGGAAGCACTTAGCAAACCTGGGTTCTCAAGTGATCTTGGAATCACAGAATCACACAAGGAACTTAAGCACACCTAGTTCCACCCTCTGCCATGGGTAGGGACGTCTTCCACTATACTAGGTTACTCCATGTCCTGTCCAGGCTGGGCTGGAACACTTCCAGGGCCGGGGCACCCACAACATTATGGATTAATTTAACCAGAACATGATAATAGAATACTTAGACCAAATATAGCACTATCCAAGTCCAGCAGTTTCAAGCATAAAATGAATTTTCTACGAGTAAAGCAGCACATCAGAAATTTATGTGATGGGTTGCTTAGAGCCAGAATTAATTAGTTTTACGAGTTATATAATTAATTAAGAAATTGGCATCCCTTTCACCTGTTGCTGTGATGTGCCCAGCACTGCAGGGAAGTTTGGAGCGTGCATCACTGCGGAGGTTGCTCTGCTTTCTGTTTCCACCTAGAAAAAGCCGAAATGACCCTTTCCCCTCTCCATCTCCCCGCCCCAGCTACCGGCCCTACAGCTACCGGCACTTCGCGCCGCCCACGACGCCCTGCAGCACGGACGTGTGCGACAGCGACTACGGCCCGAGCCGCCGGCTGCCCGCGGCCGCCAAGGGCTACACCAGCGACCTCAACTACGACTCGGAGCCGGTGCCGCCGCCGCCCACGCCGCGCAGCCAGTACCTGTCGGCCGAGGAGAACTGCGAGAGCTGCCCGCCGTCCCCCTACACCGAGCGCAGCTACTCGCACCACCTGTACCCTCCGCCGCCGTCCCCCTGCACCGACTCGTCCTGAGAGCCAGCCCCGCGCCCTCCGCTCCGCCGTGTAAATACTAAAGGTTCTGCTGGGGGCGGGGGGAGGGAGCCCATTGTACAGTTAAGCGCAGGGCGGAGGAACACTGAAGATATTTGTACAGAAGAATTAAAAAAAAAAAAAAAGAAAAAGAAAAAAAAAAGGATATTTATATATTTTCTTAAACAGCAGCTGCTGCTTGTGCCATAAGAAGAAAAATTTTTGTATAAAAGAACCCAGACGTTTGTACAAAAAGTTTTTATTTTTGCAAATGAAACACAAAAACATTGCCTTAATCCAGTGAAGTGACTGAGCACATAAGGAAATGGAAGGACTGGGATATATTACTTGTCCAGCGAGGTGATATGTGGGTTTTGTCAATACCAAAAATGTTTAAAGTAATTAATAATAAAAAAGTCCGTCTCAGAGCAGCATACCATAGATACTTGGAAGTAGCCAAATAACCTCTATGTTAACTGCAGAGGGCCAGCAACTAAAGTTAAACTTGAAAATGAAGTCAGGACAGATATTAACGTTACACAAAGGGCTTTGTTTTCTACAGGAATACAGCAATCGTAGCAGTGAATCCAGAAAATCAATCACACACTTTTTTAAATGAGTACATCTCTGGTTTTCCTTAATGCATTTAACAAATGAGAGCTTTTAGGGCTCTCTCCCTGCTTCTGGAATTTCAGTGATTTTTTGTTTGGGTGTATTTTAAAGTTTTTGTTTTTTTTGTTTTTTTTAATCCCGCTTAGGTTTTCTTGCCTTTTCTTCATCCTTTCTTCCTGCCCATGTCACTTAAATTAATGATATTCCTATTTAAATTACTGCTAGAATTAGGCTGCTGTAAATGCTGGGTTTTCTCCCAATTAGCCTTGTCATGCAGTGATTATCATGCTATACATTACCCTCCTCATTTTGCCAGCGTGGTAGGACTCTGTTTTGTACCAGGTCAGTACAATTCTCACATCATTGACAAGGGTAATATGCATATACCTGAATGATTTTTAGTCCCTTAAAAAAGAAAATCTTATTTTGACCTAGTGCCCACAAAATGTCAAATATTTTTATACCACATATAATATAGACAGCATATTTATAAACTATAAATTTAACCATGGATTGTTAGTTTTACTGTAAATGAATAATATATCCTTGCAGTACTTTCAATGTATATTGATATCACACTATACAAATCATATATATAAATATATATATTATTTTTTCCTAGTAAGGAAGCATTTAACTTTCAGTGGAACAACTGTCCATAGGAAAAATAGACGTATTGATCATTGGAAGGGGTTCCCCTGCTGTATTAACTGCTCATGTTTTCTTTGTGTTAGGTAAAGCCAGTTTTTTCTCAGTATGATTTTGACATACCTCCTCTTTTGCGTGGTGTGAATTTAATACTTAAGTATTAACCGCTGTGAATGTCAAATTTTAAGATATTCGTAACCAAACCATTTTATATTCACATCTCTATTTTTGTATATTGTCATATGTAGCCCCTTCTCCTGTCAGCCTCACCGTGGTGATTTTGACAGGGAGATTATTTGATCAAGTGAAAACATTATTTGTGTAGTTTAAGGGGCAGCATAGGATATTAACTCCTCTTGGACTCCAGTGCAGTGCTTTGAATTTGTTTTGTTGCAGCAGAGCTCACAGTATACCTGGTCTTAGATGGCACTGTGCTTTTGCACCTTCTTTTGACATCACATCCACTGAAGGTGCCCAGTGCCTTCACAGACTGGCCCTCTGAGTCTTCTCTCTCAAAACAAAGGTCCTGGGAGCTCCTGCCTCCTCACCTTTGGGTATGGAATGGGGATAGCAACTTTCCAGAGGCACCTTTTAGATTTTGTTGTTTTCTGTTGCCTCTTTCCCAGCCAGTTTCAACTAAAAGAGAAATTACCTGATAATACAGCATGGGCTTGCAATTGATGCTGTTGACAAAATCAGTGACAAGTTATTCTTGCTAGCTGCCACTCATCTGGAGTACTGAGGTCCTCATTTAATTTCAGCTCCAGGGAAAACAGCTTCAGTGGGATTCCATCTGTAATAAATGGTCTTTCCTAGTAGTCCAGAATACCTGAGTAAACTTTAAAAAGCCTTGGTGATCTCCAGGCTATTGCTGTTGATCTCTGAAGATGGTGTACTAAGGGTTTTTTTGCCCAGCTTCATTCTAGGTTTCTAGGAATTGTGGTAGCTGTTCTTCTGGCTCTTCCTTGCTGGTGAAGAAGCTTCCTTGTGTTTTCCAGCAGGATGGATATTGAGGAGGGTATTGTGAACTGTAATGGAACTCAAAACCATATATATGAAGGGGGGGAGGGCAGGTGTGTTGGGGTGGGGGGTGAGGTTGGCACACCAATGAGAATTAGAATTTCTCTGTTGTTTACATTTTTTCATGTGCAGCATTCCGTGTGGGGTTCACATGTGGAAACTTGCACTAATGAACTCAGAAGAATATTGTATTGTTGTATCTCAGTCCAAGTGCTTGTACTGCAATGGCAATGGTCTCTTCTTGCAAAATGCTTTTATCAGTGTGCCAATTTCTTTTTGAAAAACTTTAGGATGGTTGAGCTTAAAGAGTGGTATCCTCTTTCTGGTGCAGCTGGACTGCCTCACTGAGGCATCTCCTTGGAGGGAGCTTCCTGCAGGTAAATTTGTGTTAATTATTGTAAAGATTTGTTTAGAAGAAAAACCTTCTCTGCATATGGATCGTGCTGCCTCCTGTGCTGGTTTACATCCATATAACCCAACTGAAGTCAGTGGGGTGGACATAGAATTCCATGTAGGGTTTGATCAAGTCTTTCTGATAGAGATGTTTCAATTTGTGCATCAAATATTTTGGGCAATCTGTCTCTGGAAGGTTCATGAGAGGGGAAGTGGACAGGCTGGGGTTTTCCACTGAAAATGCCCAGCATAGAGAACAGGCTGTTCCTCGTCTGAGCAGGAAGCTGTGATCTGATTTTGCAAATACATGTATTTTCTCAGTACATCTGGAGTAAACTTTTGAAAGAGATGCTGATCTGTGAAGCTCCTCTCAGGCACATCTCCAAATTGCAAAATCATTGTTACAACCAGTATCCACACCACATTCCCAATGGATAAACGTCGAGACTGAGCATTTTCTCTTTGTTCTCCTTTGCCACTGAGCCAATGTGATTCATATTCTCTCCTTCCCTCAGTGAGGATCATCTTTTCTCCTGTATCTCCAATAGACTTAAGGTGTTGGGACTGTAGACAGCACAGACATGCCCATTCAGGAGATTGCTGAAGTGGGTTTGTAGCATCAGCATGGAAGGGATCTCACTGATGGAAGGAAAATTGCTCCTTGTCCTTCCAGTTAAGCATAAAGGTCCTTATCCTACAGCATCAGGTACAGTAGGGCATTAACACAGAGACACTTGTCCTCTCTGCAGATACCTGGGCAGTGTTCTTAGCTGGCTGGCTGGTTATGGGAGTAGCTGGTATGCCCAGTCTGGAAAGAAACAGTCTGTTGTTGCTAAAAAACAAAACAAGACATTACAGCATAATTTGTTGAAAACTAACTTTGTATGTTTAAATGACAGCATTAATGAGACCTAAGCCTGCCTTTTAAAAGTTATCCCTGGCATGTCATGTTGCATGCAGCTCATAGCTTCCTAAGGAACACTCTTCATTTCCTCACCACTTTTGGATACCAAGATATTTATTAGGTGATAACTTGGATGCGACAAAGTGAACATGGCATTAGCATTTGAAATAAAGAATGGTTTCTGTGAATATATATTTGTGCAATCTGTGCACATAAATTAAATGAAATATTTACAGTAATGCAAAATACGTAAGTGAACCATTTGATATCAAAGGATTCATTTTTCTGTGAGTTGAAACTTTCTGCATAGTAAATTTTGTATTTATGCCATAGAATTTCCCTCCCCACATTCATGTACAAGTGTGTGTGCAGGTACCCAAATCTTTGATAATGGACACTTAACCCAAAGCTGATAATTTTCTCTTGTGCATAGATTCAGCCTCCCTGACTCCCAGAGTGTTAATGATGAGTATTGTCTTGCTGTGTCTCACCTACCCTGGGCTCCTTTTGACCAGGTTGTACTACAGGCAGCAGAACACCTGAATATTTAATGCTCTGTCAGGCCAGGCAGAAGACGAAGTGCATTTTTTATACTGTTCCCCTACTTTTGGAGTCCATTTTGCAGATAAGTAAAGCTCCTGTGTGTGTTGTATGGACATGAAAAGCAGCCTGCTGCGGCCTAGAGTAATTATGAAGAAAATTGCACCCAAACTGCTTGACATGGCAGGTGCTGCAGTCAGCTGCAAGTGAAGGTGCACGTGGAAAATCGCTGTCATTCCAGTTTATTACACTAATGGGCCTTGATGGTGTCGTGGTCTCCAGCTCTGCATTGCTTCCCTATTCATTACAGCCCATTCTCTAGAGATTGGCTTCATTGGCAAGTCCAAATGCAATTTAAGCTTTAAAGTAGTTAAACCTGTGCTAAGATGAAGGAAAGGCCACTATCTTGAATATTATTTCCATTCCTGATTGCTTGGAAAATCTCAGATTAATTAATTACCACCATTCTGGGGAGAACTGCTTGAGCTACAGAACTCCCTGGTCACACATGCTGTTGGATCAGATGACTTCTTCAAAATACTTAAGAAGAAATCACTTTCTTTTCCTGACCTTTTTGCCTTGAGCATGTTTGTCACCCAGTATTGTTAGTGTCAGAATCTGCTTCTGAACCTGCACTGTGCAGATTACTTATTAGTTCTGCAACAGAAAAATAACTGGTTCATGGAGTGCAAAATTAATTTGAGCATTGCTATTCAGAAAGTGCTTTCTTAGCAATGAGATTTTTTTAAATTGCACTTTGGTGTTGGTATGGCTTGAAAATTAACTTTTTGCTTAATGACAGGTGACAGATAAACGTTGCCAGTAAGTTAGGAATTAATTAATAGCTTGGAAAGGGCTACAAAACAGTCACTTTCTTTGTAAAAGAAGTCAAAACACAGTTGTGATGCAAAATTTTCTTTCTTTTCCATCTTTAAAAAGGAAAGGGATTTGTGGCATTTATAGGGATTGGTAATTCACACCAGAACTGTACAGGGTAAAGTAAAGTGTCGGGTGTTTTATTCAAGATGGTGCTAGTAGAGTGGTTTTTACAAACTCTTGGAGAGCCCGTTCCCCTCTTTAAATGAACCAGGAGCAGCTTTGAAACCCTGATTAAAATGGCTGTAGCCTTAAGCCATGCAGGGAAGAGTCATTGGAAAAGGGAAGTGGTTTTTTGTAAGGAGGATACCACCTGGCTTAAGCTGAACTAGCCTTGTTTGCAAGTGAAGGATCTGGTGCTGCTTTCAGATTTTAACTCTTCGTTTTGTTTTTTGTTTGTTTTGTTTGTTTTTTGTAAGCTTTAATCACTGTTTGTCATTGTCTTAAAGCCAGCTGGTGTCTCTTGTTCATCAACTTGGGTAAGATGGTGCTTTGCAAGGATGTATTTATATTATAATGGCCAACATTTGGCCAGCCCTATTCACCCATTCACTAACTTTTTTTTTTTTTTTTTTTTTTTTTTGTAAAATAAAGTGCTTTACTTGTATGATGTATATAAACCTTGTACAAAAATCCTTTCCAATTATTACTATAAACTGAGTTGTATCAAATGAAATGTTGATTTTTATAATAAAACTAAGAGTGAAAAAGAAGAAGTATGTTTCATTTTATTTCAGCATCTGGAGAGGACAGGTAGTTAAAGGTACAATGTGAATCTTTGCTCTCCATGAAAGAATGGGCTGAATTTTCTAATGCTGTAGTAGGCTCTGCAGACACATGGATTTGCAGTGCAACGGATGATATTTTAAAGCTTAAAGTCTCAATTATTGATCCCTTGGATTGGTTTACAGGATAATACCAACCAGATTATTTTACCAAATGAATCTTTATCAGGTGCCAGGTGACAGTTTTGGACCCTGCTGATTCTTGAAATCTCTATTGAAATGTTCACCAAGAGAGAAGCATTTAACTTCAAAATGTAAAAGAATTTCCCCCAACCCCTCATCCTGTTGCTGTAACAAGTAATTGGAGAGGACCCAGTTCTGAATTTATAAGATCAGCACAGGAATTCCCCACTCCACTTGCATCCACTGGTCTTGGAAAAAAATTTACATGGCTTTGTATTATTGTGTATCTGGCTGTACTGAGAGTCTATTGCAGCTCCAGTATTTCTGCATGAAGGCATGGACAAGCCACATATCCCTTCCCATGTCAGTAAGTCAGGGTTTGCATTTATCAATCTCAGAGAGTGTTCTAAATATATTTCCTGGTCACTCTCAGCCCAGGGTGCTGTGCTTACTTTGTTTCAAGGTGTTACATTTGTTTTGCTCTGGAAAACAAGCCATTAGTTTGGAGCTGCAGGATGCTTTGTTTTCCTTTAAAAAGCCTAAACAGCCCTTCTTTTTTTTTTTTTTTTTTTTAATTTAAATGATGGTGGCTACATTTAAAATGTCTGTGTAGTTGTAATATGTTAGAAGTTTGTGTATGGCATTCTTTTGGATTCCCTGAATCTTGGACTTTTCTTGATACAGCTGTTAAGCACAGAGTGCATTTGTTCCTCAAAGTGCATATCAAAGAGGGGGTATGGACAGCCACACAAAGCAGGATCAGCCCTCTCCATGAGCAACTTGAGTTAAACCTTGGGGAGAAAAACCGAAGCTCTTTAACAGGAACTCTTGTCAGTTGTTTTACCCGTGCCAGGCAAGTCTCCAGTGAAGGCAGAGCTGCTGAAATACTGTTTGCCAGGCAGCAAGGAGCAGCAGGCATAGCAAGGAACACTGGAGTACTTCCCATCATTGGAAAATGTATTCCCTGCCTGTCTGAGGAAAGACCACTTGGAAATTTGAAAAGAATTTGAGGTTGGGAGCTGCTGGCCCTTCCTCCTTGCACCTTCAGAGGCATAAAGAAATTGCTCAGGGGAGGAGGTGTGAAGCTGGGGTTCTGTGGCTTGGTGTGACACAGCAGTGACCTGACCCCAGCTCTGCCTCCACAGCAAGACCCCTTTTACAGGAGTGCAAGGGGAATGAGTGCCCTGCAGTAGCCACCAAGGTGGCTTCTCTGAGGACTTGTGAAGAACATCCTTTGGGTCTGAGGAGATGGAGGGATTTCAACTGGTGTTTTCTACTTGTTAGTATTGCCAAGATCCTTAGCCCTGTCTGATTTTATATTAATAATATAAATTCATTGGTGTATTTTTCCTAAATTGGTGATTTTTTGGGAATGCTCTGTCTGTTGTAGACAGAATGATTCCTCCCTAAATGCCACTGTATTCTTTCCATCCTGCAAATGCTTTGAGAAACCCTGTGGCTGCAGTATTGCTGTGCAGATGGCCTAATGTGAGCTGATGTTCTGCAGCACAGCTGTGAGAGATTCATTATTTGATGGAAGAAAACCCAGTTTCAGATGCTTCTAATAAAAAACTATTCCACCAGCAGCACTAATAAGGAAGATTGATGTGTTTGAAAAAATTCTTGCCTTCCAGTGTGATGGCCACAGGTCCACTCCACTCTGTGTTGCAACGTGAGCAGTGGAATAGGAAAGATGTATTCCCTCAAATTTTGAAAAAGGAAAGGAAGGGTTACCAATTTTCTCTTCCACTGGCATCTCTCTGACTCCCAAAGAGATTTTAAAATTGCTTAGAAGTTAGAAGCACAGGCTTGTCATAAAGCTGAAATTGGAGGGGCAGATTTTGGCAAATGGCAGCAGGTGAGGAAGAGTTGCAGGTCTCTGCCAGTACAGGGCACATGGGAACAGGTGGGAAAGGGAGAGATGGGAGTTTTATTGTTTAAGATATTTGGCTCCTTTTACCACATGAGTATTTTTTCCTCTTCTCATTTAATGTTTGTGTTGTCCTTCAGCTTTGGATGGCTCCAAAATGAGGACCAAAAGGACAAGAGATGTAACCATCATGTCCCAGTTGTTAATTTCTATGAGTTAATTTGATGTTAATAATAAAAATTCTGTCTTTCCGTGAGTGTAAAAGACAATGGGTAAAGCACCTGTAGAGCTGGGAGGGCTCAATTCAGAGCCATCATTTACTGTGGGATTTCTCCATCATCTTTTCCCAATGGAGCTGGCACTTGTCATTGTGCACAATTAACTGCAGTTGCTGTCAGCAGGTACTTGGTGATTTCTTGGTGGATTTCTTGTTGGATTTAGTCTCCAGCATGCCTCGAAGCCAGCTGTAAGTCACTAAAAAGATTGTTTCAGAGAAAAGGATTTAGGGTGAGCTTTTTTAGGGTTTTTTAGTTTGGGTTTGGTGGGGGTTTTTTTTGTTGTTGTTGTTTTTTTGTTTTGTTTTGTTTGTTTGGGGTTTTTTTGGCAGATGATCTTCACTATTGCACAGTTGTGTGAGACCACTTCATATTTGAAATAATCCCCAGCCAGTCCTATTCCTGTGTTATTTTGTGACATGGAAGAATTGATGAAAAGCCAAAAGCACTGCAAAGATTATAGAAGTGTGGAGATCACTCCCCTATGTCCAAAGGTACTTTACTACTGTAAATCTAAAAGTCCTTAGAAGGAATTGAATTTCACGTGCAGCATCCAGAGAAGAATGTTCCTCTGAATGTTCCTTCTGTTCCTTCTGCATTGCTACTTTCAGTAGTTCAGTAGTTACAGTTTTATGGTTAATGATTTCTACTTTGGTTCCTTCCAGACACAGTAAGTTCAGTGATCTGATGTATTTTCTTTGTGGGCTTTTAATGTAATATATATATATATGTAGCCATCTCCACTGTCAGAAAAAAACCCTCAGATAGTGGATTTTTGGGTTTATGTAGGTTTTTATTTCAGAATGTGCACAAGAAGCTGACATCCCATCTTTCTTGGGAACAGCTACAGCAAAATACTCAGCTCTGTGATAGCTGTGAGAGCACCAATCTTCACCCATCCTTGGGCTGCTAGAAAGAGGAACCCTGAGGCCAGAAAGTAATTAGACGACTTACTTTAAGGCTGAGGTGCTTGATAATGTCCCTACTGAATCCTCATGAATAAACTGCAAACTCACATGCATAGTATTAACACCAAATTTGTTCCCAGAGTTGTTTCCAGTTTCATCCTTGCTTTGCTTGAGCCACTGCCTGTAGGTAAAATGATATGATCCCTTCCACCCCTTTCTTTTGAAAACCCCTAATATTTAATGCTGGCAGTGAGGATGTTCTGCATGTTTCTTGCTCCTTTTCCTTGAGTGAGAGGCCCTGGTGAGTGATTCCATGCAGGTCTGCATTTTCTTGTGCTCTGTCAAAGCAGGTAAGGAGGTGACAGTCTCAACCCACTTCCTTTGCCCAAAGCTGAGGTACAAAACACAAGGTGCTGGGTGCTGAGGGGAAAGGAAAGTTACCCTAGGCCCCCACATTTAGAGCAAAATACACTTTCTGAATCTTAAAACCTTTTCCAAATGCAGAAAGTAAAAAGAAAACTTAGCCTTCAAAGTGATCGTGAGTCATATCCCTTTCAAAGTATTTCCATGGATTTCTTGAAGTTTCTTTCCAGTGTGTATTCCAAACATTTTTGTGGGGGTGATAAATCTTTGCTCTCACATTTTATTTTGGTCCATCAAACTGGCCCTCATTTTGGTTTTTCTTCTGGCACTAAGGGCTAATTTGTGTTCTTTAATTGAATGCAGACTCTGTCCAACATGGCAGGCCCTACCACTCAAAAATGGGATATTGTCTTTCCTACTTGCCTTAATTGAGAGCAGAAGGATGACCTCAGCCCTGAACTCTGCCCTTGCTAGGACTTTCACACATCACTTCATGCTAAGGCACAGCAGAGCCTGCAAGTTCCTGTGGAGACAGAATTACATTTTCAGGCAGGACCTGGGATCTAGTATATATTCTGTGGTCTGTTAGATATGCAGTCTGGGTTTCAGGCTTGGAGTTGGGTGTTTAAATCTTCAAGGTTTGGGGTTTTCATCTTGTGTCCTTTCACAACTAAATTTAGGACTTTTTGTGCTCAGGTCCCCAGTGTCTAAACCATCACAGGACCTCTGGTGTTCTGCTGAACACCAGAACTGGGAGGGTTCAGCAGCAGCTCCCCTGGACTGGCCATAGGAAGTGGCCAAAAGAAATTTGTTACCTGGAAGTGTAACAAATGAAGCCCCACTTTCCCAGACAGGTATAAGATGTAAAGCAGGAGGCAGCAGTGGCTGAAGGGGTGTGGGGCAGGGTGAGCAGAGGTGGGGGTGAGCTCTCCCCTCTGGAGCTGGGCTGTCCTTGTGCAGGCACTGCCCGGGGAAAAGGCACACAGAAATCACCCGTGCTCACAGCGTGGCTGTGCTGTGTGTGTTTGTTGTCATCATCTCTACAGAGAAGCATTTTGCTGAATCTCCAGCTCCTGGAAGGAGCAGCATGGGAGAGCTCAGCTTTCCATAAACCACCTTCACTCTCCCACTTGTGAAGTGAAGGTAACCAAGTGATCTGCATTTATCTGAAAGGGTAAAATACAGAAGGCAAACGTAACACCCAGCCTCCACAAAAATTTTGAAAACCTCAGAACACTACCTGAAGGAGGGGTTACACTTTCTGTGTTTGCCTGGGAGAGCTTGAGGTGCTCTCTCAGGGCTTTTGGATGCTGGGGGTGGCCAGGCAAAGCACAGGACAGGGCTGCCACCAACAGCCGTGCACGGCTTTGCCAGAGCTGCTCAGCCCCAAGGGCACTCTCCTTTTCTCTGCTGCTCACTGTGGTGATAATACCTGAAGCAATCCCTGCCCCACAGAAGATCTTTGTAACCCAGGTGTGTACAAGACAGTACCTTTCCCAAGATCCAAACTCACACCAATTTGATGAAAACTAACAAAGCAAACCCAAGCCAGGTGTAGAGACACACAGCTGCTTTCAATACAGAGCATGCAGGCGCTTTTCCTGTATCCCCGAAGTGCAAAAGCTGTTTGATATGTTTCTCTTGAAGTGGTTGGGAAACAAACACTCTCTTGCACTCTGTTCTGTACCTGGTAGTCAGTAGTCTTCCAAATTATGATGCTTTGGAAAAAAACTGAGATAGAAAAGCTGCAGTTACTTCAATGTAAGCAGTAAATATGAGAGAGAAAGTTCATACCCCTACCTCTGATTGGTCCTAGAACCTTCACCAACTAAAAATTTTTAATTTCACTACAGGCACCTACATTGAATATTTAGGCACTGCTGGCAGCACAAAGGACTTCCTTCAGGCCTTGCTTGACAAAAATAGTCTGTACTTGCCTGCAGTTCTGCCACAGACATGGGCAGAGAGCTCAGTCTGAGCAGTGATTTGCTCCATGGTGCAGGCTTGCTTGGGGAGCAAACAGGACCAACCCAGCTGATGCTTCCCTGGATAGATAATTTCAGCTTGGGGGAGCAGGGAGGATAATACTGATGGAATTCTCCAAGAAGTGGTATTACATCAGCAGGGCTAAGAACAGCTAGCTGGCATTCAAGAAAATCCAGGTTCAGATCTCTAGGGAAGATCTGAATTATCGTAGGATAATCCAAAGTTTCCATTGCAGTGCTGTGTGCAATTAATATTTAAGACAGGACCACTGCAGTGGTAGAGAGAAAGTTTCTTTTTGGGTTTCAGACTTCTAAAATTTATCTCCCTCCAGCAACCAGGGATGGATTTGGCTGGTTTCTCTTTCAGCATGCCAGGTTTGGCTGGGAAGCATCTGAGATTCCCCTAGGAGAAAAGAGCCATGTTTGGCACGGATCTGCCAAAAGGACTCTGGGGTGGAAAGATGAGGGGCAGACTAGCTTAAAAGTCAGCACAGAGATAACATCAATCAGTAAAGCTGCTGACTCCAGCAAGAAATTTTTGGAACCCATCACTTCTACCTCCCATGGCAGGAAAATGCATCATCTCTGCATTTTTTATAGTGAAAAGTTTTCTACTTTGACTGCAGCAGGTACCCAGGCGAGCAAGATATGGGACACAGAAGAAACCTCTGAGGACTGACTAAGAAAGATCACAGTAGCTCCAAGCCCAGAATGTCTCCTAACCCCACCCCACCACCTGCTGTGCAGGATATCATACAACAGAATTCCTGACTCGCTGCTGGAGTTTGCACCACCCCTGCTGGCAAGAGTACCCCAGGTTCAGATAACAAACAACAAAGCATCAGCTCTAATGGTTTTGCCTGGTTCTCACCCTTCACTCACAGTCCAACGCCCCAGCTGTGAACTTTTAACCCTGAGCTTGTTCCAGATTGTGAGCCCGTGCAGCAGACAAGTCCCAGGTAGTAAATCCTCTCAGACAAGTGCCTGAGCACAGGGGAATGGAACTGTTCCCCTCACTGCAGTTCACCTCCTGCCTGCCTGCTGCCTTTCTTCCCCCTCACATGTGTATGTTGGGAGCAGCATTCTGCTCACCCTGGGCAGCCTAAGGAGGGGAAGACTGTGTGATGCTGTGAGAAGAACTGAGGATGCCTTCTGTGACTGATCAGCCTGGTTCTGGAGAAGTACTGGATTTACCATCATTTCCTGAGAGCTGAAGCAAAGGTAAGCAACAGGCATGTAAAATGTTTGGGTTTGACTAAAAGCTGTTCTCTACTATTTCCACTTCCTGCTTACTTGCTGGAGCAAGGAACACTGTGTCTATGAGCTGGGACAGAGCTCCTTTGTGCAGCATGTGTGCACATGGGCAGTGGGAGCTTCTTACCTGATGCTGCCCCAGGGAATGGCAGGGGCACAGGTCCCACTCTGTTGGGCTGGCTCCCTTTAACACAGCAGAAATCAGCTGCAGGACACACCTTTTAAAATAAATCCCTCCATCACCTGCACAGGGTTAAACGCTGTTGTTGCACCCACAACACACAGTGAAATCAGCAGGTTTTAAGCTTAAACTTGCTGATGTAACAGGTACTGATGCTGATCTGGGTGGATATACAAGAAAAATCCAACTGACACTTCTTGTATTAGCAATAAACATCTCTACCTTTTGTAGGAGCACCTCAAATAGGCAGAAGGTCCTACAACAGAACACAAAGGTGTTTTGTGAAAGATTAATGTAAAATAAAGGCATGGCTAGTCACTCAAATATGACTGGCACTTGCCCTTGTTGAACCTCAGAGTTGGTGATTGCCCATCTCTCTGTTTTTTCCAGATCTGTCTGTGGGGTCTCTCTGTCCTCGAGGGAGTCAACAGCTCCTCCCAATTTTGTATCATCTGCAAACTTATTTGGTCTCCCAGTCCAGGAAGTTGAAGACCACAGGGCTGAGGATGGAGCCCTGCAGAGCTCTGCCAGTGACTGGTGCCATCCTGATGTCTCCCCAGTCACTATCCCCCTTTGTGCCTGACCCATGAGTCAGTTCCTTACCCATCCCATGATGTGTTTATCCAGCTAGAAGCTGGACAGATTGTCCAGAAGGATCCTGGGAGAGGCGGTATCAAAAGCTTTGCTAAGTCCAAAAACATCACGTTCCCTTGGTCAAACCAAGTATGTTACCTTGTCATAAAAGGAAATTGAGCTTTAGCTGTATGAATCTTCTCCCTGAAGTGACCAGCAACATCTCTGTGTTCCTCTCATATCACCTGACCTAGATTCCACTGGGCACACATCTTCCTTTTTTTGCCTTCTCTCCAAAGGTAGATCCCTGCTTAGCCAAACTGGCCTGTTGTCTTCCCTGCCTGACTTCTGACATTTTGGAATTGCCTGTTCCTGTGCCCACGGGAGGTGATGTTTAACAAGTGACCAGCACTGATGGACCCCAGCACCTGCACAGACATTTTCCTAGGGGACTTTACTCACTGGTTCCCTGGGCAGTCTGAAGTCTGCTCTCCTCACATCCAGGGTTGAGGTTTTGCTGGCACTTTTCCTCCTGTCAACAGAGATTTTAAACTCGATGGCTTTGTGGTTACTGTGGCCAAGACAGCCCCAATCCCCACTTTGCTCACAAGACCCTCTCTGTTGACAAGCAGCAGATGAAGGACATCTTTCCAAGTCAGCTCCCTGCTCCATAAAATTGCCATCCAGATTTTTTTTTAATCTTCTGGACCTGTTTGTGCCAGCTGTGTGATTCTCCCAATTTATCTATAAGAAGTTGAAGTCCCCCACAGGGACAAGGGCTGTTGATACAGAAGTGTCCCTTGGCTCTTCAAAGAATAATTCATTGGCATCAAGAGTCAGAACCATACCTGAGACAGGGCACATGAGTAAGGCTGAAAAGAGACCTCTTTGTGCCCTCCTTCTCCAGCTCCTGGGTCTATTTGCTAACTCTGTTGTCTGCTCCAGAATGGTGGAAGGGGAGCACTTCCTTCTCACCCTGACCATGTGTCTTAGGTTGCAATACAGGATGTGACCAAAAGTATGTATTCTGCCACCATCTGCTAATGGACCATCTTTAAAACCAGGTGAGGCAATCATCTTTATCTTTTCTACAACCCACCCTTCCTCCAGGAAGGTATTGGCTGTTCATGGGCCATTGAGTTCCACTGCATGACTGATAAAATTACATCATCCCATTGGGAGATGCTCCAGCCAGGGAGAGGAGCCAAGCATTTCCTACATAGATAAGAACTGAGATTTGAAACACCAAAGCAACCTTTATTTCCACTGGATTCCAGAGGAAAACCAGACCTTTCCACATCATCACTGGATTTTTGTAGGAAAACTGCACCTTCTACAGGAGCACTGCTTCAGCTGAACCATATCTGCCACTGCAGGAGGATGCAGCCACCATTTAATGGGACTGCTACCAACACCCTGACTGACTGGGTGTATTCTGACTCTGTCAGTGGTTTGGGTTTGCTCTTTGTAATACTGTATTGCTATTTTAGTTTTCCTAGAAAAGAACTGTTAATCCTAATTCTGATATCTTTGCCTGAGAACCCCTTAATTTCAAAATTATAAGAATTTGGAGGGAGGGGGTTTGCATTCTCCATTCACCCTTCAGCTCTGCTCTCATATACAGAGGAGAAGATTGGGGTGTACATGGTAGCAGAGACTCTTCTCATGCCAGGGGAAGAAAAGGCTGGGTTTTTTCTCCCAGCTCTTCCAGCTGCATCCTTTCCTCCTGGATGACCCTGACTCACTGACAGTTTTCATGGAGAAAAGCAGAAACACCACAGGTCACCAGGGTTCATTAAGCAGTCAGTCCTTCCCATAAAACCCAACCAGGTAAGTGCTGTCTGTGCAAGAGAACTGAACTGTCTGCTGGTCTGTGCCTGTCCAGAAATATTCCCCACGTTCTAAACTGGGAGGTTGCCACAGGCTCAGCCTCTAGAAGAGAAGTGATGCAGTGCTTGGCCTTCAGCACCAGCAGAAGTGGTGGTAGGTCACCTATTTATGACCTGCACTAGACCAAATTAGCCATCACTTTTCAGCAAACATCTGGTAGCAAAAAGGGAATACCAGATGTGCCTGCTGACAGTTTTAGGGCAGGCTGTCACCTGTTGGATCACCCCCACCATTCACTTGGTTGGATTAGAGATCTAAAATCCCAGGGAAGTTCCTTCCCTTTTTGATACCACAAAATATTTGATACCTGAAAGGACATTTTTTGGTATCTAAATTAATGATGGTAAATATAGCCACTTAATCCATATACAACTAAGTCCAGAGAATATTTTGCTGGATTATAGACAAACATTATGCAAAAGAAGCTGTGTTCAGACAAGAAAAGGTTTTTTAATTACCTTCCATGGCTATTGTGCCTGGGTGACTGCTGATTTCCATTCTTTCTTCTCCTCTTCCACTGGCTAGACTCGTCCTGCCAGGGCCAGCCTTGCAAGCACAACACTTCCCTTAAGAACACAGAAGTTCACTTCTTTTATTTCATATTTTTGGTCTTTCACCAAAATGTGTTCATAAGCTTTCACTAAGAAGGGCACTGCACTTGCAATAAAATTAAATACCTGTTGTGCTTCCTTGTGAGAAGAACATTCAAACAAGTCAGTCTGCTTATAGCCAAGGTTTAGGGATGGTACTTCCCAATGCAGTGGGGATTACACTGAGACTCTTCTGTTATAAACAGCTAAAAACTAATCTGTATTTTTTCATATGGCTTTGCATTTTTTCCCAAACTCATGCTAAGCATTAATTAGGTAAGATCAGTAAAATGACATGGTGATGTTCTTGTAGCTTGTGGACCAAAATTATGATTTTGTTACCTGTATAACCCCAAGAACACTTCCACTTTAAGTGGGATTTTCACCACACTGATGATCCTCTATTTTCAAAATAAGCTTGTACATGAAATTGCTAGGAGGGGCCCCGTGCATATGAAATATGCATGGGGGAACACTTGCATTTATCTGTGGCAGAGAAGTAGTTTTAGGAGATGCAGAGGGATTTCTGACTGGGAGAAGAACAAAAGCACTTGAGACTGCACCTTCCTCTGAGGCTGCTGCATGGATAAGCTCATCCTGGTGCCTTTCCTTCCAAAAGAGGAATTTACTAGTAGGAACAGAAATATGGGCAGAGGGAACTTTGGATTTTCCAGGGAAAAGCAGCTTGGATTTCACATATACATTGCAGGCTTACAGAAGGCTTTTTGTTCGTGTTCACTGAAGCCTCCTATTTCCTTCCTGCTTTCCTTGGACCAGCTGACCTCAGAGCAAGAATAGCAGATGGAAAGCTTGCATATCAAGGATTATTAATGATCTGTCATGCCCTGAACTGCAAAAGCTTCAATTTTCATTTTCTTTTCAAACATACCCCATATCCTGGTGCAGAATATATTTGTTCCAACACTAAAAGGAGGGCAGGGGGTTGGGGGAAAGGGAAGTGGTATTTGAGGCACAGTAAAGGGAAGGGCAGCCTGAAGGGAACAGGAATGAAAGAACTAAACAACCACAGCTTTGAAGGTGAAGTTCTGTATTTTATAGAACCAGTCAGAAAGAGAGAAGACTAAGAAAAACCAAACTAATGTTAGCTCTGCCCCATTTAATCTACCCTATTCCCATAGAAATGATTATCTGGTTGTTCTGTGTCTTATCATGACAAAAAGGGAAAAATTGGCAATTTTCCACTTGGCATTTGTGTTGACCTTATAACCACAGATGTATTTATAGTCCTGCATAACTTCTGAAATATATTGGCAAAGAATAACTTTCATTTGGTTTAATTTCATTCGATTTAATTGGATTTGATTGAGGCAGGATCACTACCTCCAGAGCAATGTTCTCCTCTGATATACAGTCACTCACCCAACCCAACACTTCCATGGTCTTCTGCCACCTTCCACCTCAGAATATGCCCTCCAGATAGCCACTTTGGCCATAACTCTAAATCAAAACAAAACACTGTGATTCTTTTAAATCTCGGGTGTTATTTAGGGAATAGTGTGTCAGCCCATGTTTGCAAACTGCCAGCCCTGGATGCACGTGGGAAAAGCTGTAGCCAGCTTTCTTCCTTGACTGCAGCTCTGGGTTCCTAAAACCTCTGGGTGGAAGGACCTGACTTTGTCCATCATGGAGCAATATAAGAACAGAGATGTTTATAAACATGTTACAGCCAGCCTGGGTGGATGTGGGTGTACTGGGAGGTGTGATCTGACTCCTTCTTGCCTTTTGGCAGTAGCTTTTTCAAACAAACAGAACTGGAAACTGTCCCAGAGTATGCAGGATGGATGTAAAGGGGAAACTCTGATACAGACAATACAATACAATTTTTAATATGCTTTAATTATTTTTGTTTCATTGTGTTTATCTATTTTCATCCCACTGCTTTGTCTCACAAGGAAAATATATTTAAATAGCCTTTCTGAAAGAGGACAGACAGAAGAGCAAATATTCTGAATAATGGCAGTATAATTCCCCACTTTCCAGGATGTTTGCATTTGGTTTCTCTTTGACTTCTCAGACTCTTCATGAGGTTTCTCACATTAACACTAAAACTAGGTTCTCTATGTTGATTTTTATGATATGTATTGAGCCAAAAGTGTAAGAAGACTACCCTTAAAAATGGGAAGAGACTGTGAGCTCTGCTGAGAGGAAATACTTGTTTCCAGGAGGGAAAAATAAATCAAAGAGGGAAAGAACTTCTTTTGAGGGATGGAAAGGCTTGGATTAGGGTTGATCCTCATCAACAACAGTGCTCGGGGCTCCCAAGGGCCTTCCTTAGCTGGGCACAGGTGGGTCAGCGGTGCCCCCGCGCATCATCTGCCAACAAGCGCCAGCAGCTCCTGCCCTGCAGAGCGGCTGCCGCACTCACCACGGGCCGTCGGGCTGCTCAGCGAGAGCTCACGGGGGACGGGGCTGTGGGGCAGCGGCTTCGGCCCGCACTGATACCGGGGAGAGGCGGCCGGGGCAGGAAGACTGCGGGGCTGGGGGACTGTGAGGTTGTGGGACTGCGGGACCGTGGAGTTGTGGGACTGCGGGACTGCCCCGCCTCGGCCTCGGCCCAGGCCCAATGCAGCCCCAACACAGCCTCAGCTCTGTCCCGGCCCCAACCCGGCCCCGGCCCCGGCCGGTAAAAGGCGTCGGGCAGCGACACCCGGTGGGGGAAGCGGCCGCGGGCCCCGGGAGAGCCGCCCTCCCTCGGCCATGAACCGGGCACTCTCACCCCATCAGGGACGAGCCGAGGGCTCTCCTGGAAAACCACGAGGCCGACCCGGCGTGAAGGGCTTTTGGCTCTTCTGCCTGGCAACACCGGCCCGAGCTGGTGTTTGAGCGAGTGAAACGCAGGCTGAGCTCCAGAGAAGACTGAGGCACCGAAAGGGGCTGAGAGTCCCTCCTGGCACTTGTCACTGTGTAAGCGTACATGGGGTTTTGTTTTTACCCTTTGTAGAGCAGAGAACTTTCACAAATGTCAAGCAGAAAATGCATACAGTGTTCCTAGACAACTTGACACGGTGCAGCTGATGGTTGTGAATGTAAAAAATGGTTTTGAGTGGGAAGCATGGAACTAGAAATCACGGGCTGAATGAAACCATTGAATCAATAGGCTCAGAGGATGACACAGGTGGTGTCTGGGTTGGTTAATTTTCCTCACAGGTCAAATGGAATAAATTCTTTAATCAGGTATTCTCCAAAAAGGCAGTATTTTAGAAAGATTTTCAGTCGGAGAAAAACACTGTATCAGAATAAAAGACCCCCTTTGAGCTAAAGGCACCATAGTGCTTTGAGGCACCCACTGAGCTAAACTGCCATGATTTGCATAGCTACTAGCAAGTGGAAGAAGCTTTGGTGGATAACACTGATAGCAGATCTATAAGCCTCAATAATTAAAATATTATAAATTTATTATTTTATGTGAAATTAAGCTGGTATATCCTGAAGGAAAATGTAGGATAAAATCTTTGGACTTCTTCAGGAAGAACCGTGGTTTCTGAATTTTGGAATATCCATTTTAAGCAATCCTTTTCATACTTACCACCCTTTTTAAAGATCAAAAATAAAAGCTGTTTTTTTCCATTTAAGTTGAAACCAAACATCCTTGTGTATAAGAGTCTTTTCCTCTAAGAAACTGAGACACTGAGTTTCCAATCTTCTTATTTCTCTGGCATTTGTTACTCCATTATACATAAGACTTAGCACTCCTGTGGTGCTGTAAATCTCCAAAACTCCCTGCTACCATGAGGGATTTCATTCTGTAAATGAATTTAAGGGGGTGGATCAGTGGGCTTGGTTGAGCCCTGTGGGGAGCCCTATTGGTAAACACTGTAAAAATCCTTCTTTGAGGGGATAGGAAATTGAAAGGAAATATCTTTCTCACCCTGCCCCGACCAAATGGTGATATTTTATCTCTTTGGTCTGAGGTATGTTCAGACATGTGTTTTCAATCACACTGAAATCAAATTACATTACAACTGTCCTGCTTTGCTTCTTGGGAGTTGTAGTTTAGGTCCCATTTTGTACCCTGTATTTGGTTGCCTAAGGAACAACCTCTCCCCTCTGGCTGGGGACAATGTTCAGAGATGCAGAAATGGAGTTAGGTAAAACACTTACCTTTGCTTTGTCCTAAAATATTTTATTCAAGGAAAATTGTCTGTAGCAATTCATCCAAAACTGGGAGAAAACAAGATACTGAAATAACAGAAATTCACACAACTTTGCAACTCTGCTTTCCATTTGTCCCCATTCCCATTCTGTGCCCAAAAGTGCTGTGCCTAGTTGTTGCTTCTCTTTTGGTACAACATAAATGAACTATCATATTCAAGGTGCAGAGGGATACATGCTCTGGAGATCAAGGTGGGAGTTTGTTTTGTTTTGCTTTGTTTTGTTTTGTTTTTGGGAAATGATGCTGGGTATTTACATTCATGAGGATCCAAGGCACAAAGTCTCACTTTCAGAAGCAGCTTGCAGCCAGGAGTGCCCAAAAAAATGAAAACAGAAATTAGGGTCCTAATTAGTTATTAGGAGAAGATTTTCTATTTGATTTAATTAGTAGAATATCAGGTGTAAGTCAACTTCTGTGCTGAAGTCTCTTGACAGATGTGGTGAGAACTATCTGAATTTCAAAGTGACTTTCAAGTTATTTTAACAGAGCTCTGTGCATCTATATGTAAGAAGATTTTGTTGTTGTTGTTGCTATGTATCTGACAGCTCCTAGGATCTTCAGGTGCCACTGTTTCTGGTAGGGTTGCACAATTTTGGAGGGCTATTGTTTACTTTTCTTAAGAAAGATGTGCACTGAGTTTAATTCACTGAATAGAATTGCTGGAAATGTTGAAGAGATTTTCTGAAAGCTGCCTGAGATTAGCTTTATAATGGATTCTTTATCTATTATAAAAACCTCCTAGGTTTTAAATAAGCATTGTTTTTCTGTGTCTAGAATGTGTTAGTCAGAACAACACTATTAACCAAGTCAGGCTATTGCCAGTTTTCATACCAATCATTTATATTCAGGTTATGCTTATCATGTGCTGAATGTCATCCATACACATAGAAGGATGCTTGTCCTTTCCTGAAAATTTTGCATTCACTGACAAAAAAAAGGAGCATTTTATTTGGTGAAGGTTGAATAGGCCCTTCAAACATCTGCATGCTTTTAAACAATCCAGAAATTAATAATGGCCATAAAAATAAAGTAATGACTTGTAGCTTCCTCCATGCCTGGCTTTAAAGACACTGAGCCCCTTCCCCACAGTCACTGTGCCTTTTGTTTTTAAAGATCAACCTCCCTATTCTGGAGCTGGGAACACTCATTTCTGCACTTGTATTACAGCAGGGAGAAAAGAGCAGCTTGTTAATAGCTCTTGGTCGCTGCAGCCTGAGTAAGATCACCCACTACATTTCTTCATCTCAGGAGGAGGAACACCTCATTTCCCACATCCAAGCTCACTCCCAGTGCTGCTTTCCTCTGCCAACAGACATTTCCATGCCAGGAAATCTGGCAATGATGGCTTTCTAATGGCAGCATTTGCCCCATGCCCTGGAGATTCTGCCTTGCAAACTTGTTTTCAGTAACAAGATAGATTCAGCCCATTTGTGACAGAAGGAAGGATGTCATGAAGGACCTTGAGAGGTCCCTGCCAGTCCCAATCACAGCTCAAGGCCTGTGTGACAAATAGCATCTTTTACCACTTTAGGAGATAAAGTGACCAGCAATTTGACTGGAAAAAATTGATTATCCCCTCACAAACTCCATATATGCACCCTCAACGTTCACGAACCATTCAATTTCTCATCCCCTTCTCCTCTCAAAACTCATTGGGAATTTCCCCTTCTTCTCTGAAAAAACAGTTCTAGCACTACCCAGAGATCTCTGTAGCACTGCCAGCAAGGGTGAGGCAGTTAAATTCTAAATGGGACCTAACTTAATTCTTTATTTTGTCCTAGAGCCAGTGCTGTAGTCTCCTGAGGGCTGTAAGGGACTATGTTGTGATGTCTCAAGGCAGGACCAGTCTCAGCTGCCTGTTGTGCCCTCTGCTCAGGAACTGGAGGAAGTCTGGAGAGGTGAGCAGCACTTTGTATGGTTGTCAGTGTAGAGTGGCTTTTTCTTCCCTCAGGAAGTCTCAGGGCAGAACCCTGGGAGTCAGCCATGAAGCAGAAGGATGCTCAGGAAATCTGGCTGATTTTAGAGAAGTTCTGGAGAATTCAGGGATGCATCATCCCATTGTAGAGGAGGATAGGGAGATTTACAAGATGCATTTCATGCTCTGACAAAAGAGAAGTTACTTTAAAAAAACATTGCTTGGAGTCTTGGTCACAGAAGAGCCAATGCTTAGTTTGAGATAAAGCCAGCAATGGGTATTAAGGAAATGGCTGTTTGAGGAGCAGGGCAGGGAGATATCCTGATTTCAGTGAAGTTTCCCTATAGCATCTCTTACAGCTCTGTCATTTGGAAAGGAGGAAAAAACAAAAGGACTGCTGGGGAAACTGGTTTAATTGCCAGACTCACAGGACAGTGGTCAGCAGCCCCTCACCTGACCCCTGGTAATGGGGAGCTCAGGAGCCAATACTGGGACTGATACTGTTCAACACCTTCAGCAGTGATGGGGAGGAGGGCACAGAGTGCATCCTCAGCATCTCTGCAGGTGACACTGTAGTAAGGAAAGTGGAGAGACAAATGCCAGAGCCTCCATCCAGAAAGACCTCAAAATCCTCAAGGAAAGAACCAACAAAGACTTAAGTAAGAACTCATGTGAAGCTCCACACTGGGGCAGAATTGCCCCACATATCAGCAACTGGCTGAGGAGTAATTTTGCTAAAAAGAACTGGGGTTACAGTGGATGCCTGCTTGACTGTGAGCTGGCAAGCAGACCATGATAAGCTCCTTCTACCTCCTGTTTTTGGTGCAGCTGGGCTCCCACCTGGAAAAAAATGTCCACAGAAGGATGAGGGGAAGTTGAAGAGGGTCCAGCAGAAGGCTCCCAGAGAGTGACGAGCCTAGAGCTCATGTCTTAGAAAGGGAGGCTGAGAGAGACAGGTGAGTTTAGTCTAGAGAAGAGGAGGCCGAGCTGTTGTCAGCTCCCCACAAAGTACTGGAAAGGCAGAGCCCAACTTCTCTCAGGAGTGACTGAGTGGAAAAGTGAGGGCTGTAGCTGTACCTGTCTGCCATCCTGTCTTCTGGAAAGACCCAGAGCCTGTGCTATAACCTTGCCTCTGGCCCTATCTCCTCTTCAAGCTTTCTGGATGGACCCTAAAGCTGGTTATACCACTTGTTTGAGGGCTGTTAATGATCACTGTCCAGTCCTGTGCCACAGGGCTGGAGGCATGAGAGCTTTTGCAATGCTTGACTCTCAGCTTCTGGCCTGTCTTTCCTTGTTCCCCAAGTTTCTTCCCATTCCCCTTGCTGATCCTTGGTGTTTCACGGACCTCTGTTTTCAAGGCCAAATTGACCAATTATATGATACACTTAGACTTTCCCTTCAGCACAAGGAATAAACCTTTGGTTGAACCTTTGACCCTAACAGCCTTTCACAGACTGATTGTATCTAAATGCTTCAGGGGATTTTTTGCTTGAGGTATTTCTCTTGGTCTAATAGAAGGTGACGCTTGAATCTTACTGGATTTCTATTTGGAATTTTTAAGACTTTTAGTTAGCCAATAACTATATTACAGAATACTTTGTATTTTAAATAATGTTTATTACAGGATGATGTCTGCTTAAATATTGATACTTCATGTTATAATTTATCCTTTGGTTAAAAAATCACACACACACAATCTTACTCAATAGCTGTTGCAGAAATTGATTTGAGCATTGTGAACAGCCCTTATTCCTTGAAGAGACCAGATCTGGAGGCCCAGCAATTGCTTAAATGTAACATTAACCATTTGGCTGCTGGTCAAAAATGTTGATAAGAGGAGAAAATCTGTAAATTTTTATAGTAGAATCAGAATCAATCTGTGCTGAGTGAATTAACATTTTGGTGTCATGAAGGACTGATGCCTTCACTTCTCTTTTCCTTCATATGTGTCTTTGTAAGCCAGAAGGGAGTAGCACAGAGACAACTTAAGAAGCAATTGCTTCTCCAGAAAATGGTGCAATATACTTGTCCTGCAAGTGTATCTTACTATATATATATATATATTTGCATATATATTTCATTCACAAGATGGAGCCCAGACCAGCAACCCGATGTTCCTCTCTCTTAATAAATTCTTACTTTATAAGCTCTGTTACCCTGCTTTTCCATAGAAACTGGTAGGACAGTGAGTAGTAAAGGCCAGTCTTGTGCAGATCACAGGGTGATAGATTAATCCATGAATTATTTACATGGGAGTTTCAAGTGTCCTCATCATCCCCAGATTTGGAGTGGTTTTTTGAGTTCCACCACGGGCAGAAATTAATGCCTTGTTTCCTCCACTGAAGTCTCACCTGCAGCCTAGAATTCAGTTTAGGAAGCTCCATAACTGAGTCCTGATGGCTCCAAAAACATACCAAGCTTTAGGCACATGGCTTTAAAATCATGTTTTAGGAAAAGAAAATTCTTAGCTGAATAATAACGTGCATAATACTTCAGTGTTGCAAACACAGCTGCACGAGTAGGGCTTGATGGGTGTTCCTGAGGATCTGGCATAGGAGGTAGCAGTGCAGTTTCCACCATAAGGCTTTGGGATGGGAGATAATCTCCTTTTTTGGGGCTTTCCTCTATGGACTCGGGTTGTTACCCACTCTCATGTGACAGCACTGTGTTTCATGATACGTCACTCTACTGGGAAAATTCCTAGAAAGACCAATATCACTTTTAAGTGCTTTAATCCACCAGTTACCAAGGGACACCGCTGCTTTGACAGCTGGCTGTCAGGAAGACTCAGCAAAATCCGGGACTCAGGCCAAGGATTTGTTTAATTTTTAGTATTTTTTAATTACATGTCAAAATATTGTTTTAATTAATTTTTAAATTTTAATTGACTCGGGGGAGGCGTCCGGCGAGGCCGCCCCTTCCCGCGGCGGCGCCAGGTGGCGCCATGGAAGCGCGATCGGGACAGTGCCGGGACATCCCGGGATACCCCGGGGACACCTCCGGGATACCGCTTGGATACCCCTGGGATACGGCTGGGACATCTCCGGGATACTCCCGGGATACTCCCGGGATACCCCCGGGATACCCTTGGGCACCCTCGGATACCTGGGTGGATAGAGCCGGGACACCACCGAGGCGGTTCCTGTAAGGGATACCCGATGGCACAGTGCAGTTCTGGGGAGCAGGCAGGCTCCAGGGGTGTTGGTCACCCGTCAGTGTGGAGTGGTGCTTTTCAGTTCCACCCAGGCACATCTACCCCGAGTCTCGCAGTCCTGCACCCCTCCTCAACATCCCCCAAACACCCTCCTTTTTCCAGCACCATCCCGTCCTCTGTCTGGAGAACACAAACCCGTGGCATTTCCCTCTCACACTGGGCTTCATCAGTCCGAAACGGCTTTAGGGAGACAGACTTTGATGTTAATAATTTTTTGCAAGAGAAAGGGAACAGGTGTTTTTATTTTTTCTTCATGGGAAAGAAAACCTCTCCTTGTTTCATGTGTGTGCCTGCCCACGGGCAGCTTTTCCAGCCTCCCTGCTCCTGCCTCACACACCGTGGTTGTGGATGCCATTGCCTGCTGTCTGTTCATCTGTTCAGGCCTTGTGCTTTGCTGTTTCCTTACCGATTTTAGTTTAAAGCCTTACTCCACAGATTTCCTTGGATCAAAGTCAGTCTTCCTCACACCTCTCACCCTCCATGGGGCAGTTTCAACCCAGCTGGAGCAGCTGATCCATCACCAAAATATTGAAGACCTTCCTTGTGGGATGGTGCAGCAGATGAGCCTTGAAGCAGAGCAGGTCCAGAGGGGTTTTCCCAGTTCCTCCCACAACTGTGGGTGGTCTTCCCTCCTGTCTGTCGGAGGCTTGTGGGGTGCTGCCATGTGAAGTGTCCTCTGTCAGTCTATTTTTAAACACTTTGATCTTACTCTAAAGTGGTTATTGTTACAGTTTCCTCTGCCGTACAGAACCCGATGGGTGTTTGCCTGGATGTCCCCAGCATGAGTGAGCAATGGGCGATGTTTTTTCTCCTACTCTTGAGCTGTGGTCTGTGTGTGGCTCTAGTGTCACTGTCAGTCCAGCTGCTGCTGCTGCAGCTGCCACCAAGAGAAGCAACCCCTTCCTTGCTTCCCACCCTCAACTTGCTGGCACCACCCTTTGTGTGATTGCACAGTGATCTGACCCACATGAGAGCCAGAAAAAACAAAAAGTGCAGGAGGACAGGGAGGAGGAGAAGTTAGTTTTCAGTGGGATCAATTCCATGCTCCAAACACTTGCATAAGCGAAACAGAGGACTTGGCCTGGGCACAGGAACAAACAGCGTGGGCACAGAGGGAACACAGTGTCCCTATCAACTAAAACTGGTACTGATAACTTGTGTCAAAAGATACCCTGAGGGCTCTTGACAGGAAAGTAGTTGAGACATAATCTTCCACACCTAGACATTCCTGATCTTACCCAGTGAGCTGGAAGTAGAGGAGCTGGCAGTAGTGGTATCAATATGCCTTCACAAGGTGGTGTTTTTTACCCCTGGAGTACGACACTTTTTACAGGAAGGAAGGAAGGGAGGAAGGAAGGAAGGAAGGAAGAAGGATGATCACAACCCAAAATCCTCAGTTTTTAAAATATGGCCATTCTATTCTTGGATTGTTTTTCTAGTGCTGCACCATTAAATGGAGAGCCCTTTTCCCCTTCCCTTTCCCTTCTCCTCTTCCTGTGGCAAAATACAGATGGACCCTAATAAAGATGGACCTTAAAGAGAGAGATGGGGAGCAAAGGTGCCCTGTTAATTCTTGTGAAGATATTACTTTTGTTCTCTCTTTGTTACTGCATTCTAGGACAAAAACAGATGTTTCTTCTCTTCACAAGACACTGTATGGCCTATCTAAACAGAAGGAAAACAGCACTTCTGCAGACAGTGCTAAGTTCCAAGGCTGGAATCATCTTTATTATGAGGTAGTTGCACTGTGGTGGATCTTTGGTGAAATCTGCATGCAGATTCATGCCTGCATGCAAAATAAATGATTGCTCATTTGTTTCAGAAAAATATTTTGCTACAGATCTATATGCCAGACAGTGGTTCTCATTTAGGGAATACCTTTTGAAGAAGATTAAGTGCTTTGTCTCATGACCAAAAATATAAAGAGTTTTTAAAGAGTGAAAGCAGACAACAGACTTTGGTTTTTTTGGTGATGTTAGCTGCTGATTTTGTTACAATTGTTTGGAAGCTGAAATGCTTACAAGTGATAAGCTCTTGTTGGGCAGGTAGGAGTACCAGAGTGGACAGTGGTTTTGTGAATAGGAACATTGAGGTCACCTAGATATTGGCAGTTTGGAAGCACTGAGTCTTGCTTGGCCAGAGTCATCAGTGACTGAATAGGAAAAATTTGAGTCTAAATTAATACATTTACGCAAACAGTTATGCAGAAGTTAAACCTTGAAAGTATTCACACTAACAGTCAATCTTGTTTCTCATTCAGCAGTTGGGTTTCTCCACAGGAAGTTCCTGACAGTTTTTAGGGAAGTAACTTTGACTTTTATTTTCTGCTAACAAAAATAACTTTTGTGCTTTTACTTGCTCATGCGTAAGTCTGGAAAATCTTGACTTCTGAGCAATTAATGTGGGTTAATGCAATAACATTTCTTGCCCAAGTAGCTGACAGTGGCCAGGTGCTCCTGTGAGGGTGCTTGGTGCCAGTGACCCTGTTCCCCTCACCTCATTTTTGGATGGAGTCACTCGGCCCCACAGGCCACACCAAAGAGGCTGATTCACTGCCCAAGGCATGTACTCCTTGGCAGGCTCCCTGGACCTCTGCATGGGTCACTCTCCTTGCTGTCACACATACCTGGGGTACACAGTGGGGGACCTGCTTTGCTGGGTTTTTTATTCCCTTTTGGTTTCCTGGAGCTTCCTGAGCAAAATGAGAAGCGTTTTCTTTATAAGGAATTGTCTGTATATCCCACATGTGCCTCTATTGTTCGGGCTGAGGGAAACTACACTGCAACAGGATCTTTGTTTCCGGCACCCCCGTCCCTCTCCCTGTACACAGGCTGCAGTCATAACCCTCTCCAGGAGTCCTTAACATTGGTTGCTCTAGAAGCAATTGTGCTTTTTTAGACAGCTGTTTATAATTTCAGGTCTGTGAGGGAATAAGTGATGGATTTAGAGAAATAAAGCTACTTGAGAGACTTTACCCTATTTGCTGGAAAGAAGTAAGGAAAGTTTGGGGGAAATAAAACAGCTGGAAGAGGCATTGCAAGAAGTGGTAGTTGCAAAATGAACCTTATAAGGGAATAGATGCTTGGCCTTACCAAGGCAAGTTTAGAGCACTAGACCTAGAAAGGCATCCTAGATAATTGCATTTTACAGCAGCTTGAGTCAGGGAGCAGGATGAAACAGTTTTTTAACTCTTGTAATAAGCTATGAGCTATTGTAGTTTTCAGGAACAGGGAAAAGAAGTAGTCATTTACCTTTCTTTCTCCTTCCCCAAGCTGATCTTCTGCCAAAGATTTTTCTCATTGGTCCCAAGGCTCAGCTGCCTGAGTTTGCATCACAGGTTACACACAGAGTCCCTCCCAGTCTTTTCAGTGAGGTGGTACACAGCACTGGAGTTGAGTGCCCAATGGATTTTATCTGCTGCTCCTTGCTTTCTAGGAAGTGTTCCTCTGGCCTTCCCAGGGTTGCTGCCATGGGGTGGGACTTCCACTGGAGGTAATCACTCAGGGGGTATCCCTGACTCAGTGAAAATTGCCTTCTTGGAGAGTGGGTCTTCAGCCATGCACCCGACACTTTCACCCTCCACATCCTTCTATTGCTCTTCTGCACAAGTCTTCTCTGGGTTTTTCCTGCATTTCCTCACCTGAATGCAAACGTCTCCTCACTTCTCTCCTAACAGCTGTCATCCTTGCTGAAATATATTTGAATGGTGGTGCCATGTTCTGCTTTGGTTGGGCATTTGCTCACTGTGAACCCTCACATTCCCTGCCAGTGAAACGCTCTCAGTTTTTCACTCACAGTACAGCTCCTTTTCCCAAACTCTGCCAGCAGTTTTTCCCAACTTACTTCTTATTAGTCTTTGCCCATCTCTTGCAGTGCACTGCTGGCTTCTGTTTCTAGATTATCTCAGGATTTTCTTGTGTGCAACATTACTTTCGAAGTATTGGTGGTTGTCTCATATGAGCTACATACTGGAAAAGTTAGGGATTTCTCCCTATTACATCGTTGTTCCAATTAAACTACCACTTTATTTTTAATGTAAACTCATAACTCTTGTGCTTAAAGAGGAAATCTTCAAATTGGTAATTGTAGCAAATGAACTTCAAAAAAAAGCATTATGAGAATTATTTTTGTGTTTTAGCATTTGAAGCCAGTTCATGATTTGTAACCCTAAGGGTTTGCACTATAATGGAAGGAACTGTTTCTCTGCAAAATTGTAGTAACCTCTGTAATTCTCTTGTGTTACAACTCCACAGAATCCCAGGATGGGTCAATTTGGAAGAGACCACAGTGGTGTCAGCTGGTGCCACCTCCCTGCTCCAGCAGTGCCATCCCAGAGCACAGGACATAGGGTTGTGTCCAGAGGGGTCTGGAATATGCCCAGTTAGGAGACTCCACACCCTCTCAGGACAATCTGTTCAGTGCCTGGACACTGCCCAGGGAAGAAGTTGTGGCTCCTGTCAGTGGAACCCCCTGGGCTCAGTCCCTGCCCGTGGCTCTGGTGCCATTGCTGGGCTCCTGGAGCAGAGCCTGGTCCTGCTCTGACCCTCTCTGCAAACAGGGACACCCAGGGCTCAGGGCCCCTCTCAGCTGGGGCTCCTCTCCAGCCTATTCTCCTAAGAGAGTTGCTTACATCTCTACCAAATATGACAGTTTACATTTCAGCACATTTTTGTCTACTTAGGTCACAGCCTGCAGTGCTCTACAAACTACTAGTTGAATCCATGCACAATGATAAGAATGGACATGCTGCAAAGTATGGTCTGCATCAATAAAGAAGAATCTAGATTTAAAAGAAAAAATGCCACTCATGTTACCCTTTATAGAGAGTATCACAGAAAATTAGATTTCTCAGAATCTCTGAAAGTATCAACTCTTAATTTTGAGTGTTCTGCAAGACATTTTTCTTTAAAAAACCCCCTAGCTCTGTGTTTTTCTCCTTAACACTATCTTCACCTTCCTCTGAAAAATTAAAAACTGTCAAACATAACTCAGCTGCTCACTCATTTCAGCCCCTTAGTTTAATAACCTCAAGACACCCAAACCTGTCACCTTCCAATGCTAAAATCTCTATATATCAGAAACTGTTGACCAATAAATGAATTTATATTTCAGGGGTGAGCATGGCTACACTTTAGACTTCCTGGAAGTCTAACCATGGAAATGGATCTTTTACATCCATATTATGCTCTCAAGGTTTTTGTCACATGTAAGCGTAAATTTTACATGTAGTGCATAAGGTACAAGGCACACACCAAGCTGCTTTCTACTGCTACTTTTTGTTGGATAAAAAGCTACTACAGCTCAGCTTGAGGCCTTACAGGAGGACATCAATGCAAGTCTTCATGAATAAATACAATGTTGTCAGGTTTTCCCTACTTTTGCTGTGGGGATTGTTATGACTACATCTGTGGAAAAAAAACCTCTGGATGAGGCAGGTTTGTGCTCCTTTATTCCCTGTTTAAAGCCAGCTCAAAGGGTTGTTTACTTGTGATAGCCCCAGAGGTGTGGCAGCCTCACCTCGTGTTTCTCTTGGTTTCCTTGGCCTCAGCCTCCCAACGCCTTCAGATGGCAACACCACCCCTTTCTGCAGCTGTCAGGGGATATTTGCTAAGACAAATGTGAAAGCATGGAGAAGTATGGCTGGGTCAGAATTCAGTTAAGCTGCTGCTACACACACACTTGGGACAGAAGCTCCATATTCACCACTGAGATGGATTTGTGTAGTTCATTTTGATGAGCAGAGAGGGAAGCCAGGCTTGAAGCTGAAGCCTGGAGATGTGTACTGTGTGGAGAGACCACCTTGAAAGGTTATGTATGAAGATGTAGATGTCGAGGGCTAAATTTACCACTCCTGGTTCTTGAAATTGAGACCTTTGATTTGGCATTGTTTAATGAATCTGGGGGCCTTTGGTCTGCCATGAACTGATTTAAAATCAGCACAATTCTGAGGTATAAAACAGACCTGAAATTAAAAAAAAAAAAAAATACAATTCTCAAGAGATTATGTCTCTTCTTAGTCTTTAGTCAGAAGTTATTCCCTCTGTGCAGTAGGTGTGGTCTATTACAGAACTACAGAGGAACAGAAAAAGCTTTTCAAATATGAACAGGAAGGGGGTGGCCATACTGTCCTGAGCGTTACATGCTGACAAACAGATCATTAGTTCCAGCTTCTGAAGTCAATTAAATATGGAAAATAATCTGTGTACTCATATAAAAAAAGAAACTGTGAGCAAAGGCATGCTTTGGAAACTTTGGGAAGTTGAAGTCAGACTTGCAGTTTCTGAAGCCCTGATTCACAGTTCCTGAATGTGTGGGATTGCTGATGTGGTTAGAGATTTGACCCTTGGAGTATGACAAGCAAGTCATCTCCTGGCTCTCTGATGAGGTTTGTCTTGCTTGTGCTGCATACTGGAAGCCTGGAAATTCCATGTTCCCAATGTATGGGGAGGGGAGAGATGTCCCCATTTTGTGAATTCTTTTTTTAACACCTCAAAAGCTATGCAAGCTCTGGTTTCTACCTTACTTCTCCCTCACCACCCATCTTTCACACAGGCCTTGCAGCAACAGGCCAGTCTGTGCCTCCACTGCAGATGTCACCTAGCCCTTCCATGTCCTTGACAATGTCCATGCTGTTCCCAAGCAGTAGTCATCAAAGGAAGTCTTTATTTCCAGGGGCAGTTAAGTGACTAACCCAAGATCAAACAGTGGGTCAGTAGCAGAGGCAGGAACTGAAATCAGGTCTTCTGACTCAAGTTTCTCTTGGCTACAGCTTCTGAGTTACACAGCAGAATTCATTTGTGTTGTAAATTTCAGCAATTGCTGAGACAAAACTACATTTTCTTTCCCTGAAATACCGTATCTGTGTCATCCTGTTCTCTGCCTGCTAGGAACCAGCTTCTTAGCACTGGACTTTAAAAAGGGAAGGCAAGCAGGAGTTGTTTCTAAGCAGTTACACTCTTTTGATCTATGAGAGAGGTGAGCCAGAGTGTGTTCCAGTGACCTCCTGCTATATAAAAGCTTGGCCTGCCTGACAAGACTTCTGGCTGCCGAGTTTCTGTGAGTCACAGCCTTTACTGCTTGGGTTTGATGCGGATTTTTACACCAGGCACTGCAGAATTGAGGTGGCCTCTCGAATACTTGCATTGCTTGGCAAGCGAGGGTATGACCGGGGGTGGATTCAGGAAGTTCTGTCAAGGGCAGGCACAGCTGGTGTTAAGGTCTTTGCAGGGCTCCTTTGTCTGTGTGTGTGTGTGTGTGTGTCTAGGAAAACAGTAAGGCCCCTGGATTTTTTTTCCAGCCAGGGTTCCTGGGAAAGGATGAGTAATCTGGAGATTTCCTGTTACTTTTGGAGTGAGGAATAAAAACACTGCCTTTTGGGGGAATCTTCTTGGATCTTCCACTATCTCAGGTCTTCCCTGAGCGGCACAGAATTCTCCTCCCTGCACTCAGCTTTTTTTGTGGCAGCAACATGAGCTGTGCTATGCAAACACTATGCTCTGCCCTTGTTTGCCTGGACAGTCCAGGATCCAATTGGTACAATTGCTTTTGCCTCCTTGAGTCTGCTGCAGGAACTAAACTCCACGTAGGGCACGGGTACCTGTGGTCAAGCTGTGCCTGGCCTGGGATGCTGGGAGTGTTTCCCTTTCATGTCTGAGAGTATCAGCCCTGCCAGGGAGGGACTGTGTGACCACAGAATGTTTGCACAGCACCTACCGTGGCTGGGGTCAGGTTCATGACTGAGTCAGCTGGGTGCTGCTGCCGTGCAAATGAGTAAATAGGAATGACAGAATAAATGTGGGGGTTTCCTGTTGGCGGAGGTAGAAAGGAGTGAGGTACCTCAACTCTGAAGTTATTACTATTTATTATTTCAATTGCAATACTCCCTGCAGGCTGCCTTCAGGGCCAAGGGCTGTGTCATGCAAGGTACGTGCACACAGCAAAGGCAGAGCCGTTCCCCACCCTGAACAAGGGTGTTCTCCAGCTGAGGCAATTTGTTTGAGCCCTTTGAAAGCAGAGATTCAGGGGCTGGAGCATCAAGCAAGGGATGCTGTTGCAGCCAAGAGCCATGCACAGGCAGTTTGGTCATCAGGTATATGCCCAAACACCTGCTGCTATTATTTCTATATTCTTGTCCATCACTATTTGGCCATGACTTTCTCCAACTGGTATTTCTTGATGTGTACTTAGCCATTTCATTTTCTAAGTGCTTTACAAATATGATGTAATTAGGAAAATAACCCTCTATTTGCACAGGCAATTGCACAACCACATGTTCAAAATTTAGCTTTCAGAAATGCAGCCTCAACTGAGATTTCCTTATCTGCTCCTAACTCTTCCAGCTGCTCTTCCCAAAATTATTTTTCGCCCCTGCAACCCCAAAACTGACTGTGATGATGGTAATAAAATGAATACAACCTGGGCAGATAAACTGCTCTCCTCTGCAATGTAAAGTGTAAGGTTGGTAAAAGAAAGTAAGGACTGGTAGGGAGTACATGTTTTAGATTCCTGTGTTGATCTGTTTGCTAGATATGATGGCTTTTAGTGGAAGGAAATCAGTGCAAAACAAACAGCCGCATCCCCCAGTGCCTGATCTCCAGCTGCTGCAGTAGAACCATGGACTCAGGAACAGCCCAGTTGCTTCCCTTCCTCACAAGCTTTGCTGTTGGGACTGGGAAGAATTTATCCCTATGACTGCCTGTATGAAGTGTGAGCCACTGACACAAGCTCAAGAATTTTCTCCCTACTAAAATCCAGAGTATTTTTGTTTTGTTTTTCCCTTTATGCTTTTTCTCTTCTCCTCTCTCTCAAAGGTTAAATGGTTCCCACAGGGTGCAAGAAAGGGTTATTGAAAGCAGCAGGTCCACTTTTGAATATTGCACTTCTGGTAAATCTCTGATCCAGCATCTAGTGGTTAACCACTGATACAGGAAATGACATTTAACGTTTTATCACTCAGCCAGAAATGGAAGAACAAGGCAAGCCTGTATGTGGTGAAGATGGATCATTGCCTACTACCTACCCCTTAAAGGCATATCATGCCATTTAAAAGGAAATGCTTTTCAAGCAGGGACTTTTTCTCCCTCTTTGTGTATCTTTCTACTTAAGGCAGACCAAAAACGTGGAAAACAAATCCCCTTCTTCCCCTTCCCGCCCCCCAGGTTTTGCCTGCTAAAATAGGGGTGATGGCCTTATAAACAACTTAAATCCTCTTTCCTGCTCTTTTGTATTTTTTGGAAGTGTATCCCAGGCCCTGGAGGAAGCTGGGGGCGGGGTGGGGGAAGCGGGGTGGGCGAGTAAGCGCTGATGATGGAAAATTAGTGATTCAGTAGGTGGCACTCTCTGCCCTGACTCGGGGCTCAGCTCTCCCGGGCACGATGTGCTGCAGCCTTTAGTCCAGGCAGTCCTGAGCGAACGTGCTACAGCGACAAAGGAAGAAAACAGTTTAAAAAAAAAAAAAAAAAAAAAAATCAAAAGACGGGGCCGGAACTTCAGCAATGATAAATTGCTGTGGGTTATTGATTTCCGCGTCGCTGCATTGGTTTTTGGTTTACAGCAGCGAGCGCCCGCCTGTTGTCACCACGGCAGCCGTGCTTTCTGTGGGAGCTGCTAAAACTTGGTCTGATTGCCGAGTGCGTATTCAGGAAGCAAGCTCAGAAGTTCAATGCTTGTGTACAGTTCAACTATAATTCAAAAGGCTGTCAGATCTGCCTATATAAATTCTAACAGTTTCACATGTTTTCTTCATACATGCTGGAGTGGAAAAAAACAAAACAACAAAGCAAAACAAAACAAAACAACAAAAAGATGCAGCATAGCACTTTCCTCCTGCAAATAGGATATGTGGGCAAGCACTTTGATTGTTTCAGCGGCCATTTTCACCTAATGACATAATGTGAGATGTTTTCCAAAGAGTGAAGTTCACAGATTGCCAAAACTTTCCTGGAAGTGAGCACAAAAATGCATTAGAAAACAACATATTAAAGGTGGACCATCTCTCCTGATCTGTGGGGCTGCATAACATGATTTTCACATGCCCAAGAGCCAAAAGAAGCAAATTCTTCAGAGACCCAGTGAGTAGTGGAAGTAGCAGAGTCCTTCATGAGGAGTTCAAAGGTTATGGATGAAGGCAACTCTCCAGAAGTCCTGCTGTTCTCTGGCTTGGCTGGGAGTAGAGCTGGATGTTGGGGTGAGCATTTAGATACTGGAAAGCTGGCTTGCTCAGTCCTGCAGCAAGGATCTTGGATTCCATCAGCCAGAGCCTACCAGCACAGCTTTCCTGTAGCTGAAACACTGGCTCACTCAAAGTGTTTACAAGCCATTCTTGCAGCACCACACTGGTAGCTCAGGCAGAGAAAATCAAACTGTGCACGACATAGAGACAAGCTCATATTTGTGTCTGATGTGTACTGGAAATGGGTAGTAAGGATCTGCAGTTAAACTGTCAGTTGGCATAAAAAATCTGGGAAGTGTAGTTCTCACCACACTCACTTTTCCCTTACAGTGTTCATTCTTCAGCATCCTGCTTATTTTTCCATTTGTGGAAATCTACTTAATACAGATTGAAAAGTGAGAAAGCTGTGCAAGCTGCTTGGAGCATGTGGACAAGGGCTCTCCAGAAGCACCATCCACAGAATGAAGATGCACATGCATGAAACCAGATTCTCAGCCCTTAAGGCTGCATATTTTTGAAACTGTTATGATGTATTTTGTGCAGCTGAAATCCCACCATGCCCAGGCAGCTAGGTCTCTGTAGAATACTCTGCTCTCCATCCTTGCAAAGTAGTAGGACCCTGGTCCTACCAGAAAGTCTACAAAGACTTAAGCAGGTCTTTGACCCTTCTGAATGTTTGCCAGCAGTGACTGTCAGGATCAGAGCCTTGAGCTACACCTTGGGAAGTGCTAGTGTTTATCTCTGCACTTGATTGCACACAATTGCTTGCTAGGAACATGTTCTTTGAAGAAAGATCTGGAGCTGGATCCTTCTCTCATTGTGACTCTGCCAGCTGCCGTCCCCAAAGCTATTTTTAATCAGACAAGCTTCTCCATCCCTGCCAAAAAAAACCTCGTAACAATTAATAACAATAAAATGAAGGCAGCATGGATAAATTAATTGTGCTGGCTCTATAAACCAGCAGCAACAGCAGCTCATGAAGATCAGTGCTGCATTGTTAATGTGCTGTCTTCCATTTTGGTGTAGCCTTGGTCTCCTGGTTCGCACTTGGTTGTGCTGCTGGTCTCCACGCTGCCTGTGGCAGGTAGGCTGGCAGATGGGCATCACCACAGCAGGCTGCTTTGATTTGCCTTGTGTGGATGTGAGGGAGGTGGGAATGATCCCCTTTAGGTGCCAGCCCTGTTACATGACAGTTTATTAATTCTGATGACACAGAGCTGCACCCAAGGCAGGCCTGGTGCTTGGGTTAACTCCCGGCCCTGTCATATCACAGCCTCTGGTGTGATAATTTGCCTGCAGGCCCATGTGTCCCTGTGCTGTGGTCCTGTCAGAAGCTGGGCTCTGTTGGGCTGGATCAGAGTGTGAACAGGAGGCCTCCAAGGACAGGCTGCCACCTGGAAGTCACTGCAGGCAGTGATGCCATTGAGCAGGAGGTGGTACTGCGTGCTCTGCCCGAGGGACCCCAGCCATGCTGCACTGCAGCACTGCTGAAGGCCTGCTTGCCTGGGTACAAGCTGTTGTTGCTTCAACCACATGCAGTAACAAAACATTTCCTGGAAGTTTTCTCTAGGGAAAAAAAAGAAAAAAAGGAAAACAAAAAAAAAAGGGGGGGGGGTGGAACCAAACAAACAAACACAGGAGCAAAAGTCCAAAGGTACTGTCCTGCCCAAGTCCCAGGCTGGGTGTCTGTATTTGGTTTTCTTCTTCCTGCTGGACAACGTTTTTCTCTTCAGCTGTTGTTACCTACTCCAGAGCTAGAGGCCTTCTCTGATAAGGGAGACAGTTTTAAGGAAGGAAAGATAAACAAGAAATGGAAAAAAAGAGGGAAAGATAGAGAAAAAGTAAATAAGCAAACAACCCCCACTACCTCCAGCATAAAACCTGTCCCTCAGAAGAGCATGTCTGCTTCACAAACAGCAAGGATAGCTTCCCAGGCCCTGTGGGATGGCACATTCATCTTCTGGGGAGAAAACACTGAAGCTGCTCCATCAACTCCTCAGCCAGCAAGGGCACTGCAGAGATCACTGAGAGGAAAAGAATGTGAAAGCAGGAACAACAGGACAGCAGCCTGAGGAGGGCTTGGGTAGCCATGGGGAAAGAGAAGGAGAAAGCTGGCTCCTATTTCTCTTGCCTGATCATCTCACATCCTTAGGATCCATTTCTAAAGTGTGCCTGTGAAACTAAACTGAAAGTGGTGTAATTTCTGAAATTGCTGGCAGTAGCCATCTCCCTTTAAAAACCTGTTGGGCACACCATGAGACAGCACATGGAGAGAGCCTCTTGCAAACCCAACCTCCCCAGTCCAACACTTGCACAACAGAAGGGAATACACATTTCTCACAGATACTTTTTTCTCCACAAAAAAATCCCCAACAAAACAAAAACTCCAAAACCCCTCAACACTATTTTGTGATTCTTTCTGAAGAATAATTGCCAATGCAACATTGACAAGACCCTGGGAGCTGATAAAAATGAGTGGCCTGCTGAGTGCTCATCAAATTGCCTACTGCAAGCCAAAGCAGCAAAAATTCCTCAGCAAAAATAGCCTGCCAGCTAGGAAAGCAGCTAACTCTGAAACTCTTACTTTGCACACCTACCTAGGATTTCTTACTGTCATCTATGATACAAGTACAGTTCTATTTTGGGCAGTGATTTAAATGTAAGGAGGTGAATATCCAGATTTTTCCCACTGGAAGTGTATTGCTGTGAACATTAAAATTGAGCTGCTTCTCTTGGGTCACTCTGAAATTATCCATGGACCTTTCCCAGCCTCTGCCAGACAGCAACCACTGAGGTGGGGTTGTAAGGATTTTAAGATCTAGTGTCAAGATAATTATCCTGAAGCATGGTTTCTACAAGTTAAGGTGCTGAGCAAAGACATGCCAAACTGGCTGAGTTCTCTGCTGACATGTGCCAGATGGATTTGTATTGGTAAGCTCGTGCTCCAGAAAGGCAGAGATTTCCTTCCCTGATACACAGCTCCTACCCTGGATATGCAATCTCCTTCACTGAACACTTTGATAGTTGGTGTCATCCTTCAGCAGAGGTGCTGAGAAGACCTCAAGGTACTGATCCCAAAAGGAAGGTGACATGACTAAGGTTGTTTATATGTTTTAAGAGATGAAAACAGGGGTTTTTATTGTGGGAGTGGTGGAAGGCAAGCGGCTCTCATTTTGCCTCAAGTGCTTTGCACAACTGGTGCTGCAGAGAGCTCTGCACACACAGACAGATGCTGTTGAAGTCACTGTGCAGGCTCTCTCTGTGCAGCCACACATCACCCCTCCTTTGGAGAGTCTCAGCTCCTGCTGTCAGGTTAGGAATTCACACCATCCCCATTCACATTAGCCCCAGATGGTCATCTCAGCCCTGAAGTCAAGGCCAGCCTGAAACACCAGGCCTGGGAGTGTGGTGGTCTGGCAACAGTGTGGAGCAGGTGTGTAAGCACAGAGCACAGGGCTCAGGAGCAAAGTCAGGCTGACTTACCTTGTTCTGCAGGGGACACACAAGCTTTATCCCTAAAGTTGGTATTGTAAATTTTTGGGAATGAGCTCTACCAACATGAGTGTCCTTGTGCTGTTGGAATTAGTGATGGTGGTGGCTTTCCACTGTGAAACAGTGTAAGCAGCACTGCAGTGAAATCCATGGGTGATCTTGTGTTTGTGGTGTATTTGTTTAAACACTGCATGAACCCTTTTTGGTGATGGTTTGGATTTTAGAAAACAAGCAGAGCCATAGAGGGAGAATAGAGGTATATCTTAGGGCTGTGTATTGTGTGTTGTGTAAATGTACTCTTCCACTGCAGATATGTAAGTGTTCTGATGGTTTGTGCAATTACATTCTAATTTTTTTTTTTTTTTTTTTTTTTTTTTTTTTTTTTTTTTTTTTGTGAAGTGAAAAACACATCAGTGCTGCTCTGGGAAAGACTGTGAACACCCTTATAAACAGGAAAGTGATATGAAGCAATTCAAGAGAGATTAAAGAATGTCTGGGAAACAACAATACAAGTTCCAACTTGGAAAAATGTAAACTGGAGAAAAACAACTTGAAACTCAAATATGCAGCAGGAATAAATTGTGTTGAGGAGATCTAGGAATGATAGCAGCTAGCTGATTGGAAATGGTATTTCTTAAGCTGCAGAAGTGGGCAATGTGTGTGAAGGCACCCTCTTACATGTGGGAAGGCAGAGCATGTGTAATATTGTCCTGAGTCCTGCCTATTGCACTTCTAGGCAGACAGAGGTATGCTGGAGGGGATTCAAGAACAGCAACCAAAAAAACAGGGGGGATGTTGTCTGTGAATATGCCATTTCTAATTTTTTCTCAATGAAGTAGCTAGAAGGTGACAAAGAGGGAATGTGGTAGCTGTCACTAATGTTAGAAAAAAGTAAATGCTTAACAGATTTACTTAAGGATGTATGTGAGGGAATAATCAGGAGTAATGGGAGTGCTCCAATAAAAGGAACACTGAACTGATCCCAAGGAATCTCCTCGATAGAGACATGTGCAATGCCTTCCAAGGAAGTGGTGGAAACTTCATTCCTTGGGGACATCTAACACTTGACCACACAAAGCGCTAGGAAGTTTATTAGAGGAAATGACTGCATTGGATAGGCAGGGGAAGTATGACACAAAAGATCACTTTCAATTTATCTGAATGTATGATATGAATGGGAAAATATGTACCAGGATGTTTGTGATTTCCACATTCAACAGGCTTAAGCTGCCTTTCATTTATAGTAATGAGGGACCAATTTATTCCAAAAAAGTTCATCTTTTTTCCACTCTACCAACTGTATCTTTCCTGATTTGTGCTGTGAAGCAATAACCTTAGAGCACAGAGGATTAGGAGGCTTTTTCTCAGAATGAACAATAGTTTTGTCAGAAAACCTCAGTTTCTGGGTTGGTGACGCCAAAACATAGGGTGGAAGGCAGTCATGTTGAATTCGTGGGTGTCACCTCAGTATGATGTTCCCTCACTGGGAAGCAGCTCGGTATTCTTCATGGAGGCACCTGGCTTTTATAAGTTCCCGTGTAGGTTGTAGGAGCCACTTGCATTTGCCATCAAAATTTCCCCGCCAGAATGTGAATTGCCCTGGTTGTTTAATTGGAATGCTTAAAAGCGCAGCTATCCCTATAACAGAAAGTTATACACGGAACAGCAACAAAAAAAGAAGAGTTTACGGCCACAATATTTTGCGAGGCACACCCCTCCCTTCTATGGAAGCGCTTCCCCGTCCCGCCGGGCGCACAGCAAGCACCGCATTCCTGTGCGCTCCAATGGCTTTCAGCGTTGCCTAGGTATTCAGAGGAGATCCGGTGGGCAAGCCGTAGCTTCAGTGCAATAGGAGCTAACCAGAAACAGTGGAAAAAGATAGAAGTGTGCATCTGGCTGTGCTGCAAACCTCGAGCAGCTCCTCCAGAGGTGTCCTTTTGCTGCAGCTCTGGGTTTACCCTATGCTCATTAGCCTTGACAGTCTCTCTTGACAGCGTGCCCTCTCTATAATCTAAAGCTGTGCTTGGGAGATAAGGGCTTTGTGTACTGGTTATAAACAGCGAGGCTGGAGTGGAAATTCACAGGGCTGGAAGTCGGAGAGCAGCTTTGCAGCTACATTGAGAAAGCCTCAGAAAGGGTGAAAGCTCCTCTCTGCACATTCAAAGCAGCTTCTCCTCCAGTCTCTTACAGGGCATTTGTTTGTGCTTCGTGTTCTGCCCCCACCTACGCAAGTCCTTGTGCTGAAAGGTTTTTCTTGTTTTATTCTGGAGTCACTTTGGATGCATTGTTCTCTCCCAAGTGCTTTGTACTTTGGACAAAGAAAGGTGCTTGTATAACATTGCCGAGGGAGGAGGGAAAATAGCGGGATTGGAGGAAAACCATTTACCTTGGGAAACTTTTAAGAATCTAGTTTTATTTTGTGTCTCAGAACACAGGCGGATTTTCTCTTGAAATCTCCATAGTTCCATTTTATTTGTCTTCTTGCACCTCTTTGGCTCTTGATTAGTTTGGAAAACTCCCATATTTTTTCACTCTGGGAGTACTCAGAGCCCTCCCACCACCATTCTTGCCCTGCATATTATCAGATCTTAGGGAAAAGCTGGACCTAGCAAGTTCTTCTTCATTAAAAGAAAAAGGAAAATCTAACACTTCTAGGTGGGTGAAATGAATAGGGCAGCAAATAGTTCTCAGTAAAGGATAGGTAGGGGTTTGGTAAGAGAATATTGTCTATTTGTCTTGGAAATAATCTAAAGATATAGCAGTAAGAATAAAGACATCAGCTGTGAAAGGATGCACAGCTTTTGATCTTCCTACCTTCCTGTCCTCCAGCTTTTGTGTTGTCCCAGACTAATATTCCTTTTTACTCATCCATCTTCTTGGTGGTTTTCAGTGGGCTTGTCAAGGCAAATAAGGTGAAAAACATGGGAAGATAAAAAATAGGTTTCTAACCATTATTATGTTTAGAGCAATATTTTATGACTCTGCAGTGGATGCAGGATCTTACTCCATTCAGCTCTGTCCTCAGTGAGCACATACTAAGTGTTACAAGAGCATCTGTAGCCCAGGACCTGGTGGGGACATAGGAAATCAAGCAGAGGAAATATCAGAGGTGTACCCATGTCTACAGAAGGTCTCAGGAGATCCCCAGAGTGAGGAATTGAAATAGCAAGCTGTTCATCTTTGATTCTGCATTCTTACTGGACTCCAGCATCCAAATTGTTTTCCATTCCTGAAGTTTCTGTGTGTCATCTCTCAAATCCAGCATCTCCTTGTTTGTCTGCCAATAAAATGAAAACCTAGACCTTGGGACCTTGGTATGGCCACTCTTCCTTCACTTTTATGGAGCATCCTCTTTGCTTCCTTTTGTTGGATGACTCCTCCCCAGTTTTGCTGGCCCTACCCTTCTTGCCAAGTAAATCTATCCCCTAGGGGCCTTTTGCAAAGGTGACCTGGCTGTCACATCCCAGAACACCATTCTGGCTGGGACACATTCCTTCCAGGTGTCTTCAAAAACATTCTCCTGTCCTTTGGATCTGTGAAAAGCTGCCACTCCCCACACTCCACCAGCATCTACCAGGTATATCAGGAGCTGAGGCTGCCTGGTTAGTGTCAAATATTGTCCTTGTGTTGTTGATATTTTGTCCTTCCCTCTCTCCTTCATATGAGCCTAAACAAAACTGAGATTGTGCAGACGATATTATTGTGACTGCATTAATGTCAGGCTACTAAATCAGGTGAAGTCAGGTTCCCTACAGAGTCAGTAAAGGAAGACAACATCTAATAAACCTCCGAAGTTGTCCTACCCTTCTCCACCGATTGAATAAGGAGCTTATTTATCTAACCTAGGTAACAAATATATCCCCCTGAGGATAATAATAAAAATATCACCCTTCCTCTCTTCTTCCAGAATGCCCAGCTTCTTCTCTGAGAAAGAAAGCATTGGGGAATTATGTGTGTAGTAAAGAAAGGCAGGCACAGGGAGCAAGGAGGAGAGAAACTGAGGGCTGATAAAATGAGAGACTGGGGTGATGTGAAAGGAAGAACAGGAAATGAGATGAGGTAGTTGAAATGATCCTCAGGAACAAATAAACTTAAGAGATGGAAGTGTAGGAAAGATAACTGCAGAAGAGACACTGAAGGAAAAGAGAAGAGAGCAGGAAGAGGCAATATGATGCTTATCAGAGAAGTTTTTGTGAGTAAGCAGGCAGGAAGCAGCCACCAGGAAGGAAAGACACATTGAAAGTGATACCAAATGTGAGTCTAGGGTAGAAGGCCAGCTGTGATACTAAAAGAAGCCTGAGAAGGGAAAGGAAGGGAAGGGGAAGAGGAAAGGGAAGGGGGATAGGAAGGGGAAGGAGAATGAAAGATAGTGAGTTCAGGAAACAAATTCTTACAAACTTTTAAGGAATGACATTGTGCCAGATGAAGGTTTGGTTGAAACCAATGACAGAAATGGTCAGACAGTAAAAAAAAAAGCAGCAGTAAGTGGGGGACAAATGAACAGAGGAAAGGCACTAAAAGGAGAGTAGGCACAGAAACCAAAGGTCTTGGCTTATTGTCTTGGAGTCTTTCCAGGGACTTTAATGGGAGCAGATTTGGGCCTGGAGCATTTGAAATGAATGTTACACAGACTTTGGCCAGAAGTTTTTCTCATAACTCCTATGTAAAAATTATGTATCTTCAAAGCTTTTGTGGATCTGTATGTATGCAACCCTAACCCTACCAATCCCTGCACTACAAAATCCCAGATGATTGCTGCACCCTCTGGGGACTTAATAGGATTTGAGCTCTCCAAGTATGCAAACACTATGCCACTGCAAATAGAACCACTGACCTACAAAGTACAGCAGCTTAACCTGTAAAATAGATACAGGAGTCATAAAGTGTCAGAGGTGGACCCAAGACTGCTCGGTGTTCATGCAAAGCAGCAGCTTCCAGCTGGAATGGTCCCTGTACCTTCTTACAGAATTTCTGATCTGTGATTTTGGAAGGCTGTTCTCTGCCACAGTGTTTTTGCCCTTTCTTTCCTTCATCTCCTTTCCTCCTAAGGAATGACCACAGTGCCTCTGAAAGTAAACAAAGCACAGGACAGGTTTGGCAGGACCTTTCAAAAGGAAAATATTCCCTCTCCATCTGAGTGGTTATGAATAATGATCTCTATAGCACATTTAGTTCAGACTTCAAAGCTGTTGTCACTGAGGTTATGTCAAAGTTGATTTGAAACACAGACTGACAAAATGAAAGCACTCACAGGAAATACATTTCTTGCCCACAACAGATTGTCAGAATACCTGTGGACACCTGAGTTAAGCTGCTTTTATAAATTATTCGATTTCTCTGCTGAACACCCCCTACTGGCTTTCTGTCCATCATTACTCTTCCACAGGGAAGTGTGGCTTTTAATGCTGCCGTCGACAAAGACAAAGGGTGCAAATCCACTGAGCATCTTCAGAAATGGTCCCTCTGCACCATCATCAGCACCTGGCACTGCTGCCCCAGGCACTGCAGTTTCAATGTGATGACTTTTCCCTGGGCTGCAGTAATTTGCCTGCTATCAAGCTGTGTTTGATGAAGATCAGAGCTGAAAACAAGGCTAGATGAAATCTGCTTGGCTAATTTGTGTACCTCACCCTCTGTAAGCAGTCAGCCTCTCACCCTTTGCCCTCCTCCTAAGAAGAGAGCACTTGCTGAACCCAGATATATCACCCTGCTCTGAGGTCAGGGTGATGAACACAAAACAAAAAGCACATGAATGCAGGCACCCAGCAGCCCTGTCACAGCTGGATGGAACCCAGTCACTGTCAGGCTGTTAGCATGTTATGCTCCCTGGGAATGACATTGCCGTTTCCAAGCTCTGGCAACTTGTGCTCCTTCTCCAAACCAAATAGAGATGGCTCCACCCACTTGAACAAACCCCTCCAGAAGGCAAAACTCCACAGGTAGACGCTGCAGACAATTGATGCAGAGTGTTCTGGAGTCCATCTTGCTGTCAGAAAAGCAGGAAGTGCTTTTTTTTTCCCCTCTTTTGGTCACAGATTGATGGCACTTTTTCTGCATTTACCTCCTTTTGCTGTGGCTTTCTGGCAGTGAATCCTAGGGCTGCAGACTGCAGTACCTACCCATGGACAGATAAGTTCTTGTTCAACTTCTGTGCGTGTACTCTTTGGTGAGACCTCCAGGTGTCTCCTATGAACTGACTGCTTTTGTATTTGGGTGTGTGTATGCACATTTAAGTGGCCTGTGATGGGTGTGGAGCAATTTTAGTACCTCTAGACTCTAGAAGAAACGGCTCAGATCAGGTTGATTTAAAACAAAACAAACAAAACAAAACAAAACAAAGAGAGAGGACAGCAGAGTAAATTTTCTGTCCACAATTCCAAGATGGGTTTTGTGGTATTTTTGTAGAGGTAGAAATTGGGTTGAATTCTGTCAGGAGCTGCTAAGGCTGAAATCTGCTTTTGACTCAGAGGCCACCTCAGATGAGAGGTGCAGACCCAGATTCTGGAAAAAAGCATGTGCCTCTGCTTTTGGATGCCAGCAACCTGTTTTTGCAGAGGCACTGAGTTGTTTTTTTGATCTCAGTGGGAGTTCTGGGTGCATTAATGCTCATGCAAATCAGGCTGCGGGTATCTGAAGTCGGGCAGCCAAAAGCACAGGCGCTCCAAATTTTCAGGCTGCTTATTAAATAATCACAGCTCAAAAACCTCTCTGCACTTAATTTTCCCATGCTGATAATACTGTGACTCTAAAATGTTCCTCAAATGGACCCTGGGACAAGAATTAAGCATTCATTTAGCTGGAGAAAAAGGATCCCTGTTTTACTGTATTACAGGAAAATGTGTATCAAAAGATCTAAAGTTTTCTTCTTATTCTCCTTGCCCATCCTATGCCCCTGGATATTTTGAGTAAATTCTCTGTGGTCCTGGTTGTGCACACCAGAAATAGTAGTCTTGAAGATGTGCTATGAGCTGTTCTTAGTGCAACACCCAGTAGGGAGGTGGTCATAGTTTTGCTCAGTGGCTAAGGTGAATGTTTTTGGGAGAAGCGCTGGTTCAATGCAAAGAAGATCAGGGATTTTTTCCCCTTGAAAAATACAAAAACGAAAGCCAAGCATTTTTTTATTATCTTGAAAGGCTATACTTGACCCAAAGTGATATAGTCTCCTTCTTATTCCTATTAATTAATATTTTCCTTATAGAAATTTAGGTATCAATCTTTAAATTAATATTTCCATCCTGAAGTGAAAAAGCAAAAAGTTTCCATTTAACATTTCTGGAACAAATAATTTTCAGGGATGCCAGACTAACCTTTGCCAATGCTACAGTTTCTTTCCTGCTTGTTTTCAGCTGGAACACTTTGCTGCACTTGACCTGAACTTGCAGTTCTTGACAGTCTATCTGAAATGGCTTTTTCCCAGAAAATACACTTTTCATAAAAATATCTCATCCAGCTGAAACCCAGGATTTTAGTCTCATCTGGTTGGTTACTGATTTGCAAACTGGCCATCAGCCTGTATCCTGGTAGCCAAGTTGCCAAATTGCTCTTTATTTCTTCTGAATGAACTTTCAGGAACTCCAGTGAGTAAGCAGGGCCCTGTTTCATCAGGCAGCACACATCCATGTAAAGCCAAGCTCACCCATGCTGCAAAGAGCATGTTTTGCCCAGGTAATGAAATCAGCTGGAATAAAAAGATATTTGAGGGCTACAAATAAACAAGAAGCTTCTGCTGAAAAGATAAGTGAGAGAGCATGTGTCTCATCCAAAGGCATTGAAAGCAGGCAGAGCCTAAGGGTGAGAGACAGGGAGGTAACATGAGCTACATTTGGATGCTGGCTTGGGATTTTGTTCAAGGATAACAGGCAGTAAGTGCCAGGGAGCTGCTGTGCAGCCCTTCAGCAGGAATCTCCTACCTGACTTCAAGTTATTATTTTCCTCCACTTCCTCACCAAAAAATTGGTGCTGGTGATAGAAAAGATTGGATGTCAAAATGCAGCCGATTAAATGACTTAAACTTTTACAGTTTCTTTTCTGTCATATGCCTGATGCAGAAAATAAAAGTGGGTATTGGGTGAGGAATTTCCAAGTGGATTTTTTTTGGACAGGTTCAAGGGATGAGAGTTGGAAAGTCTGAGCATTGGACAGCCCAGCTGCTCCCTCACCCAGCCACACTGCGCGTGCAGGTAGTGCGAGCAGCAGGGACCCAGGCAGCTGATCTGGGCTGCCCAAGGGGTGGGGGGAACCTCAGCTCTCACCCTCTGAGATCCCACCAAGCCGAGGCACTGCTGCAGTGCAGTCGTGTTGTGACACAAACTTATTTTATTCTGATGGAATAGAGATCCATGGGAAGTGTTCCCCAGGGGCACTGTCGGCCCCAGGCAGGTCGGTGGGGAGAGCCCACGGGAAGGAGGGAGCAGACGGGAATGTGCTGCAGGCTGTGAGGGGAGAGCCCTGGAAGTGCCTCAGCTGCACCGCTCTCCTCGCCTGCCTGTGGTGGATCCTGCCTGGCCTCCTCCAGCCACAGCTCCGGAGCAGGGAGAGGAGCCTGCCATGGCACCGCTCTCCAAAAGCACCATGTGCTGGGGGACACAGGCCCAGCCGGGCCGGGGAGGGATTGCCCCGCTCTGCTCTGGGCTGGAGCAGCCTCACCTGTGTGAAGTTTTGGGTGCCACAATATCAGAGAGACATTAAACTATTAGAGGGTGTCCAAAGGTGGGCACAAGAATGGTGAAGGGCCTTGAGGAGAAGCGTGTGAGGAGCAGCTGAGGACACTTGGTGTGTTCAGCTGGAGGAGACTGAGGGCAGACATCGCAGTCACAGCTTCTCTTGAGGGAACAGCAGGGGCAGGCACTGAGCTCTGCTCTGTGTGACAGGGACAGGACTGGCAATGGCTGGAGCTGGGTCAGGGCAGGGTTAGGCTGGGTATCAGGGAAAGGTTCTTACCCCAGAGGGTGCTGGGCACTGAACAGGCTCCCCAGGGAATGGTCACAGCCCCAAGGCTGCCAGAGCTCCAGGAGAGTTTGGACAACGCTCTCAGGGATGCACAGGGTGGGATTGTTGGGGTGTGTGTGCAGGACCAGGAGCTGGGATGGATGATCCTTGAGGGTCCCTCCCAACCCAGCATATTCTGTGATTCTATGATTCTGCTAGCCATAAGTAGGGGGATGTTCCTCTTCTCCAGCCCTGCTTGGTGGGCACTGGAGAGGCAGCCCTGGGCATTGCAGTCCTTCATGGGCACATGGATTGTCCTCCAAAGACAGGGAGCCCCCCTGTACAGCAAGAACAAGACTCCTGGGACAAGGCCTTCCACTAAGAGAGGTTTCAGAGGTTGCAACATGGATCTGGGCTTTGAGGAAGCTGAGATTACTACAGCATGTCCTCCTCTGCCCTGCTGTGCTGTCGGTTTCCCCCCAGGCACTGTGTGAGAAAGTGAGCATGGATTTAATTGCTGTGGTAGCACAGCATCCAGATGTTTTGAATACTTCTGTAGATTCCTCCTTGTTTGTGATGTGGTTAAGGCTGCTGGCAGCAAGGTGGGGAGAATTTAATTTTGTGTCAGAGGAGAGAAAGTGATAACCCACTGTGACAGATTGCTGCCTGCTTCTTGCTGGGGCCACCACTGCTGCCAGCAGTGCTGGGTGGGAGGGTGAGGGCTAGAGACGCAGGGGACCCCAGAGAACCCATGGTGAGGGGGACACAGCTTGGGACAGGCACAGCAGCTTGGTGGTGAAGGCTCTTGGGCTCAGCCCTTGGCATGGGCCTGAAGGTGCACATGAGCAGCCAGCAAGGGCTTCTGCCCTGCTCTGCTCCACCTCACCACAGCCATAGCTCTGGAATACAGATTTCACACAAAATCGAATGCAATTTTCCTAAGGGAACCTGGGTGAAGTGCTGGGGCTAAATATTGCCTCTCTGGCTTCACCCCCAGTTGGACACAGCCAGTGCAGCCCTTCACTTGTGGTCCCTGGCAGCTCACATCCAGCCCACAGCCCCAGCCCCATGCACTGGGGTTACTGACTCCAGTTGGGACCCTCAGGAATGAAGTCCCAGCCTTGATGTTCAGGTGCTGGTAACTGGAGCTCCTGTGAAGTCCTGCTGTGTTGTAGACAGATGGGTAGTGGGATCAGGCATGCAGGACATGTCTGAGCACTAACCAGCATTAAAAACTGACTGCATGAAAAAAAAAGAAGCTGCTGTTTGAAATATTTTCTGCATAGGCTTGTGGAGAATTATGCATTGTGCTTTTCTTTGTCTGGACAGGACATCCCAAGACAGCTGAGATTGAAGCACCTCTTCTAGATGAGGATGTTGCTTTGCACAGGCACTGCCTGCACCTGCCTGAATGCCTAAATATGAACCATCACTTAGTCTGCCTGGTAAGTGCCAAGCACTGATCTTAGCAGGGCTCTCATGCTGATGATGGCTGCTGAGTTAGTGCTTCTGCATGCAGTATTGGTAATGGATGTTCCAGTTCCCACCTGGGGTCAAGTGTTCAATGGCCATCTGGTTTCAGTCATGCTGTGCCAGTTTATCACACTGAGTTACAGACCCCTGCTTCCTGGGAAGACCCTTAGGGAAACAACACACCATCACTGGCAGAAGCAGAAATAGGTGCAGATCCAAGCTGTGTTTTCTGCGATCCTTCTGCAGTGAATGTGTGCAGCTGTAACTTTCAGAAGGAACTTTCTCCTTATATCTTTGTCTCCTTGATGGAATGAACAGCCCCTGAGTATCCTTTTCTCCCTTCCAAAGGTTGGGAGATCAGCTCTGCCTCTGTGGCTGTAGCAATCCCATTGATTTCCTCACCTTATCAGCTGAACTGGCTCCCTGAAAGTGAGTCCATATATGAGGTGGGATTTTGTTTTCCTTGGTTTTAAAAAGAAAAATGTTTGTGCATTTTATATATAGGCTAAGGGCCCACACAAGGAAAAAGTTTCTAATTGTTCCTGATGCAATGTGTTTGGCAGTGAGAAAAAAATGTGGGTGGGGAATACGACACCTACTGCAATTATCCTTGCATCCTTGTAGGGGGAGGGAAGAGAATGAAAGCAATTTGTCTTTGGCAGACATTTGTGCTTTTCTGAAGGACTCTGAAGTTGTTGACTATCAATGCAAGAAAAGATCTGCATACCTAGTGTCATACTTGTGTAAAGATGTAAAAAAACTGAAAGCAGCTCACAAAATTAAATTAATTAATAACTCCTCACATTATGTTAAAAGACAAAAATTGAACCCCAAAATCCCCTCAGCATCTTTCTTGGACTTTACCAGGCAGGAAAGGACCAGAAGGGTTCGAGGTGAGGGGAAATGTCTCGGGGCAATCAGGGACATGAGGAAAGTACCTGCTGCCTCTGTGAATAGAGCAACACCCACCTATCTTGTAACACTCACCATCTTTCCCCAGCTCATCTTCACTGAGGCTGTGAAGATCAAAATACTGGTGTGAGCTGGCAAGTGAATATCCTGGGGATTTCAGAGCCTGGGAATTTCAGCAATCTTGTGTGGAGGTGGTTACTCCTGTGGCCAACTCCTCATCAAAGACGAGAGAGTGCTGGAAGTGTGTGTCACACTGCCAAGGAAGCAGCCAGGAGACTATGCTGTGTTTTGGATAATCAGATATAACATGTACTGAAGTGAACTTTCTCTCCAGTGGATTTTTATCTTGGAAAAGATGGGGCTTCTCTCTAAAGCCTACACACAGGGTGGTCTTGACACAGGAGGCCACCAGTGGCAGGAAACAGTATTGTTTGAAGATATGTGGTGCTCCCAGATGAATAAAGGGGCAGCGCCAATGCAAGACAACAGGGTCTGGCTCTGGGAGCTTGGGCATCCCATATGAACCATGGAAGTGCTACTTGTCTTCCATGTTCCTCTATCCTGCTCTCGTTCCTCTGCCCAGCCATCAACCCACCCAACAAAGGAGCTAACAGGCTCTTTTGAAACAGGACTGTTGAGTCACTCTCAGATCGCTGCATGGAACAGCTGGGGAGGTCAGAATTGCAAGGCAGAAAGTAAGTAGTGAAAGCTGCAGCTGAAAGCCTCAGAGAGCTGCTGTGCACATATGAGCCCCTCTGAAGCACAGATAGCAGGACAGACACACTGTCTGACAGTATGCAAAGACTGTGCTGTGCCCCAGGAATTCAGCTTTCCAGCCTGGTTTGCTCAAAAGTGAAAATAGTTGTGGGTGTGTTGGGTTGGGTTAGATGTCAGAAAGCAAAAAGGGAATGGCAGCATGGAGCACCATGGGAAGCAGATGGCCATGGAGAGCTGGTCCAAGTGGCATCCAGCTAGGCTGTGGTTTCCTGCTCCTCTCCCCACTTTGGGATGATTTTTTCCCCACTATTCATCTTACAGCAGCACTGCTGCTTGTGTGGTTGTGTGGTGAGCCAGACCAGGGAGCTGAAAACCAGCCTCTTCCTTCTGTGGAAGAGGTTATTTTCACCAGGTCAGTGTGTGTGGCGGCTGCCAAAGGGCTGCTGCTGGCACCAGGAGGGTGTGGGAGTATGTGGGAGGATCTGGGTGCACCAGACTAACATCTGAGGCTGCAGAGAGAGACCCCTTATTGCCAATTAGGCTGAAGCAGGTTGTGTAGGCTGCTCCCAAGGACATGTGACAGGAGCAGAAAGAACTGGGGAGCTGGTTCTTTACTATGTTTTCATCCTTTTCCTCCTTGTTACTCTCAGGTGGAGCTGTGTTCCTCTGCTTTCTGCAGGTGCTCCTGGAAGCAGTGTATTGTCTCCCGCTGCTTTCTAACAACTAGTCATGATTGCCCCTGGGCTGACACTTCTTCTTTCCCACACAGGCACATTCATTCCTGTAATTGGATGGATTTACCAATACATCCTCAATTTGGTTACACTGTCGATTTTCAAAGAGGCAAAAGGCAGCTGACATACTCAGAGAGTTTCTATATCCATGGCCCATGATTTTTATTCAATTTCGCCTGGTAGCATCTGTAAGATTTAAATTACAAGCAAATTGTTTGCCTGATTGGTCACATTATTACCAGAGCTCTTAGTCTGGTGGAGGACAGGAGCAGATGTTACCTCTGAGATGTCTCCAGTCCTGGCAAAGCTGGGCTTAGGGAGAGACTCAGTTATAGCACAAAGCCTGTGAATTTTTCATGTGGCTTCCTAGGGATGCTGGCAACACTGCAGTGAATCAGGAGATCAAAAGAGCAAAAGACAACAGGACATTTATTTTGTGGATTGGAAATTGCTCACTCATTGGATAGAGACCGCATGTGGCTGCAACCCACAGGAGGCATCTGTCTTACATATAAAGAATCAAGGTGGAAGAAGTAGAAGTGAACTAGATGCTTGTTTTCTGATTAGAACTGCTTAAATGGCTCTTGAAGAGGTGAATGAATTGATTTTTTCCCTTTGCTTTTCTGGCAGTAAGCCTTGGACTCTAACAAGCTCATTACAAATAGCCTTGTGCCCATCGCTAACACGTGAAGAGCAGAATTTCTCATCCTTCCCCTTCCCCTCTGCAGCAGCAGCAGCTACAGCTATTCAGCAAAGCCTCACAACACTTTTTTTCCCCAAAAATTACTTCCCAACCCAAGACACAAGGCTTGGTTGACATTTTGTGGAGGAAGGATGAAAAAGGACAGAGATGAAACACTTCCCACTTTTGTAAACAAAAGCTGGGAGAAAAACAGTTGTTTTGAATTTAAAGAAAATGTTTTTATTTGGAAAACAAATAATTTCCTGAAAGACTTGTAGCCAAATGAAAAATATTCCTTCTTTATGAAATTCTCTGGAATAACCATTTACCCTTTTGCAATTGCCTCTCACACCTGGTGCCATGTTCTGTTGCTGGATTTCAGCAGGGACTGAGCATCTCTCCCTCTGCCCCTTCCCATGCAAAATCCATGGGTTTTGCTGACTTCAATGAAAACTGTAAGTTATTCAGTCCTTTAGGAAGCTGGACCATAGGTTCCTAAGTCTTGAGATGGACTTGGCTTGGTATTTTTTAGTGGGTCCTTTGCTTTGTGCAACAACCTTTTGCTGTGAAATTATTTCTGTTGAAACTCTTCCAATGGTGAAATACATGACTTGACAGCCATGGATGCCTCATCCTTGTGAGGCCTTAGGTCTGAGGCTGATTTTGTGCTGTCAGTTCATCCGTGTTGGGATTTGATGAACGTCAGCACTGAATACAGGTCTCTGCAAAGTACCATCAAAACAGATTGTTGTGTTTTTCACTCCAGGGTGGGAATTGACTTGGTCGAGAAGGTTGCTGTGAGGGTTAAGTTTTACTTTTGTAGTAAACCCTCAATTTTTCCTGGATAGGGTAATTTTTGTTGACATTGCTCAGATCTCTATGTTGCACAGATTATATACAGCCCTAGCTTCCATTGGCTTTAGCAGAGCAAAGGTGTCACTTCATGCATGAAATTGTTACTGTGGGATGGCAGATCTCTCTGGCCCATTTTCCTCCTGTTCTGTGTGTGGTTGAGGAAATTTCAGTGATGGGTCTGATTATGTGAATTAACTTGGTGAAGTCCTGGCCATGTGAAATTTGTCTGCCCATTAACTATTCTTGCTTGCTGATTCCACAGAAATTTTAGGAGTGATATGGGATGTGAGTCAGGGAGGAAGAATCTCTGAGGCAGGATGTTCCAAAGAGCATTCACCAACACTAAGAATTTTGAAAAGAAATGAAAACACAGGCAGCCTCTTTTGCTGGTGTTTGCTACTGAATTTGCAGGCAATCTTCCTGGGATCATTCGCAAGTGAAGAGAGAGAATGTCCCACCTTAGCTGAAGGGTTGGAAGAAGCATGATTGTTGGGTTACCTGAGCTTTCATGGGACCAGAAAGACACCTCAATGTGTCTCCCTTTCCCCATTCTGTTTCACATCAGCCAGTTCCCAAGAGACTGATGTGCTCTCTGGAGCCTTTCCTGCAGGAAAGGGCTAGTCAGCACCCCACGAAGCAAGTGTGGGTGTGTCCTGCAGCTCTCTGGGCCAGGAGGAGCCCCTCCAGGGAGCCACTAAGGAGCTTTGGTTCTTCCCTTGCTTACCTAGCTGGAATAAAAGAGTAAGAGTTGCACTGGTTGCAGTCAGTAAGGATCTCCACAAGTGGGAATACAATGTTTTACAGAAGTTAGACAAGCAAAGCACAATGAAAGCTAACGGTTGGAAGCAGAAGTAAGATGGAGTTAAATGGAAAGAAAGGGACATATTTTGATGCAGCAGATGACTAACCTTTGGTACAGGGGAGGTGGATTCCTCATTCTACAGGGCTTTAAATAGAGGCCGGCTCAGATCCTGCAAGCACTCATTGGCCAAGTGAAAGTTACTGACCTTGGCCCTTCCCTTGTTGTACACTCCCAGCTTTCCTTGTTGTGATCATCCAAACTGACTCTTTGCTTGCCTCTGCTTTCATGCCACCCCTGCTTCTTTTCCTCATTTTCTTCTGACAGGTCATGAACTCACATCTTTCTGGAGCCTACTGGAAACAATACCTGCTTTGTTTGAGCTGTCTTCAGTTCCTTCCCTTCACCTTGTCAAACACCAGGAAGAGTTGACTTGGAAACTTTGTCCATTTAGCAGAACTTGGCTTCAAGTCAACAACCCCAGGCTAACAGTGTTTATCAGGCAGTAGGAGATCAATTCTAATTCCTGAACAGTTATCATTCTTCCTGTTGTGGCTGTTCTCCAGCACTTTGAGATGCTGGGAAACTTTATGCAGAGGTGTTTGCAGGAGGCAGAGAGATTGATGTATGCCTGCAGGTTTCACAACTGATCATATCAGCCATAATGACCTCTACTGTCTTATGGAAGGGCGCTGTGTTTTCCCTTTTTTCCCCTAAGTGTTAGTTGTAGTTTGTGACAGCCAGCTAGGAGCAGTCACACGAAGAGAGTCTGCTTGGTTTTAAACTGGTATCTCAGCCTGGCTCCTGAGCTGGCATTGAGGATGGTGGAGAAGCACGCGCTTGCTTTGTTGACAAATGGATTACACTGAAGTAAGCAGCTGTACTGCTCCAATTCTCTGTAGCAATTGCCAGATTATTTCTTTCCTGTTTGTATGTTTAGCCTACCCCAGTCTGCCAAGAATCACAAGAAACAGGTGTCCTGCAGAGTGACAACCTAAGCCTTACTCCTCAGTACATCTAGCCAGGGGTGGAGAGACAGTCAGTAAGTAGACAGATTGCCCGAATTATAATGACTAACCCTGGAAGATGGTCCTTAAGCACTGTTAATGCTGTCCTTTTGAGGACAATGAGGGCTGTTGCAGTAGGGATACAACAGAACTGCCAAAGGAGAGGAGGAAAAAGGCTGTTTCATTCACTGGTGACACTGGCACTGCTGAACCCAGTTTGGGCTGAGCTGATTGCTGAGCATCCACATCCCATTTCCCTTTTTTTAAGGCAACAAGTTGAACAAAGAGCAGACTGGAGGGATGAAGGGGAAAGACAGGCTCTTGCCCTCTTTTACTGCCCTGGCTTCAAAATTACATAAAACTTTTCAGTTAATTGGGGAAAACAGGTAGGCACCTAGAATGAGAAGCTGATGTGATTTTGTTCACCATTGGCACAGTCCTGTCTTACATTATGTAAGACAAAATGGAGTTCTGGCTGCTCTGGTATTAATTTCTTAGCTCCTCATATCCTTGCTTATTTTGGAAGTGGATTCTGGGAAGGCTCAGCCTCACCTGGCTCTCTATTGGGCTCTTAGAAGCTGCTCAGGGAGGGTGGGGGTGAAAGCTTGAACAAGGCTGCAAACCTTGCCTTCCTCACTCCACAGCCTCCCCATTGCTGGGTGTGGCAGGATGGCACTGTGCAATGGGACATTTCTTCTGAAGCAGCTCATGAAGTTACACCTTTATCCCATCAGGTGGGTAATTTAGTTCAGCTTCCAGTTCTGCATGGTGAGAAGACTGCAGCAGAATTGAGCAAGGTGTGCCCAATGTAACCAGCAGATCCCTCGGTAGATGGGAATCCAGTATGGACAGACCTGATACGTGGTAAATCTACCTGTTCCTGTGCTGTTGGAATACTTACACTGACACACCAACCTTTTCTTTCAGGTGATTAATGAAGCACATTTGGTTTTGGGCTTCATGCTGTGGTAGTGCATCCTTTCTCTCCTTACATCTTTCCTAAGTGGCTCTTTCTGCGTTGCTTGGAACCTACTTGGGTTTCAAACTGAGGTCAGCATGTTCTTGTTTGCTTGTGCCTCAGAGGTGGCGTGGAATCGGGGAGAAGTGAAAACCTTTCTTCCTACGTAATTAAAAAATGCTGCTGTCAGCAGCCTCTCTAAGTCCTCAGGGTATGTGGATAGCCACTGAAGTCTTTGCAAAATCTCTCCTGGTCAGTGCCAGGGAGCTGGATGAAGGAACTGTGCACCACCATGCTTGTGGCAGCTGTAGTCTGTAAACCTCTGCATTGTCCATGCTCCCTGTGCTGCTGTTGACCTGGGAGCTTTCCTTTTCAGCTCAGTCAGTTTTGAAAATGGGAAGGAAGATATACTGGACATGCAGTGCTGTACGTCTTCTGTCCCAGATCCTTCAAAGGATGTTCTCTGGACTCAAGACTTGTTCTTGAGCTGAGACTAATCCTCACTGAAGCAATAGCCAAAACCACTGAGAACTTCCTCCACTACGCCTTCAACCTGCAGCATTTGCTATTGTTCAGAGTGCAAAAGAAAGCTGTGCCAAGGTGTAGGATACATCTATTTCCTCTTCTAAAATTAAAGGAAAATGGCCTTAAGGGACTGAATTATGGAGGAACACATCTTGCTTCCTTCTTGCTTGATGTCTTGGCTCAGAAAGGGGTTTGCTTACTGCTTACTCTTTGCCATTGTGTTTTAAAAACACCAGTGAAAGGAAACAATAAATAAACAAATATTGAGCAAGGAGCAGCTGAGTGCTCCTAGCTCACACATCAGCCAGATTGTCATGGTTCATCCTGAGCTGTAGATGGGATCCAAACATTTTAACCTGCCATGAAGACATGGATCTGTTGAATGAGACCAGAAGAGGGCCACAAAGATGATCAGAGGGCAGGAGTATCTCTCCTAAGAGGATAGAATGAGAGAGTAGGGCTGTTCAGCCTGGAGGAGGCTTCAGGAGACCTTAAAAAGGCTTGATGTATCTGAAGGAAGCCTACATTAAAGTTGAAGAGGGACTTTTTATAAGGGCATAGAGGTGTGATAGGACAAGATAGAACTACTTTAAGTGGCAGGAGCATGAGCTTTTATTAGACATTAGGAAGAGATTCTCCCCTGTGAGGGTGGGGAGGCCCTGGCACAGGTTGCCCAGAGAAGCAACCAGATGGTCACCCCATCCCGGGCAGCATCCAAGGCCAGGCTGGACAGAGCTTGGTGCAACCTGGGATAGTGGAAGTTGTTCCTGTCAATGGCAGGGGTGGAATGAGATGAGCTTTAAGGTCCCTCCCAACCCAAACTATTCTGTGATTCTTTGAGTTGCTCCCACCAGAGAGCACTGGCTGTGGCTGTGTGCCGCAGGATGTATTTGTTTGCTGTGGCATTTGGTGGCACCTCTCTGCACCAGGGATGTGTTTGGTGTGGCTTTTGGTGGCACCTCTGGAGCAGGGATGTTCACAAACCCTCCAGAGGCTTCTTGCTGTTGAGAGCAGCAGGAACCCCACTGTGCAGGAGACAGGGATAGCGGGGAGCAGTTTGTGCCACTCCTCTCACCTCCTGGTTAGGGATGACCACTTGAAAATACAGTCCTGCTATGCTGGAAGAGAGGGGCTGGGTTTCTAGATTGGTTTGCAATGATGATTATTTTCCAAAACCTCTTTCTCTCACAGTCTTTGATCTGGCCTGTTAAGCAGACTAAAAAAGATGCATCAGTCATCACAGCAACTCATTTTTGGTTTTTCTTTTCTTCTACGTCCACTGCAAGTGAAGGAAGGAGAACCAGGTACACGTATCCAGTCGTTAGAGGAATACTTGGCTCATCTCTCAGGACTGACAGCAAAGTAAATATTTCAAGGGATAGCCTTAACTTTTCTGAACAATACTTCCCAGGGAAGATTAAGGCACTGCTCGTATGTGTTTGGGCAGGGGGAACCTGCAGGTTTCATTTCCTAACTGAAAACAGCTGCTATGTGCTGTACTCTTAGTACTCTTACCACAGCTCTTAAAAAGAAACAACCTTGTAGCAATGATTGCACCAACAAATTTGGCATTCCTGCTTTTATATTAAATTTTTTTTTATTGAGATGATGTAATTACAAGCATTTTAAAAATTATTTGCAACTCACTGGCCCTGAGAATAGGCTTGTTTTTGTTTTGTTACATTCATTTGATTCAGTCCCTTAGCCCCACACCTTAAAAAAACCAAAGCCATCATCAATAAAAACACTATAATTTTATTTTTTTAAAAAAAGACCTCAATCTCTGGATTCGCGTACAGTTGCAGTCTGACAAAAAAGATGTGGAGAATGCATATGTGGAGTTTGAAATCTGGGGAGGATGGCAGCAACTTAGTGTTCACAGAAGGGGCCCCAGTAGTGTTCTCTGGATGGAGAGGCAGTCAACAGATTTCAAACTTTAATAAAAAAAATACTCCGCTGTGGGACTGCAGCATGTCCTACCTGACTGGCCTGTGGCTTGTTGAGGCTTGTAGCAAGCTGATGACAATGAAGGTCACACTTAACTTTTGCTTAACCACTTAACCACTCAGAACCTCAGCTGGGTGCTGAGGTTGGCAAGGATCTCTGGAGGTCATCTGGTCAAACCCCCTCTGGTCAGGCAGGGCCAGCCAGGCCCAGCTGCCCAGGTTCACATCCAGGTGACTTTTGTGTGTCTCCAAGGATGAAACACTTTCTCCCTTTTCCCACTTGCTCTGATGGCAAAAGCAGAAAGTTTGGCTGTTTTGCTGCTGGCAAATTCTACACTGGAAAATCAGAAACTGGGGAAGGGGGAAGGCAGGTGTCAGTGTTGGTGGAAAGACAATGTTACCTTTGCTAGCCCTTGCAGGCAGCGACACATTCCTATGGCTCATGATGTTAATGCAGTCTTTGCACTCCCATGGATCTGCCAGTGGATGTGAGGCCAATGGGAATCTCCCTCCTGCAGCTGCTCTAGCCTGCCACTACTTTTTTATTTTTAGTCATAAACTCACTTCAAGACCCCAAGAGCAGTTCAAATCCTGCAGTTCCCACAACAGGCTCCAAGGCCCTGCAGATCCAGTAGCAGCTCCATTGCCACCCACACTATTCCCTTCGACACCAGAACACCTGGCAGGAGACAGGAACAGCCTCTGTGGGACTGGCCTGTTCCAAGTCAAAGGCTACTCGCATTCCAACTAGCATCAGCCTTGGGAGAATTCCTTCTCTGTGGTTGTGATGGCATTGTCTTAAGATGTCCTTTAGGTGTGAACTGAGAAGAGTTTCCAACAGCCACAAACATTTTTTTCCCCTTTGACTTAGATTCTGCAAGAGGAAGTGATTGCATTTCTTTGTAAAGGTGAACATTTCCACTATAAAGCTTCCCTACAGGACAACACACGATTCTCCTGTCTTAGTGCTGAGGATGGACTTAGTTTGAAAGATAATGGTGAGGAAATGGGTGGATTGTTTCTGGTTCTCTGTATTTTGCAGTGTGCACCTTGGCCATGACAAAAAGCTGACTCATCAGAGTACTTTATACAGAAAGTCCCTATTTTTTATTTTGTTCTTCACCATCTTGTAACAGCAGGTGAAAGAAAATAATGCAGCTATGCAGTTGTCTAGACCACTGAAGTAAAGAGGAGGAATCATCCTCTGCAAAAACTTGGTTTCTTTCTACCACTGGACACCCAAGGATCCAGCTAGAGCCTTTCTTTACATTGGTACTTCTAATCCCACTCCATCTGTCAAGTTCACCTCACTCCACCTCCTGAGACCTGGCTGCAACTTGGGAGGCCTTGAGCAACATGACAGAGTAACTCCTTGGGTCCTTGGTCACAAGGGACCTTTTAGGTTTCAGGTCTGTGACTACTGAAGTCCCACAATGTCTCCCAGTCTCATTCCTCATGAGCTCCAAGGACTTCAGAGTCAAGGCAGAGACAGGTGACACATTGCTGAAAACCACTCCCATTATTTTGAGGCAGAAGAGATCAAGTACATGGTGTGCTGGGACTTGTAACCTACTGACTGTGATTTTATAGAAAAATGTAGCTGGGAAAAGCTCAGGAAGAAATGTACACCCTGTCATTCCTCATCAGATACTGTCTCAGAAAAATCTCTTCTTGTTATACGATGCTTATCTACACCCTTAACAAAGCTGCTCCTTCTATGGCCTGTGACTCAATATTAAGTCTTTGGTGAGATTGGCCTATCTCTGTTCAAACACAGGGGACACTGTTCATTGCCGAGTGCCATTTTTCCTGCATAGATTAACCCTGTTGTTAAATACGTGGAAAGATCAAATGCCGTGTTGGTTTAATAGCTGATAAAAGCTCTATCATGGGAATGTACCTTGTTTTTTGGTTGAAATGGATTAGATTAGCCTTTTGATTTTTTTCCAGATCTAATTTCTTTCATGTTTCCATTAAAGAGGCTTTCTGCTTTTAGTGCACTGCTGTGGACGTGCTTTCTTTCAGGCACCATGTGACTCCTGCAGTTTCCCTATACACCTTTTCCCCCTGCAAGCATCATTTCTCCTGCTAGATCTTCCTTCCATTCAAAGGACCACTGCTGATGGATCGCTGTCCTGGTGGTCCAAGCTGTGAATTGAAACAGGCCAGCAGTTTCTCTTGTTTGTGCATCAAGGACTGCTGAGCTTTCTGTGACCAAACTAGGCATAGCTCTTTGCCTCATGCTAAGCACCCCCAGTGCAGCAAACCAAATGGAGGCACCTTGCAACCAGAACAAAACCCCAAACCAAGAAAGCAACATGGCTGTAGGGGTTGTTTTTTTCTTGTCTTAAATAATGTTAAAAACAGGCAAGCTGGGACAAGCTTCCTTGATGGCAGAGCTGTAGGATGGGGGAGGATAGTGGGAGGCATGAAAAAAACAAATCCCAAAACAAAGCCAAAATCAATTACAAGATAAGTATAGCTATTTGGTGTCTAGTTCTCTAACATCAGCTTTTAGAGTGGTGAATCATCTACCTCTCCAGCAGCACAAAATGATCCTGGAAAGGCTTCTGAGTAATACAAACCATGTGATGAGTCCCTTTGCTTTCTCCCTATGATGTAATGAACAGTCCTTCACCTTTCACCCTAAAATTGCTAGCAGGTATGAGAAACACCCTTTCCTTCTGTAATTACAGATGCTTCAGTTTTCCCTCTTTATAGAAAACTCTGAAATGAAATTCACATTCACAATTCTGCATTGTGACTATATTGGGGGGATTACACACACACACACACACACACATATATATATATATATATATATATATATATGTATATATATATATATATATATATATACGGAACTTTTGGATGTATATACACACATATGTATGTATTTGTCCCCACCCTACCTTCCCCCTGCTTCATTCTATCACTTCTTTCCTGGAAGGAGGGAAAATGTTAACTGATAGTCACTTGCAGAGGTTTGTCAGATTTTTCTCCTCTCCGGAGCACTTAGGTGATTTGTTTTGGTCCATATTCCAGGAGTTAACAGCCACTCAGAGTACTCTTTGTGAGCCCAAGCTATACTGGCATGACAGCCCAGCCTATATATGAAAGGTGTCTCCTCTTCATTTGACAGGTATGTGTGAGAAATTCTTTTGATAGCTTCAACACATTTCCCAGTGGCAGCACATATAAACTGATCCAAGCAAACTGGAAGCGTTGAGCAAATCCCTTCTGTGTTGCTACTGTTTAAGCGGTGTTGTGTCATGGGACTTGCACAGAAAATAAGAGCACTCTATTTCCATAGGAAAGCCTTCCAAAAACAAAAAACCAAAAAAGAAGAAGCATAATCTGATGTCTTGTCCTATGTGAGATAAGGAAAGTCAAACTGCATGTTTATTAGGGAAAAAAAAAATGACAAAAAACCCCCAAAACTGAAACAAACCAAAAAGAAAGAAAAAACTCAAGGGAGACTTTGTAGGAACAGTGAAGTAGTGCATAAGTCCAGGCTTTTTCCCCTTTGCTTTCCTGCCAGCACCACTTCTGCCTGTTAGTTTGTTTTGTTAAGGTGCTTCAGGTCCTGCGTGGTCTTCAAGTTAAGCGGTGACCTCAAGTACTGCTCCTGTGTTCTTGCTTCCCCTCCCAAACCGTGCCGACCGTCGGGCAGATGTTTCTCCCCTGGACCCACAGAGGTGGTGCACCTGTTTCCTTCAGCACTCATCTTCTTGGTATATTTGTTCATCCAGTTCCTGGGATTCAAGGTGCTCGAGGCGGTCTGTCCGGCCACTCATGATCTCGTCTGGGGTCTTCATGAACCTGCATTACAGAGAAACAAGTGCATTTCTTAGGGGGCTCAGCTCTTCATCAGGTTGAGAGACCCCTGAGCTCTACAGCTCCCAAGAAAATGTTTTTTGCATCCTCCCAGAGCCTTAGTATTTCCCAGCTTCTCCCCAGGTATCTTCCCTCCTCCATGTCTTGAAAGGAAACAGGAAAATCACCAGCATTTACCCCATCTTTTTGAAAGCCCATATCTGAACTAAACCCCATAGTTTTTTTCCAAAGAATGATATTTATTTCTTCTCCCTCATATTGTTTGCTGTTGTCATGTCAGATGACAGCTTGGCCCAGATACACTCGTGTGGTGTCTGGTGACAGAGACATGAAAGGTGTTTATGATCAGCATATTTCAAAGCACAAGCCCTTGCAAGGTGTGGGGAGGGACAGGGCTACTGGTTTGTACAGTCCTGCATGTAGGTGAGTGAGAAGAACATGAAACACCAAACGAACAGAGGGGGAAAAAGCCAAGGTCCAAGTCAGAACAAGTTCCAGGGAATGGGAAAAAGCCCTGAAGGAAAATGGTTTAGGGCTAGGTAACCAAAGTCAGTCCCTTTCATGTGTGCTTGTAGCAAGTACAACTGAAGTAAGGCAGCGTTCTCTGTAATGAATGCCACGGCTCCCAGCACCAGTGTCTCAATACAGTAAGTCTGCAGGGTGTTGGAGACAGAAACTGCCTCTGGGGAGGCAAGGCAGCAGCAAGAAATGAGACAGGACATCCACCAGCCTGCAGTTTAAGTTTGCAGTCTTGGTTTTTGCCAGGATGCTTTTGTGTATTGCTGCACAGAGGTAGCACAAAAAGACCCTGCTTTTTATTTTCAATTTAATGGTGTAGGAAGAGAGAATGGTACAGGAAGGATGAAGCCCTGGTTTCAACACAAATCAGTTTCCCAAGACCCAAGCACTTCTGGAAAAATTAGGATGAAAGATGCTTATGCTGGAAGTGGTACAAAATTTGACGTCTCTCATTAACAATGTTCTGGCTAACATGCAGTGGTATGAAATGTGTTACTTGTAAGAGCTGATTTTATTTCAGGTTGATGATATGCTCCGTATCCTTGCCCCAGTGAAAAAAAAAAACAGCCAACAGGAGCCTTGTTACTATCACTGACTCAGAATGCTCACTGGTAGAGCCTCTCAGCAAACACACAGCATAGCCTGGAACTAACCTTTGGCCATCCCTTCTAATTTTGCAAATCATGTGCATATATGCATTTAGGGGGGAAAGAAAGGGCTATGACTCATTGCTGTGTCACTGCTGGAAAAATGCTGCTGCTACAAATGGTGTTACGGTGGTGAAAAACTGGTATGCAGGAGGGTGAATCAGTGCCTGGCTACACACTGAAAATGCACCAAAGCCCATGGCCAGATTGTGCCCTGATTTAAACCCTGTGACTCTCTTGGTGACCTTGCATGACAATGAAATCAAACAGAGTGGTCCTCCTTTCCATGGGGGACATGGGCTGATGTGAGCTGCACTGCAGGACTCTGGGTATTCCTTCTGGTCTGTGCTTTAAGCCACATCAAGGAAACCAAAGTGTAGGTATTTGCAATAGTATTTGATTACATTAAAAAACAAACAAACAAACAAACAACCCAACCCAGAACTCCATGAAAATTAAGAAACACTATCTGTGACCTATTTAGCTGTAGAAGACGCCCAGCCAACCTATCAGAAATCCTTTTCTGACTCCATCTTACTTAAAGCTCCATACAGATATCTGCAGATGACAACTGCCTGCATGTTAAAGTCACATTTCCTATTATTTCTGTGCTTGTGATGAATACCCAAGAAAGGCACATTAATGACTTGATTTTTTGCAGCTGCTCTTTTTCTCTTCAGATATAAATAGGTCTAAGAAGACAACATCAAAAAGTTTTTATTGGGAAATGTGCAAAGAAATGTTTTGCTGGGTTTTTTCCCCAGTTTCCAAAGGAAATGAAGTTTATATAGCTCATGTTTTATGCTCTCTGGTGACCTTTGAATCTGTTGGTCAAGTCTGACAGAGGAACTGAAGTCTCCAAGGCATTAAGTTACAACGGTTTTGAGAAAATAGGCAGCCTGGTTGAGAAGAGATGGACTCCTGTTTTGTGTATGCCCCCACTGAAGGGAAGGCTTCAAGAGAAGCACATTCACTGTTCAACATCAGGAATTCCCCCAGAGCAATGCAGTCTTCACACAAGGCCACAGAGATACAGGTACCCTTGGTACTGATGGAGCAACCTTGTTTTAACTTTCCACCAAAAAAAAAAGTTACTGTTGAGCACTTGATTTTGCCCATGACTGCTTCTTTCCTTCACTCTCCTTCCCACATCTATGTTTCCTTCTAAGAGCTGACATAAACAAGTCATTCCACAGAACCCTTTTCCGTTGAAGATAGTTTGAGTGTTAATGCTGTTCTGTTAGCTGTTTAAGAAAACAAATCCCAATATTGCCTTCCTATTGTTATCATTTCCAAGCACACTGCTAGATCCAGGCCACTGACAGCAAAACAGTCTTTTGCCTGAGTTCAGTGCTCTGAGGGTCAGACGTGAACTAGGATTTGCTGGTGCTGTCTGAAGAGAACTGGAGTGCTCTCACTCTGTGCCATCTATGCCATGTGCAGATGTGCAAGTAGCTCCCTGCATTAATGTTATCTCAGGCTCTATTTCCTAAATTCTTGGTTGTATCATCCAACCTGATGTGTTGGGTTTTATGAACAGCTCTTGCCACTCCCCCTCTTCCTTGAAGGCAGCACCAAAGACATGGTCATCAAGTGCTTCTCTTCTGCGATGCCCTTGAGGAAATGCCTGATCCCTGCTCAGCTTTCACTGGCAGCTGTGTTTGAAAAGTCAGTTTGCAGTAAGTCTTCCAGCAGTTTGGCTGAATCATTTATCGAAGGTCTTAAACAATGGCACAGCCTCCATGAAGCAGTGAAAAGACTTCTATTGTCTCCACCGATCATTGAGACAGGCCTGTGTTTATTGTAAATTGGTGTGGCTGCCTTGAAGCTGGGAAGCACTGCTCTAAACAGCTTTTGCAAATGTACGGCCTGTGTTGTAACTGTGGCAATGAGGTATCCCACACATAATTCCATCCTCCATCCTCAAAAACTAATTGTCCATCGAAAGAAATGGCAAAGAAAAAAAATTACCTGAACAAAAGCCTTTGTCCTGGTTCCTTCCGGATAATATTTAGTTTGTAGTAGTGGCGTAGGGCTCTGGACATTTTCTCATAAGTCATATTTGTTCTGTTCTGTTTATTTCAAAATAAAAAAGGAGAAAAAGTGGTGAGACGATTAATTAAAACCTTATAAAGCCCCAAAATGAGTTGCAGAACTATCACAGCTACCTAAAGTAACCAAGACAGTTCAAGAAATTACATGTACCATTTTTTGCTCTTTGCAGGCCTGTTCTGCCCCCACAGCCCCTTATCACCAAAGTTTTGTGGGTCTCTTTTCACTCAGGACAATTTAAGCAAGGAGTCTTAACAAAAATTCCAAGCAAGGTTTTTCAACAGTGGGAACACAGATAACAAAGGACTTAATACAAGAAGAGACATTAGGTGGAGGGAGATGCTTATGCCAAGTGGGATGTGACAGGCTTGTAAAAGCCTGGGAGTAGTGGCTTATAGGCTGAATCTGTCAGCAATCCCTGCTCAGAGCACTGTTTCTCTGGGTTTCCCCTGCATTAACTAGTTAATGCTTATAGAGCACTGTGGGGACTGACAGCCTGCTTCTCCTCTTGTTACACAGGTGTAAATCAAGAAGCCAGGTGGGCTGTACATCTGCTTCTGTGGCAATTCCTCCCCTTCATTCTGGTAGCTGTTGACCCCAAAGGCCATGGCCAGAGCACTGAGGTATACTGAAGTGTGAGATGGTTCATTAAAACCTTCCCAAGCCCCCAAAGGAGACAGCCCTGCTGAAGGTGAGTGTCACAATGCAGAAGTGATGGGCACGGGCAGAGCTGTACTTGGACAGCCCCCAAATTAGTGACTTGGAAGAGCAAAACCAGCCCTTAGGTTATGTCAACATGAAGAGTATTTTTCTGGTCCAAGGAGCAGTGGGTTGTTGTCTGGAAGAGACTCCCAGCAGAGACACAACTCTGCTGGCAAAGCTGTGTGCCTGAGTGTAAAGCAGCCGCCTCGCCATGGGCAAAAAATGCCAAACCAGTAGAAGCATGTTTTTGTTCTGGGAGCCTCCATGTCAGGAGTCTGGCTTCATCAAAGGAGATTGACCCAGCTGCCTAAAATGCCCAATAAGAGCAGATCCCCTCTGCTTGCCCTGACTACAGTAATTCTGCTAAGGGAAGCCACATCAAGAGCTCCTGTGGCAATGAAACACAACCAGGGACAGTTTTCCCTGCAAAATTTAGACTCCCCATTGGGAACCTCCCTGAAATACTATGTGTACTTCCATTTCTTATATGCTAAAAGGCCACTGTGTTGCCCAAGTGGCCAAAGATCTGAAGGAGTTTCAGTTTTAGACATCCAGCATGAGACATGATGGCATGGCCCAATTATTAACATGCAGGTTATGTAAGCATTTCCATTCCATAGCCTGTATCTCCAGCATGTTCAGAACCATGGAGATGACAGCACAACCCTCTGGTGTGTCAGCTACTCCTCCCAGTTTTGTCGTGTCTGAAAATCTGTCCCATAATGCAGGTCATTAACAGACATACAGTACTGCCCCCAGAATCAATCCCTGCAGTGAAATGACTAATGACTGGATTTTGTGCCACTCATCACCACCTTTTCAGCCCAGCAGACCAGCCAGTTTTCATTTTACCTCATTGTATTCTTGTCTAAGTCATACTTAATTAGTCCGTCTTTGAAGCTGTTATGAGACAGTCTCAAAAGCCTTTCTAAAATCAAAATAAGCTATATCCACCATTCTCTCTGAATCCACTGAACTTCATTTTGTTGTAGATGGATATCACAGTGGTCAAGCATGATTTCCCTTTTGTAAATCCATGCTGACTATTCATACATTCATATGAACATACTTACATGCAGAAATTATTACAGAATTATCTATACATAACTCAGCCCCAAACTGTAAAAATCAGCAACGACTTTCCAGAGAAGAAAGCAGGAACGACCCTCTTGGAAGGAAATACATATTACAGCATTTGGTGTCTGCCACAGGGCAGAGTGTGGGATCTGGGAGCTGCTGCAGACAACACAGGAACTCGTATAGAGCTCCTTATAAACTGCATCTCATCAGAATATCCTCAGCATCAGGTTTCGAGAAGAAGCAAGATGCCTTGAGAGAGGATTGTTAATTCTTGCACTCCTTGTAATTTTATAATTACATGTATTTATAACTAAAGGCCTTTAAACCAAACCAACAAGTTCTCTACATGAAGAATACATTTTAGTGCTTTGGGATGGATGCTTTGTATTTCTAATGTATGCAGAATAAAAGATTACAGTTTTCCAGCAGTAATTTATATGCCATCCTTTCTTCTTTCCCCCTGTTTATAACTGAATCCTGTGATGCTACAAGAGGTAAAGTGCCACAGGAGGAAAACTGCATTGCTTCCTTACCTTGTGGTTTCCCCACAGACGGGCCAGCCCATTGGGATCCACTATCCGAAATATTTTGGATTCCTTATCTTCCCATCGGATGAAATTTTCGTACCGGCTGTCAGAAAGCAGCTGATAAACATAATCCCAAAGCAACCTACAGTCTGTGAAGAGAGAAACAAGAAAATAATTACTTTTCCTTTTTTCCCTTGGGATTAATTCTGGAAACTTTTTGAATGAATGTGCAGTGAAAGGACAGTTGGGATCAAGGCTGAAACAGCTGCTGCAACCTGAAATGAAAATGGCTTGGCTGGTATCAAGTAATGTTTGCAAAGTGGATGGAATATACAGCTTCTTCTGGTGCATCCCAGTTCTCCTGACACTGACAGAGCACCTCCACCTCATCAAAGGCTGTGAGATGTGACCTGCTGGTCTTAGCTGTGTCTTTATGGTTGTACTGAAGCACATAAAGCTCACATTGTTGGTCCTGATGCTGTTGCTGTCTGTTTAAGTGGATAAATCATGAATCCTGCAACTGCTCTCCCTGCTTGAAGCTGCCCCTTTCTGTGTGTTATGGGTTAACCCATAACACTGTGCTAACATGTGAGTCTAAAGCATGGGCAGTATTACAGCTTTCCTTTGTATACTCCATGTGATATAAAACTGACAGCTTCTCTCCTATTTTCAATTTGATTTTTTGCTTTACTTTTTAAGGTTCCTAAAAAGAAACACCGAAGTATTATAATTACTTGAGTGCTATTGAGAGGTTAAATACTTTCTATTTGGATAATTGAATTCAAATTTCCTCTTGGCAAACACTCCTTAGGTCGCTAATTAAAGGTCTAACAGACACTTAAATTTTAGTTTAGTGTTTTTCAGTGTCATAGCAGTCTCTTGAGACTGAGGAAACCAAGAACTGAGCTGCTCCTACTTCCTGTTTGCAATGTGTGTGCAGCACAGAATAACTGGGAATATGGAATATGGAAGGTGAATTGTACAGAGCTGGGGGTACTGCCACTGTCAGAAACAACAGGGTTTTCACAGCTCAGCTATCCAGATTTCTAAGGTGGCTGTGGGGTTGCATCTTCCTTTAAAGCAATACCAGCCTCTGAGAAATGGCTTGTTAGAGTTGATCAAGGGCTCCAAAGCCATCAAGCTTCTAAGTGCTAAAATGGATTCTCGTCATCCTGTCTTTCTATTCCTGTCTGTCTGTCTGGGGCTGGCATGTGTTACAATGGGGATACTGGCATAGGAATATAAAATATTTTTTGAGAAAGGATATGAATAACACATTTAGTGAGCACACCTGAAATTGATAGAGATTTTAAAGTTATTTTCCCACTTTCAAACTGCAAAGATATCTCTGACACCAGTACTATCTCTAAAACCAGAGCTTAGTTCACCAGTACCCTTACTTCAGTCTCTCCCTGCCAGTCCTACAGAGAAAATTGTGGGTTCCCATTCTAGTTGAAACCTACCCTGATGGTCACCTCATCCATGACATCTGCAACAGGAGGAATGTGAAAGGCAAAAGACAAGATGTTTTGGTTGGAAAAACCTTCTTTTCATTAACATTTTTCACAGAAAAATATTTTCCACAGAAAAACGTCCATCCCCATTGGAGACTTTTCTAGGTTTTAGTTTAAAAAATGAAACCTGGGAGGGTTTCCTGGAGGGAAACTGAGTGAGAGCTCTGAAAACTAAAGTTGAAACCTACCACTTGAATTTCTGCCATCCCCCCTCTCACAAATTCACAAAACATAATTATTACATTGCCATTCTGTCAATGTTTTTGCACACACAAAAAAGCTTCTTTTATGGACTTCATTTATAATTCAAGACTAGGGATCTTCTGGTTCATGGCTTTTAGTATTGTGGGAGGTTTACAGATAAAAGGGTAGTTAGGCCCCACTGAAATGGTTCTTTGACACATGTGCAATTAATTCCAGAATGCTTTCAATGCAATAAATTTATAGAAATTGTCTTTTTTAGTACAAGAATCCTTGGGTCAGCTTGAGGGATGGTGCTCCTGCAGAGGCCAGTCGATGTCAGGCTCTGAATGTTCAACCCAGACAACCTCCAATTACAGCACCTTATAGCTCATATTTACAGTTCTGCAGAGATATGATTTACATTCCTCTTTATTTTCACCTCATTATTTGCAATAGGCAAGGTTATTTTTAATCTCTCTCTCTCACTTTCAGGCACACACCCTGGGTCCCTTTCTGCACAAAACCAAAGCAGCATACAAAAAAATCAACCTGAGATGTCTAGGTGGAAACAAAGAGAGCTTCAGATGCTAAGAAGAGCTAGGATTCAAGTGCAGATTTGGTGGTTTTTATTGTTCACTTAGTTTTTAGGACGGATTCAGGCTAAGCTTGAATATAAATACATCTCAAATGAGAAGAACTCAGATCTGTTTCTTGAGATCTTCACAAGAAAAATCATAAGTAATCAAGGGTCCCATCCCATATTCTCAACTGACTGAGCTGCTCAGATTTGCCGATGTATTTAGCAGGCTGGTGGAATTTGCAAAAAACCTCAACCACCCAAGGATCTGGGACTGCTGTTTGTTTCAACAATAAAACCTAAAATCCTTGAAAACTCTGCTTGATTCCTACAACCACTTAAAAACTTGATTTCAAACTGTATGGCTGTCTATCAGCAAATTTAGATATATGACTAAGTTGCAGTAATTTAATGAGCAACAGGACAACTGCACTGTGTCTCAAGCCACTGCAAATAGGACATAAAAAGCATTATACACCAGTAGAAAAAAATTCAGGCTCACTGCATTTCTTCTCCCCAGAGTTGAGGGCTCCGAGCACGCAGTTGGTTGTCTTGGAGCAGCTGATGCTTTGGAGCACACTTTAGTTAGGTACAAGCTCAGCTTGCAGAGGATCTAAAGCAGCTTGCCTTCCTTCTAGTTTCACTTGGGACACCTTTAGGAATTTGAGAACAGGCACTCAAGGGCTTTTTGTTTGTTTTAAACCACAAATGGCTGCCCTACAAATCTTTCTCCACAGATTGCACAGTAAAAACACACAAGGTCCTGGAGGGTTCTCCCTGACTGACAGAGGATCAGCGATTAAATAATCTACCAGTAGAGACCATCTTTAATAGAATATTACAGACAATGAGTTGAGGTTACCTGGTAACACTTAGAGACTAATGAACTTGGATTATAGCTGAGCCCATTTGCAAGGCTGTGAAATTGGTCAAAATCCAAGAGGCAATGCTAGAAAATGTTTTTAAAAGGAGCTTCTCTGCTAGGAAAAGAGGCATCTCCACAAAAGGCTGCTGGAGATGATAGACAGTGTGCTCAGGCACAGGATGGGATTATTGGGGCTACCCTGTGCTGGGCCAGCTGTTGGACTTAAGATGATTCTTGTGGGTGCCTTCCAACTCAGGATGCTCTATGATTCTATGATACAGAAAGTTGCATTCCCCAGGAAGGTCAAAAGTGTGATGCATATTTTTAGGAAGGACAGAGGAAACTGAGAGAAGGACTTGTACGTGGATGTTTGTTTTGCAAATATCAATCACTTGTATGAGAAAAGTCTGGATGGTGGAAATGTCTCCATGAAGACTCACTCTCTTCCTTGGCTGTCAGAAGGCCTCCAAAGGAGCTGATGTACAAGGGGACTCTAGTGAGTAATAGCAAGAAAGCACATGGATGTTGCTGAGGCCAAGCAAGTCTGAAAGTGTGGGAGATTCAATCGGAGAATTGAGTCTGGACTACTATATAAATTGTTTGGGCATGCTGTGATTTCCTGCCTTTTGGCTAAAATAAGCTTACTTAGAAAGCAACTGCCTCCCTAGCACAGGGAAACATCATTTCCCCCTAGCACACACCAACTTCTGTTTAAAAGTGAACTCAGATGGTTGACCTTTGTACAGTCTGCAGCTACAGAGATTCAGCTGTGGATCAAGCTGGAACTGAGAGGCTTTAAGGAAATGTAACTGGAGTGGGAAGGTGGTGAATGGCCCAGCAAGGTGGAAAGGGCTCCTAAACACTGGCACTTCCATGCCCTACCATTTTCTCAGCTGTAATGCTAAGCAAGTCTGAACTACCTAATTAACTGGGAAATAGGGCAAACTGCAGCTTCAAATGGAGAAATATAGCTAGAACTCTCCTCCTGCAGCTAATGCTTCTACAGGCACTTTTATAGTTATTCACAAGGTGACAACGTGTAGGGTACTTAGCTGGTTCTCAAATTGTCTGCCATAAGCACTGCCCTATATGTGCAAGAGCCAGCAGTTTTCTCACTCCTGCTAATAAAAACCATGTTATTATTAATTGATTAGGTAGTCTTCTGAATACACACCTAAAGAATACTGGCATATAAATACTTCCTAATAGCTATATGATAGTAATAAATATCCCTTAGAATTGAAATACTATCTCAGAATGACCTGTAAATGAAACATTATGGATCTTAGGTTCCAGTATTTTGATATTTGTCCAGCCATTACAAATTACTTCTCCAGTATCATTTGGCCAAGGTCATCTTCACGTTGCAGTAGTGAGAGGTCTCACATCCGTACTCCCTAGGACTAAATAATGCTGTAACAATACAGGCATATGCATGCTAAAGACCTCTTCTGTTCAGGATGTAACATTCCACTTTCCAAGATATAACTCAGCACCAAAATATTACTTAAAGGACACACTGTATTTGAGCCCTCTATTGTTTAAATGAGGCCCATGGTGCAGAGCTTCATGTAGCAACTACCAAAACTCTCCCATAACCACAGAAATGTTTTGTGAGACCCACCCACATCTTCCATTGAAGAGCATTATATAAAAAAAGTGCTTGATCTGGCTGATGACTGCCTTGGAACCCAACATGGCTCCACACAGGAAGAGATGCCAAAGGAACATTGTCATATTCCCTCTGACATCAGCTGAGGCCTTACCCCTTGCTGTGTAGGTTAGCCTAAAATCTCTCCAGCATGATATAATTTGACTTAATTAAGTTCTGTGATTTCTACCAGCTGAAGAGTTCTCCCAAGCTTGGCCCCCTTTATTTTACAAGGTGATTTGTGCTTCAACTGCATTTGTTCAGAGTGAAGCAAACAATGGCTGTTCACAACTGAAACTAATGAACAGAACCCTGGAAGTTCTCTGGCACTCCGATTTCTTTAAGTGCACCTGAAGTGTGTGTGAAGACACTCATGGTGACACTCACGGTGCCCAAATAATTAACTGATGCAAGTCACTGGAGCTGGGGAAGGGCCTTTGGTCCCAGAAAGTCTCTGACCTTGGAAATGCCACTGTCAGAGTTCCAGGAATGGTCTGACTGGGGAGTTTCCTTAATAGACATGCTGCAGGAGCATTATGCTGTGTACAATTCAGCCTCAAGACCTATCCATGACATACTCATTTTAGCAGACAAAACCAAAAGAAAAAAGTAATCATGTCTCATGGTTAAGGTTTCAAATAGCTCTAAGGCCTGGGAGAGCACTGACCAGTCCTGAGATGGAGCATCCTGCTCATCACTGTGTGTTAATCCGTATCCAAGTCACTGGGGGAAAATAGTCTTCTTTCTGTGAATGTTGATGCTGGAAGCAGGATGGCAAGCTGGTACAGTAAAGCCAATGTTTTTTTGTGGAGAAATCTCTTGACAGACAACTGTTTGTTCAGCTCAGTAAATTCAAGCTGGGGCTGAGTAAAGAGGTTGCCAGATCACACAATAAAACAGTTGTATGTTGCTTCTGTCTTGTACCCAAACGCTGAGTGGGAGATTAGGCAGAAGGAGAGAAGAAACCTGAGACTGTCATGCTGCTAACAGTTGTGCTGTGAGGTTGCAAAAATAACACAGCAAGATGAGGCCAAGCTCTGTCTTTGGCAATAAAAACTTGTACAAGGAAGGAGGATCCAAAATATACCTCATGTGGTTGTAGAAAAGAGCACTGAAATCACAATGAATACGTAATAGATGGGTCATACCATTTGATAGATTAAGACTTTGAAAGCTAAAGACTAGTGTATTAAAAACAGTCTTTTTTCTTCCTGTCCTCTTCTGCTCCATGCCCCTATCCCCACCAAACAGATGGGCATTTTCAGTATTATCTTCAAGTGGTGTTCTTTTTCTGCTCCACCACAACAGTAGAAAAGACTTCTGCAAAAGAAAACTGTCTCTGGTTCTCCTGTGGCTTTTCCTCAGCTTTACTGCTCATGCAAGGCAGTGACTGGAAAAGAAATTCAACCTCTGCCTGTTCACACGCACTTCTTACAAACACCTCACAACCTCTTTGACATCAGAAAACTGGCCAAACACATTCATGATGGGAATTTAACAATTAAGAATGATGTTTTATCTTCAGAATTGTACATTTGAGAAACTGGCAAAAGCAGGAATTACTTTAATGCAGCAAAGGCATTCCCAGCAAGAATAGTAATTTTTAATCCCACAGTGTGAGAATCCCCACTATCTTCTGACAGTTCAGTCTTGGGTTTAGACTTCTGTTTTTTTTCAAGAGCAGAAAATCATTGTCTGTAACAGACTGCTCACTATGAACCTAACTCCTATTTTCTCTCAGAAAGACCGGAGTGCTGATGTGAGCATAGCTGGAGAACATAGCTCCTGGTGTGTTCTCTAAAGGGACTTTATAAACCATAAACTGGTGATTTCTGATGGGTCCCTTGCCAAAACTGAGATGTGACCTCCCCTTCCTGGGGATAAAACTCCACATTGAGACATGATCAAACTCTTCCCTTCCCTTCCCTTCCCTTCCCTTCCCTTCCCTTCCCTTCCCTTCCCTTCCCTTCCCTTCCCTTCCCTTCCCTTCCCTTCCCTTCCCTTCCCTTCCCTTCCCTTCCCTTCCCTTCCCTTCCCTTCCCTTCCCTTCCCTTCCCCCAAGGGAGATGGAAAACAGCCTTACCAGTTTAATGGTTTGCATTTGAATTAAGGTAAACTGATGTGTGCCACATGTAAGTGATTGGTATTAAAGCCAGACTTAAATAGGCCTGTCTCTGGAGACAGTGAAGTGTAGTGTCGACACTGTAAAAAAAGACTGTGCTCTCCTGGCTTAACTAAGAGGATTCAAAGTGATCCAAGTTTGCTTCATAGAAGAAAATCTGAATTACTGAAACAACTCTAGCCTGAAGGAAGTGTGCAGTATACAGGGGAAAAAAGGGACCTCTTTTCATTAAAAGGCAAGTTTCTTAGAAGAGAGTGTAACATCCTGCTGACCCCAATGGATGCTTAAGGTACTCTGAATCCACTTATCTGTCTAGCCACAGGATGTAAATGGGTGCTGCACTACAGAAATGAGAAAAATGAAATCTAAATGACTGAGTTCTCCTGTGGCTTGGTCAGTCCTGGCTTCTGAGTAGACCTGAACAAGCCCTGACTGCAATTTCTGCTCCTGTAACTGTGCAGTGAGAATGGAGACTGCTGTGAAGCAAGACACTTCACAGAAAATCTACAACCACCTATCCAAGTTATTGCTATTCAGCCATTGTTTGAGCTTGAGTGCCATTAGTTAAATTGGCTGGGAAGGCCCACTTTAATGCTGAAATTAATTGTTAATACCACATTAAGAAGATTCTCAAGGTTATAATGAAAACTCCTATGAATATGAGCTCTATGAGCTTGACTCTCGTCCACACTTCAGTCTCTCCAGCAGTCTGGCTTTCCACAGGGACTCCAAGAGACATGGCATGTACTGGAAATGCAAAAGTGTACATGACTGCAAGAGCAAGTGATGAAACAAAGCCTCTGACATTATCATTGTCATATCCAAATGGAAGTGACAGGCCAGCATTACACCATGTCCTTGCAAGGCTCAAATCTGTCAGCATGAGCTGCTGCCCTACAGGAAGGAAGATCAGTTCCCTAGAAAACAGCTACTGAACCCCTACTACTTACAACTTAGAATTGCCAAAGTGAACCATTGTTTTGGCTTTCTCTAGATTGCCAGTCTGTAACTTGAAATTGCTCAGCTGCTGTGACCATCTTGTCAAAGCTGCCCCCCAAAGTCTGTGTGCCACCAAAGCCCCACCAGCCGCTTCTATGCTGTCACATCCTGCTGGGTTCCTAACTCATGACAGTGGAGAAGACAGCCTAGGCAGTCCTAGGTAGGTACTCAGGTAGACTCCTATGGTATTAGCAATGTTATATGCTGTCCTGAAGATCAGCTGCATGTTTGATACACCCCAGATGTGGTTTGTCCTCCTGGCTGTCAGGGCACACTGGTGACTCCTGCTGAGCCTAGTGGAGACCAGCATCCCCAGATCCCACCTCTGCAGAGATGCCCAGACTTTCCTCTCCCCATTTATATTTGGGCCCAGCACTGCTCCACCCAAGGTGCAGAATCTATCAGTTGGACTTGTCAGATTTCATCTCATCAATCAGAGCCCAATCTATACAAATCTATACAGACCCCTCTCCAAGGTGTCCTATCCCTCAAGAGAGTCAACAGCATCTCCCCAGTTTGATACCATCAGTAAAACTGCTAAAGGTGCATTCAATTTCTGCATCCTGATTGCTGACAAATACACTGATCAGGACTGTCCCTAGAACTGAACCCTGTGGAACAGCCCTGTGGAACATTGCCAGCCAGATGTGGCTCCATGCACTACAACCTTCTGAGCCCTGCCCTTAAGACAGTTCTTTACACAGCACACCGGGAACCCACTCATCCCACAGCCATGCAACTCGACCCTGCTGTGAGGGGCAGTATGAAAAGCCTCCCTGAAATTGAGAACAATTACACCCACCACCTTCCCTCAGTCCACTAGGTGGGTGGTCTTAACATACCAAGATAGCAAATTAGTTAAATGGGATTTATCTTTGTGGCTGACTGTGCTTGATGTCTGCATTACTCTTTAAATGCCTGTCAGCAGTCCCCAGTATTAACTTTTTCAGCATTTTTTCCAGCCCTTCTGTGAGGGCTAATGGTATCAATTACAAAACCTGCAACTTCTAAGCTGTGCTTCGATGCTGGTTTTTACCCTCTTCACTACAGAGGCAGAATTGTTCTTTGCCTCCTTTCCCACTCTCCCTCTCTATCATCCAGCACAAGCCATTGCATAGTAACTGTACCTGTACAGCTGTTTTGTACAGAAAGAAAAAGAAACTAATGTGTTGTAACACATTATAAATAATAAACTAATGTGGTGCATTTGCACAAAGGATTTTGCTCTGGCAAATGATTTTAAAAAACTCAAAAGATCATCCTATAACATGACACTGTTGTAAATGTCCCATGGACGTATCTGGAGCAGATCTGGGCATTGGGGCTCTGGTCCTTTTGATGTTTAAGCTCTAAATGTCTATTGTTACAAATCTGACAACTCAATCAGCTGAGTTTTTCTTATCCTCATTTAAAAGGTTTCCAGCCCCACTCCAGAGTATAAAGAGAAAAAAGTACCAGTTGACTTGCACTTTTTTAAAGCACTGTATTTGTGAAAGGGGTATTCCAGTCCCCTCTTGTTTTTCCCCATCCCACACAAGTAATTTTTTCAAACAAAGGAGGGGAATCCAAACTGTCCTCACAGAAAACAATCAAACTCCTTTGGAAGACCTCCCCATGCTCAGAGCCTACGCCCATCCCAAGAGCTGTTTTGTAGATTATAGTAGAATGTGAGTCATTCATAGCTGATGTGCTCTTACCATGGGACTGCATTTTTGGTTTCAGCAACCAGACTGTTTTTACTGAGATGTCACTTTCACATGCCTTGCCATAGATCCATGGTGTTCATGCTACACCCTTGTGCTCCCAGGATGTGTGGCACACTGAGGGGCTGAGATAAATCAGAAGCAAGTCTGGAGGCAGCTCTCTGTCACGACTTTGGAAGGGTAGGAATCTTGTCTATCCTCATTCCAACAGCATCAATGGCTTTATGGGACTAACCAGTACAGTGGTAGACAATGTGCCTCCCAACAGTTACAACATTGCCTGGCTTTTCCTCAGACTCCTGAAGGGGAAGAAACAAATCTGGCAGCTCATGAAGTCAGATAAAGACCAGTTGCTAAGGAAACCCAGCTGATAAGAGCAGCAGAGCAATAGATAACACTGGATACAGGACTCACCTGCCTTTAGATTTCAGCATGCTGTGGATTAATGAACAAGCCTTTCAGTCCCAGATCTGGTCACTGGGAGCTGGAAATCTCAGAGATCTGCTCAGCAATGTATTTCCCTTCACTAGAAATATCCAGAATTGTATTAGTGAGTTTTAAGTGACTGAATCAAATGTGAGGTAAATACCACCATGTCATTAGGTTAATCTGGATGTTTCTAAGACAACCTCTATGTGATAAAGGTTAGGATGAAACCAACCCTGTTACAGTTGGATAGTCCCATGACTGCCTCTTGCACTGTGGGGAAGTACCTTTTACAAGGTATCAAAGCCCTAAAATGCTTGATAACAAAACCTTCACAGTTCATGGCGAGTAGAATTTCCAGTCTGCAGAAGGGCAAATTTGAGGTGCCCTTCTTGATTTAAAGTGCAATTCTTTTTAAACAAAACAAAACAAAACAAAACAAAACAAAAACAAAACAAAACAAAAAAGTATCTATTTTCACTCCCAGAGATATCCTTGGAGACAGTTTGTGGGGAACGAAGATCGACTACTGAAAAAAATTCAGAGCTAAAACTAAGCCATATGCAGAATGCCTGCTTGCTAGAGTCCAAGTTAGGACCTGACTACCAAAAGTGGTGTTGCTTTGAATCAGCAGTTCCAGTAAGGAAAACTCTGCATTAGACTGCTCTGCTGAACTAGATGACTACTGATGACTGAATTATTTAGTTTATCCCTCTCCTGGTGTCTTGACAGGGGATGCAAACCTTCCTCTTGGTCATCTCAACACAATGACCTCCAGCTCTCCAGACAAAGTTACACAAAAGACTTGTGCATATTGTGTTGCAAAGACAGCTAACCATAATTTTCAAAATCAACTCTAGCCAATGATGAATAATATATGTGACCTTACTGAGTAATATAAAGAGGCTGTATGTCTCTGGCTTTGCTGGAAAAGTGTTAATTGGCCTTAGATAAAAAGATAGTAAGACCTTCAACTTGAAATCCTTAGTTGTAAAAGAGAAAGTGCTTTACCAGTAAAATTAATATTTTGAAAAATGGTATTACATAAAAAGGTAGGAAAGATTAGTCACCCAGTGAGTAGAGGTCATTACTTTGTCTGACAGAAAGTCCAGAGCTGTATTGATCAACCTCCTGAAAAGAGTTATTTGTTTATGGCAGCAAGCAAAATCATTGGGTTTTTTTCTCAGCACCAACTAATTGCATGCTACATTTAAAAACACACTCAATCTACAGGTAAACAAATTCATGAGGCTGTGAAGTGTCTTAAGTCCAGGGAAAATTCTTTCTACAATATAAAACACCTGAGACGGGAACAGAAGATGTTCTGGAGCACAGCCTAAGGTTTCAGTCAACAGCCTACCAGGCTCCCCTAGTAGCTCCTCATCACTGTCTCTCCTGAAAATCACCTACATGCAAGTGGTTAAGCCATAGGAAGTCAAGGCTCCCCTCACCAGTATAAACAGTTGAGTACTTAGCTCTAGCACTGGACTATTGGCAAATCTCATTGCCCAACCCATCAGTCATGCTAAGAAAATGAAAGTAATGCCAGTGATTTCTAAAAAACCTTAAAGCTTTAAAGAATAGATCTTTATATATTTATGTTGATATACATTTGTAGTTTAAGAGCCACATCTCACACCTTTCATGGTCTCTCTCACACTGAAGTGGTGAGAACAGTTGGCCAAGCACCTCCATGATAAACTGACAGTAAAGGTAAGGACACTGAGATGAAAAATACATTTATGATGACACAAAAAAGAAGTGAAATCACTTATTGGCAACAGCTGTGAGATGGGTGGGAAGCAGATAGAAAGATACTTTCTTTCTAGGGGCCCAAGTATGTTGCCATTGAATCCAACAGCTTCAGTGAAGCAGACTTTAGGCATGAAGCATGGACCATCTAAATGCTTGGTAGTAAGCCAGTTTTTATCACCTTTAAATTAGCTGTGAGCTCTTTAGAGAGTGTCTCTACAGTTCAGGGGCCATTACAATCCAACCAAAGGAGCAGTAGTTTGTGCCTGTACAGCAAATGAGGCATGTGAGATTTTACAATTAAAGGACTTGAGCACTGATGGAAGTATGCTGGCCAATTTATCAGCAGAAATCTAATCAATCTAACCATAAGCTCTGTAATTCCCCAATCCTGGGCTGTAAACCACTGGCCTCATCTGAACCAAAAGCTTGAACACACTCCAGGTGTTTCTGGCATGAAATAATTTACCAGCTATTTCAGGTATGCCACCCTTGCTTGTGGGTCTCAGCAAAGCCATGGGTCTGGAAGTGAAAGCAAGTTAGTCTGCAGCTATAGCCTTTGGATAACACTTTTAATGGCTACACATACTTGCCAAGCAACTGTGTTAGGCCCAGATTTCCAAGGGCTTGGGCTCTGCTGCCCTGCAAACAACATAAGGATAGAAAAGACATGAGAATTACTGGGGTTGGTATCACTGGACCCACTGCTAACTAAAACTAAAACTAAAGATTCCCAACTATGTAAGAAAGCTCTTGAGTGTAAAGTAAAAAAATTACACCACCACATACTCTCCATATTTTCTCTTACATTTACTTCAGACTAGGTTTATTTTTAAAGAATGTTTTCTTCTGGAAAATAAAAATTAACTGATCTTGATTTCCCAACAACACTGTGTGGGAAGGAAATCTCCAGTGATGCAACAAGTAGGGTATTTTCTCTGCCATAACATTAAGTATATTTATTAACTTGTTGGGAATTTGCTGGGTAATAAAAATCGAAAGTAGAGAGAGAAATGTTAGCCAGGCAAAACTGTCAAAGGATTAATTTCTGTAACTCATCTTTCTGTGAGTGAAAGGATTATGGTCCTTGCTGTGCTTTATCTTGACTAGATGGTAAGATATGTATCTTTGGAATTTAAAGTGGCAAATCTTAAGAAAATAGAAAATATTCCTCATTAAAGCTGAGTCAGCACCACATCCCTAACAAATTCAAGGCATGTAAGGACAAAAAAAGAACAAGGTGTTTGTAGCTCTGTGGACATCTGTAATACCCCACAGGAGCTGGGGATCACATTAGGTCACTGCTGACACAACTTTATGGAATCTTTCTGGGTGTGGTGTATATTTACATCTCTCAAAAGAAATTGGTTACTGGGGTATCCACTGTATTTCTGAAGTGGTTGGACTCCTTCTCCCCCTCTCCCTATTTACAATTCCCTTTGGAGTACAAGAAACATTTTCTGTAACCTCAGCCTCCTGATTCAGCTGTTGTGATGTCAGTTATTTACGATAACACAAGTGAGACAATGCCTGTGGTTTGTGTGGGACAAAGCCAACCTTGTTCCTGTAAAAAGGGACAATCCTGATGTGAGAAGCCCTGGAAAGGCTACAATGTAGGACTCTGAGGTGGTATTTCATTAGTCCTGCCAGCTTCATAATAGGCTTGACACTGCATTCTTTCAAAGGCCACTGACAGACGGTTTCTTCCTTTCCACAGCATTGGACACTAATGTGACTAGAACTCTTGAAAATTCTCTTTTTGTGGAACAAGGCTTCAGAGATAGGTATCTTGGGAAATGAATGGATTGCTAGTGGGTGGAGAGGCAGCAAATGTCAGGATGCAAATGTTTCTTTAAATACCAGTTACACGTTCTGTGGTCACAGGCAAGTCATTCTGCATCTCTGCTTACCTGTCATGAAACTCATTTATTAATATTGAGCTGTGTAAGCCACAGATGTAGCCAAACTTGCAGAATGCCAGTAAACTCTTGATGTCACAGAGTAGCAAAAGGAAAGAAGAAACTCTTAAAACAAAGCATTATTAGTTATGAATGAAGAGCATCAACTTTGGTTTGGTAGCCTAGAGAATGTCCCTTACCTGCTATCCTGCCAATTGGCATCGTGTGGTCCTCGGGAGAGGAGACAGACACCATGATGTGGTTCATATAAGCTAACTCTTCTCGGTGGGACAGGTTGATGGGCTTGACTTCCCTGTGCAGCCCATCCTCAGACAACCTTGGTGGTTTGAAATCGGAGTGCCTGGGGTTCAGTATCAAAGGATGCATGATAGGGCTGGGCATCAGCTGGATGACCCTGGTGTTCTCCTGGCGAGGGCTGGAGGGCTTCTGGAGCACATCGGAAGGAAGCGGGCAGTGGTTGTTTTCTATCGGGGACACTGAGAGAGGATAGGGCTCCTGCTGGCTGTTCTCATGCTGGTGCCTCATCCCTGGCACCCTGTCAGCCGGAGACAGGCGGCGGAAGGTGCTGTCCATGGGGGACTTCAGTGGCCGCTGGTCGGGGTCTGGTGACGGACGGTGGTTGTTGGTGATGGGTGACCGCGAGCGATGCAACAGTTCAATGGTTGGGGGGTTGTGGTGCACTGCTTCTGCAGATGGTCTTGAAGGTCTCTGAACAAAGCTATCTGTGGAGAAAAAAAACAAAGTCCCCAAAATATAGATTGTCTATATTGTGATCAAGGTATAGGATCTATTGCTGACAGCTTGTAAATGTTTTTTTTATTTGTGTAACCTAGAGATGCCCAGAAAACTATTGCATAAATGCAGATAGTTATTATTTCTACACAGAATGAAACAGTGAAAGCAATCTCCCTCCCCACCATGTAACAACAGCTCCTTAGGAAACACACAGAGAAATCCCATTTTGAGAAGCTGACAGAACACTTGTGAAGAAAGCAAAATCTGATTTAACTGTACTAACTGTGTTTCTGCACAATTTTTTTGAAACTTATCTCCTGTCATTCATGTCTCCCTGTGTCATTCCTCTTACCACCATGATGAGCACTGTAAGGTAAAAAGGAAAGAAAAAAAGGGGAAATTTCTCCAGGAAAATACTGGGTACTAAGTTTTAGAAGGTAGAGGCTTAGATCAAGGTAGAGAATAACTCAGTCTGAAATATGAACTGGGTTGTTTAAAAAAACCCTACTGGTAGGAAGCTCTTTATGAAACCCTACATTTTAACCCTGTCTTCATTTTAATAGCATGTTACATCTTCATAAGGATATTTTCATCTTCTTTTATTTAGTCCATGGTGTCTGCTGATAGATTGCCCCATATAAGCACTTGCATGTCTTCAGCAAGAGGACTTCTAGCACCACTTTTGCATGAACACACTTTCCCAGCTGTGATGCATAACAGTAGTAGGGAGATAAACCACCAACAATCCCCTCACAAAATTAAAATTTTTACCAGAGCAAACTTTCAGGTTAGCTAAGGCCATCAATTTTGACTTGGGAAACTACTGAAAAAGAGGAAAGTACCACCAGAGCTACAGTGACTAACACGTTTTTTCAGAAAAACAAAGATCAAATTTCAGTGCTGTTTGTTGAAAGCCTTGGGTGTTGACAGTAGGAAACTTCTGGTGTGTCAACAACTGAAACAAGTAGTTGCCTATTTGAGGCTGCCTGTTTGTTCACTCCATTTTCTCTGAACACTAAGTGATTCTCTTGCTCTCTTGCCAAGGCAGTGATACCGTTTGAAGATCCTGTCGAGGTGAAGACTAAAGGGCTCCTGCTGCTCTGGAACCCAGGCAGGCATCAGGAGATGGATCAGCCTATAGCCAGGGAAAGGCCTGAACAGGAAATGCTCAAGTCCTGAGTAAATGTAGTGCCAGGGAGTGACATAGCGTCTGCACAAGAACACTTAAATCTACAGGAAAATCTGGAATTTTAGGCAGAACCTACAGTGCTCTAGAATACTTATTAAACACATCTGTAACCACATGTTAGAGACAAGAAAAATGCATTTGTAGGGATATTCAAGATAGTCACAATTAAACAGCTGGAGGACATGAAACTCCAGAGCTATATACTGTTCTTGCTTAAACCCAAACTGTTTTAAATACAATCTGGCCAGTGAATGTGGGATAGCCCAAACAAAGATCAAAGAGGAAAAATTTACAACTGTACCCACCTCTGTGGCTGTCTTTCCTTAAAGTCTCCTTTCTTTGCCACAACAGAAAGAAAATCCACTCCCAAATTTTACTCAGTGTCCTATCTTCTACAGACCATCCACCCCCATCACTGTACATTTAAATGCACTGTGCTCATTCTTGGCCTGCAAATATAGACCAGAATATTGTGTTGTTTTTCCTATTTATGTAATGCCTTGGCTGATGGGAGCAACTGTCTTTAAAGTAGAAAGGAATGTCCTGCAGTGCTTTTCACCAAGCTCTCTGTAAACATTAGTTGGCTCTGACAAACTCCAGAGGTGGTCCAACCTGTCTTGCAAACCGTGGTGCAACTGAACCTGGACAGAGGAGACAGAAAGTAGAGACCAAGGAACTCTTGGAAAAGCAGGAAGAGGAAACACCACAAATGGATACACACTAGGGTTTCACCTTCCTTCAAAATCTTTTTCTTGAAGTACTTAATAAAAGAATCCCCTCACTGCCAAAGATGCTATTTGCCATAAAACAATTCCAGCTCAGTTCCAAGCAGGACTGCCACAAATGACCCTGAAGAGAACAAAATCCTCATCACATGAATTCCTTGGTAAATCTGGTGATTGTAAGTTGAGCATATATGGTAAATAATTTCAGGCAGCACTAGATTCATTCTGGCTCTTCTTTCAAAATTTGCAATACTCTTCTTGAAGACAAAGCTGTGAAAGGAAATTCACCTCCCAAGAAATTTGGAGATCTACCCATACAGGGATGGGTGGGGCTCCATTACTCTGGAAGTGAGCAATTGCTGGCATGACAGTCCCAAATATTGGCACTCTCTGCTTACCCATGAAAGAAGTGAAGGTAATGACAGTGTAAGCTTCCTGCATGGCATCCCATCAAATGACTCAGAGCTCTGTCAGAAGGACCACTGCAGATGAAGGTAATTCACTTTCCATTGCTCATCCCTCTGCAGGGACAGAGCCCATTCCAAGCCAATATCCTGAACTGCAGTCAGTTGATTTCAAACAGCCAAACCCCCTTTGTCTAAGCCTAGTAAGAAACCACTAGATAGAAAGCATTTAAAAGCAGGATCGTAAGTATAATCCATTAGGAAATAGGCAAAAGAGCCAGAAAATGGAAAAGAGCACCAGAGTAAGGAGAGATTGTAATAAAGATACATCACCTGTGAAGTTTAACCACTCAAAACAGTGCCAGGGTAAAACCTGTCCCCTCTGTGACAGTCTGTGAGTTAGCCAGGGTTAAGTTCTGCTCCTCACATTCATTCTCTTTTTTTAAGTAAGCTGTATTTTGCTGGGGGAAAATGAAAACTCAATTGTGCTAGTGTCTCCCAAGTGACTTTGTGAAACAGAAGGAAGAAGTAATGTCAAAATAAACAAATTCACCTGCCTGTAAATTTTTAGCATAGAGATTTTTTTGATTGCTGAGTCTTGTGGCAGGCAAGCTGTAGTTTCTTTTGGTTATTTTGAAGTTCCCCTCACGGGGAAACCAAGACTTAATTTTTGTCATTATAAAGAGAAGTTTTAAGTAATAGCACAGAGTTCTCTAAGCAAAAACAGTGCTACTATCAGCAGTCAGATTATTTTAAGGAAGAAATCTAAGTTGTTTATTAATCACTAGATTATAAAAGATGTATTTTTTAAATGACACACATGAAAAGCCAACTGATCATCCCTGCAAAATCCTCTCTGACTAGTCAAAGTTGCTCCATATGTTAAATGTAGGAGTGTCTGAGAGAGCAGCCAGTATTTCTGTTCAAAATTTAGAATGAGAACTCGTGAGTGAAGGCCAAGATGGAGGATAAGACTGAGATTTTGCTAATGGTCTGAATAGAGCAGGCAACTGTCTCTTGTACAGCTTTGCCAACTGAACCTCATCCTGACCTGCAGCACCCTCATCTAACCTGGAATATTTACACAGCTGTGTGGAAACACTGGGAGCATCCTTATTCCACCTGCTGCTGTCCTGCTGTTGGCTTACTCTCAGGGCTCTGCTGGTGCCATTTGATTCTGGCCACTTCAGACTGGCCACAGGCAACTGCACAGGTGTGACAGCAATCCTGAACCTTCCCTTGCAATCCCATGTTCAATCTTGAAATAGATTCATATCAAATAGAATGAGCACATCTTTTCTCCAATTGGCAGAGATCAGGGTGGCATCCTAACTCACTTATATTCTCTTCTCTTGCTTACTCAAAAAAGAAGTAATACTTCTTCGTAGATTTTTAAATTGAAAATTCATTTAATTTTTAATTGAGAAAAAAATAATTCTGCCTGATGCTTTCATGAAAAGGACCTCTGAAAATTCTTAAGTTTTATATTTTTCTATTATATAGCCAAGAAATCCAATAAGTACTTCAGCATATGTATTTTAAAGAATTAAAACCTCAAATTTCCAGTGAAAAGAAGCACAATTCCATTTTGTAGCAGAAAAAGCCCAAATATGCAATTCCACAAACTTAACTATTCTTTTTTCTTCATCTCTGATAGTCATGGTATGTGTGCACACCAGCAGACCTAAGCAAGTAGTTCTGATAGTAAAAATGAGAGAAAACCTGCAGAAGTCCACTTCTCTCACAGGAATCGCTCAATCAGCCCATCAGCTGAGCAACATGATGGGCTCAGCGCCAGGAACTTCTGGCATGATGTTCTGACACTGTCAGCTGAAGTGACTAGGAGCTGGATATTCCCCTCTGAGGCTGCCCTCCCTCGCTCTGCCAATGACTGCATTTAGCTGCATCTACAGGATGCTAAAAGTCCATGGAGCAACTTTGTCTACATAACTGGGTGTGAGTTAAAATGAATCAATAGGGTCAATAAAATGTTCTGCTTTTCAATCTGTATCTGACATAGCTTGTAAAAATGCTTTGGAAACAGAACAAAATAATAGAAGATAAATGGAGAAGGGCTTGTTGACTCACTAAACCATTTGATTGCTCCAAAGCTATGGAGACAGAGGGAGGAGAGCAGCTTTATCTGACTTTGGAGCAAGAAAATGACATAATTCCTACTCGCCTCTGTAATGGCAGCTCCTGTAAGAATGAGACACAGTTACCTTCATCATGATTCTGGTGCAATATGACCTCTGGCTGAGCATGGATAGAGTTCCCAGGATGGAAGAAGGGTGTGAAGAGCATACGAGCTTTCCTTTGCTTCAGGATATGCTGAAGGAGTTGATACAAAACATCACCTGAAAGACAAACAGCAGGAAAAAGGAAATTAAAATGTACATAACTGATGAGAAGACTCCTTTAAGCCATCTGATGCACAAAATTCATGGCTCCTGGATGCTATTTTCAGACCCAAAAATGCTAGCAGGAAAATCCTGCATTTCACTGCTATGCAAAGTTCTCCTCTGAAAGGAAAAAAAGGCACATCACACCTCTGAGTGTGACTGTGGCAAAACAGAATGACATTCCCTGGCACCATAATTGCTGTATCTTTCCTTAACAAAACATAACACTGCAATATCCAGGAGACCAGAGGACTAACTGCTTATTTTGTGCCTTTTATAAATCTTGTACGGATGACCTTATTCCAACGTCTACATGAAATACATAAGGTCCTTATGCATTTGGTCTGGTGTAACTGGTTGCACATTGCAAAGTGAAATTGTACATCACAGGATAGGAAGTCTCTTGACTTTTCACTCTGCCTGCTCTTTTGCTTGTCACTGCTCATATTACAGAGGAACAGGCTGCAACAATTGGATATTAACTGAAAACAAAGTTAGTGAAGTTTCACTTAGGAAACCTTAGATTTTCTGGAAGAGTTTTCTCAAACATGGGACTTTTTTAGTAGTTGTTTCTACGACACTGTAAGCTGTGTACCATTTGTCTCTTGTCTCTGTAAACTGCCAGTATTCTAATTTGTGGGCAACTTGAGTTTCTTGGTGTCAAATAGTTAAAACCATACTGCTTTCCATAGTTCAGCTTCCTTTATTTTTAACATCTAGGCTGCTTTTACTGTCTCAGCAGTGACTTTAGGGCATTTTTAAAAGGTGATTGCAATACCTGAAAACCCAATTAAAAACAAAGCCTTGAGCACGCAGTTACATGTAAGTCTAAAAAGTGATTTTACCACATAATTTCCACCACTGAATGCAACAGTGGCAGAATCATAAATAACTAGTGCTGTAACACTCCAAGCAAGAAAGCAGCAAATTTGTACCTCTTTTGATTGGCCAGACAGACTTTGAAAACATCCATAAAGCAGTCTGCATTTTGGTTGTTTTTTTACCTAATGAAATAGCTGACATTTCTGCATCACCCAGGTACAGCAATGTTAAGATGGTGAAAAACGTTTTGTACTCCCTTCCTTCCTCCCTCCCTCCTCTGCTGCCTCCCTTCCCTGGGCAGCCCTGAACAGAAGAGCTGTGGGGGTGTGAGCCCCTTTCTTGGCAAGACTGTGGGAGTGCATGCCCTTCTCCTGGTTTAACCATGAGGGGAAATGATACAGCTTTTGTGTGGTTTCAGTCTGGAAAAACCTAATGCCTCTGTGGCAAACATTATTTCACAGTTCTTAAATTTCACGTACAGTTGATTCTGGGAAATGCTGAGGTAATGTCCCTTTACCTACAGTTACCTAAATTTTTAGGGACTGACTCAGATATCCTCCACAAGTTTTATTATCAGTGTATCAGTATACTTGGAGGGCAGGAAGAGACAAAATGCAAGGGAGGAGGCCTTTAGTTGGGTTATTTTGTTCCAAATTCAGCTTAACCTTCTGAATAAAGTGAGATTTTGCAAGTCAGAGGCTCTTCTCTAGGAACACTCTATTTCCAGCCTAGAAACACTTTTAATCCTCCTTATTTCAAGTGCCCTCACAGCATACAAGGGGAAGAATAGGAACATAGCTTGCATGCAGGAAGGGGAGTTGCAGACAACATACATAAAGGTGCCCCTTGCAGACTTTGCCCACAACCCTGCTTTCAATACTCCTTTTGCTTCAAGCAGGGCTAATTTTTACACTCCAAGTGGGGTATCAGGAAAAAAAAAAACAACCAAAAAAACCAAAAAGACCTTAGTTCTCACTAACATCTTACAGTGACAATAGACATTAATGTTTGGGCTCGCCTTCCATACAAAATCAGTCCTGATTTGAAGCACATGCTTAAAAAACTTTATATATACTAAACATAAGCAACAGTTTATGAGACAGATTCTGCAGCAGGATGGTTGTGGAGAGTGGCCAAGCAGGTTGGTGCAGAATTAGACCCACAGCTTGATTATCAGCTGGATCCCAGCAGCACCAGCTGTACTCCTGCATCTTGTGAGCCTTGCACTGGAAGCCTCCTCACAGCAATTCTGTCACCACTTGGTCCAAGCTCTTTGATCACCTGTAGTGATTGAAGTGCAAGCCTTTATATTTAACAGGAGTACCTCCTGTGGTCACAAAAAACAAAGCTCACAACTCATATTTAGTTAAACACCCCTGACAAAGGAGGGCAGAGGCTTACTCTGACTGTAAAACTGGAGCAGACAGACCACAGGGGATACAAATGCAGGCAGGCAACACACACATTTCTAAATCTCCTTTGTGAATAAATGAAGATGTAACTTGAGCAACAGGCAGACTGATTCATGCACCTGTCTGTGTTATGCTGAGGGCTGGACTCCAGCACATGTAAGAATATGGTAAAATAAAGCAAAACCCACAGGGGCTGTTAAATACAGGCAAAGTCCCCAAGGAAAGAGGTTTTGCAATCACTTTTAGCAGCACCTCAGCCAAGACAACTGGGAGGCAAAATGCTAATATGGGCTGCTTAAAGAGGCTGGAGCACTTGATTAACTTGCTGCTGTAGTTGGGTCTGTGAACAGATAAGCCTTTACAGGGAAGAACTGGAAGTCTCAAAATGCTGCCAGAGCAGCTTGCTTTCTGGGAATTCTGCAGGGAGTTTTAACTATAAACAGGTTGAATGTTTGGGTTTGAATTTGAATTCGAATATGCCTACAACTCAGGTGTATCTAGATTTCCTTCCCTCTTTGTTCTTGCCTCATACAAGTGTCTCTGTCCACCTTTTATCCTCCCTTTCCCAGTCCACTCCAGCAAAGCTGACCATTTCCTCCTCTGACCCGCTCCAGCTCTTGTTGCAGCTTCCTCTCTCTCTCTCCAGTCACAGATTCTGTAAATAATCCTCACCTGAATGAGGGGACCTGTATCGAAAGTCCTCTTTGGTCAGGAGCAGCAGAGCTTTGCCATTCATCTCAAAGGTGCTGCTCTCAATGGGCCTCAAGGCAAACTCCTTCTCTGCCCACCGGAGCCACTGTGCCACATCTTCCCTGCTCCAGTAGGCTGGCTGCAAACCTGTGCCAGAAAGAGACCACGGTTCTGTTACCAAATTGAGACAAGGCAGAGGAACACAGGCAGACATCACAAAACTCTCCCTTTCTCCCCACAGCATAATGTACAAAGTCTCAGGGCAAAGTGAAAGAGAGCAATGTCATGTTGGTGCAGGATTACTCTAAACACTGGACTGCAAAATACTTTGGCACTTTGGTTTATCTGTGACATACAGAGAAATGAGAACTGCCTCAGCATCCTGAAGAAAGCTCACAGGACATTATTTCATTCCAGATTTCCACTGTGCAGAAGTTCTTGGTGCCATCCATCCTCGGTGTGTATTCTTTCATGGAAGAGAGGTGTGCTCTCTCTTCACACCCCTTGTACAGTCATGGATCAAGAATAATGAAAAGTTGTCACATGCAACAGAGCCATGGCTTCTCTCCAGGTGGCTGGCGTGGGGTCTGTAAGGAAGGGCTGCTTAAACACAGCCCCTGTAACAGTGTGATTATCAGCACATGTATTGTTGAGAGAGGTGCATTCAGACAGGCCCACCCCTCCTCCAGGTGCATTACGTGAGCAGGTGTCATTCTCACACTGGAGAGGAAAGCCAGGGCCAAGATCGTGCCACCTTTGGCACTGCTTTAGCCTGTGTTTCCTGTGTTTCAATCAAATATTACCAATGTAACTAGGTCCATGAAAGAGGGTATAGCATTTTTTCGTAAAATAGTAGAGATATTTGGTTTGGGGACAGATCTTCCAAGGTGCCAAGGAGAATCTGGCACTCCCTTTCTGCCAGCCGGCTCATACAGCTTATACAACCTAGGCTATTGTGTTTACTCACACACAACCACATCACTATCAAAGACATTTTACCTGCTACCTTTATTGGGCTCAGGCAGAGAAGCTTGGGAGGTATGACAATTCAATATCTGTTCTACACACAAATTTAAAATAGCTTCCTTCCCCTGGAGAGAAGGGAACACAGTGAAGAGCTGTTTATACCCAAGTAGAGAGATTATCTCCAATCCAATGGGCGATAAAAGCTTTATTTTTCTTTCCCCCTCGTGAGATGACTCATTGTTTGACTTGCTACAAAGCTTACCCACTGTGCATAGGAACATAAAATTTGCCATATCTGATCAGATCTCTGGTACACAGCCTCTGGCAGGAGCCAGTACCTTATACTTCAGAGGAAGACGAACCTCCCTTCCTTGTATTGCACCTGGCTGATTGTACGCTGCACATGGGAAGAAATTTCCTTCCTGGCACACCATTCTCTGAGATCCAATTACCCTCCTCCTACCAAATACTAAAAGAAGCCTGGGAGAGTCGTACCACTCTTGTTTTGGTTTGGTTTTTACTTCTTTAACAGATAGGCAACCCTTTAATTTCTGTTTTAGCAAGAGGTAACATGAAGTGAATTGCATTCTGCTGCTTTGCCAGATTCCCAGACAACGGCTTTGGAAAGTCCCAGAGCCACAGCTGCATAAAGAACTGAATCTCTGTCAGAAGAGGAATTGAGATTGTGCCTGAGAAAGGGTCAGAGCTGACCTAAGGAAGGGATGTCTGTATGACCGTAGCAAGAATTTCCATTGGCTTTCAACTGTAGCATACTATTGTACTACAGAAACAAGCAGTAGCTTTTAATTATTTATGAAGTAAATTCTCTTCCCCCTATGAATTAAGGTCTGCTTATTGAGGTCAGAGTTTTCTGTAGGACTTTTTCTTTTTGAAGAGACTGGGGTGAGGTGTACATTTGCTCAGAGACATGGAAACTGTCATCTAAAACGTCAGAGTGAGGTTCATCTTCTGCTGAATAAAGGGCTATTCCTGCAGAAAATACACCCCAGACCCCAGGCTGTTGCTGTAGCTAAAAGAGAAAGGTGAGACATGATGCAGGCAGACCACAACATATGAAAGGGTCTTTTACATGACCACCTGAGAAGTGCTTGAAATGCTCATATGATTTCTTCTGCCCTCCTCTTTGCCAGACCATGCAAGTAATAAACTGCCCATAGGAGAACTGCTGTGTAGAAATCTAACCAGCCTTCTGATGTGTACTTCACCCAATGAGGCATGAAACAAAAAAAAGCACCACTGTGAAAATCGGGCTGACAAGGACAGAATTGTACAATACCTTCACATGAGGTGTGAACTCTCTTATAGATAACAATGTAATAAATAATCACTTCCTGTACAAACAGATCCACACTTCCCACCTGCAGGGGAACATTTTTGCCTTCTGTTCAACTAGTACAAAAGTACTGTGTCCAAAGAGAGCTTCAGATTGATCAGTGCTAGATCCAGAACAGCCAAATAAGTTACACAGACTGGGACAAGCCCCATGAGCTGTGCTGGCAGCCCTGAAACAGACCCAACACTTCACACTGCAAATGAGCTCTCTGATGGGTTTCAGCAGCACCTCTGAAACCTGTGAGAAAAGCCCCAGATAATATGACATAGGACCACTTAGCTTAAAATTACTGAGAATTTTAGCAAGCAGCCAGTCTAATTCAGTTTGGCTGCGGCCAAACTGTGTGGGTGGATGTGCCACATCACTCCACCCCTGGGGTGATCCCATGATTAAAATACTTACATTGTGTTTGGAAAACATAAGGTGCCATAAAAGAAGTAAACTGCTTTTCCCTAGATGGATTTCTTATTCTCTCACTTCCCTCCCTTCCTCCCCTGCTGCTTTCCTGGGAAGTTGGTTTCTCAAAAAAACATGCCCCCACCACATGCCCACTTGTTTTGTGAGGCTGAACCAGCTCAGTCACAGGAGGCTTTTCTAGGGGTGCACAGCATTGTTGAACGTGCTTCACAAACTGTCACACAAAAAATAATTCTTTCATGAGCAGTGCAGCATCTACTAAACTTGAATGCCACCTTCTTTGACCCTTCTAAAGAAGAAGCAGCTGGTTTTGTGAAAACAAGGTCATGAGATGGTTGGCTTTGCAGCTGAAGGGATTTTACAGCACAGTGTACATTGCTATCAGTAGGTCATGAAATTGCTTTCCTGTACTGTCCATGAAAGAAAACCTAATCCCACTTATACTATTTTACTTCTTTGGATGCTGTTTCTTATTTTTTTCTCTCCATCTTCTTTTATTGTCATGCCCACAGTGGAGGAAAATGGCTCTTTTTATCTCTCTGGTTTTATTCTCTGCAGAAGCTAACAGCACTGTCTTCAACTAACAAAGATATTTACCAAGCAGGATAAAGTGAGGAAAAAACAAGAGCTGTGTTGCAAAATGAGGGCAGAGTTTTGCCTGCTGAACCAACTGCTGGAATCGGTGTGAAGGTTTTGCTGCTTTCACTTGGTGCAGCTAGACATTGGGGATACTGCCTTTCTTCCAGCCTGTCCTCTTGATGGCCATGGACTTCCCAAGGTGAATTTTGACCTAAGAGTCAGACCTGGCTCTGCTCCCATCTCTGCTTTGCTCCTCTGGTTGAAATCTTGCAAGCATTCCCTATCATGGTCTCCCTGTCTGTGCAAAAAAAAGCAACAACAAAAACTTCTTGAACTCAATAGCTGAAAGCAGCTTAGACAAAGCTATGCAAACCATCAAGATCTGGCTCTGTGAGATCCAGCATATTCTCTGTCTTCTGTCAATTTCTAAGAACCACCTCCAGCAGAGTAAAACACAATAATTCATTGACATGTTTATAAACTGACAGCTTTATACGCATTAAACAGTGGCAAAATTGGTGCTCACCTTTCTAACACTGCAGGCTGATGCACTGGTGTCTTAATAGACTATCTACTTCTGCAGCATATTGCTCACCTGAAGTCCTGTTTCATACAACTGTTACTCTGGCTACCTTATAAATTATGAGGATGATCAATTCGCAAGCTGCAGGGCACAAGCTGGTTACCATCTCGAGTGCAGAAGAAACCCACTTTTCCCTCCTTCATTCCTTTCTATTCTCAAGCAACAAAGCAAAGTACAATGGAAAGGGACTCATGGGATAATTTATACTTTGAAGTAGCCAGTAAACCTGGTCAACACCAACAGACATGGACACAAAGAGGAATGTAATGGTCTGTTGAACAGTTTAGGCTGATGGTCTCTGGAGAGTTCAGTTCTGACAGAGCCCATCAGGAAACTGAAGTATGGTCAGGCTTTGAGGTTCGAAAAACAGAGTGCTCTGCTCAGGCAGTACTTGCACTTAGAACTACACAGCCAGTAATATTTCACCCAACCACATACTTCTCGGGGGCTTACAACTTCGTTTTTTGAACAGACGTAGCCAACCTTAAATCTAGCAAAGCACTTGCACTCAGCAACCCCTTCTTTGGTTTGGAAGACAGAGTATGTATTTTACAGTATGAGTTGCTACGTTCAGTGTACGCAACAGATACACCTAAAATGTGAAGTATAACATACCACAGGCTGTTCTCACCTTGACTCATTTTGGAACAATCTGAGGACACAAATCCAGTGCAAAATGTGATGCACAGTACCACCAAGAGCTGCTGTTTCGCTTTAGTTTCGAGATGAGGACACAGCCACAGGACAGCACGCACATGGAAAACAGTATTCATAATAAGTTTTGTCTAACTTTTTGTTCCACTTCAGCTACGCTCTCCATTCTCCCGCCTGGCTGCCTGGCAGGCAGGATGATGATGTGAGAAGGGGGTAAAGACAGACCTCTCATTTATCCCTGCTTTCTGCAGGGCAGACAGAATTGTTCACACTCCCACGCCAAAAACTACTTAGCATGGTTGGGCAAACAGCAAAGGGGGCAGTGCATGCAAATCAGCAGCTGGTTCCCAAACACCCAGGGACAGATGCATCATCACTGGCAGCATCAGGGAAACCAGCTTATGTCTGTAGCTAATGTGAGCCTTTAGTGGGAAAATATGCTTGGAGAAGTTCAGAACACTTGAATGTCTCCTACCAAGTAACTTTTCAGGAACTGATGCTCTCTTTCTTTGTTGTTGATTAGCAAAATTTTTCCTTGTTAGCTGTGAAGCCACTGTGTGCCACTGCATATGATGGTGCACGTCAAGCAGGAGAGATGCATGGTGCATGAGGTTGTGTTTTGATCTTAATTTCTGTATAAAAGCAACACAGTCTGAACACAAAGCATATGATTACATTTAAATCCTTATCCCAGGCTCTGCCAGAGCAACTTTTTGAAGTCCCTTCCTGTCTCACATCTTTGTTTAGAGTGTTGAACTACCAAAATACAAAGAGGTGTCATAGGGCTTTGCCAGTTAACATCCAAAATGCTCTGAAGTGCAAAATGCTGCACAGCTGCTTCAAAGGACAAGGGTTCAACATTGCCATGGTGCTGTGTGTGCTGCTTTCTGGTTCCCTGTTGAGTCACTGATTGTTGCTGCAGACCAGGGGCCCTGTTCTGGTATGGTGCTTGGACATGACAGAACCACCACCACACTGCTCCCCAGCAGGGCACTGCTGAGCTCAACAGCAGTGTGGGATCATGCTGAAGGGCTTTTCAAACTGAGGCACTGAGGTTCTCCTGAGGCAGCAATTCTGTGTATGTGCTTTCTTTGCTAGGGCTGCTACATCACCCCAAGTGACTTCCCCAAAGCATCCAGCACCCACAGGGTGCTCAGCAGTTCTTCAAAACTATACTGCTCTGGAAGGAAAAGGTGGGAAGGGTAAATATCTTGCTTTCTCAGGAAGTCTTTGCAGTTCCTCAGAGATGACAGAAATCTGCAGCATGCCTAGGTATCCTATGAAGATGAAAAGTGTAATTAAGTGCCCTTGGAGACTATTCTGGGGTTAGCATACATGTGGAAGATACAGCTCTGCCACATGGTAAATCCTGTACTGCTGGCAGTCTGTGCAGTTGCTGTTACGAGCAGGGGACAGAAGTCTGTGTGCTGTGATGTGCCTGACCACTTGCTCTTTCCATCAGGTGCCCCTTGACCTAGGCAGTGAAGAAGCAGTGGCTATTCATTGCTGTTGGGTTGCAGGGACTGCCTCATCCTACAGTAGAGCTGCCTCTGTACTTTCCTGCACAGAGATAAGCAAAGGTAGAAAATGAAGAAAAGGTTAATCCTGGCTAATCCTCAGAGAGAATTATTTGGGAGGTGAGTACGAACTGGTACAAAAGAAATGCATTGCAGCAGATAAAAATGCCCCCTTTACAGGTCTTGTTGAGGAAAAAATGATTGGATAGGGAACAGAGGAGTTGTGGCAGGAGAAGAAACAAGTGAGGCCTGCACATTTTTTAAGAAGGTCTGAAAGTGCCTGTGATCAGAATGACAAGGCTTTGGAGAACCTCCTACACTGCTGGGAACAGGGGCAAAACAGCTTTTTCAGTAGTAATCTGAAATAAAAGGTGCAGACTTATTTCTTCTAGAGTCCTGTTGCACAAGGTGTCAGAGGTAGAGCACAGTGCACTGTGCCTGCTCTGGGGCCTCCATGTGGGCAGACACCTGCAGAAACCAACCCAGTGAAGCTCTGCCATGGATTTCTGTCATGCTGACTTTGCTGGTGTGGTGCCCTGCAACCCAGCCCTTCTCCTTTCACTGTCTGTACAGAGACCCTGTGAAGCTGACACACCCGAATCCCTCAGGGCTTCAGGGTCATAAAATAAATAAAATTGCTTTCCTAATGCAGCCTTTGGAAAGTCTGTAAGAAACATATTGATTGGAAAATGCTCGATTAGAATGAGCTCTCATACAGGGAAATAAATCTTTTCAATTGCCCACACCCTGTGCCAAGCTCAGCTTCCTGGAAGCAACTATGGCCCTTTCTGGAACTGAGGTGAAAATCCCATGTTCCATCACCTCGCTTAACCTGCTGACATTACACATGGTTTGTATTTGCTGATCAAATGCACAAGCAGGACTCTAAATTAGCTTGCTGGGTTGAGACAGCTCATTGATTAACGATGGAAGATGAAGTCATCAAGACAAAAACCCCACAAAATCTGAAGCCACACTACAAAATTCAAAATGGAGAATATTTTCTTTATCACTCTATGCCCAACCCCTTTTCTGTGCAGAGACAAGTAAGTAAATGAAGTAACTGTCAGACAAAATTACTCTGCTATGTCTAAGACCCCCAGGCCCAGCAAGTCCAAAAATTCCCTGAATACTGCTGACCAATTTCTGAAGTCTCTGGAGTAGGACCTGATGTCAGACTAAAGCTTCTAGTGCAACCCCAATGGTTTAATGTGACCAGTTGTGCTGTGTTTCTTATAATTGAAATCTATATTTGACCCATAGCAGCCACTTGTCCCCCTTCTGTTTCCACTGCATCATACAGAGTGAACCTATAGAACAAGTAGATATTAGGATATCCTTTTGAGCTGCCCCACTCTGGTATTAGTCAGAAACAGAAATAACAATGCTGAAGCAGCCTACCTGTTGCTGACAAGCAGTTTGTGGCCTGAACCAGAATTCACTCAGGCCAGGACAAACCAGTCTACATAATGGTGCTGGTTTGTGTGTTGAAGCTGAATTTGAGGTTCTGAAAGGGAAAACCTACCAAAGAATTGAGCAACCACAGAGGTGATGAAAAGACCAGTGGGTTTTCTAGGCACTCATTCCACGAGCCATGTCCAAGAGCTTTCAAGAACTCCACAGACAGCTCCAGCTTCCTTTCACGTTGTTTGCAAAACCTTCCTAGCAGCCTGACAAGAGGCCTCCTTCCAGGGCAGGGTGAAGGCTGGCTTTTGCCATCTGGGCAGCAGGTTCAGAGAAGGCCAGAGTGCAGCAGGGCTCAGTGAGCCATGGACAGCAGGACACTGCCTGGCCCTGGCTGCCAGCAGCCGCTCCGCAGCTCCCACGGCTGCGCACCACGGCATTCCAGCCACGGCAGCCAGCACAGCACCAGCGCTGGCACTGGGATGGGGAGGGGGAAATGCTGCCTTGGATCTGCTCCCAGTTACAGTCTTAATCTACTCCTGACTTCATCTCTACCGGTTTTTGGCTGTTGTCCATGGAGCAGACATTGCTTTCCTACTGTTCCCTTCCAAATGGAGCTGAAAGAAATGTCTTCTGTTGGCTTTTTCCTTGTATGTGCAAAAACTATATCCTAAACAAGAGCAGCTGAGCCCTGACAATGTCACAGGGTAGCTAGCTCAAGAGACAATGCTGCCAGAAGCAAACAGTTCTGCCAGTAGAAGTCAAGGGATTATAAAAACTTTCATTTTCTTCTCAGCAACTCTTTATTGTTTCAAACCAATTTAATCTTAATCCAGGACAAAATTTCAGGTCTAAAAAGCATTCTTTACATTTTTTCTGCACCAACTATGGCCACTGTTGATACTTAGTAACACTTATACATTTACACTACACAGTGACTTTCAACTGCAGACAAATTAGATTGATATATCTGTTTTATAGATGTGAGTCAAAAAGGCGCTGGATGCCTACCTAGCACTGAGGGAACAAATCCAGGAACTTTATTCTGCTCCTCCTTACAACTGGACACATGCAAAGAATCTTTACATCCTTTACACCTACTTTACCTTCCCACTTATCATACCAATTATTTGATGGATCCTGGCAACAGTAATTTCACAGTAAACAACCCAAGTCCATATTAGAATGAATGGACAATATGTCTTGTTTCTTTCTTTTAACACAATATGGCCTTGATCTCTGGCTGAGGAGTTGAAGATTTGTAAGTCATCAGAAATAAATTAATCTTGGTCATCTTGACCTACATATGCCTTTACTTAAGTCTTTTACCTGCTATCTAATTGCTGTACAGTGGAGCAGAGTGCTCAGATTATTACCATGCTTACTTACAGCATGCACAGTAATCCTGATCACTGAACTGGAAGCTCCGGGTTTAAGTACCTGACCAACACTGCTGAAAGATATGAACAAATGAAGAAATAGTTTCTAGCTGCAATTAACACAGCTGCCTAAAATTAAGACAGTTCCTTTCAGCAATTGATCACTTTAACCTACCATCAGCTACACCACCTTGATCTGCCAGTGGATGCAAATTTAGAGAGATTCTACAATTTTGTGAGAGGGATCAGGAAGTCCTTTTTGTACAGCTAAATTAAGTGGAAAGTTTTGAAATCTCAGTTTCACATGTCAAAAAAACACCACCACCACCATCATAATCCTCTGTATTAAAAAGCTGCCTTTTTCTCACAGGGAGATTTTGTTCTCAGAGGCTCACATCCTGAAGAAGTTGGGTCCCTTTCCCTTGAGGAATTTTGGCTGGGACTTTGTTTCCTAACTCAGCTGTGACTGTGAGAGCTGGGGAGGGGGGAGTGTGCACACAAAGAGAATGTTTTCCAGGCTGTTTCCAGGGAACGCGAGGCCAGCTCCACTACAGAACAGCCTAAGCCCTAACAGCAAGATGTCATCTGTTGGCTTCCTCTGCACTGGGGCTCCAAGGCTCATGAGCTGCAGCTGCACTTGTGCTGCTACTGTAAAAGCAGATTCTGGCAGCACAGCCCAGAACCATGGCTTACTCTGCCTGCAACCATTAAGAAAATCACCACTAGCATGTGGTAAAAGTATGCCATACTTTTACTGTAACTGGTTTTGCTTTTAGATGTCTTGCTCATGCAGGCATTCTCTGCAAAGTCCTAATGCAGGAGGGCTATGACAGCCTGCTTCAATATACCAGTACACAAGTTCTTCTGTGCTTTATGCAAAGACCTGCCTTCAGGTGACATGAAATATTGAATTGCTGGTGGAAACTGTACAAATTACAACTTTGGACACTGCACAGTGTGCTTAGTTCTGAACCACATCTTTGGAGGTAAAAGCCCACTCTTATCATGCTGCAGACATCTCTCACTCCCAAGATGTTGCAAACTGGAGTTCTGACATGATTAAAACCTCCAGATTTAGCTTCATTTCTTGATGGTTTCTTAATGAACCAAATCCCTACAGCTCTTAGAAACTGTCAGTCATTTCTCCAAGAAGACTCTGCTGTCCTAGAGAAAGGTGAAGTGCCTCAAAGATCAGCTCTAAATGCCAGGGGTCCTTTTCCACATTCAGGGGACGAGGAGGCCACTGAGATGGACTCCAAGCTGCACTACAACACATCACCCATTCAGGAGAAGTAACTGCATTACATTTCCATGGGGCCCTTTAACCTTCCAGTGCAACTTGTGCTCAGGAAGGCCTCTTGTACCGAGGTACTTGTGCTTGAAATACATTGATAATGAGAACAAATTAAGTGTGTGCTCTTTGATTATCAGATGATAAATTATCATGATTATTTTTGCTGCAGCTTGAGAATTGCTTCCTCTCCAGCATTTAACTCCTTCTTGCTCTGAAGCCAGTCAACATACCCACTAATTTCTCATATTAGGGTCCCCAAAAAACTGGCTTGCATTTATTATTTCTATAGAAGTCATATGAAGTTGAGGCATAAGAACTAAGAACCACTTGAAAATACTGTTACAAGGAATAAGAAATGAACTCTTATCAACTGGGACAGCATGCAAGATTCTTTTTGGGATAATTTCTATCTCAGTGCTAGGGTGTCTGCAGTAAGCACAGTGTCCTTCAAACAAGCTCGTCCCAGGTGACAGACTGGACAACATGTAGTGTTCAGTGGCCATGTTGACTTAGTCATGTTTTCTGGAAACCACAGGTTGATGTGCCAGTGCATTTGGTGGAGAAGCTATGCTGTGTTCTTGATGAGAGAGATGATCTGTATTCATGTATACATGTACATTGGTTTCTGCCAGATCAGCTTTCTGAACAGATTAAGAGCAATAATTAAGAGCACAATTGCACTAACAGCTAGGTCAACACAACTGGAAAGGAGGTGGCAAATTGCAAAAAGAATAACAGCTGGATGTGGTAAGAGAAAACTGAGAAAATGCTTCAGTCAGTATTGTTACAAAACATGTAACATGCCACTGAAAAATAATGCATGGGTTTGCTGTATCACTTGGGTTTAATCTGGATGATGTCACTGAGAAAGGCTTGCTTCCAGGAGTGGAAAAATGACTGCAATGTCAATAGAGGCAAATGATTTACCTATGCAGTTCCAGTAAAGCTTTGAATGAAAAGGGAAACAAATGGATGAGTTAAATCACAAAGTTGTGTCTCATCCTGCTTTTTGGGTTTCTTGTCACTGTAAAGGTGCAGTGAGAGAGGCTGCAGACACCTAGTACTGATAGGTAACTGGTATAATCCCAGATTCACAATTCCTAGTGCCACATAATCCTGTTGTGCTGGCACAGACACTTAGTGACCTTGACATCAGTGAACCTATCGCCAGGACTTCTGTCCTTCCCACCCTTACTTTCCCACAGGAAGAATGACCATCTCATGCTTGCTATGATCAACAAACTACTGCAAATGTGACGGGAAATGGGACCCCTGTCCTTGGAGAGGGGTCCTGTGTGTTGTGAGCCCCCAGAGCTGAGCTGAGACGGGCTGTGGAGCTGTGACAGCAGGGAGGAGCGAGGAACTCACCCCTCAATCCCACTAACAGTGACACCTCTTTTGAAAGGGTGAGGCTAAATAAGGTTAAATAAGTTCAAGTATTGGGAAAGACAACCAAATTATATCATCTGTTAGAAATATTTAACAACATCTAATGGCTTCTTTACATGACTGACAGTTGTGCCAGGTAGCATGAAACACGGAAGCAGGAGGACCTGGAGGCATTACAATATGGGCAGACAAGAGAGGGAAGAGATTCAGTGTAGAAGCAAGGTGGTATGCATAATGCTCATGTCCCCAGGAGCCAACTGAAACTACTGGAGTCCTCATATACTTCATTACGTGGATATTGAGAAAACAAAGTTGAAATGCTTTTTCACCAGCCTGTCTAATTAAAATTGTCTTAGCTGTACTCCCCTGTATTAGCAAACTTCATTCAGCTCTGTGAAGGACATTTGTCTAATTATCTTATCTGTTGCAGAAATCCAGATTTGTAAGTCTGTCTGTTCACACACCACTTGTACTCACAGAAACTCAGACACAATCATGACAACATTGAAGTCAGAAGAGCTACACAGGTGTCTCCATGAAGTAATTTCTCTTCTATTTTTCCAGTGCTTCAGGACTTGCTTAGTTTACAAAGTCCAAACCAGTTTTGCTTCATTCTTTTGTATCGCAACTTCCAAATCATCTCAAGTTTTTGCTCTCCTGGGAAGTCTGACTCACTACAACTTGCAAAGCTTGGAACATCATTTTAAAAAAAGACAGACTAGAGAATTAGGAAGGTAGGAAGCAAACATGAACATTAGGAAAGGATAGTGAACTGCATTTTGAAGAAAGAACACCTAACTTTTCAGGCTGCCTTAGCTTCTCCCTTCATGCCTGCTTTTGTAATTCCTACATTACAGAAACTACTCAGCTCATTGATACCCATAAGTGCAAAGCAAGTCAAAATTCCCAGGTCTTTTCTTTCTTCTTAACAAGTTTCAAGTGAAAAAACAACTTTTCCAAAATACTTTGCTTACTAATGTGATTCCCTCCTCCCCCACCCCCATGACAGGTCAATCAGTTTGGCACTGACAGCACGGGGCAGAAATGCAGACACGGGTACATTGTCAATCTGAGGAGTGGGAGAAGCCTTCTTCAGCATTTTCACACAAAACGACATTAGGGAATGCAAAGTGTCACAAATTTCCTGTGAAGCCCTGAGAAAATCTGCAAACTAGATGTCTCACACCTCTCTGGCAGATAATAAACACAGAGCATATGGACCCAAGTACTGAATGTACATGAAAACAGAGTCTCCTGAGTTTGAGACCATGCAGAGCTTTTGAGGACATGGATGCAATTTCAGAAAATATTTACACCCTTGTAATTCGGGTGTTTGGATAACCAACAATGGAAACTCAGAAAAGTTTTACATGTGAGCCATCTTATTCTTTAATAAATTACAGTATTTCTTTCTTATATCTTCTGAAGTTGCTGGAATAGCCATTGGTCCTGTTCAATATTCTGTCTTCTACGGTGTGACCAAATTTGTTGATTTTGGTCCTGAAGCACTACTTCCCTCAAATATTAATTCCCAAAAGAAAGCACTGTGATTAATTTTTAACAAAATGTTTTGTGATGACCATTTTTTACTTTTTTCTAGACTTCCTCTTCCCCCACCATCCCTAGGTGTGCACACTGTGTGAAGAGGAGATTTTCTCTTGTCAAGCCAACCTCAGCCTTATTCATTTAGCACTGTCACAAGTCATGCTTTTGCAACTCTGCTGACGGAATCGGGTGGGAGGAGGAGGCTGACTCAGCAAGAGGAACGTTTTGTTTGCACATAAATACTTCGGTGTTATCAGAAGGAAAACAAGGACTGAGCAGCATGCATTGTACAAAAAAAAATCATGACACTGTTACTGTTTTCCCCCCTGTTTTTTTTAGTCTTTACCCTCTTAATTAAGTAATGCTACACACATGGTTTATCTTTTAAGCCTAATAAAAAAGCTGCATTGGCACACTAGATGCACCCTCAGAGTGTGCACCCAACCCAGAGTTAACACTTCAGCCAACCCCTTCATCCGACTGTACCCTCCTGAATTTGGTTGCCTCCTGACAACTGAGTCCAACTCCAGCTATGAAAAATCCTCACCAATATGTCACATTGACCACAAATTCAATCAGCTCAGCTGAATGTTAAATGACAGACCAGTTAGTGCTTGCTCAAGGTTTTGAAAACACCGGACTTCAAACCTGGAAAGCATGTCTGCACCTCCTGTGAAAATCAGTTGTAATGTTACTTCTTGCTTTCTCCCTTCAAATTGGAAGTCAGGATGGATGGGAACCAGTGCCTCAAGAAAAGTCTGGGACTAATTCTCTAACCCTGTCAAAGCCTAGTGGTTTCTTTGCTCCTTTCATTTGCTAGAACTCCTGTGAAATTGAAAACATGGTACAGGGATATCATCAGGGTGTTTGCCCTCTCCAGGATTCATTTAACATCTCTGCCAACCTCTTAAAACGACCTAAAAGAGGAGGCAATTTTTAATCTCCTTTCATAGTGTGGTTGCCAACATCACAGGCTAAAGCTGCATCTCCTCAGGAAGAGGGAGCTGAGTGTGTCCATAGCTGCTATTTCCGAATTGGCAGGCAAGGTGGAGAGGCCTTTTGCTTGCCCTGATAAGGTCATTTGCATAACTCTACCCAACTGGCTTTGCATATATTTTTTTTCCCCTCTTCTTTTTCTCTCTCCGTTCTGTAAGTTCTCCATGTGCCAGAGAAGCACTAGGAAAACCTTATATTAACTAATCCCAATATTCATTCTATTAAACATTTACTGATTTATTTTCACTTTTTGTAAAAAGCTGTTGTACATTTTGGTAACTATTCTTACACAACATGAAACAAAGAAAATTGTGCTGTTAGTGCAAAAATAATTCTGCTTTCTCTGTATAGGGTCCTTTCACATTCAGTCAAAATGGCTGTGTGCTTCCTGCTGTTTTAAAATGTCTACTAATTTATTTTGTTTTAAAATAAATAGTTTGCATTTGTTCAAACTAAACATAATTCTAAACAAAAATGTGATATCCATACTTGCATTGTAAAAATTGAGATAAATGCAAAATTGCAAAGCAACCCTCATAAATAGTGTAAAGAAAGATGAATACCAAATTGCATCAATTTTTGTTTAAATAATAAACAAGACACTGAGAGCTGCATGGTTTAACTCATATTCCTGTTTTTTTTAGTGATTTTAGGAGGGTGTCTCACTTGGATAACTGACATCCAGGAAAAGAAAGGACTGAAAAACCTGTCCTTCTCTTAGACAAATTCTTTCTTAGAAATACACATTTTTATCTTCGTGCTTGTGTGTGTCACCTTAATTCCAAATTTTTCACTACAGAAAGTGAATTTCATGCTGAAATTTGAACACATTTTGAAGTTCTTCCTAACAAACCAAACCCTTGCCTTACTTTTTATGGCAGCTTAAAAATATCAAATATCTTTAAACCAGTGGGCTTTGTGCCCTGTTTGGACAGAAAGACAGAACACAGTTATTTCCCTACCTACAGTAGCTCCATCTATAATGCCCTGGTCCATGAGAAGGGCCAGGAGATGCTAATCCTAATTGAAATCAAATGACCCTCATCATTTAATTCAACAGGCCTGCATTATTACTCTGTATAATTGTAGTGTCTCAGTTGCAATCATAAACCTGGACATCAGTGTGCTTGGCAATGCACAAACAGGAGAGAAATACTATTTTTGTTTCCTTGGATTGCTATCTCCATGAAGAGCTATTGAGAGGATGTCATTTATAGGTATTTTCCCCAAATCCCTAGTTCATGAAAGCTGAACAAAACAGAAGTGATGGGTAACACCATAGATTTTGGTATAGAAGGCAGCATTTTGATCTTCACAGGCAGCAATTGAGGGAAAAAGGAAAACCCAGAGTTTACAATACTTGGAAGAATGGTGAAACTCCATCAAAGTTTGTTTGAATATACAAAATCAGACGCATTGAAAAAATAAAATGGAAGAAATTTGCAATATTCCAAGGCTGGTATTAATCCAACTATTTGCATTCCAATTGCAGTCAAGATGCAAGCTCTTTATTTGGTTTGGTAACACTTTATGGTCTACTTTGAGTTTTGGAGTAAGAAAGATTTTGGGGTAAGCAAAAATTTCCATAATTGCTACAAGAGTCAGTTTGATAGCCAGTTCTAAAAGCCCTTTATCTCAATTTAGAATATTTTAGAAAAACAGTAAAAATATTACATCATTTAGCTCTTCTAGGAACAATTTGTTTTAAAGACACTACTTTTATAGTACTAAAAATTAATGTCAGGAGAGTTGATTGACAGATAAGGTCTATTAATGACTTAATTTCTGAACTTTACTATTTATATTTACAGATTAAGGGTGTGAATTCTCAGTTTATTAATTGCCAGTTGGATCATTTCTTTGCAGCCTTGAGCTGTTTCACTTCAGTGAAAATATTTAATAGCCAATCTGTAGTGAACTTGAGTTTTCCCAATACTTTATTATGTTTACACACTGTATCACAGATTTCCTAATGTATTATTAGCATTACAAATTATTAAAACAAAATGACATTTTTTAAAATGAACAATACAGCGATTTCTCCTGCTGTTATCTCCTCTACTAACTAAGGTTCACCCCTTTCCTCTTCATCAGTATTTAATGAAGTTATCCATGCAGCCCCAGATCCCACACCTTGCAAGACCCTGCATGTGTTGATGCATATGCAAGGCTCGTGTAATTGGAGGATCAAGATATTCACAGGCAATGTTAATTCTGACATTTCTTCACCTTTAAAACCTTAGGAGCTATAATGCAGATTAAATACATTGAGTGTAATTTTTTCTCTTGTTTTTAAAGTATGAGTAGTGGTGAAAAAGAAAGAAAAAAACACTCAGAAATTCCATCATGGCATCATAATGAAACCTGCATGGGTCAGCAGCAGGAGGGCTGGCCCTTTTACAGCCAACCTACAGACCTTTGCCACTTCTTGCTAAAGGGACAACCGACAGCAGCAGGAACATTTTGTCATTTGTTACAGGAACTGTAACAAATGTAACTCTGGCTCATTTTTCCAGCAAGTTGTGCAGCAGCAGGTGTATATAACAGCAGAAGAGAAGCAAGATTAAGAAATCCATCCTCCTACCTCAACTTCACATCCCTCTCTCGAATTCTAGCTGTGCCAGTGGGCAATTGTTGCAGGCTCTTCCTTCTGCCCCACCCCAAATTTGAGCTCTTCTCACTGTTGCCTGTGCACAGGCAGAATTCTCTCCTGCCCACATGGCCCAGCAGAGGGATATTGAGGGCACAGGAGAGACTTCCTCTCTTTCTTAAAGTCTGTTCCAGGTCTTGGGTCATTGGACATTCTGAGAGTTCAACATCAATGTATTGGTCTCTGTCCTAGCAAAGAAATGAGCAGCTGCAACAGGTAAAAAGTAGAAAACCTATCAAACCCAAGTTCTTATACTGGCAATTGTCTGGAAACCTGAAAAACAAGGGGATCAACCACTCACCACAGAGAATGAGCCTGCAATTTTTCCCAGATACCTTCGATCCATGGCAGGTTACAAAACATAGAGATTGATGACTGCATATAACTCTGTGGCTGTTTGTTTGCTTCTTTCCCAAGAGACCTGAGATCCAGCAGTGCCTCACTCCTGTCTGCTCCATAGCTGAGAAGCAGCACTTGCAATCTGGGGTCCCCTTTTAGCCAAGAAATGACAGCCAGCTGGCCAATGTCACCAAGCCAACGGCTGGACCAGTTGGCCAGGCTGCACACATTTCTGAGTCAAGTCTGTTAATCAAACCACAACTGACACTGGTGGCTGAATGAAGGCTGTACTGAAATTAAATCATCAAAAACTAAAAGCTTAAAATACCTGCTTTTCCTAGTCTAGGGGGAGTGGATCTAAAGAAGTTCCTTCAGGACTTCATAGTCCCATTTAATTTGCTCTTAACCTCAATATTTAAAATAAGACACATTGAAAAGCAAAGATGCAAATGCCTTCACCAGATTCAAGAGGCTGAGCTCTGAAGAAAAACAGGAACATTAGGATAAAAATGTCTGAAAGATTTTGCATCTTTTGGCAAAGTATAGTCATATGTGCCTAAGATAAATCAACCTACAGAAGAATAACATGCAGACAACAAACCCCACTGTGTAGACAATATTTAGGCAACAGAACACAAATGAAGATGAGTACTACCAACAAGGAGGCTTAAAGAATGTTATCAGGATCCAGTAACTTTGTGTGAGGAATTGAAAAAAATCATTGTGTGGTACAGATGACTTCAGGAGACAGCATGGAATGCTGAGGTATGGTAGGGAAAAACAGAAGAAACTGAAGAGTTGAAAGGGACACTGCAGAGAGCAGAGGGTAGATTGGTGAGAGGGAAGCTGGAACTATGATTTATGGGGCTGGTACATCTCTGGGCTGACAGATTGACAACTCTTAAGTCCTATATTGAGCTTGACAGAGGAGAGGTCAACGGGCAGGAAGAAGCACTACCATCCCAACATTGAATAGGAGCAATCTGAGGCATCACAAGGCTACAAGGCAAGAACTGTAGAAGGATGAAAGTTGTTTCAAGGTACTTTATTTGTCTTACTGTTGCCTAAGGTCCCACCTAACTAAAGAGGCAACATTATGACCATTGAGATTATGTTCCTATGGAGTGCTCTCTGGCATCAGGGTGCTTTCCTCAAAATAATTTTGCAGTGTCAGCCTTGGACTGATTAAACACTGTAGCAATCACAAGCCAGAGTTCCTAGAGCTCACCAGGCTCCAGTGTTGTCCAGCACAAAATGACAAGAGGTTCTGATGGAGCCTGGAGTGCCACTCACAGTAAGTTATTTGACAGCCAGACCATCCTTTTTGCACAAATGTAAGACAAAATCCCAGTAAATGATACCAAGTGGCTCTCTAGAGACTTCCAGGTCAGCAGTGGGCTCAGAGACTACAACGGTTCCTAAAGAGGGAACTCTCTCTCTTTAGGAAAATAACTGACAGGAGATAGGCTGATAGAACTGATAGGAGATGTGCTGTTCTCCCATCAAGCAATGACTTTTTTCCTCACCTGGTTGCAAGTTTCAGAGCCATGCCTGGTACCCAGTTCACAGTGGGACACTTTACAGGGCTTTCTTCAGAGCCCAAGAAGTGCTGACCTGACTGACTGATAAAAATTCATCCGCAGCTTCCAGAGATCTGGGTGCAACACCACCGAGTTACAGTGCCAGCCTCAGAGGAGGCTTCAGCAGCCAAGCGCAGCTATGGGTTTTGCAGTGAGGAGTTCCCCTGAGCTATCAGCCCAGATCACTCAGGACAGTGGCTGGCTCTTCCTGCCGCCCAGGCTCCCTCGGCAGAAAGCGCCAGGTGACAGCGCTTCCTCAGCCGCTGCGGTTTGTGGCCTCCAGAGCCTCTGTTATCTGCCCCCTGCAGCCTCTCCTCTGACAGGAAGCTTCCCCAGAGTTTTCCATCACAGGAAATTTCCTGTGGGGAAGCACTCACTAGGTAAACAAAGAGTTCCTTGGTACAAAAGAAGAGTGAACGTGCATGCAGCTGTGAGGAAAAAACCAAATGCTGAAGCAGCAGAGGCAAGGGCACCAGGTCACAGTCCAAACCCTGTAGGGAGAACCAAGCTACCTGAGAGGCTTAGAAATTCCCAAGTGAGACTGTGGTCAAGTCTGGCTCACAAGGCTGAAGTTACAATGTCACAGTCAGGCTCTCTGACTTCTCTGAAGAGAGCCAGCTGTCACACTGAAGGCAGACCACAGCTTGGGCACCATTTCAGGGCCATTTTCTGTGGCACCCTCCCAGCAAGGTCAAGGACTGCTACAGGCAGGAGGCACACAACTGTTCCTACAGAGGAAGTTCTAAATGCAGTTAAGGATGAAGAGCCAAGTGTCCATATCAAGCTCACTCTGCCATCACCTACTAATGGGTTTGACACCCCCTGCATCACAAATTCCCTCTTGTATCAGACCTAATAATGCACTCTACATACTCTTACAAAAAATATATTTGTCTCCAGACTGGCCAGTTTCCCTTTTTATAAAATCTATGCTTCTGTGCTCTTTTTCTTTCTGTCCCCTACTCTTTCTGCCCTTGGAACTACACTCATTTCCTCCTATTATCCAGTTGTCTCTTCCCTTCTTTTTTACTATAGCATTTTATGTTAGCATCCTGTGCCCTCCCTTTTTTGTCTCATCACTCCTCTTTCCAGAAACAGATCCTCTGCTACCTGCAAGTGTTGTTTCAGAGGGCTGGGGAAAGAGATGCACATCTGCTAGAAGCAAAAATAAAGATCACTCAAAACAAAGGGTCTTCCATGGTGAAATTCAGGCAATCATCCCAAGTTTCTGGCATCACACAGATTTAATATATGTTGGACATGGGTTGTTTGGCCATTTGAACTTGCCTGGAAGTACCCACTGGAAGGAAAACTGCTGGAGAGAACAGGCTGACTAGCAATGTCTCATAAATCCCGAGAGGGACAGTGGGGTAAGAAGTGCAGGTACCATGGGCACATTTCATTGAAGAGGTCCCCTTCTAGCAGCATCACACTTTGAGATAGTACCATGTACACCAAGTAAGTCTAAGGTGGGCAGGAAGCATGGGAGTATGAACAGAGGTGACTTGAAATTCTGCACCATTCTTATTATCTTTGCTTTTGGTTTTGAGAGCAACCATCTGCAAACCCACTCTAATTTACCATTTGCTTGTGGATTCTTAAGTGTCTAGTTCAGGCTCTTCTGAGCTATGTGACTGCAAAAGGCAGTGCCAACTATTTTCCACCCTCTTCTGGTTAATTGCAGCTGTGGTAAAGGGACTTCTGCCAACAGGCCCACAATGCTCTGTTCCACAGGAAGTCCTAAGATCTCTTCCTGCACAGGAAATTTCCTGTGGTCCAACAGACATTCCTCTTGGCTTTTATCACTCACATACATTTGTTTTGGCAAATATCTGTTCTTAGGAACAACAAGAAACGGACAGAGAAAAAGCAAACACTGCCACAAAGAAGAAAAAAAGGGCAGCTATGGTTAGAGTAACAAGCATGACCAAATTAACCTCTGTCATGTGAAAAAATGTGCCACTAGAGCTGACTTGGAAGGTTTGCTACCTTAGACATTATTCAGAAATAAAATCCATTTGATATACACAGATACAATGTTTTTTAAGATTTCACACACAGGTTTTCTTTGCCTTTTAAAACATCTGACTGATGTATTTTCCTAAAATGTGCTAGGCAGTGTAAAAAATTCTGGAGCTTCCCTCTCTTTGCAAACTTCATGTAATTATGGCCCTAGCTCTAATCTTACCACATCATTATCAGCAAAGTTAAGAGAAGGAAATGCTTAAAAAGAAAGGCTTTGGTTATATTTCACCAGACACACCCTCCGGCAAATCAAGGACTTTCCCAATACTAAATCATTCCTCGTAAGCACAAGAAAGTTATTATTTTAGAAAGGGAAGAGAATTCAGTTTCAATCTTGCAAGTTCTTAAAGCTATGAACCCCAGGAGACACTGGATAAGATTTTCAGATGCCCTTCCATGCTTTAAAATAAAAGTAAGGGCCTAGGGGAACTCCTAGAAATGCTCAAGAGAATAAGAGATCTAAATTGCATATACAACCCTGAAAAACCCAAAAGGCACCTTTTTGTTACCTTCATTCACCTAAGAAAAAAAGGCTAAGAGCAAAAGGTTCAGACTGGAGAATCTTTTTCCCTATGAGGACAGCCAAGTGCTGGGACAGGCTGTCTAGAGATGCGCAATCTCCATCTCTGGAGGTTTAAAAGACCCAACCTGACAAGGCACTAAGGGAGTCTGGTCTCAGAGCTGACCCTACTTTTAGCAGAAGGTTGAGTAGAGATATTACATGAATTACTCTGTGATCCTAAATCTCTCTGTAAATGCAACCCACTACCATTTAAGTTCTAATTAGACACTACTTGAGAGCATAGTTAGAGTTTACTATCCCAAATAAAAGACAGAATTTTTGTATGAACTTCAGAGAAAATAAAGGGGAATAGATGATATTCTGTCAACAAAGTTTTTCAAATAATTTATGATTCCAAACTGTTCTGAAACTCCCTTAGCAACTGCAGTCCCTTCAAGTGCTGTTCTCCCTACATCAGTCCCTTTTGCTAGGCTTATTTTATCCTGGCAGCAGACTAAGGAGAACAACAACAGTAGCCTCACATTCCTTCCTATAGGCTTTTCCTGGGGTTCATCAGCCTGCACACAGCAGAGAATCCCAGAAAAAATGAGGCTGGAAGGCATTTTAAGACATCCGCCAAGTCCAACTCCTGATCAAAACAGGGTCAACTACAGCAGGTTGCTCTGGGCCACATCCCCTTGGGTTTTGAGTATCTCTAAAGACAGGGACTCCAGAACCATTCTGAGTAGCCTGCTGCAGTGTTTGATCATGCTCCCACTAGAGGAGATTTTTTTCAGTGTAAATGAAATATTTTGTATTTCAGTTTGGGCCCATTATCTCTGTCTTCTTCATTTTTTCCCATAAAATATTTATACATACTGACAAGACACACCCAAGCACTCTCTTCTTGAGGGTAAATAGCTGTTGCTCTCACAGCCTCTCCTTTATATTAGATCCTCCAGTCCCTTAATAAACTTCATGGCTCTTCACTGGATTTCCTGCAGTATGCCCATTTCTTGCCTGTACTGGGGAGACCAGGAATGGGCAAAGCACTGCAGGTACAGACTTCCAGGGGCTGAGCAGAGGAAACATAGCCCCCCCTCTTTACCTGCTGGCAAGGCTCTGCCTAATGCATTGCAGGACTGGCCTATCTGGGAGACTAAGGTAGAAAAAATTATATATTTCTATGCCACCATCAGAAACATTATGTCCTACACTAGAACAGGTCAACCAAAAATTCAAACCTGCAGGTTCAGAGGCAAAGCTTTTCCTTTAGTTTTTAAGGAAAAAAGATCACTAAGAATTCAACTTCTTTTTTAGAGGTGATTTGCTTTAGAGGAGTTGTTTGCAAAAAAAGAAACAAAAAAATCCCCAAAGCAATGAAAATACTTAAGAGCTAACCTTGGTGTGAGACAAAGCTTTGTTAGGAATCACCAGGGATGGAGTGATGGACTTATGCAGGTATGAGCACAGCACCCAGACTTCAGCAACCTTCCCATATCAGGGGGATGGCTGAAGCTTGCTCCTCAAACAGCCAATCCACAGCAGTAAGCAGAAGTGCCAGAATTAATCCAGCAGGTACTACAATAGATGTCTCCCACTTCCAAGGAAGGCAGCCTGACAGAGAGCTGTCCTACAGTATAGATTAAGCTGTGACACGAAGGACTGCCAGTTGGACACTTGTAGTGAGTTTAGTACTTACTTTTCTTCTGAACATCTAAAAATGTTCCGAATGTTTAGTGATCTATTTATTATACTTTGAGTATACAATTGCACCATTTCCTGGAATGTTTTGCTCTCTGGACCAGATAATTTGTTATGTTGAAAGTGCCAATGTTACACCCTGTCCAGTAAAAGTCATTACCCTTACGCAGTTTGAAAAATCTGCTGTGGGCATTGTACAATCCATAGAGAACTTGGAATTTTATACACAGACTGTTTGTACATATGGAAGTACCCAGGGTTGGTTTCCACTTAGGATTCCAAGATTTTTAGGACATTTAGATTAGTATTGGAATTTTAATTTTCCCCATTACACCTTCCTAAAAATGTGCCTGACTTCTCACTATTTCCATTCTTCTAGCTTTCAGACACTATTTCCTCATTGGGAGAGGAAGATGGGGAGCTGCCATTCTCAGACAGTGAGACATAAAAGCACTGAAATTTAAACACATGCTAAAACACACCCATCTCCAAGTAAATACAAAGAGAAATCTAGTGCAAAGTGGCACAGGATGACTGTAGTTTTTGAAGAAAATATAGTACATAGCATAAGGAAAAAATACATCAGGTAGCCAAGACAACAACTGGTTATTTGATCAGGATCCATCTTCTAAAACAGCAACAAATTTCTGCAAATCACCAGCAGCTGACAAAGCAGATGTAGACACTGTAGTGTGTGTACACTGAATGACCTCATGAATTTCATCAGCAGCCACAGGTGTGAACTAAAAACATGGATGCATTAGGTGCATATCTTATCTCACAGACTAAAATGGGCTGACTGAATTGAGACCTGCTGTGATCTACATCACAACAAAATCCTTCTCACTTATTTATCAGCTGTTGATAAATACTCGTGCCAGACAATCAATAAGCAGAAAGAATTATTGATGTGGTGACCTCATTCAGCACCTTATTCCTGTTTCAGAAAAAACAAACCTCATGCTTAGAACGAAGACCTAATGGTCAAAAGCAAAAGACTAAAAACCCTAAGTATTTCTCAGCACAGCCCCTGAGTTGAAAGACAGAACAGAAACTGAGACATAATGAAGTGTGCTTAGAGCTGTGAGCAGCGGTCATGTTGCAAGAAGCTCTTTGAGAGGGGAGCCCAGTAAATCCTAGGAGATCACACCCTGCAACCACCAAAATGTGCCTCCTAAGGAAACCACCAGGAAGCAGAGCTGATAGGAGCAAAATACTACAGCTTTTTTCCTTCTCTGTTCATAACTGCATTTTGCTAAGTTAAAAGCCATAGCACCCCTCATTCATGTGGCAGAAACTTGGGTGAGTTTGACTTTAAACAGGTGAGCAGCACCAAGGATATGAACTCCTGATGTTTGGGCAAGCTCCCTTTGAGAAGTTGCAGAGGACATTCCCTGTGCTATCTAGCTGTGTGGTATCTGCCTCTGCATCCACCTGAGAGGGACGTGACAATATTCACATGGTGTCATCAGCAAAAGTCAAAACATAGTGTCTCAATGTTCAAAGTTAAACATGCCCTTGCACATGCAAAACCCACTCATACATGCACCAACCAATATTTTTATAATGCAATGAAACAAGGAGCTTGCCTTAATAAAGCAATGGTTTTCCTGCAGTACACTCTAAAAAAAATTTAAAAGCAGATATTGGATTATTAAATCATAAAACAAATCACTGATACAGAGTTTATTACCACTTGACTTCTTTTGATTCATATCAGCCTTCTAAAAAGGTGAAGTCTTATTCTTCTGAGGGATACCCTTACAGGTGCAGAGATAAGGTGGAAGGCTTTTGCAGGAGCACAGCAGCAGGTGATTGAAACACTCCTCAAGGGACCTTGTTCAGTTGTGCTTATTCTAATTTTCCTTGGGATGACCACAGCTTTTGTGATTTTCAGATTAAAAGTATTTCAGAAATGGGGGAGAGGAAATTATGAAGGCTCAGGGTTTTTGCAAGAGATATGATACAGCCTCACTAGTTTTCTCTTTGTCCTGTATCTATATGGAATTTACAATTTAATACCAAGTTCCTATGAGAGGACAATGAACCACAGTCAGTGTGTTCTGGGAGACATTCAGACAAAAACTGAAGGAGCCTTGGCACATGTGAACATGTTTACAGGATTTCTCTCTGCCTCATACATCCTTTTAAAGCTGAAAACTGTGCCTTGCCAGGAAACAAACTTCAGGAAAAATTGCTTCCTTGTCCTTTTTTTCCCCCCGGCTGCTCTTACATTTCAGGAGTAGAGGCTTCATTCCCATAAATCAGCCATTATAAAAACAAAAGGAAAAAACCACCATAACCAGTTAAGTACTACTATCAGGCTGCAGGGAATGTCTTTTCACTGCTTTGGAGAACACAGATGAGGATTACTGGATTCTGCATCTTGCACTATTGGCCCCACCTGTGGCCTAGGCAGCCTGGCTGAAACTCAGATGCAGCATCACAAGACTGTGTTTGACTGGGACCCTGTGCATGTTAGCTTAACCAGAGTAGAGCTGGCTTGGGGAAACCCCCAGGAGTGCTGTGAACAAGCATTTCAAAAGGCTATTTACCTGTACCTCAGGCCAGAGTTTTATGAGCACTTTAGGTAATTTTAAAGTTTCACTGTCACAATAAATTAGTCCTACCTACTCCCATCTCGTGTTCCAGTTTTCACACAGCTCCCCTGAAACTTCTTAGTGTTCAGGTAGCTGTACAAACACTCAGATCAAGGAAATTAGCCAGGTAAAAGAACCAAAACCTGACTGTTTTCTCACAACATTAGTTTTAACCCAGAGGAATTTCTCAGTCTGAATATTCGAGCAACAGAAATAAATTTTGCCAGCAGCCAGCATGCTGGTGAGAATATCAGCCAGAGCAGCAGAAAGGCAGGACTGGCATTTTCAGCAGGGTTATTACATGACCCTGGTTTACTGTATTGGGTGAAACTGGAGCCTCCATTTTCCTTTCTCCAAAATGGACAATGGTTATTAATAACATTAACATCCCCTTCCTCTGGAGGAACTTTAAAAGTTTGGAAAGTCTCTCAGCAAAAATGGTATTTCAGGATCTTGGTGTGAAAGCATCATGATAATAGATACACTTACACTTGTCAGCAGCTAAACCAAGGGCTACATTAATAAACAATCCCCAGTGAATGATACTTTGGTCAAAGGCACAGAATACTACCAAGGCTTTCATATTGCCTCTAGGCCAGGTATAGACAATTAGCATGTTGTCAAGGTCTTCCACTCCTTAAACCTGTGAAAATACATCCAATACATTGCCTTCAGCATACCAAATAATTTATTCATAAAAGAGACTTAATCTCTTAATGGTTATTTGCTGAAGAGCATCGTGCTGCGTTCAAGTGAATTATAATAGCTGATGGTTGGAATCCTTGTACATGTTTTGTTATTATTGTTTTACTGATGATTAAAGTCCTAACTGTGAAGGAAATGCCAGGGGGTGAAGTGACTGACAAAATGTTGAGTTTTCTAGTTTTTTAATTTGTTCAGTTGACAAGTGGATTTTTCTTGGCTTCCCTCCCCCTTCTGATGCTGTACCATCCAGTTAAGCTTTCTCTATCACTATCCATGACATTTCTGTCTCAGTAGGGAAGTTAGTGCTTGGGAAAGCAGAAAGCACCAGCCACCAACAAAGTCTCTACTACGTAGACTAGAGAAGAGCCACTGTACATGGCTTTGCCTCACCCCTGGGGTAACCCTGAGACACAAAGGTCATTTTGAGCTTTGAGAAGCTGTTTTGCTCTCTGATTTCTCCACGCGTGGCAGATACACCTGAGCTCAGAGATACATCTATAGTTTGCTTAATGATAGGGGATGTATGTGCATGGACAGTTCTTCAAAGACAGGACAGATAATATCCATTCACTTAGCAGAAACCACTGAATCACCACCAAGCACAATCACTGCTGGTTTTTGGTAAACCAAAACTCGTCATGCTCCTTTGACCCAGCCTGTCCTCCCTTTTCACTGGCCCGTTTCCCTCCATTTTTCCCCTCAGCCTATTCTGCGACTGAAATAAAAATTGATGTTTAGTGGGTGTTTAATGGATGCTGCATGGCTTTCATACATGTGTTTTGAAGAAGTGAAGAGGGTGTGGAGAAGTGAAGATGTGTGAAGAAAGACTACACCAATAAGGGCAGAACTAAAAAAGTTTAAAAAACCCAAAACACAACAAACAGGAGACATAAGACATAATGAACTGTTGGGGGTTGAGTGTTTTTCTGTTACTGTGTCAATTGAAAGAATTTTTCCCATTATCATGCCAATGGAGCTGGCCGGGCTACACCCAGGGTCCCTGATGGGTCCAGACAAAGGGGGTGGGTGGGAACAGCTCCCGGAGGGGCCTCTGAGGCTTCCGGGAGGGCACTCGCGTTTCTGGCGAGCTGGGAGGAGGACGCCTGGGATCGTTCAGCCACGCGGCCGAGCACAGCAGAGCCAGACCCTCTGCGATCACCTGCCCTGCATCTGCCCCGTTCCAGCCTCCTGCCTCTGCGGACACAGCTGATCCCCCGGACACACACGGTGAGCGAGGAGCCGCCGCTGCAGCCCGTTCCCGCCCGGGACCGGCGTGGACGCTGCCGCCCCTCCCCCCTCCCTCCTGCCTCCGTTCCCGCCTGCCCTTGGCAGATCCGGGCTGTGGACTAAGCACAGAGACAGCGTGCTTGCATCTAAAGGGACTGACACCGAGTTATCTGTTTCGTTCTGTTAGCAATTTTAACTGTTATTGTTCTCTGCTTGTACAGTTAGATATATTAGTAAAAGAGCTGTTATTCCCACCCCCTTATCTCTGCCTCAGAGTCCTTGATTCAAACAATCATAATACTTGGGGGGGGAGTGGAACCAAAGTCTCTATTCCAAAGGGAAACTTCTGCCTTTACTGGCAGACACCTGTCCTTTCAAATCAGGACATGAGCCTAATCTTAAAAACATTTCAATTCTGGTATGTTTGAGGATATGGGAAGAGAGGGAAGAAAGTTGTTGGAACAGATTTATGTATCACAACCAGACCTTACATAGCTGAAGTTGTTCAGTGTCTCTGTTGGTGGCTGCATGAGAGGCTGAGAGTCAGAGGACATTGATCACCTCACTGGAACAATTTCTCTAGTGCAGCCTGGGATTCCCTCATCTGTCTTCTTTATTATCTCTGCAAAGACTCTTGTTTCAGTAACTTGTTTGTCTCACAACAAGCATGGAATGTGATAAAGCAGAATCCAGTCCAGAACAAGAATCTGGTCACAGCCACACAAGTAATAGACTGAGCTTCACAATTTTCTTTATCATTAAGAACACCAGACAGCCTCATGTGAAAGAACTGACTGGAAATGCTGGCTCTGAACCAACCCCAGCAACACTGTTTGTTTTCTAAAGCTCTCAAAGACACCTGGACTATGAGGAGCTTATGCCCTCCACTTATTGCTTATTTAAAATGAAAATTTTAAATTTTCATGCATTGCTGCGCTAATTTTGTTGAGTCTCACTTAAAATAATCAGACTGCTCTCAATCAGCAACAACATTAAGTCTTTCCTAACTCACCCCTTAATAGCTGCTGACACCTCTGTGGCACTGCCAAGGAGCATGTTTTTTCAAAGACAGCTACTGTCTTTTAATAGGCACCTCTATATATTTACATAGTTAGTAGTCATCTTCATATTTACCTGGAAAGTAAATAGTTGGAAATCTATGACTGACAGAAACCACCCAAGTCAATGAAACACCAGGAATGTGAAATACTTCCCTTTTGTGTTACACATAAGTGTAACATGTGCCAAGGCCTTTAAAATAAGACAAAGGTAAATAAATACCAGTACTGGTCTCAAATACTGAAGCTTAATTCTCTTTTCCTTTTAGACAAGTTTTGCACTGCTGTAGATCCTTCTGAAATGGTACCAGGAGGATCAAAAACCCCCTTTGCATTAAACTGTCAAATCAGTGCCTCTTAAAATGAATTAAGATTACATTGCCTCTCATACTACAGGGAACACCATAGAAAATCTGCAGTTATCTCTATGTGCTTGAAGAGGAACACAGCAAAATTCCACAGAGGAAGATGTCAGAGCTACTCTTTCTGAAGTTCCCAGTACGTGTATTCAAACACTGGAAGTGAAAAACCAAGCCAACAAGTTTTGCTCAGACTAGTAGCAACAGAAATCTTTTCCAGAATTAAGGTGTCAACAGCACATTCAAAGTCCTGATAACTACAAATGAAGAAACATGTCTCCAGCTCATGTTTTGTTCATTCTCTGTGCTCTTTCGAGTTACTGTTGTGTGCTACAGGCTTTCCACCCATCCAGTGCTGACTTCAGATATGCACACGTGCTGGGAAAAGGCATTATGGGGCTCCAGCTTTTCTCAGCATTGCTCAGGACAAAGGCATGTTGCTGCATTCAGTCACCCTTCCTCAAACAGTCTTTAAAGGCAAGCCTGTTAGATAAACTTCTATCTGTCAATGCCTTTTGACCCATTTTCCCTATTCTTCCATCCTCTTCAGACAGACTTATTGCTTAAACCCCTGGAATAATGGATATAAGCACCTTTCATTGGTAGATTTAAACATATTTTTCCAGAAATTGATGTGTTTATCCTTGCAAAGGACCTTCTTCTAAGTAGGAAAAGTAAGGAGCATCACGCAATAAATTGTCACAGCCAGTAAAAGATTGCAGAAGGCTTGACAACCTGTAGATCATTAAATACAGCAAATGGGACAGCTCTTTACCAATAATGCAAGCCTTGGGCAAACTCATGTAAGTGAAGAATGACACGTAAACTCTCTGTTTGACAGTCAGATAAAGAAACCACATCCCTCATTCTGCTGAGGAGTCTCAGCAGTTGATAATCACCCAATAAAATATAAGAGTATATTGATTCATTTATATTCATTGACTAAATCTTCAGAAAAATCAACTACTTCTGCTGGAATAATGTGTTTTGCACACATTTGCAAGTCACATGATGCCAAATATGCCAGTTTTCTATCCCAGTGCAGGTAGCCTATGTCTGGATCCCTGTTTTTCTTTTTTCACAGAGCAGACCAAAGGTCTCCTGTGTACACTCCACTCTTGGTTTCACAGAAAGCACCTCTGTAGTTCCTCACATAATCCTTTTGCTCATATCAACTCACTCTCCTTCTCTCACATCATCTCAGACTGAACTCTAATCCCTTCCACAAATACACACACCTTCAGTCTGCATGGGACACAGGGTTATACACATGGGACACAAGTTATAACCATAGGAAAGTCAATAAATTTCAGGTTTTGCACACATCTTAGGCACTCTCATAATCCTTGACTTGGAAAACTCCACTGAGAACTCCAGATTCACATGAGCAGCACATAGGGTTTTAAGGCCACCAGGTTTAAAAGAGACCCCTAAGTGGATCTGTAGGAAACTGGAGAATGGTTGACTGGTTCAAGACTGGATGAGGTGCTGAGTTGAACTTTGCAGAGTGCCTCGCTCTTGTCTGGATGTTTTAAAATTTACCAAGTACCTTATTCTATTTAAATGCTTTAAAGTTCACAAGCAAAACTTGTTACTGAGCCTCCTGAGAATCTGGCTGTTTCTCCTGTGCACTGCTGGTATATCCAAGTATCTTCCCCGAAAAACATCCAGCAGGCTGGGGCACTAGAGGATCATCCTTCAGAAAGCATACCCAAAGTGAATCCTCTCTACACTAATGCTGTTTAAAATACTACCAGCTCCATCAGCTCCTCAGACTGCTCCAGCCATTAATCCTGCTGGACGATTCTTCTGGAATCTCACTCTTCCAACAGCTACACATCTGACATACCCCAGATCAATATGCCCATGGCCATTACTGGTTTTAGTTTTCACCCATGCAAACACAGAGGTTTATGGTAGGACTCAAAGACCAGCTGTGGGTCCTACCACAGAGGTTAGTACTGGATTTTTACTTACCTTAATCACTTAATTATCTCAATTTCTGTAATAGCTACAATAGACAAGCACTCTTGTAATAATGGAAGCTATAGCACTGAAAGACAAAAAAGGTATTCTGCCCTTACAGGCATAACAGGGCCTGAGGTGAATTTACAGAGTGGAAACACCAGTAAAACAATACAGCCTAGTAGTTCATTTATGAGAGAGTACCTAGGGTATACTCTGGTGGGCTTAAGGTTTCTAGGTAAGAATATGATGTTATTTAAGCACAGCACATTGCTGAAAACTGAAATGTACATCATTGCTGGGCTGGTGCCTGCATTCCACCTTTCACAGAAATATTTGCGGTGGAGTTGGATATTCTTACTATATCCCAGAGTAGCTGCTGTCACAGGTCATATAGGATTGATCCTATGAAGGACAAAGGAAAATCTTTAAAGCACTAGGAAACACTTTAGACTTCCACTGCACAGCTTCAGCACCAATAGCAGCACTGTGAGTATCTTCCCTTAGCGATACTTCTCTGACTGAATGGTAATTCTCAGGCAGCAGCCCTCCAAACAAACCCTGTGGTTTGGCACTGCACACACACACTTAGCTAGGTACTATTCATACCCTCCTGTGTGTTAAGTCAATGAACAGGGAAGAAGAAAGGTGTATTTATTCTCTCAGTTCCAACAGCTACAGAGAATGCACAGCCCTTCAATGCTAATGCATCAGTACTCATGTTTATTTAATAACTAAGATTGTTTCTTGAAATTGTGCAATTCAGCCCATGGAAATTTCCTTGTTTGCATAATTCTGTCATGTTAATGTTGTTGTCGTTAAACTCAAAACAAAATGTTGCACTATGACAATTTTGAAACTAAAAAATCTCTTATGGTATTAGTAGGAGGAGCATATTTTTATGGTTTTCTGGTATTTAATTTTTTTTGGAGGGGGATTTAAGTTGACTTCCAGTAAGGCCTGGAGGTTATTTTAAGTTGAACAAATTGCAGTCACAAGTCATGCTCTTCTGAGCATAAGCACACAATTCCCAGAGTCTTAGACATAACAAGTAAAATGAAGTTCTGGCTCATCTGCTCCCAGATTTCCTGGACACTAGCTTAACACATACTAGAAAAACCTGAATTAGTAGCGATGAAGTACAGAAGGTCTATCCTATCTACAGCTTTTCCTTTTTCTGACCAGAATTTCTCATACAAAACTCCACCCTTAACCCCTGGATAGAGCTCTCTGCAGGTTGCTGCTCACCAGCAGACAAAGCATGATCCTCATTCTCATGGCAAATCCAACTCATCTACTGTCCTGCTTGTTGTGCCTCCTTTGTGCTTTTCTTTTTCCTCTCTGAATTTTAGGTTGCAGCATTAAGCTGCACACCCTCATTAATGGCAAACAACAGCAATCAGGCTTTGGATTTACTTATTATATCAGAACAGTTTAGTGTTTTCCAGCCAAGGCTATGAATCTGCAGCTGCTAATGCTGTACACAGGCCCACTGATGGTGGGTTAGAAAAGAAGGAACAAGGTAATGTCAATGACATCTGCTTTTAAAACATGGTTTCCTTTTCAAATAGTTAATAGAAAAGAGCTACTGCTAACTGGTGATTTTCATTAGTCAGTGGTACGTCACCAATGGCCTTTTCCAGGAAATGTGTAATTCAGGGCACTCCCTCAACTCATACTGGATTTAAAAATAATAGTTATTTTACATGACTAGCTTCCTTAGAAAGGAAATTTCCCTAAGAAAAATGGTCTCTCTTAGGTTTTCACAGGTATAAGCAATCTTAGTGTCAGTGTGAAGAGAGAGATCAAAACCTTATACCTGCTTCAAAAAAGCTAACTGCCCATCCTCAAAAACATTTAACCCAGACAGTTATGGTCACATTAGCCTAGCTAGGCAGAGCTGAATCTCTGACATGTGCAAAAGAGTCAAGAGAAGTGGAAGTGATTATGGTTTTGAGTCTGCTGAACTGAAAAAACATTCTGTAAAAAGGAAAAATATTTTCCTTTTCAAATTCTAGTTTGTGGATTTCAAAGAGTCTTCCAAACTACTTCTAAGAAGGCTTTAAAAGATAGTTGAAAAAGTAAACCTACTGTCAATACTCTTTGCTTAGTTAGACACTGGTTGCAACCTGTCATAAAAAAAAAAATTAAAGAATCATTGGAAAAAAAAGATGAAAATTATTAAAGACTATGAGGAGTTTGGCTTTACCTGTCTTATCTGTAACTTATGCTGAATTTTAATTCAGGTTTCACTGCCATGTTATCAATCCTCCAGTAAAATAAACTACATGGGGAGCCACATCTATTTTCACCCTTTCCCTCCAAGTAACATTTGTTCAAATACTGAGAAATTTCCTGGGAAAAATTATTACATCCTTCAGCAGTTAAGAAGTTAAACATTTTCATATACAGTCAAACATAATGATTGAAAATGCCTATATAGGGATTGTGCAAGAGAGGAAACTCATGTCCCTAATTTTCTCTTTCAACCTCCTGTGTTCTCCACGCCAATCACTTTCTCATGGGAAGCAAATGCAGCTGGTGTAGCCAGCCTCTGTTACCATGTTGAAATTCCATCACAGTGACTGTTTGGGCAACATACCAACCAGCATTGTTGCACACCTCATTCTCCCTTCCTCCAGATCCTCAAGAGATGAACCTATCTCAGCTCCCAGGACTGCCTGGAAAGCTTTATTTATTCTTAATTCAATAACTCTCTCAACACAAACATATAGATGCTTAGAGGAAGTAAAATACAGTTGTAGCATTTACATTTCTTTCCTGTTAACATTTCTTGCTGCAATGAATTTGTGACTGTAATTACACTGAGGTGAAAAAGGAAGCATTCCAAATGATCAGGACAAAATCCAGCTGGATAAAACACCAGTTACTGTCCTGACAACCTGCAACTCAGAACAGTAGAAGAATCCGAAGAACAGCTACTTGGAAATGATCTTTGGCTTTCCTATTCCTTCCCCAACTTCTCCAATACCAAACCTGCTGAGCTTTCACAAATATTGCATATATTTCATGCTGCACTGTAGGAGAAGCAAGGTTTAGCAAGAGAAATGCCCACAAATATTTGGTAGCAGACAAACATATAACAAAATGAACTGTTCTGGAGTAGGGACATGCACCATAGCCCAGCCTCCTAATTTTAAGCAGAAACACAGGCAACATGGAGGGACAGAGCTCAAGATAAGGCCCTAAAACAACATCTGCAAGAAAGCTGCATCCAACCTCATCTTTCCAGCCTTTCTTTTATTCTCAAAGACCTTGCATTGGTCTTCCATAGCTATTCCTATGACAGGAGTAATTGCCAACAACTTATTTAAACTTCATCACGGCTAGTTTTTAGCTGATTAGAGAAATCCCTATTGACCCACTAAGTGAAATGTAAGATTTCCCCCTTCTGGCACCCCAGCAAGAATGTCTACCAGGAATCTCTGAGCTTTCCACATGGAAGCAGGAACAATACCCTTAGAGATCAGTTGTGCAGTCATGATTTTCATGTCCCTTTTCTACCTCATTTCCTTCCAGCACTCTTTTGATATCATGCCAAGAACAAGCAGTGTGTGCGTTTAAAGCAATAAAAAAACAGCGCAAATTAAGTGTCCTCCCACCTACATTTTACTGGAACTCACTATCATTAAGTGATTGGACTGGCACCTGATTAACAATGCAAACCTCCATTACACACAAAACCCTGGTGAAACTGTTCTCTTTTATAAGCAGTTCACCCTTGTGCTCTCACTCAGATTTCCTCCTGGCATGGCTATAGCTGCCACCATAACATGATGCCACCTGGATCTTATTTCTGAGTAGATCAGAAGTAATTTTGTGTAAGTTTTGCTCAGAACAGAAAGGTGACACAAATGAGTCCTGTGTTGTCGGGGGAAGGGGGGAGGAAGATGAGAAAATGGGAGCTCACAGTTTGGAAAGGAGAGGTGACAAATCCCACAGATGCTTTAGGTTGTGTCAAGCACACAAAGAGAGAAGTGCACATCCCCCCAGCCTCAGAAGGCAATACAGAAAGTGCAGTGACATTTCTTTAGGTTGAGATTAGCTGATACATTAACAAGGACAAAAAGAGGAGTAACTTAGGCAAACAGCATGTAGCACATTGATTTTAATCATTAATTTAATGCTGTCAAGAGGTGGTGACAGCATAGAAGTTATTAGCCCAGTGTTTATCCACTTTGGGGTCCTTTGTATCTGACTTCTGATCTATGTGAACCACTTTTTCTAGTTTTTCTTCAGACAGGCCAAAACCTTGCTTTAAAAAATACAAACAGAACCTCAAATTATTTCACTAATTCATGGAAGAGCTAACTCCATCCCATGCATTTTTAGAAAAATTTCCCAAAAACTACAGCACTTATAATGAAATCATGTAGTGCTCTGCCAGTGATTTTAGGGTTTCAAAACTCCAAATAAACTCACTAAGCAATGGAGAGGGATAAGACCTCCTTGGAACAACAAGGCACATAACACACACCAATTCTGGGGAGTCCTGCAAAGAATTAAAACAGCTTTAATAGCCAGCCAAATGGGAGGCAGGAAATAAAGGCTTTCTCTCCAGGGAAAAAAGAAAATGCTGGTGCCGCACTTGTATCAGTGCACAGCAGATCGCTTTGTGGAACTAGGTGTTGTGGGCAGAATCACCCATCAAGTTTAGAGACAATACAGTTGAGACAAGGAAAGGTAACATGAAACTCTCACTTGTTTGTTACCCCTACCCTGGTGCCATCTGAAATCATATCCTCCATCTACAATGTAGGTACAATGTATTTGGCAGCCCCAGCAGTCTGATCAAAGCTCTTCACCCAGCCCAGCTGAGCTCACAGTATGGGCATCCCCTGGGGCACAGACACCCACAAGCACTCGCCTTCCCTTTTCCACAGATTGTGATGGGGCAGAGCAGGGAAATGGCATGAGCTGGTTGGTGCCTATTGAAAACAGCTTGAGCTCTCTGGCAATGCCCTCCCTCCATTGTGTCTTGACTGGGATGGAGCAAAGGTCCTTTTTTTCCTCTTATTTAACAGGAAAAAGTTATCTGCAACACTTCCTCCCAGATATTTTCATAACCACACCAGGACATTCCTTACAGGCACTGACTTAAACTATGAGGATATCCCAATTTCTACTTGCCACAATTGCATCAGCAGCAGTGGCACCCAGTTTTGAGGGCAGCTCCATGCTGTTTCTGTGACTTCCACCCAGGGCACTCACCCTGCTGGCCAGCACAGCAGGGCTTAAAACAGTGCTGGCTGCTCCATGGAGGAAGGAACACATTTAGCAAACATTCCCCAGCCTTATGCTCCTGTGCCTGTTGGTTAGAGGGGGCTGCAAAAGACAGAGGACAGTGAAGCAAATAGCAGGGGAGGGGAAAAGGAGGAGGAAAGGGAGACCTACGGGGAGGAAGGCTGGGGGGAAGGATATGGTCTACTATGGAGAATCCTGTCAGGATGCAATTTATTTTCATTTTGTGCAGGAGTATAATGGTGCACCGCCTGAGCTCTCTCAATAGCTGTTTTGAAGCGAACCAGGGTTGGTATGTCTTTAATTTATCATTTCATTATGAAACAGTTTCCCTTCCAAGAAGCCTTCAAGTCAGGAAGCTCTGTCTGCCCACACAGGAAATTCCTTTGCAGCAACTTCCCCAAAAAGGAAATTTCCCTCAGAAGTGAGCCCAGCTCATGCCTTTGAGCAGAGCTGTTTGAAGAGGCTCTGGCATGCGAGCCCTGCAAACACCCCTGCCTGCTTACAGCAGCCAGCACTGGGATCTGCAGCTCTGCCCTCACAGGGAAAAGCCCACTGCACCCAGCTCCCCTCTCCCCAGGGACGGCCAGCAGTGCTCCGAGGGCACAAGGCACTGATTTTTTACTAGAAAAAAAAATCTTGACAGAGGCACAGGACTCACAGAGCTGTGAAAGAGCAGAGGAAGGCGGGGAGCTGTAGAAAAGCTTTGCAAACTATTCTAATCTCCCATTGAAAATCAGGGGGAAAATTCTACACCCTTAGATCATCTGACGGTACGTCACACTGCACTCTGTCCCTTACATGTACCATGGGTTTAATTTAACGAGCTCGAAAACAAAGGAGAAGGGAGGGGAGGATATACAGCGGGAAGGGGGAGAACAACATTTACAAAAATGAATCTCACAGACATCTTGTGAATCACTAAGTGGGAGAGAGCCAAGAACATCCAGGCCAGAGTGAATAACGACATACGGTATTTTATGAAGCACCTTAGGAAAGGGGATACAGATCAGAAGCATTACCAGTCTTCCAGCTAGTTTTTAAATTTACTCTTTTAAATCACAAATAATACTGAATAACTACATTTAATGACTACACCCAAAACTCCAAACTGTTCTTTGGGGTAAGAGAAGAAGCAGAACTGAAATTTGTGTTACACACTTACATGGATGTGAGACAGGGCCATAAAAGGGGCACAGGTCAAACTGGATCTTGGACTGAACAACAGCAGAAAAATGAAAGCAAAATAACAGGGGTGACTACAATCCACCAGAGGCTATGGAGAGGGGCTCTCCACATTTTTCCCAGTTTCAACTTCAAAATTTGTTTTTCAAGCACTTGAAGCAAACCTGGTCCCTAAAGCCAAAGCTTCAGGAGGTGGCTGCCTGCCCTTCTCTCTCATTCACCCCCCCTTACCAGATAGCTTTGCCCTGTTCCCTCGCCAGCTAATTTACATTACTTTTTTTTTTCCTCTCTTGCTGCCCTTGGCATCACATTCAGAAATCCACTCAGCTGTTGTGTAAAGAGACTTTTGTCAGAATTGCTTAAAGGCAAATCCCCCCACTTAACTTCTTTTCTGTGGCCTCTAGCTGATGAGTTAGTTATCACCTAAAAGAGCCCTCTGGCGTAGCATATGCATACTGAATATATATCTGCTTGGATGGCATCCACACTACTGTCAAATCACTGGAGATGGTTATGACATGGGGAAAAATGCAAAAACTACCATACTAGAAAAGATCCTCAACCCATCTACCAAAACATCTAAAGCAGTTGATGTATAAGCAAAAAGTTTAAGGAATAAGGAAACATGAAGCAACCCCTACTATAATAGATATGACTTATCTCAGCCTCTGGTAGTCTGTGGTTTAAGGACATGATGAGCTGTGGTTGCACTCAGGCCACTGTTTCCATACTGACCACATGGCCTATCCCTCTCTCTGCAGGTTAATCTGGTTCCTTTTAGAGATCCATTCACACCTTCAGCCCTGCAAACATTCCTGCAATGATTTCCTTCACACAGTGACACATCCACATTCTTGTTTCTTTTACAGATGTTGCCCAATGACTTATCTTGGATCTCTGGATTCACTGTTCTGTTAGGAATTGTGAAGAATCATTTCCTGGTCATCTTCTCCACACCAAGTATGATTTCATAGCCACATTACAACTTTCTCCCTGCAAACCTATTCACTTAAAAACCCACCTTTCCTTTAAACTGCAGGGTCTGGTTTCCCAGGAATGGGAGGACTGTTTTAACTAGGATCCCCTAGCACACGACCTAAAAATGACTATGTGGATAAGACCACCACACCCTGAGTGAGACAGTTTCAATAAATGCAAAGCATTAAGACACCTCCCTAGGAATTCATGAGCTTTAACAAGCCTGTGTCAGAACTTCAACTGCCTAATGATGTGGTGAAAAACTGTTGCTGCACAAATTTGAGTCGGGCAACTGATTTTTGACAAATATCTTTGCTTAACTCTACAGTCAAAGGACATTCACAGGTCTTACTATAAAAACACATTAAAAAGTCATGAGCTAGTCATACCAATAATTGTTTTCTGCTGAACTACCGCAACACCCTTCTGAATCAAATTTCCTTGCACTGTGGTCTCACGTGAAAAATTGAGAAAATTATCAAAATAAGAATAATTTACTTTCATCCCAATTCTGAATGGTGCTGGGAACAGTTAATTTAGTAGATGACCATAACTTCCAGTCATATTGACATGCAGGGCATTTTACTCATAGTGAAAATATCCATGCTCTTCCACTTGTTAGCATCTATTGAGGTGCAACTGTTGTGATGCCCAAATTATTTAAAGCATATGCACAATTCATACCTGACCAAGATACTGTTCTTTAAAACAAATTGTAATTTTACAGCCTGTTGTTGATGTTATACAGAACTATAAAACTGTGCAGAGAAAATGTTTCAGAGTGGGGCCAAGTCATTTCAGGATATAATTATCAGTGTGAGCTACCTTTATTCACAATAGATCAGAATACTCTGATTATTTCAGCTTCCAGACTGGTGCCAAGACTTTGTGGATTAGACTTCATATAGTACTCTTCAGGAAGTGGCTTATGGAGTGCATGCAGTAAGAAAGCATTAAAAACATCTGACTGAGCCTCATCTACAATTTTAAGCCAACTTGGAGATTTCACATGAATACTGCTGACTCTGTGCACTTGATCCAGTAAAAACAGACTGAAAGACCCCTTTAAACCTAGGCCTCTAGACTCAAACACAGCCTAACCCTCTTGTGTTGCTTGTTGCTAATGAGATGTGGAGGGGACAGCAATTCTGAGCCTGCTTAGCAACTCCTGTGACACAAAAGGCATCATCCACCATCTTCTGCACCCATTTTTTGTTTCATTATAGGCAGTTATTTTACAACTCTGCCTAAAAGAAATGGTTGTGACACAATCTAAGTGCTAATTAGCTTCAAAAGAAAAATGAAAAGTTAGTCTCTCTGAATAAAACCTAAGTACTCAAGAAAGTCTTCCTTCCACGGGATCTAAATATGTACATGCACATGGAGATACATGTGTCAGATTTTTAAAAAAATAATCAAAACTTCTCAGCCTTAAAATAAATGTTGATTGTTTGACTCTTGTCTGAGTTCCAGTGGAGTTCTTGTGCACACACGTTCTCACTGAAAATGATGGAGCACCAGAAAGGCCATGCGTGAGAAGCTGTGTTCTGAGGGTTATTCAGGACTAGATAGATTCTCCCAGAACTCTCTCAAGAAAATCATAATTATGGAGAAGTCACCATAACACTACAGATCCGACCTATTTAAAAGACATCTGGATTTACTTCTGGGTGTTCTGTTGAACTGAATCGGCGCCAACCCTTCTGAGATTCAGCATTGCAATTGCACACACTGATAATGGAGTGGCAGGAGGCCAGCTGCAAATACTGACTCCTAGAACAGCCCAGCTGCTCCAGGTCTGCCCATCACAAACACAGCTCAGCTCACTATCACTGTCATCTCTGCTGTCACTCCCAGCTCCTCTGCTTGTTTTTCATTCTGCGTGGTTTTAAAATGGGGTATAAAAATTGAAGATCTATACCAAGATCTATAAATGTTCCAGCTCTTACAGACATTCAGTGCTATGCCTTGTTTCTACTTTGCTGAACTCTAAGGCTTCAAATCCCGCAGTAAACCTTCTACTGCATGTGACTAGTTCACCACCACTCCACACCACACACTGCATCCCTGTAACAAAGTGGAAGTAGAGAATGACTGAGTTGGTTATGCTCACTTTCAACAAGTGAAAAACCACCAAGCAAGCTGTAGAGCAGTGATGAGGCAAGCCCCCTGCATTTAAAAACAATATTTGTCACCACTGACTATTAGTATTTAAAGAGCAGTAAAAATACCCAAACCTCTAATAAAAAGATCAAGGTGCTTTGAACAATTACATACCTGGCAACACAGTAATGACTACCCAGAGTAATGAAGCTAAAAGCCCAGAGGTAGTAAGACTACTAAGGAAGTTTCCAGGGAAGGGAGATACAAAGAAGTATAACACAGAAAAATAAAAAAATTTAAAAAAAGGAACAAAGAAGTATTTTGTACAGAGGGTTTTTCTGACAAAACGCCTTCACTGAATCATGGAGAGGAAGCGAAAGCCAGCAAAGAAGTTAAAAATTGAAGGAGACAGATTGCTTGGAAGAAATCAGAACAAAAGAGCAAGTAGGAAGGAGGAACTTACACACATAAAGGGAGATTTCCCCTACTAGGAAATACACAAGGACCCACTCAAGTGGCAGAACTGAAATGAGTAATTGGTTTGTGGACCAGCATGGACTGGGGCTACTTCCTTCTGCACTACCAAGAAGGAGGAAGTAGAAAGGGAGAAATTCTCCGTATTGCACAAACCAAACAGGCACAGTCATTGTTTCATCTCTCTTCCCCCAAACATTAGCCAAGTAAGTAGAGGCACAGTGCAAGCTGATAAATTTACTCACACATTCTGGATAAAACTGAGGGAATTGCTGGAGACAGTGACACAACACCTATTCATTGCAGCAAGTCCAGTAGGTCACTTCTCACACCTAGTGCTTTGGCTCAACAAACCACGGCTGGCTCAGCCCCAACATTTTCACCCAGGACTTGTGCAATTTTGTTCCTGAGGGTCAAGCCCTGGTTATGTTTTCTGAACCCTCCTGCTTTTCCACCACCACTTCTGTTGCTGGTGTCCAGGGTGGCCAAACCCTGCACTCTGGAGTCTGTACAGAGGGAGGGTATAAATATCACAGAATCTCTCTGCTGGCTTGAGTTGATGGAAATGTTCTTTAAAGCTCAGCATCAAAGGATTCACTTTATAAGCTGCAAGCCTTGGTTCTTGTGCCAGCAGCAAGTTCTCCCCATAATTAATTAATGCTGTATTAATTGTGCATGTTCCACAGGCCTGTTGAGGAGGTGTGGCAAGGCCTGCACACACATATCAACCTTTCTGGTGCAGCCAAGAGAGGAGCACAGGAGATGGGAGGTAAAACCCCTGCGGGTGCCTACAAATGAATACTGTGTAAAGCACTGTGCTCAGGGGCTATGGAGGGGCACGTGCTGAGCCCTGCAGTGTCATTCCAGCAAACATGGAGTGAGACAGGCACAGGGGAGATCTGCCACCAGCTGCACCCTTGTGCAATCCACTCGGCTCCAGGCCAGCTGTGAGTGCTGTCAGCAGCCAAGAGGAGAAGCCCATGGCAGCCGAGTGCCCTCACGGGCAGGACTTGGCCACAAGTCACAAGATCCTGTGAAATGGCTGGAAGCAGAGGCGGAGGAGGAAAAGGGGGATTATTGCAGCTGGTCTCTGCTGTGCTGGGTCCCAGGTCTCTGCTGGCTGCCAGCACTGAGGAAGTGCCTTGCAGGGCTCTGGCCGTGGTTCAGCCAGCGCATCCACCTCACCCACTCCCCGGGAAAACCTGGGGGAGCTCAGGAACTAGTGGGAAAAGAGGATGACCCAGTCACCAACACCCCCAGTGACGATGCCCGTCCCCAGGATTTTGCTGGAGACCTCCATCCATCACAGCTATGGACCTGCCAGCCTGCACAGACCCTTCGCCGCTGCAGCACAGAAACTGGGGACTAAGGTCCAAGTGCTGCCCAAAATTGTATACAAAGCACTCATCCTCTATAAAACTCTCAAGGCAGTGGACATGTATATATTTTCAGCTGCAATCTGAATGGCTGCTACAGCCAGCTTGAAATCTAACTTGCAAAGACATTTTCACATTTGTTCTTGAAGAAAATTTATTCATCTCTATAAATTTTTGTGGGGGTAAATAATTATTTGTTTCTCTGAAGGTACTGTGTGTTTGAGGTTCACTTTTTAAAGAATTAAAAAAACCAGTACGGGCAAGGGAAAATTTTAGCAGAAGTCCAAAGTGAAAGGCATGAAATTAAAAATACATGAAACAAAACTGCAAAAAGGGGAAAGATAATGTAGAAAATTCAGAAGGTTTATAAACTATTTTCACAGAATTGTCTTAGCAACTTACTTTTAGAAAAAGTAAGTTAGAAATATTTAAAAACAGTAAATTAGAAAAAAGGAATTTAGGTCTAACCATGCATTTGCTACAGCATATCCACAGCAAACATGAAAAAAATGCAGTCGGAGATCATGCTACTTATTCTAGGACAACAAAGCATCTTAACAAACTATACACAGAGAAGCAGGGAAATATAAGCACAAAACAAAAGCATTAAGAATTCTGCATTAAGAAGGTAATTGTAGCAATGTATCTGAAGAGTCTACACCACAACCTGTACCAAGTGCACCAGTCAAATTATATTTAGCTGTTTCCCTACATTTTTTTTTTTTAGTTTAGACCAATGTTCATAACAGGTACAGTAGATAAACCATTTTTAGGTGTTTTTCTGCAGTCTATCAAACTTTCTAGAACTCTTCAGAACTACCAAAACAAATTGTGCTAAGTTAAAAGAGAAAAAACTAAAAAAATCAAAATTAAAAAACCCAAAATAAAGATAGGCAGTGATACTCTAAACTGCAACCAATCATTTTACCTACAAAGCTCGTACACAGCACATGGACAAGACAAAAACATCAATCAAAAAAAGCATAATCACGTAGACAGTAATTTTAAAATATATAAGTAAAATTAAAAGTAAACAATAAATCAGCTTCTGCATAATCATATTAATTTGGTGTCCAAAAGTTCTTCGTTCCTGCAGGTAATACTTTCCCTTCATGAGGGAGGCAAAACGCAATTTATGTTTACCATATACAAGGTGGGTTTTTTTTTTTTTTCTTTTACAGTGTAGTGAGAAGGATGAGCAGAAATAAGCAGATATCTAAACTCCACAAAATTAAATATCTAAATGCTTATCTGGAAAGCAAATGGATACCAAACCTAAGACTCTCACTGTACACTGTCCCTTTCCTTGTAGTTTGAAATAAAAGCTAAACAGATCTCCCTGCATTTTTTAAAAATAAAAAGGCAGCTATTTATAGCTGCATTTATTGGAGCCGTTTCCTTATCAGGAAGTACGTAGCTTGGAATTACTATCTGCCTGCATCGGAAATTCTTTCAGGGATACAAAAACCCAAAAAGGAAATTTCCCTTCAAAAATACTCTGTGGCTTTTTTTGCTGCTGGTGGGCATTTTAAAATAAAATGTCAGTGCTCTGACTAGCTCACAGCCCCTTTGGGATATTTATTCTGCAAACAAGAAGCTTTAAGATACCTATGAGAAACATTTAAAAAAATGCTCCTAGAAAACTTGAAGAGGGAGAATGCTGAGAACATAGCAAGAAAATAACTCTTTTTATCAGGATGCTGAGACAGTGCAAATTCATTACTACAGTATCTACCTCTGAAATAAGTGTGCTTCTACAGCTCTGAGCCCCTCCCAACTAAAGTCCTGTGGTTCAGTTCACATTCCCCCTGCACCCTCAGGGTAGAAGTGATGCATAGACCACAAGACAGTGAAACTACCACTCTTCCTTAGAGAGGAGATGGAAAAAGCACATACAGGGGTACCACAGCCTCCTGCATCTCAAAGCACCAGGACAGGACAGAGGCCATGCAGGACATGGGCAGAATAATGCTTTCCTGCAGGAGAGGTCCAGGGTCTCATAGCCCATGGGATCCAGTGCTACAAGCAAATCTGGACATGGGATAGTGTATCTCCAGCTACAAAAAATGCAGCATTAGCTCATTCAGTAAGCTCTCAGATCTGAAAACTTCCACTGTCTCCAAAGCAACCCCTATAACCAAGAATTTTGTCTTTTTTCTTCTTCTCCATTGGACTACAGAACACCCCATACTGTGCCTGTGGACTCTAAAGGCAGGAAGAACATATTGGTTAATCACTGGAAATGTTAATTTAATTTTTACTTGTCATAGTATAATTTAACATTTTCATTTTCTGTTCTGTATAATTGCCACAAAGCTACCTGACCATGCTGCCAGTGCAGAGCAGACATTTTCTTCAGTGGGATACAAGAGCATAGGCAGATCAAAACCAGAAAGGCATATGGAGTAAATAAAGCAGGGTACTTCAGGCTATTCCTGGGGTATGACTTCTATGCATAAAAACTCATGAGGGAAGGGTTTGAAGTTAAGCAAGTTTCCTAATACTTTGACTCTCAAAAGCCAATTAGTGGTGATTGTTTCTTAACTCACAACATCACCAACCATACGCCTATTAAACATAGAACTAACTCATAACATCTAGAACAAGAATCACTTCTACATTAATAGCACCATGACAGTGCTGCACAAAACATTTCACATAAGAAGTGAGCACATTCAAATTTATTCATCCCATGAAAGAAAGTGCACAAGCATTCCAAAAGGCTGGAATGCCTGATGCATTAAGTGCTCCACCCTCCCAAGAACCTCTGGAGAATGATACTGGAAAGAGGCTCTCTTGGCTGAGGTGTTGGACTGGGCCTCCAAATCTGGATGGAATCATTTTACCAAAAATGTTTTCAACAAACAAGAATCATTTAGTCCTTCTGCTCCAGCAGTAAAATGGGGAGATCTAAAAATGGCATAAAACCCCATTTAATGGCTATTTAACCAGGGTGCATTTGTTAAGCACCAGAAGGAATGCCAACACAGGAGAGGAAAGACAGAAAAGTACAGCTGAAGGAAATCCAGCTTCTCATAAAGGTATCATAAAGGGCACCAAATAATTGTTTTCTTTCTGTGTGTGCATACACATGACCTACCACATTAATTCCTGGGACCTCAAAGCTACAGCAGCTTTCTCCTTGGACACTATATACCCCTCTCAGTGCTGGACAGAGCTGTTCTCTCTCAAGAGGCAGCAGCTCATCTCTGTTAAAAGATCATGATGCTATGCTGTTTCTGCAGGGTTTTTTACCACACTTGTGCTTTGTTGCAAGGCTCTCACCACACAATGGTTTCTTATTGTGGAGTTGCTAGTCATGGTTTACACGCAGTTTCTCTTCTGTGTTTTCTTTAGCTGCATGGCTGTTTATGAATGCTGCATTCTTTGCATTCATTTTATTTCTTACAAAAAATAATCTTTAAAAGAGAGCATGGAAGCATTTATAATACAAATGAAAAATGAAACAGACATTTGGGATGGAAAGAGAAGAGCAAGCTAATTTTAGGTTCACTGATCTTGACAGTATCCCTTTAAGACAAAGCTAAAAATGTTTCAAACCCAGCAATACCATAAATGTCCTGCTGCTTTTGCTTATTCCTCTCCACACTTTCCAGGGGAATTCCACAAGGCATCAAGCTCGAATCCCATATTAAAGTGACATGGTTTCCTTTCCGCCCTGAACAGAGGTGAATGTGTATTTTGGAGGTTTAAAACCCTACAGTGAAGCTTTCCAAAAGGCTAAAAGACTGGCTTATACCACTGGGACTTCCCCACTGCGAGCTTTCCATATCCTGAAGCACAGGTCTCTTTGACCTCCCATGCCAAGACTGTTTTGCAAGTTCCCACAGAGGCAGGAAGGATCTTACCCCTCCACATGCTTCCACTGGGAACTGTCAGTGCAGGAAACTGCTGTTAACTCTGGGCAACAACCAGGCACATTGGGAAAAATAAAAACCACTTGATTCTATAATCTCTCAAGGAGCAAAAACCAGTTCACAGCAAGTGAGCTCCCTTTACAAGTTTTTTCACACTTAACCTGGATGCTTCTGCTGTAGCCACAGCCAGCAGTAAGGAGTTAACAGATTTGGGGTTCAACTCACCAGGTGTTTGCAAAAGTGACAAGAGAAGGGGCCCTGTGTCACTCCAGTGCAAACCCAGTGACAAGGAGGTTAGTTTTCTACAGGTGATGAATGAAGACCATGCCAGAAAAATGCAAAGCAGGATCTTCATCATCCAAAGGCCACAGTTTTCCCAATGATATCAGTAATGGGGTTTCACTCTTCCCAGTGCAACACAGTTCACATAAAATATTAGCATTTATATTGTGCCCAGCCATGGCACAAGAGTGACTCAGACTGGGCTTCCCACCCAAGTTCTCTGTTTGGATGATCTCTTTGAGGCTGACCTGAGACTCACTGTAAGAAACCCCTGGGATGCAGGGTGGAACAGATGAGTTCAATTCAGGTGAGCACCTGAGGGTGCCTGTGGAACACCTACCTTAGGTTAGAGGCAGGCATGACCAGTGCCTCCTCAACCCAAGATCTGCATCCTGGACACAGCTCAGAGTCCTGAAGGAACTTCACTGGGGCTAACCCAGGGAATAATCACTGAGCCTGACAGGATGGCTGGCTGGGATTTCCACACTCTAGTCAGTCTGTCAGTGGATTATTAACAGCTATAAACTGAAAGACCAGGAGGCACTGCTGGATGGACCCCTCTGCAAAGCTCACAATAAAAGTATGCAAGAATAGCCTATGGTAGAAGACAAAGATGCAACACCACGATTAACTACTGCAATAAGGTGTTAGCAAACAATGCCACTGCCAGGCTTCATTTTTTTCTTTTTTGTAGTGGGTTGGTATTGGTTGCCTGTAAGGTGAAAAGCAGATTAGGAGAAAAGGCAAGAGTAGCAAAAGGGAAGAACAAGGCTTAAGTGGCCATAATGTCAGAGAAGAGCAAAGAAAGGTCTAGGAGAAATCAAACATTTGAGAAAGAGGCCAGTCCAGGTCCCATGAAAATCAGTGGGAATTTAACCACTCATTTCAGCAGGACCAGGATTAGTCTCAGCCACTAATTTGACATTCTGGCCACCTCTCCCAGTCCCTTTGTCATATGAAGCTTTTATTTTTATTTTCCCTGTATGTGCGTCAGTCAGTTTTGTTCCACAAAGATCCTTCCAAAGCAAATATTTTTATTGCTTGCTGCTCTAAATGTGGCTTAGGGTAAAGGGCTTTTTTTCCCATCTCACTACATACTTTCAGTTCAGCACATTGAATATTCTAGTAACTAAACAACAGTAAGTTTAATGCTTCAAAGTGGCTTTCCAGCTGCTAGCCAAAATTGTAGAATAATTAACAGGTACCAAAGGATTAATAAAAGGAGTAGCATAATTAATAGACACCACACAGAAAAAAAAAAAGAATCCTTGGCAATCCTGAGAGCGTTGTTGTTTCCTCCTCCTTCTGTTAATTGTTTCCTGCATTCCTTTAATAAAAAAATAAAAAAAAAAAAAAAGAAAACTAGTGCCCTTAAAACACAAATTATACATATAAGCAACAATGTATGATCAGAAGAAAGAAACTGGCAACAAACTGCCTTCAGGTTTAATAAACGCCTTTGTTTAAAGAAACTGCCGGATTACCTGTCCTACCCTACTACTCATGTCCACACAGAACTTTATTCAGTATGTGGTACAGCTAAGATCACAAAGATGTCAAACCCATACAGAACCACTGCACTAGTTCCTACCAAATCAGAGTATCAATAATAAAAAATACCCATGCAGAAAAAATTCTATGAAACACTCGCTAAAAACCTAAAGGCCTTTAATACAATCTTAGCAGAAAACGAAACAAAATTCCTTTCTGTCCTTAATGAGGAAAGTAGAAGAGACCGTAACAACAAGGGAGAGACACAGATACTGAAATAAAAAATGTCATCTCACTAGCTGTATGTGACCAGGCCTGCATTCTATGAAGTTTATCCAAATCAGCTGTGACCTGGAACTTATCACACCCTGGAAAACCAAAGGCCAGAACCCAAGCCTACACTGGAAACAAAAAGCACTCAAATGATTTTACAAATAGGTCTTTAGCTTTCCCTACCACCACAAAAGTGAATGGAATCAAGACAACACTGCAGTCCCACAGTAAAAGTTCTCCCCTATGAGGTGATGCACATGCTGTGACATCTCGAGTGTATCATTGCACTCTGAACATCAGCGCAAACTGTGGCAGGTACAGGAAAAAAGGCAGCAACAAGAAAAATCAGTTGTTGCCAAGAATCATTTTGTGTGCACAGAAAACATATGCAGCATGTCTTACTTTGACAATGGGCTGCAGACATGTGAAGGATGCCAGCACTAAGGACAGAAGAAATACCTCAGAGGAACAAATTAACTCATTTTCATGTTTGCATCAATTGAAAACTCTGAAATCTTTGTCCATGAGATTGTCCACCCTAAACAAAAACACACATGTTCCCAAAACGCCCTGCAAAGATAAAAATCAAACTCTACAAATCAACATAAGTGTGCAAGGGGGAAGGATGTTGCACAGGATCAGAGCATGCAGCAAGTCTTCTCTCTCTTATTGACTAAGTTTTATATTGAAAAAGACAAAAGAAAACCATGGAGCCTGTAGCACACGTTTACAATTGTTATTTTAGCAGGCAAATCACCTTATTTTAATTTTGTGTATTACAACAAAGGAAAAAGCTGTTTTCTCCATAATTCAGAGCATATTAATAGACATGGGGAAGGGTTCTCATTTCCATCTCTTACATGCTGTATCCTCTGTCCAGTTTCAAAAACTTTTTACTACAAAGTATTGGCCACAACACAAAATAAGTAGCTAAAAACATTTTACTAGATGAGAGAAAGAATAAAATTAAATTTAAAAATTCCAGACCCTCACCACAAAACCCCACTAACTTTTTCTGAGGCAAAATGGAGTGTTTCCCCAGAGATAAGGGGCATGTGAATAGTTCCAGAGGACTTCCACCTATCTCTAAATTTTTCATTATTACAATACCTGTATTATTTTTCCAAACATGTAAGAGTCTTTGCATTCATGGGGTTTTTTCATTGTAAAGAGGGTGGATCTAAAACAAGCACCCAGAAAGCACCAAGATCAGCACCTTGTGTGCAAGCTGCACTTGCTTATCTTCAATCCTCAGTAAAAAATGTCCATTTTCCAAGCACTCTTACCTGACATCAGTGGAGTTTAGTGGAGATGATACACACTGCAAAACTACCATGGCAGATCCATCAGGGACAAAGAGCAACTATTTTCTAACTATATACACAAAATACAGAAAATGACATTGCACAGCTCCCCACTGATACTTTGTTGACAATGCCCCCAGTACTCTGCTCCTAGTGGATGTCAGGCAGACAAGTATGTCTAAAAGTATGGGTCAAAAATCCCTTACAGAGAAGTGCAGCACCAGAGAAAGGCATGTTTTATCCAGAAATTATTCCTACTATCCCAGAGATTTGAAGTTAAGACTGATTACATTGCATTTCTATACAATAGGCTGGCTAGGGAGAAAGCAGCTACTTCAAACATGAAAGGCTGTGTGAGAAGGGTGAAGTGCCTTCACATGACCCCAGAAAGAGGTGTTTCTCTATATAATTTTAGCTCTGTTGATCAAAAAGAAGAAAGGCTGAAGCAAGAGATGTCCACATTCCATCCTTCCAAAGTGCACCAGTCTCTGGATAAAATCAGTTCAGCCTACCTGAGGCTTATTTGCTCACTAAGCAGTGAGAAATAATTTATCACACCAAAGGAAATTGCTCTACTTACTGTTCTGATACTGCTGCTGCTGGTGCTCTCGGAGTGCTCTGGAACATTAGAAACAGTGAAATTTCTTATCAGAAGGCATAAAACTGCCTGAATCCAGAGAGTGCTCTACATGTTCCACATGAAACATTTGTCTCTAGGACTCTCTTTGGGTCAACTGCTCTTTTCAGCTGCACCTACTGCAAATGTACATGAAGATGTGTGAGTTGGGACTAAACTCTTGATTTTGTTGAACACCATCAAAATGTCATGGAAGCAGAAGGAGTGGAGGCCTGACAACCTATTGTGTGACAGCCTGTGTGTGAGAGGAAGAATTTGCCACATCTCCCTGTCACATTGAAATGAGTGAGGGCTGAAAGAAGTTATTATGCTCCACAGAAACAACAAAAAAAACCACAGGGATGGAACCAAACAAAATCTCAGACCCAGAAAAACCTCAGACTTTGCAGATCTAATCCCAACCTTCACACACAGCCTGAACAAAGAATTAGTTACTTTGCCTGACTTCTGAGACAGTTTGGATTTAAGATCAAAGCTGTACCTTGGACACATCTCTGAAAATAGACAAATAAACAAAAAATAAACGAGAGGAGTCTCTGCAGGACCTGAAAAACCCTGAAAAGTGAAAAAAAGAGGTATTAATACCTCTTAAAATCTCATGCTATGAAATCCAAAAGGAAGTGAGTTATATCTACACACTGTATTAGCAAAACTACTGGAATATCATCTTCATTTCTGTTGTCTTCACTTTAAGAAAGATGTCTAAAGTGGCAGACAGTTCACAGAGGTGATATAAACAGAATTTGAAATCTGAAAGCTTAACAGGAAGACTGACAGCCTTAAGAACCTCTTTTCCTATCCAGTTTAGCCAAGAAAAGGTTAAAAAGTGACTATCTAAAAGCACCTATATCAGGAGAAGTCTTTCGACAATATTTAGCAGGAAAGGCAATAATGAGATCTAATAGTTGAAAACTGAAGCTTGACTAATTCAAACTATAAATAGGGCACTTAAAAAAAAGGCAAATAAGGAGATAATTAAGCATTAAAAGAACATCTAGAGACCTTATATTCTCCTCATCACTTAAGTTGTTTTTTAAATGAAGAGCAGAAATCTTTCTGCACATATTGTTGCTCAGTTGCTGGACCTAAACACAGCAGTTACTGCTGAAGTTTTGCAACAAAAGTTATACCAGAGATTGTTTCAGAAATTCAGAATGGCTGCTTCTGGCCTAGCCATGAAGCTATGTACTTAAAGAATGGTTTTATCAGTGTTTGGGTCAACCAGTGTTGGTTGACAGCAGTATTTTGTGTCAATACTGACTGCATACTGAGCTACAAAATACTACACTGCCATTGACTACCATTAGTAAGGCTATGTAAATGTATTTCATGTTGTTTATTACCTCAGACACTAACTTTATGGAAGGCTATTTCACAAATATTTCAGGATTAATCATCTGTGCTTTTACACTGCAACAAGTCAGACTGGTGTGGAAATACTAAAGGGAAAGAAGCCTTGCAAGCTAAAAATGTGCCAACCAAAAGAACAGAAAAACCAAAACAAGAGTCAAGGTGAAAGGTTGGACCACATTCTAAAAATACTGTGAAAGAAGTCTTCACTGACAAGAAGCTTTATAGATTCAACACTATCCAGCAAGCTGGCTAGCTGATGGGAAGGAAGCAGGAACAATATGCACCACCACTTTTGCTATCAAGAGTCTGTGCCTCCCTGCTTTATGTATCTGCCAGACAAGCAGTAAGTAACTGCAAACCCAGCTGTGATTCTGCCTGTGGAGTGGACAGACAGCAGCTCCCACAGCAGAAGTAAACAGTACCAACTTCTGCAATGAGGAAGAAACCCAAAAGATGTGGAGATAAACAGTACCAGTAGGGAGGAGAACTGCTTCTGTGCTGGGTTATTTTGTGCCTGCTTTAGGCAAAGCACAGAAATGCCCTTAAGTGTGGCAGCCAAGTCCTCCCCAGGCCAGGGGAACAGCTGAGCAGCCACACACACACATGCAAGCCAGGCCTAGGAGCTCAAGGACACTCAGGCAGGGACCAGACATGGTCAGATACTCTGCAGCAGCAGCTCCCATTCTCACCAGGAAGCACAGAAAACTGGGCCACGCAGGACATGTGAGGCATGGCAAGTGACCGTGGGGCAGACTAACTCAGTGGCCAGCAAGGGAGTGAGCACAGGAATAAAGCAGAAATGCTTTAAACACAGTTTGCATCCAGAAAGGAGTATGTGTGAAAAACAGCTGAGGACAGGAATCAGAGTGTTTTGTGATAAACATGGACTTCCCCCTCTTCCCCCCGCCAAATCCCAAACCCGTTTTACAGAGGGCAAAGCACAAAGTTTTGTTTGCTTCTGGCCCTCTTGTCCATTGTTGCTTTAGTAGTCCAGGAATGTAACACCTGACAAAAGTTTACTTAAATCATCTTTATTTCCATCAGAACTGCTTCCCCTCCAAAAAGGAAAATTCCACTCTTGTCCCCATCCTAATTCACCTCTCACTGGCCAACAGCCCTTGGCCTTTCCTATTTGTCAAACTCATCTCAGCAAGGAAGTACCTGGCTCTCACCTCGCTCTCAGCTCGTTTATGCTCCAATGTCAGTGATATGTTCTTCCTCCTTTGCAGCATCCTTTTGTGCTCAGCTAGGTTCATTCCTCCTCCTTTCCCACTGCCTCTGGCAGCACTCATGCTCTACACTAGAGAGCCTGGGCATCATAACTATTTGAGACCCCTCAGAACCTGGAAACAGCCAAAGCATAAACAGATTCCACTTGCCACAGATGGTGAAACTCTGACCTTGTGCTGCAGAATGTAACTGAGCAATTCCAATAAAGTGGAAGGAAATACAGCACTTCCTGTCAAAAGAAGCCCTCCATATCTATGCCTGTCATGAGAAACAGGCCAAATGCTTGACAAGGGGTGCAGGAGACAGGAAGGGAGATTCAGTATATTATAATTTAAAAGTAATTTTCTTCAGTTAAAAACAATAGCCAGGAAAACCAAACCAGCTAAAGCTTATTGAAAAAAGAAAAAAAAGAAAAAAAAAAGGGTATAAAGCCAGGGACTTGCCTGGTCCTTTCCATAAAACCAGAAATAACTCCTCACCCTGCCCCACCCCCTCCTCAGTCCAAGAATTTAAGCAGCCTCGTGCTGACACTCACGCAGGTGTGCTGGCAATCTGATGGTGTCTTCCTCCATCCTGATCGCTTGAGGCACTGGGACATGTAGTGGTGACGAACTGTAATTTGGTACCGGGCTCACTGGAGGTGTGTACGAAATTCTTTCCTGCTGTTAAAAGAAAGTGGGGGCGGGGAGGGAGAGAAAGAGAGAGGACAACGTGAACTTTGGAACAGAGGTATGAAACCATGGCAGAGGAGGTGGATGTGGGTGGAAGGAAGGAAGTGTGTGCCTGGTGATGAGAGCAGCACTGGTGATGCACCAGCTGCCCAGGGAGCTCCAGAGCACACACAGAACACTGGTGGCCAGAGCTGCCTCCTGCTGCAGGGGGACCAAGCACCTTTTAGAGTGGCAGCATTAATTTTCAAAAGAGCCATGAAGTTTTCAAGGGTCTTCTCAGAAATTTGCCACGGGAGGATAGGGGAAGTGACATGCAAGTGGGGAGACTCCAAGGGTTTTATGTCAGTGAAAATCTGACATCAACTCCATGATATATGCATAAGTACCACTGAAGCGCCAAAACCACTTAATCTTACACTAACAAATCAGTCATGATCTGAACAAGCTAAGTGTTTAGCACTATACTCCTTCCTACCATTTTAAAGACATTAATCAGTAACTTTTGTCATTAGTGCAGAAAAACACATCACTAAAGACTACTCTATTTACCATCAAGTAACACAGTACTCCTGTTTTTACTAAACAAGTTACTGTTACCTTCTTTGAAGCAGTTCAACTTGCAACCAAATACAGTTAAACAGAGTCAAAAAGCCAACTTGTGAATGTTGTATTAGTTTCATAATTGTCACTGTTGAAAATGTCTGACGAGAAATCTAAGACTGAAACTTCATGTTATCTGATGAGAAAATGCTTTCATATTCTAAGCCCCAACATTGTACTCCAATCATGGAACAAAAAATACCCTTTTGTAAATAAACATAGACACAATTTTACAGGAACATAAAAAGATCCATTATCATATGCTTCCTGGAAGGTAATGCATGTAGTTCTCCAGAACCATGCTACTGACATGTAATGATGCCAGTGCAAACAGCATGGATTTACATCCCTGCATATACAGAAGCAGAAGGAGCTACTGTAATTTCTGAGCATTTGCAGGACAGTATGAGTGCAGCCTCTCACCCTGACCTTGATCTCTGGCAAACGGAAAAAACAAATTTGAAGCTGGACCAAAAGAAGGTAATTGCTTCCATGACAAACCACAGCATTATCACAGCCATGAGACAGGAAAATAGACTGAGGCTGATAGAGGCACATGCAGAATCTAATGTAAGCACCCTTGCTACAAAAGCGAAGGGGAGGTTTGCAAAAAACTCTGCAGGTGACATTCAAAAATAAAGGGAACACCTACAAAGTCTTGCAGCCACCACTTCAAAGCAAGCCCAGTTCATTCTTTTGCAAGGTACTGTTTGCTGTTCAGGAGCTCAGGCAGAACCAGAAGTTTAACCTCAACATCAGGAGTCCCAACACAACACCCTATAACACAAGGCAGAGAAGACTGACAGCATGAGAAAACAAACTACTACAGGTTTAGGCAGTGAGAAGACAGGCCTTTTTCACTCCACCATCACTTTGTTATTTCTACAAGCATGGCCCCTGTCTGTGGCTGTCAGCTCAGTATTTTTAAAGAGAAATTGTTCAGTTTTATGTTCCTGTCTCCCACAAACTCAGTTTCTTTCTACTCATCACTGTCCAGGCAACAGCAACCCATTATATTGGATGAATTCAGTTTTCTGCAGTTACCAAACAGGGATGTTTGTTGTGATGCGATGGAAGATGCACCTGTGGAGCCACAAGGCATTATTCAGTTTTCAATTCCTCCAACTCAAACCGGCTGAGTCTGTGCTTCTCATTCCAGATGTGTGGCTCTCTGTGCCCATCTGCACCTCTCACCCTGGTGCACAGCACCCCTGGAGGGGAGAGAGACCGGGCACTTCCCAGCATTTCCTGCTGCGATCCACAGCACAGATAAGCGAACCACAGTGCAGCTGCTTGCCTTGTTCATGGAGGTATTTATAAAAAGAGGAACACTTCTGAAACACAGATGCCTGCCTCTGGTAACAGGCACTAGAGAATAAGTGGGATATCCAAAGTCCTTTCCTCCCTCCTGAAGAATGCAGGATACAGTCCAAGCTCAGGTCACATTTCATGCTCACTGAATCACCACTGCAAAGACAAAGTGGCTTCAAAGGGCCTCCTCACTGCCCAAGAGCAGGTGGAAAATGAAATTGAATCCAGAACTCGTCCACTTCCCTCAAGACCTAAGAGGTGCTGCATCAAACCAAGGCATTATGCTTCCAGTATGTGCTGCCTCTACCAATCAATCTCCTAAAGGCAAACCATAACTTTATTTATACCATGGCAGTTTCATTGAGGTTTACTGTTTTAAACAAATGCATTTGATTAATTGTTTCCTAGTATTCATAAGGACTGGACAGCCAAAACCAAACAAGATATGGAACTGCACTAACTTTTCCCACACATCTTGGATGTCCACAGTACTGTGTGAATTGCTATTTGCAGAAGGCATTTTACAAGACACGAAGGAGAATTAGCTATCCAATTCCTATTAGTGCCTTTGAAATGCCCTCTCTTGTGAATCCTGCATTTTTCTGTCAGCACCTTTAGCCTAAATATCAAAGCAATTTACAGACATTAGGTAAGACTTTTTCTTTTTATTAGACACACAGACAACCTGAGTTACAGCAAGAGCACACCTCAAATGAGCTAAGTAATTTCCGAGTTAAGCAGTTGAGAAAGGACAGCATGCGCCTCTCAAGGGCAATACATTTAACAATTGCATGCTGAAAGAGCTGCCCTTGAACTGTCCTGTACAGATTTCCAAAAGGTATGGAATGGTAATGGCACAGGGAGGTCAAGACACTGAGCTTGTGGAAAAAATTAGTTTAATCCCCGTTTGCAGCATGGGGCAGTAATGTGTCTCGCAGCAGAACTACAAACACCAGCCTAGTTCTGCAAGCTGCCCCTGCTCTATGCTCAGCCACACGCAGTGCCCAGCCTGCACAGTCAATGCAAAAGGTCACATGTGCTCCTCCAGGATTTCTGAGGCTTTTAGAGCCACTTTTCCAGGAGGTACCTATTGTGCTCACACCACTGAGAACGGATTGCATCAATCTTCACAACTCCAGAACTGCCCAGTACTTCTCTCTGTGGAATCCACCAAACAAAAACATGGTTGGTGTCTCATGCTTCTAAGGTTATGCAACCAGATACTCTGCTACTAGGAATTATTCTGAAAGCATTTCCTAACTAGTCAAGTTTAATATTTTCCTTTGTATTAAGGCCAAGAATGGTACGCTTGTTCAAGCCACAGCTTGGGAGGAAGGATAGGTAGTGCTGGTAGAACCTGCATGAACCTTGCGTGTTCTTGAGCAAACAGCCTTGTTGCAGCTTAATCTACTGGTAAAAAAAAAAACTAAATCAATACACATTTGATGTGGTCCTCTGAGATTTTTGGCGATGAGTGCTAAGAAAGAGCTTGGTACTACCACATTCCATATTCACCACCTGCCAGGGGACTCTATAAACATCTAAACCTGTAAGCGACCAAACGCTCAGCCCCAAACAATTACCAGTTAAGAAATTTCAAAATAGCAACTCCTGAGCATTTTGACATTAGCCACAAAGAGGTGACTAAAACAGATGGCATATTGCTTGCTGTCATCATTTTTTATTGATTTCTTCAGCTCACAGGGAATCCAGGAAGTTTCACCATTAAATTTCATGTTGCTTACAGTAATTGAAGAGGTACATGAAGTCAATTTTTATGGAAGGCCCTCCGCAGGGTTTACTCTGGTGGCTGGTGCTCCAAGAGTGCCACCTGGACAACCAGCCAGGACTGCTGAGAGGTGGACATACCTGCCCAATTGAGCAGAGACAGGCTGAAACACATGGCTAAAAATCAAAGAGAATCTATGGGTTCTTTCTCTTTACTAAATATTCAGCTGCTGAGAATGCCATAGATCAAACCATCCTGTCTAAATCAAAAGCTATACTGACTGTGACTATGTAGTAGGTAGGTATCTAACAGATGACTAGACTCCCAAAGCCATCAAAGCACACACTGATTTCAGTTTCAAGAATTGGGATACATCCTTTACTGACAAAATCTACCTGAACAGAATTTTCTCTGTCAGGAACACAAATAATTCATATTACTAAAATAAAAATATTAACCACACAAAAAAAAGATCAAAATTAAATTTAAAAGTCTAACAATTGAGGATGAGAGAGGCTGCAAATAAAAATAGCTTCAGGCTTTTGATATAATTGTACTCTTCTGAACTCCAAAGCAACAGCCTTGTAATCTGATAGTCTTTTTGTCCCCTTACTAAGTTCACTCAGATGGCAAGCACAAAGAATATACTTATTTTGTAGAAATGAAAATAAAATATGCAAGAAAGTCTGCTAAGCAAGCTCTTATGTTGTCCCAGTGATTATTTCAGTAGCTGGATAGGTGGTATACTAAAACCACCTTTTTTTTAACTAATACAGCAAAGAAATGCAATACCTATGCAGCAGTTTACAGGAAACCAAAACAGCCAATGTAGTCTGCAAATACCTTGTGCTGGACAGAAGAGGCAGCTGACCCTAATCACTGCAAAAAAACTTTCTCCAATACTGCACATAATGATACCACACAGGGAGAAAGGAACTGAAAGCTGACACTCATTTGCATCCCAGGATTCTGGTGTACCTGTGCCATGAAATGAAAAGACAGACCAAGAGACCAGGAGCCAGGGGGAGCCTGTGAGGGTCTGTTTTCCCTACTGTGGATCCTCCTAGGAGTAGGTGGCTCAAGTATAGCAGAGGGGAGAAAAGGACCTTGGAGACAAGGGTGGTTGGGGGGAAATTGTGTTTTCAGGAAAAAGTTGGAAGGCTCTGAAGCTCTGGACACCCAGCAGGACAATGACAGCAAACCAGCCACAGAGCATCACAGGGGAAAAGAGCAGGAGATTCAAGTAAATTAATCCTTAGGGAAGAAAGTGAGAAGAGGAAAGGGAAGGAAGATGGATGCACTGTTCACCAGTGCTTTGTATGCAATATCACAGCTGGATATGGAAGTCCAGAAGACCACTGTAAGATGAATTACACAGTCTAACATAGGGAGCAGGAAGGAAATTGGAGCCTCTAATGGGCTGTATAGAACATTTGGGGACTTTGGTACATTCCAGTTTGCATACTCCAACTTCTGCCAGAAACAAAGGCTCAGGCTCCGAAAATAAAAAAACAACTAGAGCGCTGCAGTAACAGGGTATGAATTCAACTCTCTACTTCTCTCCCCTCCCCCAGCTGCTGTCATCTTCTTAATTTCCATGGCAGACATCTCCTAATTTTTGATCCCATTAATATAGCAATTCACGTCAAATCTATAGCAGCATAATCAGCACACTATCAGTAATTAGAGAAATTAAAACAAACACAGCTCTCTGGAATGGACCTTATGCAAAACAGCATTGGGAAAAGATTAACATCTCGTTTCCTAGGCAGAAAGCAAAGATTGTGTCAGTAACCTTAGCAATTTTGTGAAGTTCAGTTCCTCCCTGACCCCTCCCTCCAGCCTGTCCTCTCTGCACAGGGGCAGGTGATGGCTCTCCTCTCATGCCTCAATCCTTACTCAAGCAAATAAACACAGTGGTGAAATGGTTCATCACAAAGGGAAGGGGAAAGGAGACTGTGGGGAAGTTCGTGCTTCTCTCATAGTGATTACAGCCACTGTACTAATTAAATTAAAATTGTACAGACAGCAATACCAATGCACTAGAGTGCTATGAAAAGGCAGCTTGAGGAGGTCAATGCTGTCATTGGAAAAGCCATGATACAGCTGCATTATTGTATAAGCACCCCAAAGTATTTTAGATTAGCAAGTATCAAAGAAGCCAAAAAACTAGGTTAACCACATGCTCAAAAAGTATTTCTTTGCTGCTAATATGGGGGAATAGAGAATAGAATAGGCTGTGTGAAGACAGTATCAGGTAAAACTAGAAGATAAAATTAAGGCAAAAAGCTCAGTACAGTTCAAAGGATCAGTCATTTACATTTTTAATAAAGAATTTTATCTGTAGATATCCCAGCTAGGCAGCAGAAAATACACAAGAGGCAGATTCTGGTTCAGAATTTGAAAGCAGAATCATCACACTCCAAACGGGTGTAAAGCCTTCTCTATCCACCCATCCTTCTGCACCAAGGCTCCAGGAAGAGGCAGTAAAGCTGGGACTTGGCCTCCCTACTACCTCAAGGCAGAAGTCAACTACAGATTCCACTGCCTGACATTAAGAAAACTATTTGCCCCCAACCCTTTTCAACATGCATCTCCAAAATTTGCATCCTGGGGTTGTCACTGCAACGCTCCTCTGAAGAACTTGCTACTGACCTTTGTTTAAGCAGGGCATGGAAAAAGCTGGGCCACTCCTGTAACCCAGAGGGTCACTTTGGCATCCATACCATCATTTGTTGGTACACTCACTCCACACAAAGCACCACAGAAGGCTCAAGGGAGACAGTTAATTGTACAGCTAGGGAAAAATTCCCACATGAGGCTTTGAAGTACTGCGGCCAGTGAGTAAGCAGCACAGAAGCAAGGAAGGCAACAGCAAAGAACTTTCCAGGCTTAACTGCACGTCAGAGATATTTCACTGCACTTTTTGTGTTCTCTAAAACAGGCAGGGCTGGGGAGCCTCATCTCTGTAACATATGGTGGTTGTACAACCCTGCCTGTGTGCGTGGGAATTAACACCCTGAACACCCTTACTGCAGTCATGTGCTCATTTCAGGGCAAGATTCCTGGAGGCCATGAAACTGAGATGGAAAGACTAAGGGGAAACATGGTATACAAGGAGCTGCCCTCTAACATGTTGTGGGAAAGCTTCTCTTCTGCATCTCAGGACTGGCATGGCACAACTGTTTTTACTTGGTTGTATTGCTGAGCTGTCGAAGTCACAATGTTACTATGCATTCAAACATAACCAAGGACAATCATAATTTCTGATCTTCCTACCATAGATGTGCATTGCTTCCTGAACATTTCTACTGAAGCTACAGTTACTGTGAACAGGGTCCTTCACAAAAGAGGATATCAAATATGTACATAGCACAAATCACAGGTCAGAACTGACACGCAGACGAGGTCAATTCATTCACTGTCCTGGGATATCTAATTGCCCATCAATTAAGTAGTGGAAAAATCATGGGTGAGTAATTCACATAAAAGTCTTATATTCTCTTAACCCTCAGTCACTGATGGAAACAGAATTCCTGTGGAGCTGCAACATACTGTAATACACATTTTAAAAATACCACTTACAAATATAAGAAATTGCCCTTCTTGGTCCCTTTGCACAGCTGGATCCTGCTCCCATCTTTGCCTGAAAAATTCTTCAGTGAATTTTATTTATTTATTTTTAAACAGTGTTTCTGGTCCAGATTTACTCTAGAGGAAGTAAAATCCACATATGGGCCTCAGTCTTCCTCTTCTTCAGTAACTTTAGCTTACTGTCTCTCCTTATCTATTATCACCTTACTATTGGCATACACAGCACCCCTGCATTTCCACCACAGCATTTCTCCACACTTCAGATTTCTGGCAGACTTTCCATGAAAAAGGGCATGTCAAATGCCCAGAGAAACCTGGGAGTGCCATGCAGAGGTCTAATGCTACACCTTACACTTTCTTGCTCCTGAAGATTCAATTAGTTCTACAGTAACCCAGCAGACACAGCATGGCAGGGAACTGTGCCACATCCCCTTGTTCCAAAACACCTCTAAGTAGGTAAAAACAATTTTCCAGAGAGAATCTAGGCCAGTCTGAGGATAGAACAGCTATAATAAGGGCTGCAGGTTAAAAAATGGGCAGATAGACTTGAGTAAAACTAAACAGAATCCTCAATGAGAGAAGATAGCCAAATAAAACACCCATTCTCAACAACTGTCTTAATAAGCTAGTCCAGAAACAAGAGATCATGGATATTTGCCCTATAAAATATCAGAAAGATTCAGTTTATTCAACTCCCAACTCATTAAATGCAGAGGGAGTCCCTAGAAAGGGCCATACTTGCACTGACCTACTGTACAGATACTGGATATGGAAAAACATCAAATTACAATTTTCTTTCACCTACTCCAGCTACTTACTTCAATGTGAACAACATTAAGATCAGTGTGACTAGAAAAGGAAACTCTAGCTGACAAAGGAGAGTATATTGAAAACAGCTGGTAGGATTTCACTTAGAATATTGCATCCTGCACATTTGCAGGCTCTTCATTCTGCATCATACACACACACCCCCATGTATGCAAGACAGGCAAATTTTACAAGAGTCAAATTATGTAGCTTGCAAGAAAGGAATAAAAGAACAACTGAGATGGACAGAAGAAAGGACAGATACAGCCCAACATTCAAAAGGAAATAAAAACAGACAGAAGAAAGGTAATCTGGAAGACATATTGCAGAAGGATAAGATAGTAAGAAGCTGTGATTAAAACATAAAGATGCATTGGGAGACAATTGAAAGAAGCAGAGTTTCATAAAAAGAAAAAAATTTGCAGCAGGTTAGCCTGTACAAAAATAGGATTTTTTTTTTTTTTTTAATAAGCTATTTAGCAGCTTTTGTAAGGTCTCTCCAGTTAGCAATCTAATGGTATGAGAATACAAAGTAGAAGAAAACAAACTTTTTACTTATCATCAGACACCAAAGTACTACTTAGAGAAAATAAACCACCTGGAGATAAACTTGAGGCACAGTAAAATCTTTTCTTTCCTATAAAACATGGTCCTTCCAGAACAGGACCATCAGGATTGGCAGAATTTAGGGGAGTTTTTAAATATATTTGTACAGAAATAGCTGGTCATGGTACTGCACATCTGATCCAAAAGAATAGATATACTTTCATATGTGTTCAAAGAGAAGCTGAAGCTCCTGAGCAAGACATACTTTTAAGAAGTGGTAGATGACAGGAAAAGAGCAGAGCCTGAATTCAACAATATGGTCTATATTCCATGCACAATGACAGGGCCAAGTGATGGCTCTTTATTAAATGCTTTCTCCTCCATTAATGCTGCACACTCTAATGATTTGACCATTGCTATTAACAAATCTGCCATGTCCCTGCCTGGAGCTAATAAGTAATGAACTAAGCGGGTGAATATTCTGTTGTGTAAGAAGAGCTATTAGCAATCCTTTCCCAACTGCTCTGAAAACAAGAGATGCCTTCCAGGTATGACCTGTCCATGTGACAGGGTACACCCCACACAGACCTTATTCCTTCACTCTGGAAATTCCAGGGGCACTCCCAGCACTCAGAAGAGGAATAAGAAGTGGATCACCTGAGTACAGGGGTGCCAGACAGGGCTGGGCGGCAGATGCCAGACAGCAAAGCACAGGATAGAACAAGCTCCACTGAAGAGGTTTGAAGAGAAACGGTGAGGACACACATCTGCTTGTTCCCAGACCTGCTATGATCTCCAAAACAACCTGTGGCACCACCACAGCCCTCACTGCCATGGTTGTGCCTACAGGACAATGGGATAAATGCTGAGGACCACAGGTGTGTCAAGCCGAGTGACAAATCTCAGTTTAGCTGCTTTCCCTCTGCCATAGCTTTTCCTGTTGGTTAAGTTCCCCAATTGTTTTAATTGTTCCTTTCAACCTCTGCATAGCTTTTTGTTCTTCCTCAAATTATTATTTTGTTTTAGCTCATAATCCTGAAGCATTGGTTATGATGTTGTTCCTGGCAGAACAGAAGTGCTGAAGCTTCACTCTGGTTATCTTTGGTTTGTTTTCACAACTAAGCATTGCTGGTTCATGTCTGAATGGACGCTGCAGTGAGAGCCACTCCACCCTTACCACAGTACTGCCTCTGACCTTCAAATACTGCCTCACTTTAGAAGTGAGAAGCTTGGGAACTGAGCCAGCTGAAATAGAGTAAACTTCAGACATATTTAAAAAAGAGAGCAAAGTGCTGGTCTTAAGCCCATTTTAACTCCATCTGAAGGCTTCTTCACAGTCCTTATTACTACACTATTTAAATATGTCCTATACCTTTAGCACTTTCTTCCAATGAAGGGAAGTGCTATTGCACTTTACACCTCTACAAGTGGAGGGACCAAAACATAAGCAAATTAAGTACCCCATTCAGGGTACAGAGGTTAATGAAAAACCTAATTCGACACCTTAGAAAACAACCAAGAACTCTATTTGGCGATGAACCCCACTGTTAGAACTTGACATTTATACTCAGAAGCAAAGAAACACCACACCATTGCCCAAAGTGTTCCAGAAATAGTGAGCAGAGGACAGCCCTGATGAGCTCAAAGCCAAAATAGTCAAGACAGTGAAGTACCAGAGGAAGAGCCTATTTGAATCCTAGTTTACAGCTAGGAGCAGAGGCACAGGAAGAAGAAGCAAGTTGCCTAAATCCCATTTCAACCCTCTACCCACACGTTCATGTTTCTGGGGTTATGCTGCTGCTTTAGAAACAGGATGAACTACAAGAGAAGTAAAATGACATGGACAGCTTGCAAAAACTCTCAGAATGCATAATTTCATTTTGCATTTTAGCATTGATTTTAAACGTCCTCCTCATGGGAACTTCTGATTTCTAACACTCCTCCTTGTCAATGCATTGACTGAACCCTCTCAGCTCACAAGTGGCAGCAGAGATGGCCTAAATCAGAAGGGAGCATCAAACCCGTTCCAGAAACACATCCCTCCTTTGCCACAAGAATCAGGACAGAGGCACTCCAACCCTTCCCACGGTTATGCAACGGCACAGATCCACTTGGGAAGGCAGGTTTCCTCACCCATCCCAACTCACAGCTACACAATCTTAAATACCAGCACAGCTCCCTCCTGGTACAAGCAAAGCAAAACAGGGGGACATCAATCACCCCCAGTTAATCAAGCAGGGTGTGTTCAACACCAGAGCTGAGCTGTGAGACTGCCAGAGGAGATGGGGGAAGGAAAAAAACCCCACAAAACTGCTTACAAGAACCATGTTACTACAGCCAAGAAGGTGACTGAGACAATATTCCTATCATCTAAGGGAATGTTCCTTCCAGCAAGTACCCCAAGCCCCTTCCAACCACATGTCCATCCTCACAGTTCACCTCTCACACAGCGACAGCTGAAGTTTTCATTAGGAGAAAATTAAACTGCTTTTTTTTTAAGCTGGCAACAAAGACATAAGACTTTTCCTGGCATTTCTCCTGTTTATACAGGACCTGCCAAACCGGTTGTGTGATTTTTATACTGCTTTCTTTTCCGCAAAGTCCTTTGAAAGGCAGAATAACAGAAAGCAACCAAGGAAAAAGTTTGGTTATATAGGTCCAAAGATCAACCTTTGGTAACACAGTTGAAAAATTAAAAATTAACCAGAATCTTCCTAAATTTATTTTGACTATCCAGAGACCACAGCTGTTTATATTTATTATTAAGAGTGTGTTGAAGCAGAATAGCTGTTTTGGATAGTGGAAGGCAGTCCCATTTAAAATTGTTTAACAACTTAAGAGATAAGTTACATGGCAGATAAGATGGGAAACTGAGGCACAGAGTAGTCAAATGAACTGCTCAAGGTAAGCTGAGGCAGAGATCAAGGCTTCTGAGCAACCAGCTGGTTTCCTGCATATTTGGTCCTGTCACTTCTATATTACACATCTAATTCCCAGCCTGAACTCCAATAGCCAACAGTTCTGAATCCCAGAAACTGATGCCACTTTCTCCTCCTATAAGACACTAGGCAGATAATTATTAATCATTGCCTGGCTCTAAGTCTGCTACCAGGGGTCTGAAGACCAGAAGTGGTAACAAATGTTAGTAAACATTTCCCTTAATACATGCAATCCAGCTAAAATCAAAATGTTACACCAAAATAGCCTTTTCAATTGCTACACAGGAGGGTTTTTTTTTAATATTAAGGATTGTTGGTTTGTTTTGGTTTTTTTCAGAATAACAATCTTGAGCACAGCAGCACACTTTGCTGCTACACTTTCTACTTGGCCTTTGATTCAGAAAAAAAATTCTGTTCTGATATTAATTTTGCTGTCCACTTGCACAACCCTGAAGCAAAATTAAAAGTAAAATGCAAGTTTAGCTTTCTGTTTGGAGTGCTCCTGCCTTGCTCTAATGTCAAAATCTACTCCCAGAACAACAACAACAAAAACCACTATAGACATTATTTTAAAATGAAAAACCAAATCAGTGGCAGGTACCAAAGCAGACAGCCCACCCCTAGCCTTAGTGGGGTGTCCCACTGTTTGCTCAGGTGTCCCCATCTCCTCCAATGGCACAGGAAGCGCGGCCTTCCCCCGACACCGGTGATGGCTCCGCTGTCTCAGCCACGGTGCACACGGAGCTGCCGCTCCACGGCCCCAGGTAACTGACACGGCAAATACTCCATTTCACTGGGCTGTATAATAAAGGATGAGATAAAACCTTGAGCAAATAAACGGGCAAAGTTCGAGCCTACAGCTGCTGCTCACGGGTAACTCTGAGCTGACACACCTGCTGCTTTGGCAGCCGGTTTAGCTCCCTAAGGCTTGGGCTTTGCAGGGCTGGCTGATGTGCTTACACAGGATCTGCCTGTCAGCCAGAAAGATCCCAAAGTGATTTACAAACAATTTATGAGGGATTTACAATCTCACTGAACACCAAGTGAATGGGCACCATTCCTTACACACCTGCAACCAAAAATCATTCACCACATTCCGGTTATATCAGAAAGCTCTTGAGAGTCCTTAAAATCACCTTAAAGTAGAATAACCTCCTAACCCTGACAAGCCCCATAGAAACATCACCCACAATGTCTATAAACTACCTGAGTGTCCAGCTCCCTCAGTGGCCACCACGGAGGAATTAATAGTAATATCTGCATTCATAACCACATAGCAGTGCAAGAAAGGATCCCTCAAAACCAACTGGATGCTTATAACTCGTGCATCAGACTTCATAGGCATAGTGAAGCCATCCCACAGACTCCTCCTCTACAGCCTGCATCCTTGAGCTGCTTTCAGGCTCAGACAGATGGACATCCCACTGATGGCAAGTGTGATTCTTCACACCAGGAGAATCCAATCAGAATTAGGCACTGGGTGCGTGACGGGATGATATCCATGCAATAAACTGCAGTTGTCATGCAGTCAACTACAGACCACTATCTGCCTCCTGCTTTCAATCCTGTGCTAAAATTACCTAACTTTGTGAGCCGTAACAAAAAAGAAAATGGACTTTGAAATTTATTTAGCTTCTCTTCTTCCTATTCCCATCCAAACTGGAATCTTAGTACAACGATCCAAGGTCCCAGAATGGAAGCATTAAAGCTACTAATACATTTAAAAGCAGAGTAAGCCTAGTTTGGATGGAAAACTAAAACTTTTCACTGGCTTAACTGATGAAGAAGAAAGAGTGGACAGTCTCAAGCAAAGCTCTGCTACCTTTCAACACATGCATGCACACACATACGCTTATACTATAGATGCATACTATCACATATCTCTATTTCTACTTTAATCTTAATGCAAAAAATTATAGTATTAATCAGAAACCTGTGCTGAAACTCACCTCAACCTTCAAGTATGCAAAACTAAATGCAAAATATTAACATTTGACATTTGAGCATGAATGAAGCTCAAAAAAACCCCAAGAGGAAGCATGTACATTCCTACTGACAAGAACTAGAGGTTTTGCTGAACACTGGAAATTGCAAACATGGAACACAGAGATACTGGTATCTTCAGGGAACAGAACTATCTGCTCCTATTACTTGTAATACCTGGCTGGTGACACACTTCATCATACCTTGCAGTATGATAATACCCCTTGTCATAGCTAAGCTTGTAATTATAGAACAAATTAAAAAACAAACACACAAAAAAACCCCCAAAAAAACACCTAACAAAAAACCCCCAAACCATTGATCCTGTTGGGAGATGCATGTACCACCACTGGCACACCAGAAATTATTATCAGATGTACACAGAGCTCCTAGTTTGGAGACAGAATGAGGAATCCTGTTACTAAGAGACAGGTGGAAATTTAGGGGCACAAATTCTCTAGTGCATGGGAGAAAAGAATAATGGGGAACAGTGCTATCTCAGAGATATGGCAGAGAACACGAAAAAGAATCAGATCTCACTGCTGAGGATGGAAAGGAAACACAAGATACCCATGAGAGTACATGAGAGGAAATACCACAAGTCCCCTTGTCCATAGAAGCAGCAGACTCTTACCTTCAAGAGCTGTGAATGTCAGAAGCATAAACATCTTGTTTTTATTGAAGGTAGTGGGGCTTCTTCTGTCCCCACCATGGAAATACTAATTCTAAAGGCATTAACTGTGCAAACTTCAGAAAAACCTGCAAATTCAAATACCTCAGCAAGGCCTAGAGAACAGTCCTAGAGGTGAGAGGGAGAGATAGAGTTTTCACTATTCAGACTACAGGTGCTATTAATACAACGAAGGCAGGATTTTTTTGCCTAAAAGAAAACCATTTTATTCCACCCTCATACTCCAGTAGCATTAGTCCTTTTAATTAAGCCAAAACTGGAAGATATCTTTTGGTCAGTCAACACCAGCTGCATCTGAAATATTACTTAGATAAAGCCACCTCAATTATTTACAGAGCCACAACTCAACACTAATCTTGTTATAAAACTCATTGCTATGCAAGATGTCATCTAGAAACTCCTTTGTCCTGTATTAATTTGTACTAATTTATTTCAATACTCATGAGAACAGACACTGCACCAACCATACAGCATGGCACTGATCTTAGAAGTGGTGTATCTGCCCAGGACAACGACCCAAAAAGGTCATCCTGAAGTCAATGTTGGCTAGTAAATATTACACCTGTGTTAGTAAACGGGAGTCATTTGTAATCACTTCCTTTAAGTTTACACTGGACCACAAATTCCCAACTAGCCAAAGCCCTGGGTTTAATGAACAACTGTAGGGATTTAACTCCTGTTCCTTACTGCCCTGTCACCAGGAGTTATAATCCCAAAGCATTTTAGGCAAAAGGGAATGCATGAGTGCTCTTTATCCACCTCAGAGCAAAGTCCAGGAGCCACTTGAAGCTACTGGGGGTCAAACCTAGGAAAAGTGACCCTCAGGTTAAGCAGAAGCATTTGATGAGCTGCACACAGCTGTTGAATTAATGGAACTGGGATGACTTACACTCTACTATTTTCCTAACTGGAGCTTTGGAAACAAGGAGTTTCAACCACTTCAGCTCAAGAAGAAAACAGTGGAGGTAAGGATGAGTATGCAAACAGGAGAGGGAGTAATAGGGAAACTGGAGTTACCAGGTATATTGACAGAGAAGCAAGGACAAATCTTTAGTGCTCAGTCTCTCAAGATGTTTGGCTTTTTCCTACTAAATAATGCTATTTAAGGCATGCAATCTAGATCATTATTCAAAAACAACCAAAAAAACCCCACACCACACTTCCCTACTCTAAAAAACCTAGCCCAAGTGATACAATCCATGTTGCCATATATTATGTACACATTTGACATATCTATGTTTCCATATCCACAAATTGTTTAACTTCTGCCAGCCAACTGGTACAGCAATGAGGGTTAATCCCAGGTGCAAGTGCTTTGTTCCCTGACACAGATTTACAGGGCAAATTGTATCATTAAAGAACATTATTATCCACATGACTATCTTTTTCTTTGTATTTTTTTCTACCTATAAATTTTGGACATTTGTTTCAGAGAACAAAAGAAGAACAAACAAAAAAAAGGTCTGCTCACTTGCACACACAGACACTAAATCTAGGCCAAGAATAAAACCTCAGCATCCAGAAATACAGGACTAATTTCTAAACATAAGGCAGTAGTTACCCATCCCAACCATCACTGAGCCATCCCAGTATAGATAGCAAAAGCCTAAATAAGCATTGATGGCTGAGATGCAGGACTTGACTGAGCCTTGAGAGCAGACTGGGAAAGGCCACATGGATCTCCTCTGCACTGGAGGTTATGACTCCCTAATGCATCTATACAATCTTTGGCCAAAACACCAACTCAATCTTCAGAAAACTTCAGGTCCATATAAAAAAAAACTATACCTGATTATTTAGTGCGATATAAGAGCACATTAAGAATGATTGTACAAACTGTAGATGTCACAGGCTGCTTCACTGCTTTTGTTCAGCTAGACTACAGCAATATAATTCTTTATTCAAAGACCTTTGAAGCCAAGAGGGGAAATCTTACAGGAAAAAACCCAACCAAACAAACCAGAAGTTATTTCTTCAGTTAAAATTTAATTGGACTGAGGCAAGATTTCCTTCACCACTGTAAATCCCCGAAGTCTACCTGAACCTTGACCTCATTTTCTTCATGTTTCACGAAAAAACAGGCTTTCAGACAACTTGGGCTCTTCTTAATATCCTTACCACAGGAATGGCTGTTCACACTTCTCTTCATGACTGCTGAAGTGTATTTCATGTCACCCATGCTAAGTTAAGATTTCAGGTGGGGAATTAGCAGCAGGGACAGACAGATTCTCAAGAAGTGAAAAATGCTGCTCTCATAATGACATTACAATGAAAAGTCACAAGAGAAATTTCCTGCTCCTCACAACTATGTCAAAACAGAATTTTCTCAAGTACAAATCCTGTACAAAGTTTCTCCTCCATGGCTCTCTGGAGGTAATATTACAGTATATTTCCTTTTTAACCACTGTCAGCTGCTTCTGTAAAACCACAAACATTTGATCGTGGACTCCTTAATAAATGTTCAGCATCAGGCAATTTGGGAGGCAACAAAACCATGGCACAAGAGAATGATTCCAGCACTGAAGGAAAAGCCTGTTGTTACATGACAGGTCACAGCTACCTCCCTTTGGACAGAGCTGAGAGAGAACCAGCCTGTCTCTCCCTAGGGTCATTCCACTAATGCCTGTGCTCATTGCTTAATCCTGCCTCATGTCCTGCACCACATCCTTCCTAGCAAAATATGAAATCAGCAGGAAACAGAGATGGTTTGGGGACTACACTGTGCTGCTGCCGAGCACAAGCCTGCTCACGGCCACGACAGCTAAATTTAGTACAAAAGAGAGGGCTTGGAAGAAGATATGTTCTGCACCAGCCCATTTGCTCTTTTCCTCCCTCCCTTCCCCTGGCCCTTCAGGAAGCAGAATCACTTCCATGCCAGGCAGCGAGTGGTTGGACACTGAGCTGAGCAGATGTTGCAAGCGCCTGATGAGGGTAATGAACATTAACACACAGAGAATGAGCTGGAGCAGCACAGGAGCCACAGGGTGACTCTGCCCAGCTGAGCTGGGATCACAAAACACACCATGACAATGAACTTCCTGATGATTAAAGCTGCTGGGGGCTAATTTCAATTCCCTGAACCTGGAACCCAGGCAGATGAGAATGGCCCCTCAGCCCTACAGCACCCAGCCTAAGCCACATGCCAGGAGTGTGTAAGTTCACAGCACAATTTAGGCTATGAAGAGAATGAGTCTCTTTGTCCCCATCTACCTACAGAACAAAGGGACCCTTCCAAAACAAGCCCTTTTCTACCAACAAATAAAGTAAAACCCACTGTCAAAAATTCCTACCATCTGCTTTCCATTTTTTCCCTGTAATGGAAAAATACATTGTTTGCTATTTTTAACCAGAATTTGCTTGCAGTCCTAACTTTTTTGCTTTCTAATAAATACTTTTACCTCAATATGCAGATGCCACTAAGAAAGAAGGCTTCAGATAGAGGGAAAATCTGGCTCAGGAAACCACAACAGACCCCAAGTTCACTGGGGTGGGAATCTCAACTTCCCAGTTTCATCATTTTAAAAAAATGACAATGTTCTAACTTGAAATAAATCTGCTATCCAGAATATATTAAGGAAAAAAAACCCAAACTGATAATTTTCACCGAACTAGGAAGTAACTAGGCGAAACAAAGCAAAGCAAATAAGCCTTTTGTAGGCAGGGGCGTGGAGGTGGAAGGGACAAAAAAATAGGGTGATACACACTCGATGTAGTACCACTTCAGTTTGGATTAACTGCAAGCAGAACATCGTGTCTGACCAGGTTTGCAATCAGATTTCTCCAATTCAAATAATGATAAGCTTCTATATCTGCTTTTAGGACAGACTAATAGAGAGCTGAAGATAGGAAGTAATACAGAGTAGTCGTCGATTTTCTGTTTGTGGTTAACAAAATATGTCCTTACATTTATGGGGGGAAAAAAGTGTTTGTCCTGAAATTAGATATAAAACCAACTTTATCCATTATGAAGGGTCTTTTTAGAAAAGACTTTTTTTTTTTTACGCTTTTCATGGGAAATGCCATGTTCTATTTCTGTGTAATAAACATGCTACAGAGAGGTAAAAACACATGTGGTTATTAAAAAGATGGTTCAGAAACACACTAACTCATCCTGCTATTTCTGTATTTGTACATGAATTAATGTATTGCAAAGAAAGGGACTGAATAAGTCTCATTTTAACCTTTAATTTTTTTTTTTTTTTTTTTTTTTTTTTTTTGTGCTTAACTCCTTTATTTCTGAAGTACATGCTTTAAAGTTAACACATCATCGTGTGGGTGAATGTCTAAAAACAGTCTTGTGAAATGCCTGGAATTAATATTGTAGTGAATTCACCAGTACTTACATTAATAGAAAAGCTAGGATGTTGAAGGAACAGATAAAAAGACAAGAGTAGTACAACAGTTTGGAAAATGAGTTTAATATGCTTAGACCTGCAGGTCTTGTTAGATCCATAAAAAAAATTGAAGCTGCAAAATCTCAGCCTTAAAGTCCGTTCCAAGTCCACGCAGGATCTATACACACATTATAAAAAAAGTTAATTTACTGAGTGTTTAGATTTATCTATAGTAGAGGGAAAAGGCAATGGCACGTGGCTTTTCCCCCAGACTACTCTGGCATCTCCATATATAGGGCTCCCATTAAAATGCGAGAGTGGATAGGTTTGATCCCTAAACAAAGGGCAGCACTTGTGCTCCCTTACTCTTGTGGGGCCACAATCCTGTCATCAGATCTGCACATACAGAATGTCCCACTGAAGTCACAGGCACAGAACACAGACCTGAATGTGGGCTCAGGAGAGCGGCCAGAGACCACAGTAAGGACTTCTGCACATCTCGGTCTGGGGAGGATGGAAATTTTAGTTCCATTTTATAAATCAGAGTAACTACAATTCAGGGAAGATTCGCAGAGGACAGGCCATGCTGATGTAAAAAAAAAAAAAAACAACTTTACTGCCTTTCACCTCTGTTTAAAACACCTTGCCTACAGAAAGCAAGCAAGGAGCAGTTATTGCAGATGAAGCCATTGCCTGATTTCTATTCCAGAGTAGCTCCCCACATGGAGACAATTCTGGAACTGAAACATTTTTGATCCAGAATAATTATGTTTGCCAGTAATGTGGGCAATCTATTCCATGGTAACTGAAGTACAGCAGGACAGCCCTTCTAAAAGAACTGAGATGGTTACACACTCCCACAGACACTTGCAGTAGCCTGGGCTGTAAGGAACATGAGAGATCTGAATGCCAGCTTAAAACAGTGGGAGTCTTCCCAGTGACTTCAGTGGGCTTTGGCTGAGGCACCATGTAAAGGAAATTGCTTAATTCCTGTGTATTTTTAAAAATGATTCTAAAAAAAAAAAAAAAAACAACCCAAATCATAAAAAACTGAGCTGCAAGCCTGCAGGCATTCAGACACGAGTCATCCCCCAAACCCAGTGGGACTGAGCGCATTTGTACAACTGCTCCTGGTGTGTAAACACTACATTTCTGCACAAGAGCTGACAGAACAAACCATTAACCCTTGGCTTTCCCACTGAAAGGCAGCACAAAAGTCCCAAAACTTGTTTAACCATGAGCTTGCTTTTTTAACTTGAGTAATATGAATTAACAGTGTGACTTGAGGATGTCACAGGTGAGAAGCACTGCAATCAATTCCTTTAAAAAAAAAATATAAACAACAACAAAAAACCCCTCCATACCATGTTTTGTATTTTCTGAGAGATTTATTTTGTAATTGTTTAAGTTTCAGCACCAATGATCTATTATTCTTTTTTTAGGATAAAATCTTTCCATCTAAAAATTCTAACCAGATGTGGATTTCAGACTTCCAAATTTGGGAATGTTCAGATGAAGAGCTAGTTCTAGTCATTTAGCCATAATCATCACTATAAATGCTGAAGTTTTCAATTATTTCACCCTCAAGTCATTAAGAAGCTCAACCTAGATTTGGCCAAAATTACACACGGGTTCAGAAAATCTCAGCAGACGTTTACAGGACCCCAGCCTAAATCACAGAACCTTAGATCACAGAAGTTTTGTATAATTTTGACAATCATAATAAAATGTTTGATGCAAATGTCATGTATGGCAATCACCTGGGTGAGCTGAGAGTAAGTTTCAAAACTGATACATGTGCCTCCCTTTGATTTGCATCACAAATTGTAGGTTTCTAACGGGGAGAGGTATCTCCCTTCCTTTCTTTAGCTGGGCTTTATTACTCCACCTCCTGAGATGTTGTAGAGATGAGCAATCCCTTTCTGAACCAGTTCTGTCTGCCCTGTGCATTTCCCAAAACAAAAGAGAAAAATGAAAAAATGTACCTTGTGACGTGGCTCTAGCTTTCTACTAACCACTTAATAAATTTAATTCAACCTTTTATTAAATCATTTAGCCATTTATAAATCATTATGCAGATGTTATTTAAGTAAATCTTAACCCTTCTGGCAAAGGGATTAGATGTTAACCCAATGCCTACTAATTTGGTAACACCTTTATGGCAGTGACCAATTTTTGTTCTCATTCCATACAGTCGCCCCTTTCATCCATCTTTAGACATCAATTCACCCCCTTCAATCCTTTACAGAATTTGCTTCTCTTTAAAAAAAAGTTATCTGCATGTTCCAAACATCTAAGACAATATCAGTCTATTGTTGCTACTGGCTTGTGCCTATGATCTGTGAAACAAGATGTCTGAGGATTGCTGAATGTTGTACAAGACAACAGAAGAATATTTTTTAAATTTGATTTTTTTCTTAAATGCAGGGATTACTGAGGCACAGGCAGGAAGTATGCAGAGAGCTAAAGGAGTCACCCATAAAAAAATCCAGTTGTCTCCAGTATTGGGAAAAAAAATATACTTCAGACAGCCTATAGTAGTCTCTAATTTTAGAAAGTAACATTATTTAAAAGTAAATGTAGCAAGTGGCAACATATATTGCACATAAAATTATGATTATATATAAAGTCTATATTGCACTTAATGTAGCATTTAACAATAACATAATACATTTTGATCGTTAATTTATGAGCTGGAATTTACGTCAGTGGCAATTAGTAATGGAAACTCCCACTGGTTCTAATCAGAATGGATTAAGTCCTGATGCTAAGATTGCAACACTCACAAAAATTCTGGATCTATAGATGGAAAGAAACAAAAGTATATAAAATCCTGGGATATGATCCTGAAATTTGTCCTCTTATAAACAATCTCACTGAGAAAATCCAACCCAGATGAAAGTTCTGAATCATATCCTTCCAAAATCAGTGGCAAAGGCCTTGGAATGATCAACATGCCCTGAGGGACATAGTGAACTGAGGTTGGTCTTTGGAGGAGAAAAATGAATGGTGTCTCATGTGATATATGAAGAAAACACAGCAGCAAATGGAGCTGTAATGCTTTCTAGGCACTGTAATCCCACAAACTTGCAAACAGCTCCTGAGTTGAGTCCTGAAAAAGGTAATTTTCTTGTGATCAACAAATTGCTGCTCTTAAAAGAGCGGGGTTGGCTGTCAGACCTTGGGATTCATTAAAGCAGCTTCCAGAGCTGACACAAGCCTGCCTGTTAGCACAACCATTCAATGTTTTATGCCGGGATAATTGCAAAGACTGAAAGCCTCTTTGAAGACAGACAAGTAGATGTATTGGAACAGTCATTGCAGGTTTGGTTTGGGGTTTGGTGCTGGTTTAGGCTGTTGTTTGTTTTTAAACAGAGGTACTGCACAGCTTAGAACCTCAATGCATGACTAACAGGGGTCATTATACTGCTGTATGAAAGTGTTTGCTTCATGACCCTGTGCTTTCTCTGTGTGATTGTTCTGAGCTCATCTGGAGGTTCAGGAGTTTCTTTAAAAGTCAACTGCATCCAAGAGCCACCCTGTCAAACAAGCTTGCTTCCATCTCCTGCAACCCAACTACTACCACTTCCTCACTGTTTGGATGACTCCTCGCTCCACCTTCGGCATCCCTAATGATAAGACAGGTTCTACAGGCCAGATGTTGACACCAGCTGTGTCCTGGCTGACAGCTTGGGTGATTCCAATGGGTTGGCATGAGTGGGCACAGCCCTGCAGTCTGGGTTCAGAGAGAAGTACTGTTTATGATGCTCTGAAAAGAGGAAATGGTAAGGGAGCTATTGCCATGTGCATCATTAAGCATATGCTTAAGTGTCTTGTTGAACAAGTGCCCAAAACACCAGACTAAAGCAAAACAGGTTGCTATTCCCATTTTAGGATTGTAGGTGTAACATAAGTTGCTTCTTCTCACCCCTGCTCCTCTCTGCCTCAGTTTCCCTATTAGAAAAACAGGAAATTACACTGACTTGCTTTGTAAAGCCTTTGGAAACAGCAGCTAAAACATGAAACAAAATGTTTCCTTGCTCCACCAAGGACTCAGGCCTGGTTACCACTCACTACAACCTTTCAGGTAAAGAGTTGAATTGTTTTCAGGAAGGACATTCTACAAGCTGGAGGAAGGACACAAGCAGCACTGCACCAGTCATGAATCACAGATGTTCCAGACCTGTAACAGAACCCTCAGCCATCCTCCCAGGGGCAGAGCATGCCACGAGACATGATCTGAGCTGTTCCTCACACATCCCCTGTAATTTTTATAAGGTTTGCATGTACACTACAGACATGTGCAGACATCAACATTCACCAGGTCTGACTAACGCTAGCACAGCTGTGTGAGCAGAATGTGTGCTGCAACCCAACCACTGAAACTGCACTCACACTCGAAGAATTTGTTTCACTAGTGGACAGCAGTGATTTTTACAGCAGCAACACTTTGCTATGCAGCAACACTTATCCTCAGACCACTCTGTCAATACACTCTGCCTGCTATTCTTGTCCATGTAAAGTACTGATATAGCTTCAAAAAGATTTCTCTTCCTTTCTCTGGCCTGCACTCCCACACTTTCAGGAAGCTCTTTGAGCCTACCAACCTCTCATTTTCTAATCTGCTATTCCTACACACAACTCTGGTTCAAACCACAGGAGGGAAAAAAATCCACAACCACTGCAGGACCACAGGAGCCAGGAATACACAAAAACACACAACACCACTACTAGAGATATATGTGGTGAGCAAGACCCAGTTCCAAGAAACGCAGAGCAAGGTGCACTTGTTCTCACCGCTAAGTGGATACAAGTACAAGCAAAATTCCTCCAGGGTACCCCAGGGAAAGAAAACTCTTCCAGGAACTGATCCCCTTGCCCTTTTTCAATGCATTTAAGAACCCACAGCTCTTCACAGGGATACCCTGAAGGCAGGCAAGATGCTCAAAGGGAACGCTCGCTCTCTCTCAGCACTTCAACAACCTGTTTGTAAAGCTTCTAAGTGAAGCTCAAATTGGCACCTAACTTCCAAAGGAAACCTTTATCACCAGTAAAACCTGCAGGAACTCTCTTTGGGAGTAATGGGAGAGGAAAGAAGTGACCAGTGAAGAGTTGGAGATTGTTATTATTATTTATGGGACCAAAAACAACCTCCCACACACATACACACCTTTTCTGTCTTCTGTACTGGTCCTGAGCAAAAACTGCACAATAACATTGCTTGAGCTGATCTAATTCAAGGACAGATACAGCAAAAACAACTCTCAGAAACTTAAGTAAGCCCAGCAGGGGCAGATCCAAAATCCTCTATGCATCAGCTCAAATAACCTAAGAGGAATATATGAACAGCTGCTGCAGCCTGGAAAACTGCCTGATCTCAGATGAGTGGTAAGCATGGATTGTTTTAGCTTAGGAAATGAAAAGGAAAGGAATAATGCCTAGGAGCTGCCTGTCAGGTCAGAGCTGCTGTCCCTTAACAGTGCTGAGAGCCCACAGTAGCAGTGACACAGGAACGCTGACAAGACAGAGAAGCAAGGTGGGCAATGCACAGACATGCAGCAGACAACTGCAAAGTGGAAGATACATTTCTAAATCAAGGATTTCTAATCTTACATAATTTGTTTTCACCACTTTCCCCTCACAAAAATTAAAATATCACTTTTATATATTTAGGAGTTCTATCTATTAATTACAATGTCTATAGAACTAATGGCTATCTATTCACAGGGATGGGTCAAGCTGTGGGTTCTTTCCTTTATGAAATGAAATTCAACAAAAACACTCAGCATCTGACCTCTTCATTGTCTGATATCCACTGAGTCCATGCTGAACAAGTCTACAGCACTACTTTGCACTCCTTGGCATCACAGTACCTCTTTGTACTATGTGAAGTGTTCAGCAAGGAGTAGTAGAATAAAGAGGAAATTACACCTCTGAGATGGGACAAAACACAAAACCAAGAGAGACAACCACTTTAAACAAACCCAAAAGGGATTTAACAACTGGAGATTTCTTCCAGCCACAGTACCCACAAGGAGATGATAATGAAATAATAGCCAGATGAATAGAAGACAGACATCTTCTACAGCAGTCAACCAAACTAATGAGGTAGATCCTGCACCAATTTCTTATGTCAGAGACATTCTGAAAGTATTTTACTGGGAGGGAGAGAGAAATACAAACCTTCCCTAACTACGTGAGATTATTTAAGTTTTCCAACTTTGTAGGCAGTGCAGAGGCTTGGGAGGAAAAAAACAGAAAAATAAAAATGTACCACAAATTCCTATTTCTGCTGCTGCTCCAATCAGCTGCTATTGAGAAATTATCATTATTCGATGACATATTGTCTGTCTATAGTTGGAGGGAAAGGTGTTCTTTCAGCCAACTTCTTCAAGCTGAGTCAGGAAAATACAAGTCAATTACTGGAGTTTTGAGATGCTGAATCACTCTGTTCTGTATAAGAATACCTCAAAAAGCAATAGTAATTAAACAGACAAATGAACTTTGTTAAACTAAATAAATCCCTACGAATCTACACAACTTCTGGGGGTTTGTTTTCTTAAAACCAAAGGCATTCTTTTTTCCTCATGTTCGAGCTTTCAGAAAATGAATTAAAACTACTGATGTTACTTGTGTGACAACATCTGTCTCTTGTCCGAGCTTTCTTTACAGTGCCACTGACTAATAAGGAGTTTCTCTTTATCAGTCATCCTTCCCTCAGTTATCATTACAGGCTTCAGCTAAATCCTGTTGAATTCAGTGAAGTCTAGAGATCAGGCCAATAAAACACAATTGTCTTACAATCTCTGTGTCATGAAGAATGACATAATTTCTCCTTTAGCTGCAGAATTTTCTTTAGCTTTTCAAGTAACTTTGGAGGGAGGAGAATTCCTCAAGTCTTCACCACAGCATCATATAAACTGTTATCAGCAGGAAGAAACTATTTCATCAAATTCTACCCAAATCAGAAACCTTGGAGTAATACCAAATTGGTAACTTAGTCCCCCACTGAGCAGACTTCAGTAGTGATTTTCATAAAATTTTAAGTTCATTATCCTAGCCATGATTCAGGCCTTCTTTTGTACATCAACTAACACAGCAGCATCTACAGAATTTTTCAGGTAAGAATTCACAATGAAAGTTTTGTTGGGGGGCAAAGGGGGTGATCTATCCAAAATCATACCCCAGTGCTATTAAATCCAGAGTCCTACTACCAGTAATTCTGCAGTGTTAATCATCCAGCAAGGGATTAAGGCAAGATCTTATTAATTATCTGTATAACAGAAGCACAAGCAGTTTCCACCACTCATATGACTTCATTTTGCTAGGTGTTAACTCTTTATGAAGCGGCAATCACATTAAACGACTTCAAGGTCACAGACAATGCAGTGACAGAGCAGGGGCTGGACTAAAACTTCCTGTAAACTCCATAGAGTAACCTTAACCTGAACCTACCCTCCCTGTCCAGGATAATGTGTAGATGCACCAGGCTGGAATATTTTACAAACATGTTGCAAGTCCAGCACAGAAGATAGAAGAAAGGTAAAACAAGATCTGTGAGCTGGCCTAGTTTTCTACAAAAAGGATGTCACAGATACCTTGCACACCCAACTAGGTATATATACCAAATTCCCAGGAAAGCTGTGGTAAGCATGGCTCAAGGACTGAACATATCATTGCCATGTTTGCATGCTTTGAGGACATAATTTTAAGAGGTAATTGAAACTCTGAAATGCCTTCTAGATTAGACACATGGGACAAGCCTCCTTCCCCAACCCTGAGAGGCTTCACACTTTACTGCATGGTTAAACACTAGTGGGACATCACAGACAAACCTGCAATGATTGGCTTTCAGTGTTCTCAGTCTATCTCAGAAAACGCATTACGTGCAAGTGCCTCATTTCATTAAAGCAATCAAACCTAAACAGCTCAGCCATGGTGTCCTCAAACATAGAGCTTGGCACAATATGACCAGGAGGGCGCAGGTGACAATGGCAGGGCCTCACACTGATACCATAGGGCTCATTCAGACCTCCAGGCAACAGCTCTATCCTTCACACTACAACAGCAAACCAGGCTGCTTCAGTTGCCCCATGATTATTTTTAAAACGCAGAGAGGGCGTCTCAGTAAAAGAGCCCGAAGTCCAACTTTTCCTAAAATCCACTTTTTCTGTAATTAATCTATCTAGCCTTAAGGGACAGTTCTTGTAAAGAAAGTAGGCGTGAATCCTTAAAAGCTTCAGTTCTGATGTCATGCAGATCTGGCCAAAGGTTTATTCAGAGTTTCATCAATGCTTTAATCACAGATCTGTTGGCACCACAACCAAAAAATCCACCCTGCCCTCCCCATGCTCCCAGCTGCTTGTTTCCACCAGGCTGTGCTTTGCACTAACACAAGCCATCTATTTCCACCCAGACCTGCTGCCCTGTCACACATCCACCCCAACATTTGTGCCAACCCATAGGGGAAGAAAGGGAAAGGGTGGAACAAGGTTTTTCAGGGTGCTACCACCTTACCTTAAGAGCTTCATCAAACTTTTTCCTCAGTGAAATAAGAGTGGGGCACTTTTATAATACCTTTAAAGAACGGTTAAAAACCTTGTAGAGAAGTAACCAACTTAAAGCTGGATATAAGCAAATACTCCTTCAGAGACACTGTTGGGGCAGGGAAGGGTGGTGTGACAGTTTTGTATAGCCATACATCAGTGAGTTAGAAATTAAATACTTAGCTATGAAACCTGGCAAATAGCACAGCCTTCGGTCACAGGATCATGTTATAGTTGTGCTTTCACAGTGGGTTAAGAAGGTGCATGTCCAGACTTTGCTTGTGGTACATGGACATACTTCCATTCACTTTTGTATGGACTGATAAAATTCACTTCCTTCTGTTTAACACTGGGAAAACAATTTCTTCAGCTGTGAGCATCTTTGGGACTTTCTGCTTTTGTTTTAATGTGTTGGTAGCAGGTGTAATGTCCTTAAACATTGAGGCTCTGTAGCCAGCACCTGTAAGCAGCAAAGGAAGGTCCCCAGAGGTACCCCCCAGGCTGCTGCAGAGGGACAAGACCCCAGGAGAATTAGAGGTAAGCGAGCTGTGCTTCACAGGCATCACGACTCAGTCCTACCTGAAGCCAAGCAGCAATGTACCGTGTGAGAGTAGGCTGTTACAGTGGCTACATCTGCCTGCTGTAGGGCATTCCAGATAGGGGTCCTTGTAAAGAACACACAAGCATCTGCAGGTTGAGCTTTTCCCTTTTTAGCCAGCTCCCTTCTCTAGTTCTAACTGCACTAGCACAGGATAACCACCATTCGAGAAACAGCTCAACTTGCACTGAAGGAAAAAATGTGGTCTACATGCAGTCCCACGAGAAGGTCCTGTCTGCTGCCTTGCTCATTTCTCAACAGCTATGGGTAGAAAAACCAAGTCCAGGCACTCACTAAAAAACACTTCCTTCTCAATTTTCCCAGCTATTAGGAGCTTGGAAAGAAGAGTCAAGGATTGAAAGGCAAAAAAGATTGAACTATGAAATTAAGATAGTCATTCCATGCTGGTTTCAGGCACGCCAATGGAATAAATTAATGAAAGTACTGGAATTGTCCCTGTATTGTATAACACCTGTTCATCAGTCACAGACATGTGGTTACATGTTTGTGCCATCTAAAGCAAGTTCCTGACACAGCACACAGGATTTGAATTATCTAAGAATCTAATTTTTTCCACCCTCTGTCAGCCAAATCTTGGGAAAAACCTGGAGAAATAAAATAGGGCAAGGCACTTCATGCCAATAAATAGCATCACAGCCCAAGAGGAGAGTCAAGGATAGGAAAATCCCCAGGAATTTTCCCAAACAAAATTCATTTCATCGTCTGAAGAACATTCCTCTCATGAATTTCAGATGGTCAAGTTACCTTTGCTAAGGAAATATCACAACGAGAACAAGAAACAGAGCAGAAGGTCTGATTCACATGAGAGGTTTTCTTGTTATTTTTCCACTTGTCAGAGGCATCTGTACAGAGTCAAGCACCAAATATGAAAGCCCTAAATTAAAATGGAAAAACACAGTAGTCCTGGTCAGCTCAAAAGTCTGTCTAAGCTAATACCACATTTCCAGCAACACCCACAGGAAATGCTCAGGGTAAGAGCACAAGGAATAAACTATCCCTTGCACACAACCACAGAAATCCACAGGTTAGGGGCTTTCTGAGCCAAGGATCACAGCTGTTCCCATTGCAGTGAATGGTCTTGGAGAGATCCATGTAGCATGAACTGTCTTCTGAAAACAATTGCCTGCTTGGCCCTATATTCCACCTGCTGGCAGCAAGTTGGGGAACCTCGCTGCATGTTGTATGAAAACAGACTTCCCACTCTTCAACACTGCCAGGTGCTTCCATCTGATCCTCCCATACAATGAGAAAGAACCCTTTCCCATTCAGCTTCTCCCTGCCTCTGCCTCTCAACTCAAGCAAATTTTTATGATTTCCACAGGAGTTTGCAATGGGCCTTGCTGCTCACCACAGCAAACTCTTCATCCTCACATCCTAATTTCTTCACTTTCAAGCCCACCCTACTTTTTTGGTTCTTGTTTTCCTTTCTACAACTACCTCCAATCCCACAGCTTAGAATAGGTGTACAGGAATACAGATACCAGATGCTTGTTTGGTTCAAACAGCTCCCTATCTACACATGCATGGAGAGCCTCCCCATGTTTCACCTCGCAGCAGTGCCAGAAAATACCTTTAAATTTATGTGTGTCTGGCTGTGAGGCTGGGTGGGCTGAGAGCAGCACAGCCTGGCAACTTTGTTAGAAATCAAGAGACCCTGATGTGCAGGACTGCCCAGCTGGGCTCTTATCACCACCAATATGTGGCTACAAAATGTGCAGGTGAGCAGAGTGTTGCAACTTGGAAGACTAAGGTGAGTTTCCTCAGAAAATCCACAGACACAAATTCTGAACAAAAAATGTCTATTTTTCAAGTATATGTATTTATTTTCAGAAGCATAGATACCAACTAAACTACTGGGGGTTTTCTTGAGTATGTTATTTGATAAAAAGTATTTTGAGTACCAGTCAGTGAAAAGTGGCTCTGTTTCTCAGGTGTTATATAGAAACCAAAAAATAGTACTTTCTCCATCCCCAAAAGCTATCATTCTAGCCAACTCTACTAATTAAAGCCCTTAATTTATTTTGGGGTTTTTTTCCTCTTTAGAAGATGAAAATTAAAATATGCACAGGCTCACTGTAATGCTTGAATTTAAATATGCTCTAAACCTCACTCCAGGCTAGCATTCAGTGTCCTTTGTAGGTAAATCATGGAAGGGGATACCTCCATGTCTGCAATCCAAGGCTTTCACACCTTTCTCACTGCTGTGCCAACCATCTGCCAACAACCTGGGCCTACCTATGCTTATCTTTTAATTGAGGCTAAGAAAACGACAATCTCAGTTGTTACATGGGGAAAGGCTTTTTCCTTTTTTTCAACAAAAAGAGGCTGAGGCCTACAGAGCTGAACAAGTATTCTTCGTGTGACATGGTGCTCAGTGATGGGAAACAGGGAGTTATGAAACCCCAGTGCAGAAGGAAAGCAGACCTCTCTTCCATCAGTATTTAGGTTCACCTTACAACTCCACTTGTTGAAGTAATGGTGACATCAGCCCTCACCTCCCAGGGACATGCAGTAGAGCTGTGAGGTTCTCAGCCCAGGCAGGAAGAGCCAGCACAAGAGATGGGATGAGCACAGCATCACCTGCTGAGCCAGCAGAGGTGGGGCCCAGGCAGGCTGTGGCCAGAGGGCATGAGGACAGCACTCTGGAGAAGCACAGGGTTATTGTGCTGCAGCCCACAGGCACCAAGAGACTCCATGAAGCCACATTGCTCCCCATCTGTGAAGCAGGGAAATGCTGGTTCCCTCCCTCACAGGGAGCTGGTAGTGACAACACACGCACACTAAAACATGGAGCTAGCAGAGACTTCTGAGTATCTTAGAAAGCACACTGCAGGACAAGAGCTAAAACCTGTTTCTTTTGAGCCTTTCCTTTCCAAGAACACTACTGCCATAAAGGGTTTGGGTTCCTTTGGAACCAACAGCATGTTCTGCAACTATCATGGCTCCCCTTCTTGCTTTGGCTTTGCAAAGCCAAACCTGGACACCAAACTGGAGGAATCTGTCTCTCATCAGATAATTTTCTACTGCTGCAGCACTCTGTGACTGAATAAGATAGATCTCACCACTAAAGCATTAAATGAAAATACAATATAGAGGGTAAGATGGAGAGGAGAGATTCTGACTAGCACTGCATTCAAGGCATTATGTCTCGATATCTACAATTTTTCTAGGCCACTTCTTTTAAAAACTGAAGTTTTAATGGGTTTTAAATTCTAAAAAAATTGAAAAAAAATGAAATTTTAAAAAATTGGGATTTTTTTCTTCATTTAATACAAACTAAGAAACATGAAACTAGAATATATTGGCAACCAGGTATAACTACAATAGCAGAAAGTAATTTTAAAGATAAATCCCAAGCAAAACACTTAGTGCCAAAGCACATTCAAATGAGTGGGACCCACTATTTTACCTCTAGAACCTGAGCCTGTCAAAGAGCCAGCTTCTGGTAATAGATATGGAGAAAAGATTTTCTTCTTTCAGTTCAGTCAATTAGTTCATTACAATAACTAGGTCACCCAAAGCTGGGAAACACTTTAGGGCTGCAGAAACAGAAAGCTTGTTTCCTTCCTGCAGTCAACAAAAATTCAGGTGAGGGTACAAAATCTACTAATAATAAATCAACATGACAGAAAACAATCAGTACAATTAAAAAAATGAAAATTCATGACCTTAAGAAAAATGGTTCTTATTTATTACATAATATTACTTCAAAATGTACCAGATACTTCCATTTCATGTACAATTTTAAACCCTTCTTTCTTCTTAAGAACTACTTTTAATGCTCAGGCTTTGATGCTGGATACTGCACTTGCAATTACATTTCACTGCAAAGCTGACCATAACAAGTACAATAATTACCAAAGAAAATCCATCATCCAACAAATAAAGCAATTTTTTATTTGCCAAAATAAAAACTTAACTAAATCTTTATAAGACTATCCAATTACTTAAATAGATTTTTGTGGACATTGTATAGATTAGCAGAGAGGAAAACTAAATTTAGGATAAAAGCCATTTTTAGCTGCACATCAATACATTTAAATGGCCATCCAACACTGTTAATCACTCTCTCTTTAGGAAAATACCTAAAAACTACACATGCAAAATAATACCAGAATTGATTTTGTATGGCCATTCTTCTGTCTGCCACTAAAAAAAAAAAAAAAAAAAAAATCACAGTCAAAGCATGATGCAAGATCTCTACAAATGACAGCATTCCTTAGCAAGTGACACAGTTGAATGAATGTTTGCAACATTTGGCCAGGCAGTGAAAGCTGCAACTCTGATGCCCATTGCTACAAGCTCCAGTTGGGACCCCATTTGTCACACACGTGAAAAGGAGATAATGCTTCAGCAACACATTTCACATGGGTGATAATGGGAATTGGGAGACCTTTGGAAAAGCATGGGTAACCCACATTTGGCTCTCAGAAGCAACCAATTGTCTCTTCCCCAAAATCAGAAAAATTTTTCAAATCCTGACCTGTAATTCCAATCCTGTGTATTCCCTGAAAGTTTTCCTTTCTGTCATTTGCATCTGGGTAAACACAGAAGCAAACCTTGACTTCACAAGTCTGAGTCACAGACACCAACTCTTCCTTAGCTCTCTTCTCACTAACAATTAACTAGTCTTCTTGAAATCAAGACTGCTGGGGCTGAAACTCAGAAAAGAATCCAAAGAAGTGCACTTAAGACTATCCTTCCAGGATACAAAATTTCATATAGAAGCATCTCAATGACTGTACATCGCCACAGCAAGCCTGTGATCTTATCCCCAAAAGAAGTCTCTGTTTTGGAAAAGTTTAGCACACAGGAAAAACTACCTTTCCTCAGAGTAAACATAGGGAGGATCCCCCCCCCACAGGTTAATAGTCTTAATATCTTCCTCATATTCATCAACCCAGGCTTTTTCTAAATTCATTTGCACTTTTAGCCTCCACACCACCCTGGAGCAGGGAGCTCCATAACTCTACAGATGGAAGAAGTACTTGTTTTTATCTTCCTGGATAGTAATGTCATTGCCTGCTCCAGCTTAAAACTATCAGGAGCTGTTCTCCTTACTACACTGCTGTGCAATTTTACAGTTTTCTATTATATCTCCCTCAGCAGTCTCCTTTCCAAGCAAAATGTCCTAGGCACTGCAGCCTGTCTTCCTATAGAAGCTTCCCCAGGCAACTCCATTGCACGTTTCTGTATGTTTTTCAGCAGTCAGGAAGGCATGCTGTAATCAGAACTGATGAACAGCACAGATTCAAACTGCAATATACAGATAATTTCTATTTTACTCCCTGTTGCTTTCCCACTATGGTTTTATTTACCTATTTCACCCCAAATCAAAAACTGAGCTCAGCTTTCTTTTTCATTCACTAACCAAACCATTTCCTAAAATATGATCCCAAGTGCCAGAAAAGTTCCTTGTCTGTCAGCAAACAGTACTAAACATCTCAAAGAGACCTTGCTGTTTCTGTTAAGCAGAAAAGTTTTAAAAGTGCCTCACTCAAAACTACCAAGAAAAAAAACTCCCTATCCCTGCACTTTCTGCCCACTTCTCCAAGCCTGCAGCCACTGCCTGTCAACATGGTTCACTTGGCTGTGCTAATTGGCTCTGCATACACTATTAATTCACTCTCTTCTTACTTTGAGGTTGTAATTTGTTCCCAATGGGAGGTAATAGAAGCCAGCACACGGTCAGTCACGGATGGCTCTGATGACTCAGCTGCTGTGAGGTAGCTTGCTAGGACAATCTCCAGTGTGTTTAAGCCCAGTGTTTGCTGTGCAGTGGGTGATATGTATCTCAAGCCACAAGCCATGAAACATTTTACATCCATAGCTTCTCCTAGAAGCTGCTCCCACAGTCTTCCCCAAGTCCTGTTCCAGAGAGCACATTTGCTCAAGCCCTAAGACAGTGACACAACCATTCAGTCTGCCAACTGAGAAGCGAATTTACAACCATCAACACTCCTGTTCCTGCAACTTGGTGCCCTTCCTGGAACCCCTGGCAGCACTGAGTGCATCCTCATCTCTCTGCGAAAGCAGGTCAGCCCTTGCCTCCAGGGACATGGTGACTCTGCCACTCAGGTATGCATCCAGCAGGCACGGGCATCCATGCCAGCTGGACATCCAGCACCTACAAGTGTCTCCTTCAGGCTGCCCAACACAGCAGTGGTGCTCTGAACTGCAGGGAGCTGTTCCCATAGAACTGGAGCAACACTGCTGGGACCAGAGCCACTACAGGAGAAGGGCAGTGGCACAGGTGACAAGGGCCCATCAGCACTACCTGCTTTGCTCTGCAGGCTTTAAGTTGCAGCCAGCCTTTCACAATGGTGCCCACTGGAAACATCCAAGCTGCTTCTCAAAGATGTGGCAGGAGGAAGGATCCATCTATGGAGGAATGTTTTTTCCAGTAGCCTCCAGTGACAAAGCCTCAGCCCAGAATGTGAAGTTCCTCACACATTACCAGCTCAAAGCTCAGCTTTGGCCAGGTTAGAAAATGCTTGGCTTTGCCTGTGTTTTAAAGCACAAGGTAGGTAGGAAGATGAGAAAAAGCCATTCAAGAGGGAACACGGTAAAACAACTATCTCCAGTCCTAATCCATCAGGAGAAAAAAAAGATTAGTTCTGTCATGGAGAGGGGAAATCACAAAAAAGACGTTACAGAAAGTCAAGAAAGGGCTCCCCAGTATTACTAGAAATGCTGGGATCACTGCATTTGACCACCATCAGCAAAGCTTCACGGGGCACCAACAATGATGGTAATTACCTTATGTGAAATCCTTTTATGAAAAAAAGGAGGAAAATACATGGGCAATGTGGCTTGCAACTACAGAATGCCTTGTTGCAGCCCTACTATCTGGATAAATTAAACTCTGAATTTTAGTACTGCTATCTCTGGAACTTTTATTAGACTATTTACCTGGTAGAGCTCCAAGCTCATAGATTTCCACAGAATCGCAGACCATGTTGAAAACATTACTAGTTTCTGTTAATACATGTTTTGGAGGATCCCACTGAAGACAAGATGAAAAAAATCACTTCAGCTATATTCAGTTGCAATTTGAACCATATAAAGAATCTCACTCTCTGCCTCATTTCATCAGTTTTAAGGATAGTCCTTAGTGATTGCCAGTTGGTTTTCTCCAGAATGAACTCCCAAAACCAATAACTTACAATTTCTTGATCAGGCTCTACTTGACCTGGCTAGGAAAAGCCCAAAACAAAACCTGCAACAAAAGAAAATACACAAAAGAAAAATGCCAAGAAATCATTCGTTGTTCCCATTCATAATCAGATTTCATTTTACTTTAAAATTAAACATCCAAACTCTGGATTTAATATTGGGCAGCTGTTAATAGTTAAATATGTGAAATCCAGATGTGTCACATCCAAAGTACTTTTGTGCAGTTGCATTACCCACAGTTCTTGAAGTTACACCCAATGCTACTCTTGGCAATAGGCACATCTTTAAAATTATTCACAATACTATGTATTTCTATGTGCATACATTCCACAGAACACCAACATACACTGCAGAGAGAATCTCCTTCATACCCTTTTTCTCTCCAGACTGTCTTAACCAAGACAGTCTTTGCAAACTATACAGGAACAACACAGAAGCAAAGACATTGCATTAACAAGGAATTCATTAAAAAGGAATAACCTTTGGAAATTCATTTAGATTAAGAATCACTTATAGCTTTCCTTAATTGCTATACCCAGGTCACTTTAGAGCTCCGAAGCATTACAAACAATACAAATTATCAGTGAAAAGCTTAACCCTATTCAAAATTCTTTATCTACCAGTGGTCCAGGACATTCCATAAACAAGTTTAGCTTTGGTTGGAGTTTTCTGCATTTATTTTCCTGCCAGCAGTGGCATTTTTGGAAAAAAAGAAAAAAAAAAAAGAAAACAAAAGCACTCAGTAAAATCTAGGCTTGAATCCCACATGTTACTAAAGAAGTAGATGAAGAGTGTAGTTCTCTTTGCTTCATCAAAACACTGCCTGAAGACAACTCAGCAACATCAGAAGCAGTACGGTCTAAATTTGACATGGGTTGTAGACCTAAAAACCTCACACTAGCAGGAATCAATATGCACAACTCCACTGTCAAAAGCACAGAAGCTTTGGTGACCTGTCTGCTCTCTTTGCTCAGGCTGAACCTGAGCACATACCTGGGTTTGGTTTGGCTGCTTGAGGATTGCCTAGAGGAACATCCCACCCATGGGCTGTTCCAGGCAGCCTCCATCCCTTGGGGGGGCACAGTGACATACTGCAACTTAAATATTAATTGTTGTGGCAATGCTAGCAGTTCATCATCCTCCACTGTCCTCACCAGGGAGTCCTCCCTTGCCAGGGAAAGAGAAACATCTGGAACGACTGTGTATGGAGCCTGCTCTGCATCCAGCTTCAGGGAGCCTGGGAAGGGTGGTGGTCAGGGGAATGTGGTGGGGATAGCTCTGGCAGCCACATGTGGCAGCCATCCCTGCCAGGTGCTCCTGCCCTGGGCCAGGAACAGGATTGTGGCAGCAACATGTGCCAGCCTCTCCCAAAGCCTCCTTCCATGTAGGCTGAGTGCACAGAAACACCACCCTGCGCACGTGTGGCTGATCCAGACATCAGGACACACTGCAGCTGCAAGATCCTGCCCTGACTGCTCAGCAGAGGTAGGTGGCCCACGCCAAAAAAGCCAACAGCCAAACAACCACCACCACCACACCCCTGTCCCCAAAACACTGTGTGAACTAAAAAGGCAGGTATAAATCAGATCATCAATTTCTGTAATAAACACAGCTTGTTTCCATGCTGCATTACAAGTACTTAGCCCCGCATAGGTACATTTATTATTATTTTATGCTTGTTTCACAGATAGGAAAAGCAAAGGCCAAGGTAATAATTTTCAGAAGCACTGGCTTTTGAGTTGCTGGTACTCAGGGAATGCCCAGCTGAAGGCAATGAACTACAAAGTATTCCAAAACAAACATATGTAAAAAAACCCCCCAAAAAACAAAAACAAATTACCAATTTTTGGACCGTAAGTCAAAACTATATTACTGGCCAAAAACACCAGTTACCTTAGTTCTCTCCCTTTCCTTCAGCAAGCAGGTTATCAGGAGAGCTTTTGTCAGAAAAATTCAGAACACAGGCACTCAAGGACCCAGATAACTTTTCTAAAAGGCAGAAAGATTGCTTCTGTGTCACTGCACAAGACTTCATCTGCCTCTTATCATTTCTATCAGTGGAGCACCGTTTAGTCACCTCCCTCCAAAAAACACTTTGGGATGCATGCTGCAATATGCATATAAATTATCATTAAAGTATACTCTTTCACTAGGGCATTTCAGATTCAAGATGCTGTTTTAATGGGTTGCCTCCCAGGAAACTGACTTCACCTGTAATGACACAGTGAATGCTAATGACCAGTGTTTAATTGGGGCAGTGCTAGTAAAATTTTGCTTCAGAGGGATTCAATTTACTTGGTGCCAAGGAGTTAAGTGATTAATCAGGTGTTAAATAGTATGCACTTCCAAACACTTGTCTTCTACCATTCAGTTCTACACCACTGAACTTAATGATAGCTTTGTCACTGACACTAAGAAGGAACCTCCTCCTAGTACACAAGTAAACATTAAGGAACATGTTCTGCACTAACAGATACTCAGGCTTAGCTGAGGGCAACAGGATTCTGGCCATGTGGTGCTGAACAGTCCCTCAGCATGGGAAGTCTTCAGTGTGAGACGACTCTTTGCAGAAACAGCGTAAAGTATCAGAAGACATAACCCACCATTCAAAAATTAAGTGTATCGGGAGAAGCCAGTTTAGATTGAAAACTCAAACACTACACTGATCCCTTGCCTTTCAGCTTTCTTTCCTCTGCCTTTTTTTAAACTATTAAAAAGTATATCCTCCAACCCAAAAACTGAGCACTGTGTAAAGTCCTTCAGCTACATGATCCTGTGCTGAAGGACTCCTGCAGCCACCCCATTGAGCTCAACACAAGAGAGAGCACCTATATCCACCAGCATGCACCTATATAAAATCTGCACTGAAACCAGTTGTGAGACCTGACTCGCAGTGAGACTCTGTGCCTTCAGTGCTACCTACAGAAAGTACTCTCAGCTCAAGCATCAGCCAGGTGCACACAAGGGACCCTGGCCTCAGAGAGGTCCCGCTCTGCAAGACCTGAAGCAGCCGATCTGTCCCCACATTCCCAGCTTTATTTCCCACACAACTCCACACTTGTGCCAGCACAATTGTATGGTCATATGATAAGTCAGACTAAGCAACTGGAAGTGTCATGTTAATAAAAAATAAACGAATTGTGCCCTTTAGGAGCACTCCACTTGCCTGCTGTATTTTGAATCTGTGTATGATGCCGCAGTGATATTCTCAAGGTATAGTCATTTCAGGCAAAAGAACAAGGAGATCCTGACAATGAGAAAGCTCCAAGCAAGGCTTTAAACAGAACTTATCACCACACAGACCTCAATCAATCACAAAAATCATCATCTGTGTCTAAACTGCTAGTCCTGTCTCTCTTTGAGCTTTTGCTCCTGTATAGGTCTTTGCCAAGATGTTTACACTCCCCTGGTGCCTCAACTCTCCCATCTGTGGGAGGAGAGGTGAGGCCTTAAGGATCACTTGCCAATACTGTAATGAGTGCCAACATCGTGGCAGCACTTACAATAATATAATCATCTAACTACTGTGGATCAGGATCACAGGAACAGGTTTACTAACCAACACAGATATTCCATCTATGAAAAAAGTCTCACTACAACAACCACATCAGAGCCCCTTCCCAGCTGACCTTGGAGTCAAAGCCCTCAAGCCCTCTCAGACTGGAGTTCACCACAAACCCAAAGTCTCCCAGTCCATGCAGAGAGTATGCTGACACCCTAAGCTGTAGCAACACTGAGACGCCAACCTTCAAGTTCATCTCTCACCCCTGAGGTTTTATTTTCTGAATCCCAGGATGAGTTCTCTCTGCAGCTTTAGACTCTCCGCATGCACCTTAACCTCCCTGCCACAACTGCACAGTGGGTCTGCTTGCCATGAGCCAGGCATGCACACACTCAAGTGCTGGCAAGGTCTGGCTATCAGCAGGGTATTTTTCATCTCTGAGGGGTCAGCTAGTACATACTTGCTGCAAAGCAAGCACATATCAACACAGTCACACACACATACTGATAACTACTTAACACAAACCAAGATATTACTGCAAGCTTATACTGATTACTGAATAATAAAATATAGACCAAAACTTCACCTACTCAAAGTTCTCCCAAAACTTATTAGAGCACTTCTCTAAAACGATGAGATAAGAAGACAGTGCACTGAACAGCTCAGGCAGAAACAAAGCACTAGCCTTCACCCTCTCTGCTGAAGCTTTCCACGTTCATCACCCCAGGTGCTGTGACATTTACTGCCTGCAACCTTGTCCCAAACTGGAGGAGGAAGGGGAAGGAAGAACACGAACAACAAACCAATAAAACAAGAAAAGAAGAAAATATGCCCACCAGCACACACTGCTTTCCACTATTCACAGGTTCTTAGTGAAATTTTGTGACACCCGTGTAGCGCAACACTTGCCTACTTTTCAGAACCAGGCAGTGAAGTTGGGGTACTCTGTGTAGCTTTTTGCTCTGCCTCAGTATCACATTCCATGCCATGAGCCAGACTGGAAGAAACTATCAATTGCACTCACATAATCTACTACCATTTAAACAGCTCCTCTTAAATTCAGCTGCTGAAAACAATCACCTTTATCACCTGTTTAAAAGAAGTATGCAAAACCCGATAGTTAGTAAAGCTACCCAGAACGGTTAGACTGGTGAAAAAATGCTTCTGTCTGAAAAGTTTTAATTTTAAAATTTGAAACTAATAAAATAGCCAGTAACAGAGAAACCAGTAACAGCAGTTTCTACAAGTAAGCAAACAGTTCATTAAAAAATAAGTTCAGATTCTGATGTTTAGAATCGGTCACTTCCTAATTAAAAAAAAAAAAAAATCAGTTTTCCAGTAACTGTTGAAATGTAATGAAAATGTGGCATTTATTCATTTTGAGACTGAAGAAGTTTTTGTCTCTCCAGCTAGGAAGCTGTTTACTTACAGTACGATTCCGTAACATACCTTAGGGACGCTGGGTAAGGAGCAGTTTTACAGTTCCTGAAATCAACAGGATGGTTGCTGATTTCAGTAAGAGCAGAAGTAAGCCTCCTATTTTCAAAATGACACATGCCGAAAACAAGGAAATACAGCTCATATGACACTACTTTTTCGTGACATTCGTGTTCTTTGGTCCAGAGAAAACATCCTAGCTTTCCACAGGGTTTACAAAAAAAAAAAAAAAAAAGCAGCTATATCCCTTTTCATATATCTTTAGGGAAGCAATGAGTTAATAGAACACATTTTGCCTGCATTAGCATTTCACCATACAGTAACACGCATACAATACCCCGTTATCCAGTTTGCCTGTCTGTGTTACGAAAAGTTAAACTAGACTCTAAGCCACGAGACTTCACGGGACACGGGCCTGATTGAATTTAACTCAGCAAGAGAAAATACACCTAGAAGTTTTCAAATTGTGTTCCCATCATATAGAATGCAAGACTCCCCTGTACACACACGGGACAGGCAAACAAAAGAGCATCACGCTGAATAAGTGTTTATTCCAGGCTCTTCCCCTTAGAGACAGTTTGGAAGTCACCTCTTTCTGCCAGGCAGGGAGAGACAGCCACTAAAGATCTCTTACTCGGGCACAGTTAGCCACAAGCACAAGGGAGATTCCCGGCTTGCAACAAGACAAAGCGATTCCTAAATAAAATGCAAAACCTGGGAGTGAGGGAAGGAGAGAGGAAAGCAGTGGGCTGTTAGATAGGAAGGGTCTGGACAAAAAAGGAAACTCAATTTTGTTTCCATTGTCTCAGCTTCATGCCGCCTCCTCTTAAAAAGATAAACTTCCCGGGTAAGCCCTTCTTCAGCAGGCCAAGGCACGGGGAAACGCATCTCCCAGTCCCTGCTGGAGCGGGGCCGGGCTGGCAGCCCTGGCTGTCCTACCTGCAACGGCAAGCGATGCCAGGAATTGCAACCACGGAAATAAACAGTAGTAATATGGATAATAAGAGGAGGAAAATAAAATTTAAAGGGAAAAAAAAAAAAAAAGCCTCACAATCCACTGTTGGTGGAAGCAGCAGCGGCTCTATCTCCCCGACGGCACGAAACTTTCTACGAAGTTGCTGGCGGGGACTGCGGGCAGCCAGCCCCGCGGGAGGCCGGCCCGGGCTCCGGGGCTCCCTTAAAGCTCCGTGCCGTGGAGAGCCACGCCAGCAGAGCCGGGCCCGCCGCCGTGTCCCCGGGCAGCGCAGGGCGCTGACAGCCCGCGGCACCGCGTCCTCGCCCCGGCCGGAGCGGCGCGGGCAGCGCCCGCGAACGGGGGGCACCGAGCCCACGGCGCTCTTCGCCCGCCCGGGCGAAAAACAGCAGAGGGAAAAACAGCTATTTCCACCAAAATAACCCTGGGCCAAACACGGCGAAGCCCACCGGCCCGGGGCGCTGACAGGGGCCGGGCGGACAGAGGGACGGGGCTTTACCTTGATGCAACACTGAGCAGGAGTCTCAGACATCTCTCTGGAGGGACTCGGCGGAGCCCGGCGGGGCAGGCGCGGGCAGGCAGACGGGAAGTTCTCGGGCTTTCCCCACTTTCCGCTCCTCTCCCGGCGCGGCGGCGCGGCCCGGCCCGGCCCGGCCCCTCAAGGGGAAGTGGCGGCCGGGGGCGGGCGCGGCGCGGCCGGGGTGGCGCGGGGGTGTCCGGCCGCGGGGCCGGGGCCGGGGCCGCTCCTCGCTGCTGCTGCTGCTGCTGCCGCCGCTCCCCGCGGGCGCGCGCAGCCGCCCGCGCCCCCCTCCCCGCCCGTATGCCCTGCGCGTGCTCGCGGCTCCGCGCGAGAGGCGATGCGCGCGCGCGGGAAAAGGGAGGGGGCGCGGGAAGGGAAGTGGGGGGTGGGGGGCGCGGCCCCGGTCCCCGCCGGTGTTTTCCTTCCTGGAAAAGAGAGAAACCGAAAGGCGGCAGTGGGGGCGGGGCCGGGCCGCACCAGGCGCTACGCCCCGCCCCGCGCCGCGCCGCACCGCCGCTCATTGATCCGGAGTTTCGGGGCTGAAACTGACGTGGGTTCCCGGCACCCGCCCCGCCCCTTAAAGGGCCCGCGCCGGCAGCAGCGGCCGCCACCGGCCCAGCACCTCTGTCCTGCGGCGGAGCGGGCGTGCGGCTCCCTCTGGCCGGAGCTCTGCGGGCCGGACGGGGCTGGGGGCAGACGGGAAGGGCGCGGCCGGGCCGTGTCGCCGCAACAAAGCCGGTGCCGCTTGACACCGCGCGGGCCCTTTAAGCGCCGAGCGGCCGTCCCGGGGCGGGCCCCGGCAGCGCGGCGAGCTTTGTTCCGCTGCCGCCCAGGCAGCCCGGCTCGGTCCGGCCCGGCCCGGTGCCCGTGTCCTCAGCCCGGCCCGGCCGCGCGTTCGGAGCCGAGCGCGGGCGCTCCAGCGCGGGGCTCGGGGTTGTGTTTGTATCGCCCGCAGCGGGTGGACACAAACCCCTGCCTCGTGGGTGATTTCCATCCGCGATGGTCTCAGCGCCGCTTTCTGTCCGGCTCCTGGACAGTACAGCCTCAGCCCTCGTGATGGGAGTGAAAAGAGCAGGGGGAAAGTGAAAAACACCTCGGCCGTCTCTTCGTCCAAATCTCTGTGTGATTTTACGGGCAGTTTTTGGTGTCCTGATTGATTTTTAGATGCACCCACTTTATTGCGGGGCCTGAAGGTGCCTGGGAACAGAGCACTGCTATGTACCCGCGGGACTGAAAGGCAGAGCTGCCTCTGGAGTCTGCTGGAAGGATGCTGTGCACCGGGATATGGTAGGCGCATGTAAGGGATTTGGTGCTACCAAAAATGGCAAACGAGAGGGAATCCAACCGCGGTGCTTTCAAGGCTTAGCTGACATTTCATGTGCCTGCCTTAAGGGTAGTGTGCTGGCATCACACGCAGAGCTGATTCACCTGCATGGCCAAGAGGCCAGACTGCTGTAAGCATCCCTTGGTTCATGTTGCAAACCAGGACCTACTCTTTTGCAACCTCTTACAGCTTCATTTGGCTTTAAACTAAATGAGGGAGAGGGAGGGAAGGTACTATCTCCTCCCAGCCTAGCAACAAATGACCCTTTTTAGATATAGGACCAACTCAACAATAAAGGATTCATATTTACTGTCTTCCCTCAACACATTGAACTTCAGAGTCATGGAATCATCAAGGTTGGAAGAGTTTCGAGAACATCCAGTCCAACTGTGAACCCAGCACTACTGTATCCCCTAAATCACTTAACTATATCACTTGGTGTCAGATCCAGATGCCTTTTAAGCTCATCCAGGAATGGTGACTCCACCGCCTCCCTGAGCAGCCTCTTCCAATGCTAGACACTCTCATACAATGATTTTTTTTCCCTCATACCCAGTTTTAAAATCCTGTGTCTCAGCATGAAACCCTTTCCTCTCATTTTCTCACTGCAGGCATGGCAGAAGAGATCGGCCCCCTCCCACCTCCACCCTCCTGTCAGGGAGTTGTAGAGAGCAATGATGTCTCTCCAGAGCCTCCTCAAGACTAAACAACCCCAGTTCCCTCAGGCATTCCCCATAAGACATGTTTTCTAGACCCTTCACAAGCCTTATTGCCCTTCTCTTGCAGCACCTCAATGTCTTTTTTAAAGTGAGGGGTCCAAAACTAAATGCCAAATACAGGTCATTGCCTCTCTCTCCCTTCTTATCCTTTCTGTTTCACCAACATGATATTTTGCCTCTTCACCTACATGATTACCATTGACTTTCCCCAAGAGACGGGTTATTATTCTCTCTCTCATGGCAAGTTGGATGTTTTTGAGATTCTTTATATGAAATATAGAAATTTGAGGTGGAAAAGATTTGTTAGGTCATCTACCTTGCTTCCCTGATGGTATTTACAGCATTTGTATGATTTTTCTTTTAAATGCCTGTCATGGTGTGACTTGGGTTTGCTAATTTTAATATACTTAATTTTTTTTAGAGACAGGACTTAGGAGTAGAAACAAGGCAGGCTCAAAACTTAAAAAGGTACAAGAAGAAATTTATTAATAACACAAAAAGAATTCAGAATAAGATTCCTAGATTATTCCCTCTTCCCTTCATTCCACATTTTTTACCAACAACATACAGAGAACACTTCAGTCAGTTATGTACCAAAATAATCAGCTCAGTTCACTTAAGAGAGAAAAGTTTATTTTTTAGTTATGGCTTAGGGGGTGTCTGTCACAGTCTACATCCACCTGGGACCTACAGAACCACGAATTTTCCTCCTATTCCCACAGTACTTCCAGAGCCGTGCTATGGGTTACGATGCACACGTGGGGTACTGCAGGAGTCTTAGTATCACAATGGACGGTTTTTCCACGACAAACTCAAGAACTCTGGTTAGGCTGGCTGTTACAGTTGTAGTTTATTGTGAGGGCGTGGGTAGAGAAAGTCCTGCCGAGGGCTGCCAGCTACAGCCCTGAGCAGGACGGATAGAGAGTGGGGGTAAGGGGGAGAGAAGAGCAAGAGGGGGGAAAGCAAGAGCAAGAAGAGGGTGAGGGGTAAGAACAAAGAGGGTAAGAGAGAGAGATTTTCCCATTACAATACAATAAATCTTCTTCAATGATGAATATTCTTATTTCCACTAACCAATCTAACACGAGATACAAATTCTATAGCATTTACATACAGCCTATAAGAATAATTACATTACCATAGTGTGTTATACTTTAAACTCTAGAAACTAGTCTTTGGACCCTGCCAAGGTCTCCTCTTGACCTTTGGACCTGCTTTGTAGCAGGAGACATTGTTCCATCAACAGGGGCTTACTTTCAGCTAGCCATCCCATTGTATTCTAGTTATTCAGTAACTGAGGTTTGGTATCTTACTTATGGTTTCTATATTTTTAAAATCTAAGCAATCATATTTGTAAGGTTTTACTGTTTCATCCTTCCCAACAGGGTACTACTTTTAAAGTCAGGCTGCTGAAAACCAAAATTCTCTTCATCTGCTTCTCTGTCAAATGTTTTTGTTTATATTCCAGTCTCAAAACAGAGAGCTCAATTTCCCGAGGCAAAAGAGTCTTTATCTCAAGCACACATCCTCCCCAAGTATATTTTACAGTTTAAAGGAATTTTAGTGTAGTCACAGTCCCCTCATAGTGCCACAAAAAGGGTTTTCAGCTACTTATCAGTTGTATCTTTCCAATCTCTTCCCATCAGGAACTTTATCTTCATTCCACCGACTTCTGTGGACTCCTTTATTCCTTCTCATTCAGAGGAGCTCAGGAGATCAAGAATTTTATCCAGGCATTAAGAAGTTAAAATTGTATGCAGATTGTGAAGAAGCCACATAGTCAGCTGGAGGCCTCTTCTGGCACATGGAGAGCCGAGCTTTGTCGAGCTGGGGGCCGCCGGGGCCAGTGCCCGGGGCCGAGGGTGCCAGGCCGGGCCCCAGCCAGAGACTCCCCGCACCTCCAGAGGCCGGAAGACGAAAGAGCCCCGAGTTAACTTGATCCACTGTGATTTGTGAAAGTGAAATAACTTTTCATTGGTTTCCCGAGCTGTCCATCACCACATCAGCTCTCTGATTGGTTCCAGCGGCTCACAGGAGAAGCCCCCAGAGATGGGACAGCCCCCTCCAGTCCCACGTGGAGCTTTCCCTGAGGGGAAGCCACCCCTTCCCTCAAGCACGTGAAACTGATACAATGCCTCAGATAATGGGGCTTACACCTCTTTATTTTCGAGTCCAGAAAGTCCCATGGTCAGGAAGATATTTGGCCTATATTTTCATTTGTCCAGTTTCACCCAATTACTTCTGGTTATACCCACACTGTGTACTCCCCTGAACAGTTTTTCTCCTCAGCAGTTGTTTGCGTTTTATGCACAGGTATCACTTATTTTCCTAGTTATTACCATCCTTTCTTTTTATCTCCTTTCATTAATCAGTCCCTGCAGCCATTTTATCACTTGTCATTGGTCTTCTTGGATACCCATTCAGTTGGTCATCATTTTCTCAGCCCGTGGATACCCACATGGTGTCCCATCACACTTTCATTTGTTTCCAGGCTGCCTCAAAGGCTTGTACAGAATCTTTCACCTAAGATGACTTTGAATCAGATCTGGTCCCATGTGTCCTGTGTTCTTTCTTGCAGTGCCATTGCAATCTGGTTTTCTCCACAGACATTCTGGTGAAGATGTGTGTCCCAAGTTGCATTTTACTGCCTAGAGTTTCAACATCTGTTCCTTCTGGGATCACTGATAGCTGCTTTTCCTCGCACTTTGATTAATGGCCCTTACAAATACAGGCCTTGATCCATCCCCTTAAACCTCTCAACCAATGTGGATGGTTGCAAGTATCTGTCCAAGACCACAACCTGATTTAGAGTTATTCTCTTCCATCTCATTCTGGTTTTTTTCAATACTCCACTAAATGTGAATTTAATGTATGGCAACTAGAAAAGGTAATGAAAGAAATGGTGAATGTGTAGAGAAGGCCACAGGCATGATTGCAGCACCTCTTCAGCCACAAGTCAATCCCACTGAAGCTGCTGTAAGAAAGCCAGGAAGGAAATATGGCTGGACAAAACACACCCCACCCCACCCTGCAGTGTTCCCTTGCCAATAGAAGCAGGTATGCCTCAACCATGCTGGCTAGGTGCTACACACTGTGACTGGAGAGCACCTTTGAACCCTTTGAACAAGGAGGGCCAAACCCTGTGTCATGTGTTAGCTTTTCTGCTTGGTTCTGCCCTTGTTTCTCTGCCCTGATTTCTTGCAGTTCCTCTCATCAGCTACATCTCTTGAGACCTCAGACTTTAAGGTCCTGCCTGCTGCTCTGGGCAAGAGAAAAAAATGCTACCAAATCTCCTGGTGTGCAGGATGGTCCATGGTTGCAGGACAGTTGTTCTGGAAAAGTAAGGAGGAAGCTGCTCCAGCTGCCAGCTCCCCTTTAGATCTGTGCCACGTGGAGATTGCACAGAGCGGAAAGGAAGTCCATTATCTCATATTTAACCTTGAACAGGCTCCCAGTGAGTTTTTCTCCCTCTCACCTAGAGGCTACTGCTTAGCTTATCTCAAGGGAGGACCCATTAGTTAAAAGCAGGATTTATTATCAGGCAGAGCCACCTGTTATCAACACTCCAGCAAGAATTCCCCAAACTTTTTGTTCGGATAGATGACAGCAACACTAATATAGGCAAAAGGTACCATGGCCTATGAAGTCAGGCCAAGCTTCTACCTTGCTTAGGGCTCTCTCAGAAAGGAAAGGTGGGTGGTGTGTTGAAGAACAGCAGCAGGATGAGAAAACCTGAAGTATGTTTTTCTCATAGTGGCCTGAAAAATCTGGCTCTAGATTCGATTTGTATTGTATTTTCTGGCCTAAAGTTTGTCATTGAAAACAGAGCAAACCCTGAAGTAAAGGTGTCAAACCACCCTTTCACTGAGGCTTACAAATTTCTGTCCACAGCAGTGCATCTGCCAGCAGCTTCCACTGATTCTCTGTCACCTGGGCCTCTTTCACAGCCATAGGACTACCAGTGTCTCTCTATTTGCAATTGCTCAGCAGCTAGGCTAGGGGCTTTTTCATATGTCCCAGAAGGATGTTGAAGCCCTTTTCCCAAAGGAGTTAGACACTTTGCTACCTATATCCAGCTGAAATCCATTAATTCCTTCTTTTGTGTACTGTTTTTCTGGTTTCAGCAGTGTACAGTAATGCCTCAGATGACTTTGTTCATAGTAGTATTTTTCCTTTCCTCTTTTTATTTTCAAACCAGTCATTACTTCCCAGTACCCAGTTATCATTAACTCATTCTACTGCTTCTCCTCTGTTATCTTTTCCTTCCCTTTATCTTTCCCCAGCACAACTTAACTGACTCATTTAGTGCTCACTTGTTTGCCTCACTTGTATTACTAGTTTTATTTTTGTCTTTCAGTGTTTGAGCAGATTCAAATGTGACTTAATGGGTCTGCTGACATTACTGGGCCCCAACAGAGATCACTCGTCCAAACTGAGGGACAGAATTAAGATCTTGAGCAACGAAGCACAGTAGGACACAGTAACTCACAGAACATGCAAGGACACGTTCATATTAGAACACAACTGATTTTTTAGTCTTGAGGGCTACAGGGAAGTCCATGCCAGCTGGTACACAGAGGTCCTGTGGAAGTGATTCCCACTGCACATTTAGCATTGTGATTCCTTTCCCTCTTATCAAATGGGTTTCTGAAATCAAATTGTGTGTTATAGCCCTAATGTGCATCAGTCATGCTGCTTCTCATCATTAGCAGTAAGACTAGCTTTCATGTTATCAGACAAGTACTTTTTCCAAGATACAGACACGTTTTTTGTGGTAGATGTCCCAAATCCTTGACTTTTACGGAACAGTTACGAAATCCAGTCTGCAGTGTTAGAGTGAGAAATGCTATATCCATTTTATTTACACTCTTGCAAATTTGTTCATCTAAGATTATAGTCTTACTTGAGATTCCATGGTCTGGCTCAATGAATAGGATTTGCACCATTATAATGATTTTGATAAAAAGTTTGTTTTGTTTTGATTTGATTTGATTTGGTTTGGTTTGAAGTCAAAATAGCAATATTTTTGCATTCCCCATAGCTGCAGGCATTTTGATATAAAGATACTTGAATAGTTTTCTTAAGTACTCACATAACCTTCCCATTTCAGAAACTCACAACAGCCAAACTAGAAATGCAAAAATCTTGGTATGACAGTTATTCATCCAGCAGCAAATATATGTAAAAGAAAATAATGCTGAAATCATTCTGGATGGTCTAAGCCATGTCATCCTCACACATTGTCACATACTGTATTATTTTGAATCATCTAGTGTATTGCTTCTGTAAACAGGACAAAAAGTTTTCTATTGCTCCAAGTGTGACTGTTGTACTCAAGAAAGGGAAAGGGAAATTGAGAATTGTGCTGTTGTTCAAAGCAGCACAGCATTTTCTGAGAGATAAGTTTATAGTCATGTTTGAGAAGTGGACTCCATTGCACAAGTCACTGCTTAAACACGTGCTGACAATGTTCCTCTTGGCACATAAGCTCAAGTTGTAGCATATGAAAATAGGGCAGTGAGTGGCCTTGACAGAACTCTTGAGAGCATTGACTCCAGGGACACCAACCTGGCAAAAGCTAAACCTGACTATCAGGTTAGTCCAACTACTTGGGATCATAGGCCCCTCTCATGCCACTGTGGAACAGTGCCATGGCACCACAAGGTGGTAACAGCCAAGTCCTTTTCTACCTCTCCTACTGTTTTGGTTGCAGTGTGGTTCCACAAAGCAAAACTTCCAGGGCTAAAAGTGTAAAAAATGTAAAAGTACCCCATCCCACACTGCTGTGCTGTGCAGGTCACGGCACAGTCTCCTTTGACTGTGCCAGCAGCTGCCTTTAGTACTGTGAAAAGGCACAGGAATACATAATCTGTATGTTTGTGCATGTGTGTCCCTGTGTTTAAAGCCAGCTCAGTTCCCCTGGCTATAATGCAAGCAGATGGAGACTGGCAGGGATACCTTAAACTGGAATTGTTTGGTCCCTCAAGGGTACAGATGCAGCTGTCCCCATCAGCTCGTGCTGGCAGTGTCTCTTCCTCACCTCCAAGGTCAAGAGGCTTGGCCAGGTGCTGCTCCTTGCCCTGCCACTCTTGCTCCTTGCCACACTCTGCCACTACAGAATCTTGCCCCAGTAGAATGTGCAGAAGGGCCACCAGCACACAAGGACCAAGGAGTAGAAGGAGGGTACTTCTGCCTTTGGCTGGGGATGGACAGTGCTGGGCAGGCTGTATCAGAGGCTCTTGGCAGGAGGGAGAGCAGCCCCTGAGCCTGGGCTGAACAGGGAGGGGAAGGTCAGCAGGAGGGAGCTGTAGAGAAGCTGGGCTAAGAGTCTGCGCTGCACCAGGCAAAATCTCCCCACTCACCTACTTTAGCAGAGCTGGCTGTTTAAATTGAATTTAAATCTCTGCAGATATGTGAGGAACTTCCTGGCATCACCCAAAGACGTGCAGTGACAGGGGCAGGGCTCTTCTGGTCAGGGTCAGGCATGGGAGTAGCCAGAGCAGGGACCAATGGCCTTGATGCCCACAGAGAAATTGCTGAGGACATGGGCTCATCATTTCTGCAAGGCACTAATAAGTAAGGGAAAGCAGAAAAGGTTACCAAAAATAGGATTTTTGGAGGATAATTCTGCAAAGCACTAGATATCCTGCTCCTAATTTCAGGCATAAGCTATTACTTTTGTGTTTGGTTTTTTCACAATTCAGAACAGTGAAGTGTATGTCAGTATTTACAACCTCTCTCAAGATCACAAGATTTTGAGGGGTAAAATTACTTTGGAAATTTTCTTAAATTGTATGTGTGTATATTTAGTTATCTGCCTCCAGGTTTTGTCTTGTAAAGTACGTGTTTTCAAACTTTACCCACAAATTCTGAATGCTAAAGAATTTCTTTCTACTCTTTCATTCCTTCTTCTTTCTTCTCTGTTCTTTTTTGCCTTTCCACCTGCCTTTTTATATCACATGTAATTAAATTATGTGGACCAGGAAAACTAAGAAGTATTAAGTTATACGATGTAACTCAAGGTCAAAGTAGAAAAATCATGAAGCTATAGTTTGTTACTGTAAAACATTTTCAACAAAAATAAAGAAAAAATAGAAACTGAAGGGATAGAGTTCAAATTCTGTGTCAGGTAAGTCTGAATTGATTTACATTTTTCAGGTACTATGTTTGATTTTTACCTCTCCAGTTCAGTCACCTCAGCTACAGAGGTGAAGTAAACTTTTCTAAAAACCCAATCCTCTGTATTAGTAATATTTTCCCAGTCTCAACACACCCTCCTTTTTCAGCATCATTTTCTCCACAGGGTGACAGGATTACAGCTGCCCTGCCAGTTCCAAGTTGTGGTGCACACTCTGTCATCTATGTCATTGTAACTCTGTATCTTGCTGGCAGTAGAAGAGTGACACAAATTCTTTTCCTGCCAGATAAAAATTGTCTAGTAGATTTAATGCTCATAACCTAATGTGAGGAATAATATTATAGGAGCAACAGTATTTAATCTGCTCATAATAGTATTGTGTCCCCTGATATTGAGGGGAAAAATTGAGCCTGTGGAAGCTCAGCACCTTTCTGAGCAGTTCTGTAACTGTAAGAGGCTGTAAGCCTCTGGCACCAGGGCTTACAGCAGTGTGACCACACAGCTGCAAAGTCAGTGGGCTGATATGAAAACTCAAGCCTGGAAATAGAGAAGGAAATGGAAACTCAAGGCTGAGAGTTGTGTACGCTTAGCAAATGGTACAATGGAGCCTTGGTAGATGAAAAAAGTAGCAGTGCAAGTACAGCTTGTTGCACAGAACTGTGATTTATCTGCTTTTATTTTCAATAGTTCCAGTGGCATCATGATGTAGGATTTTATAGCCTATTAAATCATGCCTGACATTTATGGATGTAGTTTAGAGTGCATGCATTATGGAGAGTAAGTGGCCTCTCCCTGGCTGAGCAGCAGTTTCCACTTACAGGTTTTACTTCATTCTCTCGTTCTTTTATACCTTGAGCTCAGATACAGACAAATGAACTCCAAAGAAAAATAATTTGGTGAAGAGTATAAAAGGTAAACAACTTTTCTGTTTCTATTTGGTTTGGACTGTCCTGATCTGAAGTGACCTTTATTTCTGTTGTTGTCTCCCATTCCCAAAGGTGGGTCTGCACCCAGAAGGGTTGACTCCAGCTTCTGCAGGCACGTTCTGCCCCTCCATCACAGCAAACAGATTGCCCTCTACCAGAAAAGAATAGTAATCAGCCCAGGTTGCTGATGGTTTTCTTTGGTGCGTGTAGGGAGTGGCGTAATTAAGACCTGAAATTTGAGCTGACCCCAATATTAGCTTGGGAAGAGGTGCTGAGGTGGGCGGACCCATGTGCCAGGGCCTGACCTGGGTTGTTACTTAGGCAGTGGTGGATCACTACTGCTGCCTGCCTAGCATGTGGTTCACTGCCCCTTCCCACCAGAGCTGTCCCTGCAGCCACTGCCCAGGAAGGCAAAAGCTCGATCTTGGGTAGGACCCATCAAGGCAGGCCAAGAGGGCACCCAGGAAGGAGGAGCAGGGAGGCAGCTTGAAAAAGTCCTGTCAGCTATAGAGAAAGGAAAGTGCAAAGCAACCAGTGAGACTGGAAAAGGCAGTCGTGATGAGAACCAGGATTTTTGTTCAGGAGAGGACTCACCAACAATTTCGGGGGGAAGAGAGAGGGAGAGTGATCAAATAGTGGCTGAATAGGCTGAACCTTGGCGGGAGGGAAATTCAGCCTCCTTGACTGTTATCCTTGAACCCAGGGAGACTCTTCTGTGTCAGAGGACTATGGCACGGACTTTTGTGACCAGGAGAAAGGAAGGCTTTAGCTGCCTGTAGAAGATACTTCCATATGCCAGGGCCTGAACTAAGTGCAGATTGCAGCAAGAGATAAAGACACGTTTCACTCTTAGATACCATCTTACAGGTGGAAATTAAGTTTTTACAACATCCATGTGAGGTAAGCACATGACTACTGCTCCTATTTTAAATCTAGGAGAGGAGAAAGGGTGAGTGTGGTGCTCAAGGCCAGGCAGTGACTCAGTGGAACTGCCACCATCACTAACCAGGAGCTCCTGGTTCCCAGCCTGGCCCATGAACCACCACAGCCTCCCTGCCAAGACAAGAAAGTGAGCTGATTTTTCAAGCACTTTGATGAGAGTAAGAAGGCTAAAAATAGCCTGAGGCTGCTTCTAGAGAGTGTCAGGGCTCAGAATTTTAGCAGAGGGGAGCAGGAAAGGGGATGGTGGTGTTGATACAAATGGTTATGGAGGGAAAGGAGGTAACAAATCAGAACCCAACAATAGGAAGAAAATGGGTCAATAAACAAAGTAGATTTTCTTGAGAGAGGCGTATACGACCGAGGAGAGATAGCAACAAGAGGAGAAAGAGCAGCAGTGGGGAGGGAGAAAAAAACACAGTGAGAGTGTGCATGGCAGCATTTGAAAGTGTCAGGAGAAAGACAAAAAAATGCCATCAAACATGGGGTCTTAGAGCACCTGAGAAATTATAATCACACTATTGTGTCTTCCACAGCAGCTGGAGATGTCAGATCCCTCCACAGAGTATCACCTTTGTTGCACTCATGGGAGAACTGAGGCTCAGAGCATGAAGCTACCTGCCTATGGTCACACAGCAAGTCCAACACATTATTCTGGTTTAAAATATCACAGTAAATGCAACTGGAAATGGGAGTAACCAGACAGGGGCACACAGTTCTCAATTGCATAGGAGTGAAAAAAAAGAGATGACTGATGTCAGCAGCCCTCATTAATTTTATAACTCTAAAATACATAATGTCACATAAAATGACATTTGGAACCCGTGAGCTTTGCATCCTGTATGCTTTAAACTACAAGCCAAGTAATACTACACACCACTATATGCACAAGTACATGTGCACACAGTAGTTCTGAAGTTGGAATTAGTGAGTTTTGTGCCCTTCAACAATTAATTTTCTCAGTTTTCCAACTTTCAGAAAAATTAAGGCAACCTACAAAAATGGAGACATGTATACCAGAAAACTTCCATAACACCAAATATTGTTACATTCCCAAAATCCTTTGAGATATAAGAGAATAGAATGGAATAGAATATCTCAGCTGGAAAGAATCTGCAATTGCCTGGAAGCTGCATATGACCACTGTTGTAGTAGGGTCATTGTGGTAGTTACGTGCCACAGAAGAGAAACTATAAGCCTGATAGCCTATGGCTGACCTATTGAAAGGAGCATTCTCTGAAAAAGCAGAAGCTCAGAAAATTGCCACCAGCACTAGTCTGAGCATGCATAATGTTTTTAGGGCCTAGGAAAATTATATGTTTTTGTAAAAGTTCCTATTCATTTAAAAATCCCTACCTTTCCTCGCCTCTTCTTTCCTCTTTTCCTCACAAGAAATGAAGACATGCAGCTATTTTTTACCATAATTTGAGGAGGATAGAGTAGTAGGAGCTGTGCAGTGCTACCACCCTCTGGCCACTGTCAACAGCACCATCCTCCATCTCCAGGAGTTCTCTGAGCTCCATCATCTGCCTCGCACACCTATAGGAGATAAATGCTGTTTTTCAGTGCACCCAGTAAAGAGAGGCAGTGATTTACACCTTCTGATGCAGCTCTACACAATGCCTGTTTGGGCTGCTTGCTTTTGTAAAGAGATCTCATTTGGGTGAAGGATGCAAAGGTCAAACATTTCCAGATGTGTTGGTCCTCCATGAGTCCAGCTCACATAGCCAATGAGTTCATCTCCTACCTGGTCATATGCAGACTCCAGGCAATTGCAGATCCCTTCTAACTGAAATGTTCTATTCTATTCTATTCTATTCTATTCTATTCTATTCTATTCTATTCTATTCTATTCTATTCTATTCTATTCTATTCTATTCTATTCTATTCTATTCTATTCTATTCTATTCTATTCTCTAAGACCTTTGGGAACATAAGTTTCCAAAGCTATCCTTTGGAAAAAAAGTCCAGTAGCATCTCTAAAACTTCTCAAAAACAACCTGCCCCTTCTTTTCCTCTCATCTACCCTCCTGTCCATAACCAAGTGCTCATTTATTTAAAGAGTAAAAAGCTAGCTAACAGGGAAAAACACATCTACTATGCCCCACCATTTTGCTATTAAAAATATACTTCCCAAAATTAAAACCAGCAGCTCTCAACACATAAAAATTCATTTTTCCTTTTTTAACTTCCATCTACAAGAGAGATCCTGGCTATCTGCCCAGATGAAGAGAAAGCCACAGCAAACTGTGGCATCTTGCATCACACTCTTCAAAGGCCAAAACTGGCATGTCACATAGTGTGAAAGAAGATGAATTTCAATGTCAAAGGAATTTATTACCAAGGCTGTACTTGAACTCTGGACAGTAAATGTAAGTCTTCAGGTGACAATATTTGTTCAAGTATATCTACTGCCTCTCCATGCTAAGGTTAGACTTCAGGGGTACTGCTGCTTAAGCCATTTTCTGATGCTGATAACATGATGCATTCAATAATAATGATACTTAACAATAAACAAAACCCCCAAAATTAACCAAACATAAAAAAAAGCCCCACATGATTAGCCCCCAACTTGATAATCTGGTATTGAAGTTCATCAGTAAAAGATTTCCCATGCTCAGTTTATTTTCTCAGATTATGTGAGTTCCTTTTGGGAGATCAATGTTCTATTTCATTTATTAAATTTGATGAAAACTCTACCACCTTTTGTAACCATGATAAGGGATTGGACTCTTTTACTTTGTGATTCCAAATCTCTCACTAGCAGAGTGGGTAAAAACATGCATAAGGCTGAATCCTTGTGTTTCACTGGTCGATGTGTCCGCTGTCAAAACCTGCAGAGAGAGCAGAGGTGAAGACAGCATGTTCTAGATGTTCCTCCTTGGTGTACCTTCCCACAGATGAATCTCCCAAAACACAGAGAGTCCTTTCTCAAACCTTCTTACAAGTTGGAAAACCTCAAAATATCTTTGCAACAGAAATAGCATAGTTGTGGTTGTTTTTTGTCCCCTGCTCTAATCTCTACAATACTTCTGACTCCGGAGATCCTAGTTGAACAGTCTGGCTTCTATATTGTTTAAGTCTCAAACCCTTCTAGCTGACCACCAGCCAGCAAGTCCAAGCAACACAAGACAGAGAAAAGGATGGGGAAAAAATCAAAAAGTGTTATGGTTTAAAGATACCAAATCTGTAATGAGGGAAAGTGAGGAAAATCACAAGTTCAGGCTTTCTCCCTGAAAACATTTGCCACCAGCTGTCTCTATTTAAAATGCCTTGCTTGATGCCAAATGCCACATTATTTTACAATGAAAAATGAGAAGCTGATTGAAAAGTTGCTTCCCAGTTTGTGTAAGAGAACGCAAATCACTTAAAACTCTAGAGGTCAGTGCCATGAACGCTTGATGAGTGACAAGACTTTCTTCAGTTCACTTAAGAAAATGTATTTTTCTGGATATGTATGTGTGCTACTCAAGAAAGAAAAACTTCACTCCAAGTAAAAATCAGAAACAGTTTTTGATGAGATTTTTCACCTCTTTTCCCAATCAGAATCAACTGCAGAATCACAGAAGTGTGCTGATGTGGCATGATGAAGACAGAAAGATCCACATGTCTGACAATTTTACAAAAATACCACTATTACTTGGATGCAGTGGGCCACCATGGGTGAAGTGCCCTGCTGGGCAATTGTCCTTCAAATGGAATGGGCAGCAGATAAAAGAGACAGGAACAGCTCCTCGGTCCTTTTAAATAGGCTCATGATTTTAAATCAAAGCTGCTGCTTTGCCCACTGCTGATCATAAACTTGCCCAGTGTGCCTGGAGCCATAGGCCAATCCTGGAGTGACAGACCTATCACAGTGGTACCACAGTGCCATCCCTACCTCCAGAGACCAGAGAACACAAAAACCTGGGGTTTAGTGCCTTCCTGGGGCAGTTTGCACCTGAGTTCTCTTCTCTGTTACAGCTTTCTCACCAAACAGAATTAGAGTAGTGGTAAAGCAGCTAAGCATGAAAAATCCAGCATGGGAAGTAGATGTTATCATAAAGTGGGAGAAAAAGTTTCTTTTTTCACTCAATTTACCACCCTCAGAGACACAAATTCAGAATGCACATAAGCCATAATAAAACTAGATCACATGATTTGAAAGGTGAATATATTTGTATGGATCTAACAGGTGTTAATGGTGATTTTCAATTGAAAAACTAATCCTGGAAGACAAATTGCTTGTTAAACAAGTCTAGCATCATTAATGTTTTCTAACAGCATTACTTTCTGGAGCCAAGTGTTGCAGTACATAAAGTGCCATACTACCCTTATTTAGGGGAAGATCCTTATGAATGTGATAATCTTTTAAGGTCCAATTTTATCGTATAATGTGCTGCAACCCAAGTTTCCTATGTATGGTTCATAATGAGATTAGTACAGTATAAATCTTCGTGCAATTTAAATAAATTGTTTCTCAAGTGTCTCCCATTAGAAATATATTGTTCTGTATTTGCCTAAGGGCAGTGATGTTGTATCCCATAATTGTTAAGTGTTTATCTGTGTCATATTACAAGGCATTTGGTTTAATTTTAAATGGGAGAGTTTAATATTTTCTTTGTTTTTGACCATGATATAATTTGGTTAATTACCATTTGTTGGATTCTTTTTCCATTTGCCACAAAGCCTTTCAGTTAGTATTTCAAAAGTAGCCCATACAGAGTTGCCCTCGGCATAGTATATGAAGCAGTCACTGACTCAGTGCAGATTACTATTGTAATGTCAAATTTATCCAGTTAATCTTGTCTTTCTAGAGTTCCATTTATATCATTTTTCACTCACACAATCTGAATTATTAATTTCCATTATGTTTTGGTGTGATACCTGGATATTTCCTAAGTTTCCTAACTTTATGGATTCATGCAGTAGTGGCCCATACTTAATATGGCCAAGGAGAATTCCATGTAGAAAAAAAACATACAAAATTCAGATATCCTTTCTTTCCTCAAACAGGGTTTAATTCTGCTCTCACCTTTGCTGATGGGTACCAAGAAAAAAACCCCAAAACATTAATTGCAATCAATAGAGCTGGGGGTCCAAATCAGTTTTTCCCCTGTCACTCTGTGGCATTGAAAGGGAAAGATCTCTCTTTAGTGACTGAAGTTCACCTCACCCTGTTGTGGGTGTTGCAATGAGTCAGAGGAACGGGCTCTCTTATCTCTTTGTCGAGTTTTGGCAATTAGTCAATGTCATGCAAACACATATTCCAGGCTGTCCTATTTGTGCTTGCAGTGTTTGCCTCTGCTTCATGTTGTTGTGGCAGGTCCATCACGGCTCAAGGCAGTGGAGGATGGTGCTATCTGGCTCTTGCTGGTGGAACCAGTTACAGGATCAGAGCATCTATTATAATAAGGCCAGTAGCTCAGCACTGAAGAATTTATACCAGCATAATGCCAAAGTGAGCTCCGATAATTTGATCAAACTCTACCTTTGTTTGATTATCTTCTCCACCGCAATATATTTCACAGGACCTGTAGATTTCCCTCGATAACTCCTGCACCAAGCTCCAACAGTTTGAGGCTCAATAACACCAAGGTTAGAAAACTGATATCCTTCTTGGTGCAGGGCCACTCCCGTGTGAGTTAACCCTATCACATCACAGGTGAGAGTCTCATTTTCTCACCACTCCACAATTAGACACTTTAATAGAATCATCTTGACTCCCAGCAATTTTCTGCTGGTGAAAGAAAGAGGCATAATGTTTTTTTAAAGATGTCATTGGTAATATTGAATTTATTAGAAAAAATAAGAACTGCAAAGGCATTGTCTCACATTACAGAACATGCTTCTGCTAAGCAGCAGCAGATGCTTCTGCACAGCATCACTGCTGTGATGGGTTTAACAGCCCACCAAACATGATAATGGTTGATCACTGGTGAAAGGTTTGCCCTCCATGTAGGCACTCACTTAAAACCAATAAACTCTAAAGTATCACCAGCAAAATTTCATTTGTGATGTTGCTTTGCCAAAGGATAGACCTGTGATTAAGCTGCCCTTCTCTGCCTCCAGCTGCCTCCTCTTAGTGCTCATAACTCCCCAGCACAAACTCCAGCATTACCACTCTGAGCTGGAGCCAGATGAGATGACACAGCCAAGGGAGAGGAAGAGGAAGAAGAGACCTTCCTCTTTGTATGACAGGGTAGTCTGACTTTTGGTGCAAGGCCTGGCAGAAGGGATGCTGTTTCTTTTGTTCCTTGTATGACTGGGTCTGGCATGGGCCCTTGTCACATGAATTGATGCTGAGGTTGCTCCTCATCAGATGACCTGGTATGGGGACATGCCACCCAGGACATGGCCCAGCCAGCTGTCATCCTTCTGTTGGGGCTTTTTAGCCTTTCTTGTTTTGCCTGCTAGGATCAGTAATTCCATGCCTTTATTGCAGCTGTTATTATAATTTATATTAAAGCAAGAACCAAGTTTCTCATGCAATTACTGGGCTGTAGAACCTGAGGCTTGACAAAAAATAAATGACCACAGCAACTGATTGACAGAACCATGAGCCAGCAGTGCCATGGGGGATAAGAGAGCCAATAGAACCTTAGGATGTATCAGGAAGAGCATCCCCAGCAAGTCAGCAGTGCTCCTGCCCCTCTGCCCAGCCCTGGAGGCACATCTGGAGAGCTGTGTCCAGCTCTGGGATCAGCAGCACAGCAGGGACAGGGAGTTCCTGGAGCAGGGCCAGCAGAGGCTGCAGAGATGATTCAGGGCCTGGAGCATCTGTGCCAGGGAAAGGCTGAGGGAGCTGGGGCTGTCCAGGCTGGAGAGGAGCCCCAGCTGAGAGGGGCCCTGAGCTCTGGGTGTCCCTGTGTGCAGGGAGGGGCAGAGCAGGGCCAGGCTCTGCTCCAGGGGCCCAGCAATGGCACCAGAGCCCCGGGCAGGGACTGAGCCCAGGGGGTTGCACTGACAGGAGCCACAACTTCTTCCCTGGGCAGAAGATTGTCCAGAGAGGGTGTGGAGTCACCTCACTGGGGATATCCCAGACCTCTCTGGGAACAATCCTGTGTCCTGTGTTCTGGGATGACCCTGCTGGAGCAGGGAGGTGGGACCAGATGACCACTGTGGTACCTTACAGCCTGACCCACCCTATGATTCTGTGAAGACCTTAGAGGTTGGGTGTTTTGTTTTTTTTTTTCTTACTCCTCATCCAAAACAATTGCAAATTCTCTAAAACAATACTTCTTGAGCACAGCCAGTTCATTTTGCTCTGGAGAGAAAAGGCAGGGCCAGCTGGGGCTGCCACAGTGGCAAAGGAGTGGGACAGTTTAGGTGGTGAATTTAGAAGGATTTGTGCCCAAATAAGATCAGATATGCTAAACAGCTCTACTGCATGTGACTCCTCCTCAGCTGGAAAAGGCAGATGCTAAAGAGACTTTGCTAATTTCCCCTGCCTGGAAACCTGTAATGAACTCGGAACAAAACATCTGTCAGTTTCTCCTAACTGGAAAGGGCTGAAAGCCAAGAGAGATGTCTTGGGGCCAATTTGCTTGCCTGTCTAAAGTGTAGGGGAAAGTCTAAACCCTGGAGAAAGCTGGTGCACTCCGTCTGTGAAGAGACAAAGCTGGCAAGTGTCACTGGGACCCAGGAGTGACACAGCTTATGGGGCAGGAGAAAGGTTTCCTTCATTCATGCAAATGCTCATGAAGCATTCCAGTCAATTATATCACACACACATTCAGTACTGCTAAAGTCTACTTTTGGATGAGATGCCTCAAGATATGCTACCTTGGCATGTGGCACAAATCATGAGGGAGCCTGTTAGATGCAAAACCTTCCTGCCCATTGACAGGCAGAAACAACCTGCATCTGGACAGTGCCTGTGTGATGGGACATTTAGAGATGCTCAGGGCACTGCAGGTAATGGAGGTGCTGCGACCTTGTTTACTGCAGTAATTTAACTGGGTTAAATCTTCTCTTTACCAGCAAGGTTAATCATGCAGTGCTGTAGAATCTCAGAAGGTAAAGGGCTAATGTGTATATCTCAAACACAGATAGCCAGATGGCTGTGAACCCAACCAAGGATTGCTGGAAACAGCAAAAAATAACATGCAGTGAGAAAGAACAAAATGTGGCTGGAAAAGGGGGCCATGTGGAGGTAGGGCAGCACTTCTCTGGGACAAGCACCCTGGTTCTAATTCCTGGAGATAAGCACAACACAGCACAGAACAAGCACAGGGATGAGGCTGAGATGTGGACATGGACAGTAGGGGGGTCCCAAGACCCCCTTAGCCCTCCTACCCATTTCAAGAAAGGTCTGAAAGAAGGGACTGTGCCTAGCAACTAATTTGCACAGAAAATAAGAGCCCTGTCTTCAGAGTAGGGAAAACTTATCTATAAAAAGGTGCCCCACCAAGCCCAGTCAGCATGACCCAGGACCCTGGACATCCCATGGGCTAGATCAATGCCAGAACAAGGACTGCTGTTCTCTTTTTCTGTCTTTCCTCCTTTCTTCTTTTTCATCTTACTACTTTATCTAACCACTGCTGATGTGTGCTTATATAGTAAATCAGGGACCAACCTGCCAATTTGAACACCAAGGGTGTAATTTACTGACGTGAGTTTTTGCAGACCTTCTGACTTTTGTTGCTCCTTTTGACCACGAGCATCTACGGATCTTGGGTGCTCCCTTCCCCTTAAGGATGGGACATCACAGGTGCATGCAAACTGTATCTCTTACTCCCAAGTAACATCAGTAAAGTCAGGTAAACATAGTGTCCCCAAGACAGTGCTGGCACAGGACAGCCAACAACATCATTGTTAAGGTCACCCCTCCAGGCCAGCCCAATGGCACCCAAATCTCCTTTGAGGTTTCATGTCCCCCATCAACTCCCAAACCATGTTCAGACTTTGCTGAAGCACATGCTGGCTGGTACAAGGGGAAAAGTGCTGCCAAGGGCCACTCCAGGCAGTGGCTGAACAGGGCAAGTAGCTGTGTTCTCATAGCTGGGGATGCTCCCTGACACTTTTAAATTGCCAGCCATGGTGGCTGGCCCTTGGAGTGCTAAGAGGTGCTGGACTGACTTTACTGCTGTAACGTTACCCTGCACTACACATGACAAGCAACAGGCAGGAACATCTTTCTACTCCTTCATCGGATGTTCACAGCTGCAGGAAAGTGACAAAAAATCTACAAGCTCTTGAGATATTTAGATATACAAATATACATAAAAACCTTTCCAAGCGATGATAAAATCTAAATTAAAATTGTCGGAAAAGTGGAAACTTCAAATGTTGATTCCAATTTTGTGCTGCAGGTTTAACCTGGCCCACATTACACTGGCTTGGTGATTGCCTACATGCCTGAAAAACATCACTGTCTAGTCCAGAGTTAAATGCTGGCAGCATGTTCCCTATTACTTCAGCTTTCCAAGAAGAGAATGCTAGTAACATTTTTCATTTAAAATGCTGATTACTGCTACATAATGCTCAGATTGAGTTTCTGCACCTTGGAACAGACAAGATGTTTCCAGGAAAGGCTTGCAAACAATTATCACACTCTTGTTCCCCATCACTCACCACAGTATAGCAAAACTTGTGGACCACCTTTTATTTTTTGATATCCAATTCAGACTAAAGCTTTCAGTTTTACCTTTGTTAGCCAACCATACTTCATATTTCATATTTGCCCTTTTCTGAAGGCAGAATTATTCCAGAATAGATGGAACAGGATTAAACTAAATGTAGAACCTTTATCACTTCTGAATGTTGCACAGCAGTAACTTGTGCCCTCCAATAAACAAATGTCTGCATATCACAGGAGATAATCAAGCCCAAAGTCCAGGAAAACTGTCTTCAGCCAAGGCCACAGAGATTTTATAATAAAGCACAACTTGTGAATGAATGTCAGCAGTATCAATCTGCAAGACACTACATCTACATGTCAGCGCAAATAGTTTTATGGAAGTGAAGAAATAGCTGAATGGGCATTTATTATTTACTCTTAGGTGGATCAGCAATGAGTTGCTAAGTGTTAGTTACTGTTTTAAAGTTTTGCTACTTTGTATTATATTAACAAAATTTATCATTACAAGCACAGTCTCTTATATGTCAAGCATGCTACAACTCTGCTACTTTTTACATGTCAGTTGCTTCTTCATTTATGTCCTTACTTCCAAGAATATTGCAAAGTCTCTGAGGCAAACTGCTTCTTTCCAAGAGCAGGACAATGGATTTATTCAGTCATTAGCAGAAGTGCACTGACCAAAACCAAGAAATTCAGAATTCACATACAAGGCAGGACTCCAATTACAAAACTCCTTATCTACCTTTTTCAACCCAAGTACCTCGTTTGACTGACCTTCCTCTGTTGAGAAAAATTTATATCTTGCTCAAGTAACACCACACAGACAGGAAGAAATGCCAAAAGTGAGAACTGCAATGTTCTTAGCCTGGGACTGTGAATCAGGAGGAGCTTTCCATATAGATACTGTTCATCCTCTTTCTTTTTCTGTACCTTTTTTTCGTGTGAACCCACCTGGTAATGATTTCCCTGGAGCTTTACTCTCCCACTTAAACCCCTCCAAAGGAAACTTCACTGGATTCAGATGAGGTTCTGTAAACTGCTCCTGTTAAACCTCCAAGCTGAATTGGGAAGACTAAAAGCCTAAACACTGTACAAATTTTTAAGTTACAGATTTGGATTGTTCTGCTATCAATTAATGTATTTCATATAATCTATCAATTAATCAATACATTACATTAGGAACTAACTTCCCTACCACTTTCCTTGCATGCTTTGGACAATTGGCAAAATGTAAGAAATCTGTCTTTTCTTTCTCTGATGGACTGTACATCAGAAAGACCATTAATCTCCTACTACCAGAACAGATTTTCCTGCTTCATTTCAATATTCTGATGACTTTCACTATTTTCTTGGCGCTTATACATACAAATTGATAAAGAAGAGTCTTTTTCTCAGAATAGTCATCATTATCACAGGCTTTTAAATTTTATTTGAATGGTAAAATAACTATTGAGAAATATCTTGGAGCCTCCCACGTGTCTTGAGAAATCAAATATCTCTGTATTACTCTGAAGTATATTGCTACTATTAATATAGTCACAATATCACCTCAATGTAGAAAAGGAAAAATAATCTCTATTGACTATGAAGGTTCCTAATGCACTTGGAACAATATATCACAATCTACTTATCTGATAACAGCTAAAGATACTGTGTTTGATGAGAAAAGACAATACTTAATCATTAAGCATCATTTAGAATATGAACTATTTTCAAAATTTATTTGATAATAGCAAGAATTCTACTCTCCTTCCTGCTAGTACTCCTTTAAAACAATTAATTGCAGTTTTTCAGTCCTTCTGTTTCAGATCTGAACTAGTTTTTCTCCACGTTACTCTGTGCCCATCTAAAATCCCAACTGGGTTTCTACAAGCTGTGTGCAGTGATGTTACAGCTGAGTCCTTAAGCAGCACAGTCTGAGACAAGCAAGCCACCCTTCCAAAGGCTGGCCAGTGGGGAAGCAAGTGCATGAAAACAAAGCCTTGTGATCAGGATTCAAATGATCTGGTTCAACTCTAGGCTAGACTTCGAATCTGACATTAAGAAAGACACTTCCCCTACCTGAGGCATATCCTCAGCTGGTATAAATGGCTGTAAATTCACAGCATCAGTGGTGATATGCCAGGTTTACACCAGCTGCTGAGCTACTCTTTTACCTATGAATTGCCTTATGTCAAGTAATGGCTTTTTTTGCATTTACTAGGGCACTTTCTTTGTTCCCAGGTACATTTGTTCCTGTGAAGACTGTAACCTGCTTAAGGGAAGGAATTCCTTTTACTCTGTTTGTACAAGATATAGCACAACACAGAGCTGATCTTGCCTGGGGCCTTTAGGCTTTATAATACTGGTTATTCTTTAATTATAATTAAATATTCTAAGCCTTTAAGAAATGAATGGTAGCTGTCATTTAGTTTGTTTTATTTAACAGGCTGTAAAAAAACAAATCCAGAGTATCAGAAACCAGAGGACAGCAGAATGTAGGATTTGTCTTGTAGATGACTTCATTTTTGTCTGTCACTGCATACTGGCAAGATGTGCCCCATCAAGGAGTATTAAAAAGCTTCAAGAATAATACTGTGAATGTTCAAGCACACTTTAAGGCAGATAATTTTGAAATTCAATTCAGCAAAGGGGGAACCAAGCCACAGCCATGTTAAATGACTTACCCAAAATCATGTGCTGGTGGTCTGTCTAATGAATGATGCATTCCAGTGCTCTCCATCAAGTCATCAGAGGCTTTTGTGCCACTCAGTAGGAACCAATAACATTACCATGGTTTGGACATAAAATATTCAGTATCCCTGCTCACTAGAATGAATGAATTATTCACCCATATTTTAGGAGCTCTTGCTGTATTTCCACAAAAGGCCTTTGCTACTGGGCACAGGTGTTGACATTTAGCTACCAGACACCCAGCCTTACCTAAAATCAGGATGAACTCCCTGCAGATGATCAGAGAATTAATGCAAAGTATTTGGGTTCCATCTAGTGGTTACAAACTCACCAACAGATTGTTCAGCCTGGAGGAGACTGAGGGTAGCCTCATCATAGTCTTCAAGATCCTCCTGAGGAGCAGCAGGGTTATGGGTACTGATCTCTTCACTCCCAGGACAAGACTCAAGGGAACAGCTGGAGCTGTGTAAGGGGAGGGTTAGGCTGGATATCAGGAAAAGGTTCTTCCCCCAGAGGGTGCTGGGCACTGAACAGGCTCCCCAGGGAATGGTCACTGCCCCAAGGCTGCCAGAGCTCCAGGAGATTTTGGACAATGCTCTCAGGGATGCACAGGGTGGGATTGTTGGGGTGTGTGTGCAGGGCCAGGAGTTAGAATCCATGATCCTGATAAATCCCTTCCAACTTCACATATTCTGTGTCTCTCAAATGGGTTGTTCCCATCCTATGCCCCTCTCCCAGGGCCCCAGAAGCAGCTGGACAGCCAGGACACAATATGGTTTTTACTATGTCATCATCACCTATTTGGTCCTTTGATTTCTGACCAGTCTTTTAGGCTTTGCCTTTCTGAGGCATTGACACCCACTGGTCTTCTGCTTAATAGCTCTCTTTAGTTTTAGTTTAGTTTAGTTTAGTTTAGTTTCCTACTCTTGGGGCCCAGAAACATCACAAGAAGAGAAAAGCTCCAGCCTAGTACCACAGCTTTGTGAGTCACTAGTCCCTGAGGGTGGGAAAGAATAGGAAGATCCAAGTGCTTTGCACTGACAGCATGAAATGTAATGGGTCTGATTTTAAGCAAATAACAACTCAACCTTCCCTACTGCTCCTGACACTTTATTTCTTCATTCAGCTTCCATCCTTTATGACTGGAAATTTTGTAGATTTTTTTTTTAATAATCTAAACATTTACTTTGCATTGGAGTTTTGCTTCATTTTCATTACCTTCATTTATCCTTCTTTTTAAACTCTTATCATTTCCCTCTATTATTAGCTTTCTCCACAGGCTCTAAATCACAGTAATCTTTCCCAAAGAGCTGTAAGCTGCTGTTGCTGATTTTCAGCATCTCACTGAGGGGCTCAAGAGACTCATGCTGTCTTTACTATACTACTAACTCTTGTGAATTCAGGCTTATGCTGACAGCTGGCAAATTTTAGGTAATGCTTGTAAAGACTACCTGGGAGAATGAGCCACTGGTAAAAATGGCCGCTGGATCTCCATTCCCAGTGGGAAGAGTTTTTACCCCATATCTAATTGCAAGATCTTTTGTTTGTGTCTGTTGCCTCTTGTCCTTTCTTTGTTCATCTTGAGAGTCTGGATCCTTCTTCTGTGTAACCATTTTCTTCCTCCATGTTTTTCATAGTAAGAACACACAGTAAGGGCTCACCTTCACCTCATCTCTTCCAAGCTGGCCACACTGAGCTCTTTCAGCCTTTCCTCACATGCCACATGCCAGAGCTTCAAACAGCTTGGTAGTCTCCCATTACTCTTGTGCCAGTATGTCATCCTTCTTATCCTGGGGAGCCCAAAACTGGGCACAGAACTCCAAATGTGGTCTCACCTGTGCCAAGCAGAGAAGAAGGATCACTTCCCTGGGTCTGCAAACTCCATCTTACCAAAACATCCCAGGAAGCCAATGGGCTTTTTTGCCACAAGGCCACACCACTGGCACATGGGCAACTGGTTGTTGACTAGGAACCTCCAGCTTTTTTTCTGCAGATCTGCTGCCTAGACAGTCAGACCCAGCCTGGATGTTTGCAAGGCATTACTCCCTTCCAGGTGCAGGACTTATATTCACTCATTCAAACTTCACAGGGTTACTGTCAGCCCATTTATCCACCTTGTCAAGATCCCTGTGAGTGGCAAGCCTAATTCTCTGTAGTAACTGCTTCTCCCAGCTTCACACAGCTTAACAAGGGTGCACTCCTCATCCAACAAGATGTTAAACATGATGGTAAATGAATTTCCAGGAGGGTTTATTCCATAATCTTCTAAGAGACTGCAATTAGAACTGAGGTTATATCCATATGCAGAATGTTTCAACATTACTTCACTTGAAGTTTTGCATTGTTTTCTCCCAGTAACTCTGCTCAGAAGAGCTGAGAAAAACATGACCTAGAGCTGAAAATTTCCCTTTTCCTACTACCACCATGAGAATTCCACTTGCATTGAAAACAATTGCTTTTAACTCTCTCAGCACAAGGTCTTCTCTGGATGACCTATGCTTACCTAAATGATTTGCACTCCTAACTGTGACAGAGAGGTCTTTTTTGTCTGCTTGTGTCCAGCCTTGGCAAATGACCTGAAGCAGTACACCTGCTAGAACAAAAATATGAGTGCACACAGGGAGTGCTTGGATCAAATATATAAATTATCTGGGAGGCAGGTGCCTCAAATTGATTATGTTAAAGGAGATTGTGACCACCACCTGAGTCAAACAGATTTCAGGGAATTTCAAGGAGCTTTTTGAAACAAAGCAGTGGCATGAGAAAAAAAAAATAAATTAATAACTTATTATTATAACAGATGTAAAAGGCTTCTGTAAAGACATACTCCCCAACACCCTCCTCTATAAATTTGAGAGATGGATTTGATGAGTGCACTGTTAGATTGGATAAGAAAGTGGTTGGATGGTCAGATCCAGAAGGTTGTGGTCAATAGCTCAGTGTCCCAATGGATATTAGTGGCAACTGGTCCTTCCTATACACTACTGATTATATCTTTTTGTTTTTTCACCTCAGAATATTCATTCTCTATCCTGGAGATTATCTCAATTTTACCCCCCAATTTTCTCTAACTGTTCTCTACTGATTACCTCATCTGACCTCAATATTTTCCTTCCCTCTCAAAAGATTGACTCAACTTCATTCCTAAAATATTCATTTTATTCCTCTCTGAAGATTATGTAGGTTTTTTACATTCTCTCCCCTACACATTGCCTCAGTTTTTCCCTAAAAAATGGCCCATAATTGTTCCCTGCAGATTGTCAGATTCTAACCCCAAACCCTTCCATAAATTACACAAATTACCTCAATTTTCCCTACAAATGCTCATTCTGTCCCTTAAAGATTATCTGAATTTTCTTCTCTGAAATATTCAGTCCCCTAATTTCTCTCAGAAAGGTTCTATTTTCTCGCTAAAGTGCCCCAGATTCTCCACTGAAAAAGGGCTGATTCTGTTTCATCTATATTAATTCAGCACTTGTCCCAAAAATGTCACCTCTGCTCCCCCTCACAAATGTTCATTCTGTCCTTGAGAAAATTACCTCAGATTTTAGCCCCAAAACATTCCCTGATTATCTCAGGTTTTTCTCCCAAGATGTTCTCTACTGATTATCCTAATTTTACCTCTGTCCCCTACTGACTATCTCAGATATTAAACCATTGTTCATTCTGTCCCCTGTAGGTTGTCTCACATTTACAAAGAAAAGTTAGTTCTGTGCCTTACAGATTTCTTCAGGTTTTACCCCTAGGTTCTCCCTACTTGTCCCCTACAAATAGTCTCAATTTTACCCCCAAAATGTCACCTACTAATTGCCTCAATCTTACTTCAAAATGTCCCCTATGGGTTAGATCAGATTATACTTCCAAAATACTCATTATGCGCCCTGCAGTTTTGCTAGATTTTACAACCCCAGATTACCTCTTTTATCCCGAAAATGTTTATTCTGTCCCTTACAGATTACCTCAATTTTTACCACCAAAATTTTTCCTACCTGTCTCAATTTTACACCCAAAACGTCCTCTACTAAGACCTTCATTTTTACCTTCCTTCTTTCCCTTAGAGATTACATAAAATTTTACCACCCAAAACTTCCCCTCTTCTCCATTACTAATTACCTTGTTTTCATCTCAGAATGTCCATTCTCTACAATACAGCCTTTATCTCCCAAAATTTCCCTTCCTGTCTCCTGCAGATTACCTCCGTTTTACCCTGGTGACACTCAGCAACTGCTCTGCTCCTCCCCTGGCTCACCACAAACAGCTATTTCCTTAATACAGTCAATAATTTCTCACATTTTCAAGCCTTTAATTCTAGTTTCACTTATGTATATATAAAAGCTTTCTTTGCGTTTTCAAGCCCCGTGGATCTATTAAGGAGTTCTTCTGTCTAAAACCCTCTGTATAATATGGCAGGTACACGGAGGTGGGGTGGGGAGTGGTATTTTGAAATCAATTTTTATATAAATTATTATTACCTGTCAATATATATAATATAAATGAGAAACTTAATAGGATTTAGTATTTTACACACACACCCTCCCTATGAATTTCAGGTATTTTTGGGCCGTAACCACCCGCACCATCACACTGCCACAAAACACTCTGCCCCCTCATGGAGCCACACTGCCGTAAAGCACAGCCACGGCCGCGCCGTGCCCGCCACACTGCCGTAAAGCACAGCCACCGCCGCGCCGCGCCCGCCACACTGCCGTAAAGCACAGCCACCGCCGCGCCGTGCCCGCCACACTGCCGTAAAGCACAGCCACCGCCGCGCCGTGCCCGCCACACTGCCGTAAAGCACAGCGGCACAGCGCTGCTCTCATCCCGATACCGGCGTTCTCCCTTCTCCCGTTATTCCAAAACCCCTGGAGTGGACTCTGTGCACCTGGATAGAGTCCTCAGTGCTTCAAAATGTCGCGCATCAGTCCCAAAATTATGGGAACCCTGCAAAAATAACGGAGACCCACCGAACTATTAGGAACATCCTCCCCCCACAAATTATGAGGGATTCCCACAAAATCATAGGGAATCCTCCCCAAAATAACAAGGCAACTTCCCGAAATTACGGGAACCGTTCCCTCGAATGACTGCGACACCCCGATAGGTATTTGTAACCCGCCAAATTATTATGATTATGAGGGAGCCTCCAAAATCATGGGAACCACCGCCTGAAATGCCGGGGCACCCCCAAACCCCAGGTCACTGACCAGCCCGTTGCGGTTTCCCATCCATCGTCTGTATGTTCTGGATCCTGTCGGGGGGTTTTAGGGGCGAAACAGGGGAGGGTTTGGGGTGTCCCCACAAACTGTAATAACTGAGGGGGTGGGGATCCCTAAATAAACCCATCGGGGGCAGGGACAGCAGCAGTACCGAGGACCGGCAGCAGGTGGCAGCAGGGACACAGGGCCCATCCCTATCCCAGACTCGTCCCTAAGCGAGATCGGAGAGAAAAATCGGAATTGACAGAGGGAGGAATTAGTGACCGGACACGGAACGCTGACCACAGAGGCACTGGGAACAGAGAGGGATGGCGATGGCAGGGGACAGTGGTGGGTGCAGGAGTGTTAACATGCGGTTTAAACCCAGAAGAGCAAAGGAAACTGAGTCTCTGCGTATAAACCGGAAAGAATTTTGAAGCTTCAAAATATACCCAAAAACGTGATTAAAATCAAACGAGGTTAGATGTTGGTGCCAAAAGAAAAAAATATGTTTTATTTAATAGAGAAAGGAAAGAAAGAAAGAAAGAAAGAAAGAAAGAAAGAAAGAAAGAAAGAAAGAAAGAAAGAAAGAAAGAAAGAAAGAAAGAAAGAAGAAAGAAAGAAAGAAAGAAAGAAAGAAAGAAAGAAAGAAGAAAGAAAAGAAAAAAAGAAAGAAAGAAAAAAAAAAAGAAAGAAAAAAAGAAAGAAAGAAAGAAAAAAAAAAAGAAAGGAAAAAAGAAAAAAAGAAAAGAAGGAAGGAAAGAAAGAGAAAGAAAAGAGAAAGAAAGAATTAGGGGGAGAAATGTCCATGGAGAGTAGGAGGATGGGGAAATGGGGGAGAGTGACGGGTTACATGGAAGCACATCACCCATCCAAGGGTCCCGGCAATGTCTCGTTGCTCCCCTCTGTCTGGTCCTGGTGGCGAGGGTCCCCTGCTGCTGCTGTCACACACCGAAGATTATAGAATTCTCTGAATTAATATTTATTTGGGCCAGGTGGGAACATCCAGGTGTCTCCCTAGCAGGGGACAGTCCCTTACAACACTGAGGGTCTGCTGCATCATGCTGCATGCTCAGGTACAGGGTCTGGGGACCCCTTGGGGGTGGGGAGGGCTTTGATGGGCTGTGTCACCCCCTCTGCTGTGGAGAAACTTCCCTCGGTGAAGGGTCCCACAGCTGGGCTCCTTTGCAAATCAGAGCATGGACATTCACTGCATCTGTGACCAGAGGCCTTTCCAACACACATCCAAAGCCTTTTTCCCCACTCTTTGGTGCAAGGACCTGTGTGAGCTTAGCTGCTGATAGCCCTGGGGCTGTGGCTTCCACCCTGAAGGTGTTAGGCTTGTGATTTGTGAATGTGCTCAGCCCTGAGTCCTTACTTAATCTTATCTTCATCAGTGAAAGGTCTAGGGCCTCTCAGAGCCCCATTCAGGGTGTGATGCTCTTCTCTGCAGCTTTTATAATACAGCTTTGCTATAATACACAGAAGTCTTTAATGAAAAGGTTTAGGTCACAAACTATAATATTTGAGTCTCTGACAATGAGAAAGAGGGCAGAATGAACCAGATGGAAAAGGCCAAAAAATAGCAGCAGGGTACAGAGCAGAGAGAAAGGAATAAAAAGTGGGCACAGCAAGAAGGATGGAAAGAGATGAAAAAAGGAAAAATCAATGGGCTATGCAGCAGGAAAGGAAGAATTAAGACACTTGTGTGGGAAGCAATAAGGTGCAGGGGGCACCTGGGATTCAGAGCAAGGGACAGGTAAATAGAAAAGGAGAGAGAGAAAAGGAAACAATCACACCATCCACAGGGCTGAGAAGGAAGAAACTGAATCACAGGGAGCAGGAAAAATAGAGTCTGAGAAATCAAAAATACTGATGGAAGGAAGGAAGGAAGGAAGGAAGGAAGGAAGGGAAGAGGAAGGAAGGAAGGAAGGAAGGAAGGAGAGAGAGGAAGGAGAGGAGAGGAAGGAAGAAGGAGAGAAGGAATGAATGAGAGGAAGGAGAGGAAGAAGGAGGAAGGAAGGAAGGAGGAATGGAAGGGAAAGTAAGGAAATGAAGGAAGAAGGAAAGGAAGGAAGGAAGGAGGAAGGAGGAGAGGGAAGGAAGGAAGGAAGGAAGGAAAGGAAAGGAAGGAAGGAAGGAAGGAAGGTGAAGGAAGGAAGGAAGGAAGGAAAGGAAGGAGGAAGGAAAGAAGGAAGGAAGGAAGGAAGGAAGGAAGGAAAGGAAAGGAAGAAGGAAAGGAAGGAAGGAAGGAAGGAAGGAAGGAAGGAAGGAAGGAAGGAAGGAAGGAAGGAGAAATTGAAAACAGCCAGGAGCAACATGGTAAAGAGAGAAGAGAAGGAAAAAACAGGAATATGGAGCTGAACACAGAGATAGCAAAATAAGTGATGCAATGGACTAACAGAGGGAGAGTAAGGAATTTAAAAGATAGGGATAAAGACCCTGATACCACATCATCTGCACAGAAAGTACAGCACCAGCTAGGGAATGAGGAATTAAAACAAGGGCAGGGAGCCTGAGGTAGGCAGGAGAAAGAAAGATGGGCCTCATGAAAGAAAAGGAGGAATTAAAGATTGCGATCCAGCACCAGAGTGAGAGATAGAGAAAGAAGTAGTTGATAAATAGGGAGAGGGAGCTAGAAAAAGGAGAGACAGAGAAATAGCACATCCCAGTAGGCCACAGGTCAGAGAGCAAAGATTTCAAAATGAGAGGCAGGGAGCAGAGATAAGAGAGATGTAGAAAGAAATAGACTCACTCCATGCTATAGAGCCAAGGAGGAAAACCTTGAACAGGGACAAGCCACCTCACAGAGAGACAGAGATGGGAGAAACACCAATAAGCTCCAGGACAGAAAGGGAGGAACTCCAAAATACTGCCTGGGAGCCAGAGACAGAGAGACGGCAAAGGAAGAAGATACCAGGAACTATAGGGCAAATACGGGGAGAGGAAGATGGAGAAAGGAGATGCAAGGGACCCAAAATAAAAAAATTGCAGCACTGTGGGAAAGAGGGAGGAGGGGGGCAGTGGAGGGGCAGGAAGTACCCTGGGACACACGAAAGGGGAGACAGAGCCCAGAAGACTGACCACAGCTCTCCTTCTTGGCACTGCTGGGACAATTTGCCATTCCAGGTGCTTCTTTCTCCTTCTCTCCTCCCTTCCTCTCCTGTAATTCCTGGGCTGTCCTCCACCTAAGAGAACAGGTGAGTGTCTCAGATCTCTCATAAGATGAGACTTCCCAGGCACATGGCCCCACTCCCACACTGCAGCCATCCTATGCTGTGGTCTCACAGAGGGATCCACAAAGCACAGCCATACTCCAGTTGCCAGGACAGACTGTCACACAGGGCTAGCCAGGACATTCCAGGTCCCATAACTGACTTCCCCGTGGTTTTGCCCCTAGAGACAAACAGATCCCTCACTCACATCCTGAGCTGGTCCCTGGAGATGCACTTGCCCCAGCTCCCAGGCCTTCACCTTTACTCCAGCTAGTCCAGCACATACTCACACATCTGCACTCACTTCACTTGCTGATTATCCCCTTACTTTCCTACACTTGTTCCTCCACCGCTAAATTTCTCGTAATAATTTCATCCTTTCTTGTATGAGCCAAATTGGCTTTTTTCCACTTTGGATCATGCTCCTTTTCCTTCTCTCTGGACAGCACGGTACCTGGGAAGCATGTCCCTGCCCATACAGCCCCACAGCCCAATCCACTCCAGCAAGTGATGTGAGCAGAGTCAGTTACAATTTACAGCAAAGACTGTGTCTTCCTCCAGTGCCTGTGCTGGAGATGAGATAGTCTGAACTGATTGCAGTTATTGGGTGTGTTTGGGGCAGGCGTGTCAGGTGAGAAGAGAGCCTCCACGTCCCACCAGCTGAACTTGTATAACATATATTAACAGTTTCCACAGAACAAAGCCTCCAAAATACTTGGAAAGCCTCAGGCAAGTAAACGCAGACATTAGGTAACTAAGCAAACAGTACTGAACTGCTGGAGGGAAACAAGAAAACAGTGGTGCCAGGATGTTCTGCAAAATACTAATTGAGACAGTCTGGGGGGTCCAAGGTAAGAAAAAGAGTTGGACATGGGGCAGAGAATAACTTGTAAGGTGACCCAAAGCTGAGAAATGAAAGAGGCGTCTCCAGAAGTAGAATGGGAGTGATGATAAGAGGAACTGAACAGGTCACATGCCAGAAAAAAAAGAGGGGAAGCCGGTTTGACAGCATCTTTCCCAGGGTGTTTCTGCACACTTTAGCCATGCCCACAGGGAAGAACTGCTGATGTGGTCAGAGCCACCAGGGAAGCTGGGCTGCACCATTTAGAGCAGGAATAGCCTCTACTTTACACAGAGCAGCTTCAGAGGATCCAGTGTAACCACATCCTGCACTTCGACTGCAGATACACCAGACAAGGCAGATTTTTTTCAAAATCTATCTGCACTCAGTCAAGCTGCAGAAGTTACATTTAGGTATGCATTCATTTCACCCAGTATGCCAGCTTTCACTCACATTCATTCAGTTTATCCAACTCTGTTCAGACTGTGAAAACCCCATACTCGCAGCCCCCTAGAGGTGATGGTTTTGCCAGGATCCATGTTGCATGTAACAAAAGGGAAGATGGGCACCAGCCATCACACCCTTTTGGTATCTCTTGTATTATTTTCCACTGGCAGTGGAAAACTGCCTTGGAAAGCTTGTGGGACCCAGCACTGATTGTGGTGGCATCCTTGTGCTTCACACTCTGGCTACTGCTGCCTCCGTGTACATCATGAAACTTCTTTGCACATTTTCTGTGTTTCCTCACTCTATGGTCTGCTTCCAGTTGAACCAACAGGAAATAAACGTTATTTGTGACGTGCAATATCTTCCTGCCAGCATGTCAGATGGTAGGATATTCTGCTGACAAGCTGCCTGTGCTACAGAATGCAGAATTTCCGGTTTGAGAAAAACAATCCATTTCTTGATTTTACTGCTGTTAGCTATGGTTTTGGTGATTTAACACGGGCCATTCTTTTAACCTTTGTTCTCCTGTTTCTTCTGGTGCTTACATACTTCCATTCATACTTTGCTCATACCAATCAATATTTCAGTTTCAAGTCTGAAAGCTGATTTTACTTACTACAGAATCAGCTGAATACCAGAGTCAGGGAAAACAAGGAAATACTACAGCTGCATATCAAGAGGTTATGGCAATCCAGCCACACTGGTTTCTAACTTTAAGCAAAGGGCTTGATACTTAAGGCTGTAATTACTACACAGCATTTTGGGACTCCATACAGTGATCCCTTTTGGCTTACCCAGTTGTGTTGTTTCACATAAACTCGTTCTGTTTGAAGTCGCTAAGGAAGTCAAGTATTTATGCATTTGTATTTGCAAAACATAGTAACAAATAGGATAAATCCAGCAATACTTCTTTGTTTGCTTTTACTCAGGTCTGATCCAAACGCCTTCTTGAATGGATTTAAGTGGAGAGTAGAAAAAGGTTTGCCAAGATTGCCTTTGCAGTTTCTTTCTGCTTGCAGTGCTTCACTTTACTTTATTGCTTCATACTGTTAATACTGTTCCAACAAAGTATGCAGCAAAGCTCCTCAGGCCAGTAATTCAGATTTCTGAGTGGATTAATGCAGAAATGTATGTTTTCACTGGAACTGGCTGGAAAAACGAAAGACAAATAAATAAAAACAACACTGTACAATTTGCCTGATTCATTATTATTATTTAGTGTTGAAAGCTGGCAATATATTGCTGACTCAATGTTTGAATAATTTTCTACCTTATCAGTCGGTCCTGAAACTACCTTGAGTATGAATTTGAATTTTATCATTCTTGATGATCTGTTGACAACCTGACAATGCCAATATACACACCTAGAACATAAACCAATCCAGAACTATCAATTTGTTTCTCTAAAGCTGTGACGTGGCAAACTCCTCCTTCTACTTCTCCTTTGCTATTGCTTTTTAAAAATCATTTCATTGGCTCAATTATCATACGAAGGTGACAGATGCGGGGAAATATGCACAAAGAAAAGGTTCTTACATAGCCTTCAACAACAAAGAAAGAGCATACTACAGGCAGTACCACCTTGGCCTTATTTCTGGAGGTGGTTTACTCTTTATTACCTGAACCATGACTGTGACTTAGTAGTTTCACATGCCTTTCAAATCAGGCATCAGCAAGAGGCAACACAAGCCACTCTATTTTCAAGGTTAACTTCCTCATCCAGAGGGAGCAGTTGATACTGTCCCTGAAATTTGCATTGCCAAAGGGTGTTAAAGTTCATCTCAAATGGGTACTCTTTTGAGTATTTGCTGTGCTTCTTCCCCATCCCACAGACCCTCTCCAGCCCTACTTCAACACTGAGAGGAACCTGGCCCTTCTGCTTCTGTCATGGTTTAATCGCAGCCAACAGCCTGGCCCAGGCAGCCACTCACTCACTCCCCATGAGTGGAACTGGAGAGAGAATCAGAAGGGTAAAAGCTGCAAAACTCCTGGGTTGAGATAAAGACAGTGTAATAGCGAAAGCAAAGGCTGTACACACAACCAAAGCAAATCAAGGAATTAATTGCCTGCTTCCCGAGGCAGGCAAGTGTTATGAACAGATTTTTGAATATGTTCATTTTGTCCAATTAATCGAAACAACAAGGTTAAATTTAGCAGCAATTTATTAATAACAGCAATTGTATATAAATAAATATAATCAAAGTATATTAGTTACATATATTTAAGTAAATACAAAATTTGGCAGTAATTTAGTATAATTGAGGTTCGAGGTTTGAATAAAGCATAAGCAAAACTGACCAGGGGATACCCCAACTGGGGTACGGGTAGGGCCATTCCTCTCACCGTACCAAATCAGTCAAGCTAGAATCTCACTTACATACTGTTTAGTAATACATATTAATACAGAATCTTCTAGAAGGCTCCTCCTAGTTTCTATTCCTAAAATCTACATCACTCTGTTGTGTTGTGCATGCTTCTCCAGTGGTCGGGGGTCTCTCCTCCTTTCAGGGGTCCTGTTTCTGATGAAGGCTCTGGGTCTTCCTCAGTGTTCGCTGTGTGTCCTTGCAGCGCATTAAGCTTAGGATTATATAATTAAATATATGGTCCCACAACAGGCCTTAGTCCACTGTCTAATGTCTGGAATTATCCCAATTTGGCCCAATTCAAGGTCAAAAGTTTTATTTTTAGATGCTCTTCTTAGACTTATACCCTTACAATCTTTACTCCCATCAAACATCTGGAGGATGATTCTATCTCCTTTGTTTAACCATTTTCTTTATCCCTTTTTGCTTTGTAACAAGTACAATTTTTCTATTAATTATAAAGCAGCAATTTTGCTAATATTGTTACAATTTAATCAGCACGAATTGCATATATAACACAAGTGTTCAGCTGTCTCCACGAGGGTATGGCTCCATCACGCATCACCGTGTCCTAGGAACACAAATGCGGTAACTCCAATGTCCCCGACTTCCTCCTCCTGCCCCCCTCCTTCCAGCTTCCCATGCAGCCCCCTATCCAGCCTGGCAGTACAAGGAATAGAAAAGAGCTTGGCTCTGTGCAAGTACTGCTCCGCAATAACGAAAACATCTCTATTATCATTCCTGTATTCTGGACAAACCCAAAACACAGCTCCACCACAGCCACTCGAAGAAAATGAAAGCCAAAACCAGCACACCTTCACAGGACATTCTGCTGCAACCAGCACCGATCAGCAACTCACTTTAAATCGGGAAGAAAAAAAGTAATGGCATTGCTATATGTTATGTGTTTTATTCTGCATTTTATGCTTAATCCTCTGCACTAGATTCGTGTTACCGTAGAGAGAGAGCAAAAGTTAGCAAGGTGGGGAAATGTGACTGTCCCATCTTGGAAGTGTTCAGGCCAGGTTGGATGGGGCATGGAGCAACCTGGTCTAGTGGAAGGAGACTGCCCAACACAGGGGGCGGAACGAGATGATCTTTAAGACCTTTCCAACCCAAATCGCTCCGTGATTCCGTGATAGTAACAAGGAAACCTCACAGTCCTTACACTCACTTCTTTCACTGTTTGCTTCCCGTGTAATGCTCAGCCAAGAAGGCCTCCAGGCTGGGCAGCTCCCTGCCCCCAGCGCGGCCCGAGCCGCCGGCCCCGCCCGTGCCTTCGGTTTCGATTCCCGCGCGGCGCCGCCGAGAGGCGGTGACGAGAGCCCCCGCCCCGCTCCCGCTCCTCTTCCCGCTCCCGCCCCGCTCCCCCACAGTCCCGTTGGCGGTCCCGTCCCGGCCGGAGGGGCAGCATGTGCGATCCGGCCGTGTGCAGTTTCCTCACCCAGACGCTGTGCGCCCATGGCGGGCGGCTGGAGCTGCGGGAGCTGCAGGAGAGCATCGGGCTGTCGGCGCTGCAGCTGGAGGACACGCTGTCGGCGGCGGGCCCTCGACGGTTCCTGAAGGTGGGGAGCGGCCCGGTGGTCCTGGCCGTGACGGACGTGCGGGTCTGTGTCCGCAAGGCCTGCGAAGGCTGCGAGCGGCTGCACCTCTGCAAGCTGCACCTCATGGGCAGGTGCAACCAGGGGCCCAGGTGAGCGCGGGGGCGCGGGCAGCCCGTGGGGACGGCGGGGGCGCTCCCCAGTCGCCTCACCGCAAACCCCCTCACTCCTCCAAATCCCCTCACCCCCCCACACAATCTCCCCAAACCTCTCACCCCAAACGCCTTCGCAACCCCCCCAAACTCCCTTACACCCTCCAACCTCCCCACACTCCCTCACGCACCTCCCAATTCCCTCACAAACCCCCCACCACTTACAACCCCCCAACTCCCTCAAAGCCCCCATCTCCGCCCCTCACACCCCCCAAACTCCCTCACAACCCCGCTCACACCCTTCAAACTCCCCCCCAGCCCCCGCGCATCCGAAGCCCCGCCAGAGATGCCGCTCCTGCCCTGGTGCCCCGGGAGGAGCAGGCAGTGATCCCCTGGGATCAGCCGCGGGCGATCCTTGCTCCGGAGGGACTCGTGTCCATAGAAGCCAACGATTTGGGTTGGGTTTCTTTTTCTTTCCTTTTTTTTTTTCTTTTTTTTTTTTCTTTTGTTTGTTTTTTTTAATCCACATCTCCACACCCAGCGCCCGGTCTCCCTGGCATCTGGGTGAAACAGTTTGTACCTATTTCTCAGAAGGAGAAAGCAAAGTGCTGACATGCCCTCTGGTTTCGCTCTAGAGAGTTAGAAAAGTTTAGTTTCGCTGTAGGTCACTGCTTGGCTTGTGGCCCTTTTTTGAGAGGTGCTGTTTGATCACCCGGGTGCATCAGTCTCAGTTTCCAGAATATGGAGGACTCGTGGGATGGGCAGGCCTGGCAGCCTCTCTAGCCACAGGTGGCCAAAGGTGGTGCCTAGTTTAAAAAGCATAAAGGAAACCAAAGGCAAATGCAGAAGAGCAGCCCAGCTTTGCGACTACAATTACTGATGGAAGAACTTTGTGTCGTTTAAGCCCCCAAGCCCCAGGTCTGGTGCTGCTGCAGCGTTAGGAGCATGTATGATCCCACAGCATCCTTCCTCTTCTGCCCCAGCAAAACAGATCACTGTGCACTGAGCTCTGGACAGCATACAGGGGAAAAGCTATGTCTCAAAGCTATGTCTTATCATTAGGATGATAAGATTTTCTTTTTATTTTTTTTTTACATTACAGACAATACAGTAAGCTCCCTTGGGGCTCACTGTTGGAAATGCCTTGACGTGTGTGCAGGCACTCATGATGGATGACTTGGTGTGAATTAAAGTTTTCAATGAGGCAATTCCCTTCATAATGATAAACCATTCTGTCCTCTCAATGACACTAAGTATTTAAAATCACTTTGGTATGCATTAAAAAGCATAGAGTATACCTTTCATGGGAGGGAGCTTGATTAAAATGAGAGGGCAGAAATTCTGCTAAGTGGGCTACATAGATCAAAACAGAGACTGTTTTTTAAGCGATAAGGTAAAATGTGGCCTTGCTTCCAGGTCTTGCATCCTTATTTTCTTTGTTTTAGAATCCCTGGAAAGAAAAATGTCTGGGCAAGTTACTTGGGTCTTCCTGTTTAGTGGAATACTTATTTTAGTCCAGTTAATCCTGTTTTTAACTAATGTCTGGCGAGTGGCTTTTCACTGTTACTTTCTTTTTTCCTAAATGTCTTAGACTCAGGTGTGTAGTTATCATTGTAACTGTAGAGTGTTTCAACCTTTGACTTGGAAATATAGACTCAGATGATCTAGATCACCTGAGTCCGCTGCGTGCACTGCATCTGTCAGTGGACTCTCAAGTTGACTGTGGAGGAATACTGGTGATGGCTCCCACCTCAGATGCTCTGTAGTTTACCTACCTTCATAGCCATTGAGTGCCTACAGCATCTAATGCCCTTGGAATGTTGTTTCTCACGACCAAAGACAGCAACTTAATGCCCTTCCTGTTTGCTTGCTCACAAAGAATGTGTCTAACAGGTAGCAGGGGTGAGGGGAGAAATACCTGCACAAGGATCTGTACCAAAGGATTGGATCAGACACACCTTGAGATAAAACTGTCACAAGGAGAGCTTCAGGAGTTAACTAGAAAGAATAAAGGGATAGACTTGAATCTGGTAAATTAAAAGGTGCTTTTACTGGTTAAGAATGTATAATCTTAAGGCTGTTACCAGATCTTGTGTTAAAGAGCAGGACATGAGGAAGCTGTATTTTATTGCATTGAATTAATGCATAGGCTTCTTTCTTACTGATGTACAGTACTATTTCAAATAGATGTAAAAAATCTGCAATCTCCCTCTCTAATCCATACTCATCAGACTTCTGGCTTTGTAAGTGGCAGTACTGACTTCATTATTGTAGCCTAATTGCTTCCTTAATCAAAACTAGTAAGTTAAGTTAAACTTTCTTACCTGTTTTTTGGTTTAGTTTTTAAAATTTTTAAAATAAAGCTTCACAGCCACTGAAAATAACAAAATGTGTTATTTTCAGCTTCACTGTCCTTTTGTTTTGTGCAGACTCTTGCAAGTTTCTTTATTTGCCATCCCTAGGACAGCAACCTTTTATCTTCACAAAATGAAGGCTGTTGCAATTTTCCGGCATTGCTAGTGTACTCCTTTAAAATTAACTTTCCCTCCAGCTGTTTAGGTCATGTGACTTCACTCAGATCTTCCTGGAGGCAAAGAATGCGTGAGTTCTGGCTGCATTGAAATTTAAAATGAGGAAGATAGGGTCACTGCACTTCACAGAGGAGTTCTGCTGTTTGGGCTATTCTCTGGCTAATTACAGACACCATCTAAATGTCCAGACAGACTCTCACCAAGCCACCTTTTTCTTGCGGCTTTTCCCAAGTTGCACATTATCTGAGGTTCTTCTTTAAATCAACTTGACTAGAGGAGTAAACATTGATATTTCTGTGTCTTTTCTTGCAGCTCTTGTAAGTACTCGCATGACATCATGAATGCGGAGAACAAAAAAGTTCTAAAAAAACATGATTTGTCTGGCCTCAGTGAGAATGAGCTGCAAGTCCTTCTTCTCCAAAATGATCCATTCTTCCTCCCTGATGTAAGTTGTACTGATGTCTTAAGAGAAAGTTTTGTTCATTAGGAATGGGAGAGGGCAAGAGAGAATGTGGAATTCTGATCTTCATGTCCCAGCTATTATGATATGAAAGAGGATTAGTCAGAATGAAGAAGGAATGGGAATGGCAATGTGAAACAGCATAAAGCCAGATCTGTGATACGGCTGTATACTTAAAATAGTAAAAAACCACTCCACTACAGCAGTAAAATGGTTTAATAAATACCCAGAGACATGCATCAGGAGAAGGCCCTGTCATCTGTCATGTGTCAGGAGCAGACCTGCCCTCTGATAGCAGGTGGTGGGCAGGAAGGCTACAGCCTGTCTTGTGTGCCAGTTCTGTTATCCCAACAGGATGGTCATAAAGCTGCTCAAAACAAGCAAACAAAAATGTCAGCAACTTCACGAGAGGCTTACTAAGGCTGAGATAAGCAAGAGAGAGTTGAAAGATCACAATAATTGTACATGCTTGCAGGCTGAAAGGTACAACCCAAACCCAATTTGTTCCTTCTCTATGAGATGAAGACTAGAAAATGAGTGCCCCTTTCCTTTTCCAGTCCATGTTGGCCTGCACACATTTTGGTGCTTGAGATATAAGAGATGAGAAAAATCTGTTAGAAAATGACCAAATGACTGCAGTCGGTTTTGTGTCACATCTGGCTGTTCCAAAGTGCATGGAGTTTTTGTACTCTGACTTTCTACAAATAAACTTGGCCTATTTTGTATGCCACTCATTGATTTTATTTAATTTGTTTGAACATTCCATTCTGGTTCAGCATGCAGGACAATAAACATAAGGGCAATACTGCCTTCAAGGTATGGCTCTTGCAAAGTTGGTCATACCCAGCTCTGGCTACACCTGCTCCTGGTTAAGAAATTACCAAAGTAGTGCCCTTGTCTTTTGCAGGTTATAATCTGCACAGATTTGATGACACAACAATTCTATTGTTTCTTTGTTCCCTGCTGTGAAAATGCTAGACTTTGACAAAAGAGAATTTTCATTGTGTAGTGTTGTTGTTTTAAACTATATTTTACTGGCAGACTGAAGGAACATGGTGGTGATAAGCAAGTAGAATTATTAATTGTGTCCAGTAATGAGCAAATAGTAACAAGTATTTTTGTTTGGCATTATCCTTTGGTGCTTATAGAAATCTTTTCAGCCCTCACCCCTGGCAGGCATCATTAATTACCTGTCATTGACCCCTTTAACTCCTATCATGCAGTAAAACAGCAAAACCACGAGAAAACAATGATCAATGCAGGCCATTAATAATCCTGAGAGCTTGGAGGTCGGATGTAAAAGCCAATTTGGGTGTTTCCTGCTTAGAAATATTGACTGGTTGTGTGTGTGAAGATATGGCATGTAGGAAGCTCTCAAGCAGGAGGACACTTTGGTATTCTGTGACTTGAACTGAGGTTCAGAGTAAGAACAGCAACGCAACATCAGGGCTTTTCACACTTTCCCTCACTCTCTCTCTGGCTCTCCTGCTTTGTTTTGTTTGTGTTTTTTGTTTTTTTTTTTTTGTTTTTGTTTCTTGGCAGATTCAAGGGGACAGTGTGCTTTCTTGATGTAGCTAAATAGTGGATTCCCTATTGTCGTGGTTCAAGCCTAGATAAGTACCATGCAGCTACTTGCTCTCTCCCACCCTGGTGGGATGGGGAGGACAATTGGAAAAGAGGTAAACTTATGGGTTGAGATAAGGATACTAAAATAATTGAAATAGAATAAAATATACTAATAATAACTGTAATGAGGAGGAGAGAGAGATACTAATAAAACCCAAGAGAAACAAGTAATTCCAAGTACAGTTGTTCCCCACCCACTGACTGATTCCCAACCCATCATCCCTGAGCAGTGGTTGGTGGCTTCTGGGAAGAGGGATTTTGAGGGGACCTGTGAGAGTCCCAGTGTGATACTGGGGCTCTCTGCCAGACAGCTGTGTGTCCTCCTCAGACAAGCATTCTTGTCACATGCTGATCAGGGAGCAAAACTGTTCCTGTGGTGCTTCGTAGTCAATATGAAGGAATTTTTGGTCTGTGTTTGTTCCCTGGTCTGATTCTCTGTGTACCTCTTTTTTAGTGAATAGAGGAATAAAGAAGTGGATTGCTTTTTCCGTATGTACTCTAATATCAAATCACTCTTCTTACCATTTTATAAGCTCACATCTTCAATGCAGGATAAACTTTACAAATAGGAAGTGCAAATTCAGTTTCAGCTCCATGAAATGATAACTTGTTTGACACAGTGTACATGTTTTTTTGAGATACTTGTTCTCTGTTATTCATTATGCTGTAGAGGTTTTTTAAATAGAATAACTGTAAACCAGTCTGGTTTTATGCACCTGTCTTGCATCCCTTTTTGGCACTCTAAGATTGTTTTTGCTTTTGCTTTGGTTTGCTTTCTTTGGAAACAACACATGTACACCTTCAAAACTGAAAATGCATGAGTCAGCTTAAAATACCTGCTCCTCTGTGCAAGAAATCTGTCTAGATTAAAGAAGTTGCAGTAAACACATGCCTTTTAATCACCATTTTTCTACTGTTAAAGCTGCATGCCTGCAGGACAATGAAGAATTCTAATGTGCTTTTTCATTTCCTATTGTATCTTCCCCACTTTTAGACCTGCCAGTTTTATAACACAAAAGGTGGTCGCTGTGTGCGGCAAAGCAACTGCAACAAGCTTCATGTTTGTCGACACTTTCTCAAGGGGCAATGTAAATTTCCTCAATGCATAATGAACCATAACCTCTTGGATGAACATGCAATGAGAGTGTTGGAAACTGGAGGCATTGATGGGAAGATAGCTTCAAACTTCCAGGCTATATATGATTTTAAGCATGTCGAATTCAACAAGGAACAGAAGAAGGGGTATGGTAAGTTGCAAGAAACTGGTTTTAAATATGATTTTGAGTTTGATAGAGGTAGAAACTATTCTTGCCTGCCTCCCAGCTAAACCCCACTGTCCTGTTGGTGCTTTCAGTTCACAACTACAGACGAAGAAATGATTATTGGAAAATACCAGCAAATCAAAGGAATAAAGAAGTGAAGACAACTACAGTGCAGTGTATGCAGGATGTGCCTCCTTCAAAAGGTAAATACCTAGCTAATAGTACCAACCATTCCCTTGTGGAATCAGATTTTGTATTTTTTGTCTTGGAATATATACACATTTTTTCCCTCTCTGCTATTATGTGCTTGGAAGAATGGAGTAAGTCAGGGCATAATCATGTGGGAGGGAGAACTGCACTTCTATTGCCTAAAGTATTACATTCAAAACAGCAATTGAGTGGCTGGCAATAACTGTGACTAGCTAGGATTTGTAATTGTAATTGCACCTTTGTTGTACTAGCAGTAGAGTGCCAGTGGAAAATTACACGTGATAGACATAATTCTCCACAGAGGTGGGGATGATGCCAGCTAGCTGAGCTTCTGGCCCAGCAGTGCTGTTCATTCAGTCTTCTCATGCAGATCCCAGTAGCACTGTACCTGCTCAGAGCCAAGACCAGTTGCCAACAGGATTGGGAGATAAAGGTAAAGGTATGGATTGTTCCTTACCCTCTAGTCATGAGACAGTGTAATGTTTCATATTGAATTACATGTGTGATAGACATAATTGTCCACAGAGGTGGGGATAATGCCAGCTAGCTGAGCTTGTGGCTCAGCAGTGCTGTTCATTCAATCTTCTCATGCAGGTCCCAGTAGCACTGTACCAGCTCAGAGCAAAGACCAGTTGTCAACAGGATTGGGAGATAAAGGTAAAGGTATGGATTGTTCCTTACCTTTCAGTCATGAAACATGTAATGTTTCATCTCATATTACACGTGTGGTGGACATAATTCTCCACAGAGATTGGGATAATGCCAGCTAGATGAGGTTCTGGCCCAACAGTGCTGTTCATTCAGTCTTCTCATGCAGGTCCCAGTAGCACCGTACCTGCTCAGAGCCAAGACCAGTTGCCAACAGGATTGGGAGATACAGGTAAAGGTATGGATTTTTTCTTACTCTCCAGTCGTGAGATTGGTGGTTTTCACTGGGACTTAATTTCACACGTCCTGAAAGCTCCCAGTGGTAGTTGAGTGCAGCTTATGTGCTTGCCTTACTATGTGCTGAGATCCATGGTACCAGATGGCCAGCAGAGCAGTGTTGGAGTTTCTCCCCAAGCATTGTGCAGCTCTCTGTACTGTTCTGGACACATTTTTCTTTGCTAGGAAGGTGACAATTGTTTCTGTGCATTCAGTATTTTTCTGTCCATAGGCAATCAATATAGCTTTGTCAGTATAGGTGTTTTCTCGATATACATTCCAGTGAGTGAATAGCAACTTGTAAATCTCTTGTTCTGGGCAGAAGGACCTTGGCTTTGAAGCTTGTCAGAGTCCCATACTTTCTGAACAGGTTCTTTGAGATACTCTTCACATGGACAGTGTAATGTTTCATATCGAGTTAGACGTGTGATAGACATAATTCTCCACAGAGATTGGGATAATGCCAGCTAGCTGAGCTTCTGGCCCAGCAGTGCTGTTCATTCAGTCTTCTCATGCAGGTCCCAGGAGCACCGTACGAGCTCAGAGCAAAGACCAGTTGCCAACAGGAGTGGGAGATAAAGGTAGAAGTATGGATTGTTTCTTACCCTCCAGTCGTGAGACATGTAATGTTTCATATCGAATTAGACGTGTGATAGACATAATTCTCCACAGAGATTGGGATAATGCCAGCTAGCTGAGCTTGTGGCCCAGCAGTGCTGTTCATTCAGTCTTCTCATGCAGGTCCCAGGAGCACTGTACCTTCTCCGAGCCAAGACCAGTTGCCAACAGGAGTGGGAGATAAGGATAAAGGTATGGATTTTTTCTTACCCTCCAGTCTTCAGATGAGCTTATCTAAAGAGAGTTGATGTCACACAGGTATTGTGATGTCTCGGTTTGAAAGACAGCTGTCTGCTAGAGAAGGCAGGACCCTCCCTTGGATTGGAGAATAGAAACACCCTCCCTCCAAATTATTACAATTTTGAAATCAAGGAGCTCTCAGGCAAAGATATGAGGATAGGAATAACAGTTCTTTACTAGTATGAATAACAAGACAGACAAATCAAGAACAACTATGTAATTAATAACAAACAGAACCAGTGACAGCTGCCTTGGTCAGAACGGGAAGGGATGAAGGAGCGGCTCTGGTTGACAAACCGCTGGGACAGCCGAACCCTCTGCCCCTGCAGGACTCTCGGAGGCATCGAGCTGCAACGGCAGGAATGAGCTAAAGGTCCTGCCTGGTGGATGTGATGTATCAGAGAACTCCTGGGCTGGATGTCTTGGCAGGGCAGGGTGTGCGGGACTACAGCGCAGAGAAGCCCAGAGCAGTGCAGAAGGAGTGGCAGGCGTGGGGCAGCGACAGCAGGCTTGAGGCAGGGCAGGGAGAGGTGAGCTCAGGATTCCCGGGAACATGAACAGATGGAGGTCCCTCTTTTAGTGAGGTAGCTGTTAATAAGGTCCAGGGACAGTGGGTGCTCTCATGAGCAGAGGCTCACCCCACAGAAGAAGAGGCAGCTCCAGGCTGCCCTTGCCAGGGTTATGGCAAATTATTTTTCCCAAGCAACAGCAACTCTGAGCATCTTCTGAAGCCGCAGAGCAATTGAGCTAGCAACTATCCCCTGCCCTCTTTTTACCTGGGCTCAGACAACCTTTTGTTTTCTCTAGTACCCATAAGTACCAGCAGTCAGCATTTCCCAGCAATTTTCATGGGAAAAATTCTATAGGTAAGAAGGAACAAAAGAAAAGAAACCTAACATATGAGCATTACATAGCCACTTGCTCACTTCCCCCTGATGCCCAGAGGGATGAGAAAAGAAAGAATAAAGGCCAAAAAACTTGAGGGTCAAGGTGAGGGAGGGCAAAATCCCCTAAATAATAAGTGAAAGATGAAAACCAAGCAAAAGAAATGATACAAAGGCAGTTACTGACTGCATCCCACATGCAGGCTGATGCCTAGCCAGTTTCCTGGTAAAAGGTAACTAACTGTCCTAAAATTTCCTCTTCTCCCGTTTATTACTGAGCTGTACATTATATGGTATGGAATGTTTGGTGAGTTTGGGTCCTTTGCCCACTTGTGTCCCCTCCCAAGCTATTGTGCACCCCAGATTCTCTCCACTCTGGAGGCAGTGTGAAAACTGAGGCTTTGATGTGTATCACTGTTGAGCAGAAGCTGGGGCATGAGCATGTTAGCAGCATTGTTTTGGTCCAAAATCTAAACCAGCTTCATGTGGGTTGCTATGAAGAAAATCACATTTTATTCTAGCCACGTCCAGTACAATGACATTTGTGATGTAGCAAAGTGATGAAAAGTCCACTGGAAACAAAATACAAATATTGACTTACAAAACACAGCAATTACTGTTCACAGTTCAATTACAATAATAATGGGATTCCCATTGCAGATCTGTATAATATACTCACTGTCTCAGTATATACTCACTGGGTGTCCCCAGTCCCTGGGGAAATTGAAGTCAGCTCAAGCCTGTTGCTGTTTTCAGAATTCTTTGGTTGGTTGTTTAGGTTTAATAGCTCTGCGTGGGACTGAGCCCTGTGTTCACTCCCCCCATACTGGTCTGGCTGACTCAGAGAGAAACATTTCTACTCCCAATCAGTCTGCTCAGCTGACATTGCCATTTATGCACTCTCTGGTTTGCTTGGTGTGGAGACAAAGTCAGCTTCTTTGCAAGAACCATGGACAGTCACACCCTGTGTTGTTCTGAGCTTCCTGACACTGCCCTTGCCCTTCTGCGCTGACACTTCTTCCAGTGTCAGGGTTTATTGTTCAGTTTCAAAGCCCTGACTTCTGTGTTGGGCTGTATGGGAGATAGATTCTGAAACTGCTTGACTTTGCTACTGCAGTCAAATCCTTGTTATTTCTGGGATGAAGTACCAAATGCAGGATCTTTCTCTTAGAACAAATACGGACTGCTGTGTTCTTTGCTGTAGGTAAAAAGGACAGTTCATCTCATGAAGCTTCAAAGGACAACAAAAAAGATAACTGTGATGAGATCTGTTTGTTTTATGTCTGGAAGTACTGCAAAAACAAAGGTAAGCTTTGTGAAAAGTAATGTTGTTGTTGAAGAATTGTCTGCAGAGGCACTCCTGCTCGGTGGCTTGGGTTGTGGTGACAACTGTGCTTCCTTGGTAGTTAATTTTCTTTCCAAGTAATTAATAATCACTGTTAGAATTACAAACATAATCAGAGAAAAGCCAAATGGTATACTTTAACCTTTTCTCCTCTGGATAATCCAGCCTATTTCTCATCTTTTGATAGAGTGGGCTTTGGGTGAGTTCCTGTGTTAAAGCCCTTTATGTGTAGCCCTTTCTGAAGCTAGAAGATCAGGTTATGAGTTCAGTCTATGCTGTCATCATTGATAGCTCATAAATGTATGCCACTCTTTATTCCTTCTGTATCCATCCTCTGTGCATCAGATAATAGCCATATTCTCCCTCATTAAGTCATTTAAAAAGTGATCTGAGGTGTTAAAAAAACCACAGTAGTTGTACCAGCTAAGCTAAAGATAAATCTAGTCCATTGTCTTTTTGGTAGTGTCCAGAACAGAGATCTGATGAGAGAATGTAAGTAATTGTATTTGGGAGCTGTCCCTGAAGAATCATTTAACCCCCAGGTTTGGCTCTTCCTTTATTATGAGGAGGTGCCATGACATTGTCTTTCCCTGATCTTGTCCAGTCAGTTTCTAAAGGACTGCTACTCCTCTGACCACCTGGTCTTGACAAAACACCCTGTATAATGTGGATGGTGTATCTGGGTAAAACTGTGAAGGTCAGGCTCAAAGCAGCCATTTTGTCACCACCAGATAACTAAATTCAAGTAACTGTTGGATTGTTAGTGTGCTTTATTTGCCACGTTGGGCTAGAAAGTTGCAAGACGTTTGGTCCGTACTTGGATGTGGGGTGTCAAAAGAAAACCTTTCAGACCTTGGCAACCACCCCGTGAGTTCTAAGAGACTAAGGAAAAGAAACCCAAATATATCAGAGTGTTGATGTGATTTGTAGGCTAGACTTTTTACAGCTAAGACACATGGTTGTGTGACACATAACATGCACTTCCTATCTGTGGCAGTGGTGTCCCAGCTGCCAATGTTGTGTCCTAGCAAGGAGAAGGTTATGGTGTCTTTCAAATATATTTGGCAGAGTGTGTAGATTATATATAGAGATAGATAGGTAGATAGATGTATATGTGCATGCATATATATATGTATATATGTTGCTTTTCTTTGTAAGACTGCAGAAACATACTCCCTTTCTGTTTGCAGCACTTTGTCTTCATTGCTTATACCAAAGACCAGGAAAGAAAGCCTCAAGGTGTAAAAGATGCTGGTTCTATTTTGATTTTTTCTTGTCTTGCTCTCTTTGTTAATGATTGCAGAGTTCTTGACTATGTCTGATTTCGTTACAGATAAATGCAAATCTGTTCATTACCATTTGCCATATAAATGGGAGATTTACAATGGGTTGTTGTGGCATGAACTTTCCATGATGGAGGAAATTGAAAAGGCCTATTGTGACCCAAAGAACAGCAGGTGTAGTAATGCTGGACTACTTGCTTGGAGTATTGTGATTGAGCCTGTGTAGGAAAAATGTTTTTTTCATAAAGATGTCTGACTTCTGAGCTTCTGGTTACAGAGCCTCTCAGAAGCTGAGAGGATGTAAAAATAAGAATTTTTCCTTTTAAAAAAGCAAAGTAAGAGGGATTGCATGAAAATCTCACCACACTTCTAAAAATAAAAAACGTGTATCTTGAATTTAAAACTCTGTACAAGGTAAAAAGCCAGTGGAATACAGTGTTCAAAATACTAGTATTTCAAATCATTAATCATTTTATTTAGAGTAATGAAGCTGGACCTTTAGACAAGATTTCAGAGCTGGTCCTTCTCTATGGCTATATCTTTCCTACTACTGCTAGTATCTGTAATAACAATAATAGTAATCTATTATGTGCCTAGAGACATTTTATAAAATGTCATTAGTGTAGGCAGCCCATCTATTTTTTCTTCTTTTTTATTTCTATTTTAAGAGTGTGTTTTCCTTTTAACTGCTGTCTGAAAATTCTCACTCACAGCCGCCTGGATTCATAAGGCATCTTAAGTTTGACTTCACAAAATGGTGTTCTAGTTTTGGCCCATGCTTCTTAAGGCACCAGATCATTTTTATTTGCAGTTTTCTAGAGATGATAAGCAATATTCACATGAGGAGGCTGCCATCAAGTCTTCCTACCTGGGAGTTAACTTTTCAAGCCTCACAGGAGTAAGAGCCCAGGTGGCTCCAGTGTTGAATCCAGTTTGCAGAACTCACAGCTGTAGTTGCTGAGATTGCATCCTTTGCAACCACAGAAAAAGAATGAAGTTGATAGGCTGGAGGTGTTTGCTGGCAGATTCAGTCACACACTTTGCACATTCTGCTTTCGTATTGAGAAAGACTGTAACTACACTCAGTTATCACAAAAGTTCCATTTGCCACACTGTACTTGGAGCTTGACATTGTCTGTAAAGCTGGCAGTGCCACATGTGACTGAGGTGCCGTGTGGTGTCTCACAGGCCAGAGTTCACTTCTGTAGCTTAGAAATGGTTTTCAGAGCTGCCATATGCTGTGGGAAATAAATACTCCTATTTCAGATCTAATGAAGTTTGGTTACATTATATTAAAGAATATGGCACCAGCTTAAACTGGGGATTAGAGGATAAAATATGCACTGCTAATTATAATAAACCTAAATTTGTCCCTACAGCTTGCAAAGTAAGAACATTAATTTCCAGACAATGACCTGCTCTTCTTCTATGGTTCGACGCCTCTCTACACCATCATCAGTCACAAAACCCACATTCCTACTGACCACACAGTGGATTTGGTACTGGAAGAATAACCAAGACAAGTGGATTGAATATGGAGAACAGGTGAGTTCACATCCTGTGCTTTGAGTCACTTCTGCAGGCATATCTGGAGCCTCTCGGCATCATTTCCCCTTTTCTCAACAGGATTAAGTGAATCCTTGTTCTTGAATTTTACCTTGTTGAGTAAGACAGTGAAGTCTGTTCATAACAGACATGATGAAATGTGACAGGCTGAAGGCAAGAGAGCTCCCTTTCGGAGTTGTCCGTGGCTCCTACAGAGATTTAACGCATAGACACTGTCCTTGAGATACATGGGAAGTAGTTGCCTGTTTTCTAAGTATTGCCTTGCTTCCTTGGACATGCAAGAGTTGCTCTGCTCTCTCAGATCAAATGCAGTCTTTTTCCACGTATGTCCAAGTCCTTTGATGAGAAAGTAATCTATCTGAAAAATGCAGGAGAAGAACTATGTATAGAATCTCACCCTGCCAAGGCAGATGAGTTGACCCATATGATTTACAGTATAGGAGCACAAATTTTAGAAGACAAAGATGATCCAGGGACTTGAAAAAGTACACAGGGAAAAGTGTTGGATAGATTACAGTTTAAAAGACTCAGAGTAAGCTCAAGGAGTACTCAACCTCAAGGAGTCACCCTGAGAAGTGTCCCAGGTCCGGGAAAGATCACAGCTGTCCAGCTACTTCTTTGCAGGGAGAGCGTGCAAGGAGCTCAGGCTTTCCTATCTGTGGAATGAAGTGGTTGGCTCATAGTTAAATCACAAGCAAAGTCAGAGTGAGACTCATTACACCTACAACATTATTTTTCCTTGGCAAATTAGAAGAACCACCTGCTGTTCATGCATTAATCGCATCATCAGTGTTTGGTTCCAAGCTCATATGCATCAATGCCCACTATGTCACCCTGTTCCTTTGTGGGTTTTCAGATAGCAGGTTGGAAATAGAAGAGTTCTTGGCCTAGGCATTTGCTTCCTTGGGAGCCTGAACCAGACTTAACTCTGGTTTGGTAAGAAGTCGAATGTAGCCATCACACCTGGTGGCAGCTCAGCCCCGCCCCCTCCCCTGCCATGGGACTGGGCAGAGAGTGAAATAATTCATGGGATGGGATGAGATAAAGACTAAAAGATAAAGCAAAGGAGTGTGCACAAGCAAAGCAAAACAAGGGATTCATTCCCCACTTGGGCAGGGAGGTGCTCAGCCATCCCAGGAAAGCCAGGCTCCATCACAGGCCACAGTGACTTGGGAAAGCAAATACCATCACTCCAAGTGTCTCTGGCCTCCTCCTCCTCCCAGCTTTGTATAATGGAATGGCACCTTATGGTCCAGAGTGTCCCTGTGACCAGCTGGGCTCAGCTGACCTGGATGTGTACCCTCCCAACACTTTATGCCCCCCAGGCCCTCACTGGTGGGGTGGGAGAGGAGCAGAAAAGTCCCTGGCTCTGTGCATGCCCTGCTCAGCAGTAACTAAAACATCCCTGTGTTATCAGCACTGTTCCAGCACAAATCCAAAACACTGCTACTACCAGCTGCTGGGAGGAGATTTAACTCTACCCCAGCCAGAACCAGCACAATTTGTTACAGGAATTTAAATGGAATATATGTGTATCCATCATTACCAATTATGTGCTTGTATTTATGTTACAAATACTCAGTAGTCAGCCTCAGGCCACCATAGTTCTGGGTAGATTCCTTGTCACTCTGCTCTTGGCCTCTTCTATCTCTCTACCCCAGCTAGTTATCCAGGGTTTAGTCCTGACTGTGATACTTCTCATTCTCTTTCTTTTTTTCTCTTCTCCCCATAAAGGAAGAAGGGAGCAGTGTGACCGCACCATCTTCTGCTATTATTGAGAATTTATATCAGGCAGATCCATGTGCCATTGTACCTTTCCAGGCTGGCCAACATCAATACGAACTCAATTTTAAAGGTAGTAATTTTAAAGGTTCTCATCTACAACTGTGCAGTGCTTTATAGAGTCTTGCAAAGTCTCCCAGATTTTAGAAGCTATGACTTCCTTTACTGACACCAGTAGTTTCACTTACTGGAAGTGAGATAGTGATGGCCCAGAGGAAATTCCTTACAAAAGTAACCTTCCCCTGTTATTCCTTATCACTCTCCAGACTCACATCTGACCAGAAATATAAAGGTTCATGGTCTTCACATAAAGTCATAGCAAACCTTAAGTAAAGTGAGTTAGTTCTATGGATGGTGGAAAATACAAGTTAGACATCTTTGTGCTGCTGTAGAAATGTGTAAAGAGCATGAGGGAGCAAGCAAGGTAGGCACAGGTTCAACCACAGAGTTACAGGAAAGACAGGAAGCTCATACAGCCTTTGTGCAACCAGTCCTCAGCAGGTAAAATTGACAGTGAATATGCAGTTTTCATTAAAGAACGGTTGATGATGACAAGATGACCCCGTCTTGTAGAATTATTCATGACTTCTTTTCCCTGATCTTTTTTCTCCTGAAGAAATGACTCAGACAAACATTACTTTTAAGACTAAAAGACAGGTCTGCAGGCGACCAAAATTTGTGTCTTCTGAAGATGTCCAGAAGATAAAGACAGGGTAAGTGCTCTTTAGGTTGTTTTTTCATGTTTTAGAAGTAATTATAAGGCAAAATGGCTCCCAGTGCTGGCAGTAGTTGTAAAAAGAGCACAGGTGGTGCTGGAGAGACCCCATCCATGGGACTGAGCAACAGAAGCTCTACCACAAGCTGCAGTCTTGGTGTATCACCTGCTGCCTGGGGAACATGTAACTCCAGGTACTCCAGCCACAGCTGTTACTTAAAAAAGCAACTGCAAGGGCCTGTGATAGTTGAGTGACAGCATGCAGTACCTGACTTAGAGACTGAGGCTCTTTCCCAGTTGCGTTGTGGTTTATTTTGTTAATTTTTAGATACAGAATTGGCCAAAGGGGATGGTCCAAATCTGAGTGTTTGGGGCAGTACTAGAATTACTAACACATCCTTTCCCATCTCTTTGCTAGCAGCCAGAGGGATTCTTCTATTCCTAGTCACTGGGATGCATCTGCACTGCCTGACTTGGGATACAAGGTATATTTTTTTCCCTCCCCTTCTTGTAGTTCTCATGGGAAAGGCACAGTTCAAGCTTAACTGAATCAACTCTAACTGTGTCGATGCTAAAAAGGGACAGGAGGTATTTCTTGGGTGGGTGTGCCAGAGATGTAGGTGATCTGCCAGGGGCTCATGAAACAGGTGCCAAATTACCTTAAACTTTTACTGCATTTTAGACGTTTTTCTAGATACCAAAAACTCATCAAACCAAAAACTCAAAACTCCAAACAACACCAAACCCAAAACTCACCAAATTCAAGACAGGAAGAGTAAGTTTGGATTGGAGATCCAGGAAAGGAAATCTCTGTATCCTTCAGTACTGTCACATCACAGATCTGAGCACAGAGCTTGGCCTCAAGAAATGGCAGAAATAAAGATCTACAACCATAAAATTAAAAAGTAAACACTGCAGTGATATCTTCCATAAAATAAACCCAACCCCTGTTAGCCCAAAGTCTATGTTTTTATTTAATCTACCAAGACCAAAATGTGGGTGTTTTTTAGATTACTAGATCCTGCAGTCCTTCTGGAAGAGCAACACAGTTTGTGGAAGTACTACAGGACTCTAGAAATAAAGGCTTTTTCATGTTACACTTGCCCTTTGTGTAGTGATTTTAACCCCGGTTGAGGAACAGAAGCATAAGAGGTTTTCCTTGGTGGCTGTGTCACAGAATCTTGTGTGGTGCTGACCAGGTTGTGTTGGCACAGATACCCCGGAGGCTGAGGAAAACCAGTGTGTGGCTGTGTGTCAGTGTCATGGGTGGAGTAAAGCACTTCACTTGCAAGAGAGAAGAAGTGCTATGTTGATATAAACTTGTCATTTCACAAAATTTGATAGTGAAGGTGCCAGTGGTTTAACAAGATTTGATGGCAAAGTACACTTGATTATTTATTGCATAGAGGACAGGGTCAGACAAAACCATTAGAGAGATCCTCCTGTTGAGTCATGACTTCCATAAAGAAAAGATGAAATAATAATGAGAGTGTGTGGGAATCTGGCAGGCAGCCCATTTAAAGATTTGTCTGTGATATTTGGAGCTCAGTGGAAGTAATAAAGGAATAGTCTTCCCTTGTCTTATAAGCATCTGAACTAACAAGTGTAAATTTTTCCAAAGAATGCCAGGAAGACAGGTAGCTCTGTTCTTTTTAGGTCTCTTGAGCTGTCTTGAGCCTACTTAATTGCTTCCCATACTTGCTCTGAAAAGTTGTCTGGATTTTAGTTGTGTACATTTGTTGGGGTGTTTCTGGAGTCACTGGGGTGAATGTGGGAGGCTTTGGAATGCACTGCACAGATCCATATTATCTTTTGGTTGTACATGTAAGGATGTGTGAGTAGAAGGATCATCTTGTTCCCCAGAGTTCAGTTTGCTTGCTGAGTTGGCACCTGAGAAAAGATCTCTTAACTTGAGAGTGCCTTTCACAGGAAAGGAAAAGTGACAATGCCCAGTTTATTGGCACTAAAAGTGAAAGCCTGGGCTAGATTAAATCTTTCTGTGGGACCCTAAGCTTGTTTTTTTTGCAGTAGATAATATTGGGAGTGGCTGGGATTCTGCATGCTTGTGGTGACCATTGTAAGAGCTGACAGCTACAACTTGATGAACTGCCTTCTCATCAGACATTGAGAAATAATCCTGGCAAAATCTGCTGCGCTGGAAGTGATCCTTTTTAAAAGGAACCTGTGAGATAGGCAGGAAGTCAACTTGGCTTAAAATAAGAACCTGCGTTTTGGTAGCATTGCTTATTTTTTGTCTGCTGCTGTGTCTTAATCTGTAAGTCATTGAGAATAGCTTTGTAGAAAGAAGTGTATAAAATGCACAACAGAAATTGGTAACACTGATTGGAAAAAGTTGGTGTGAATTTTATCCTGTCTTTGCTTTAACAAAGTGGAATTAGTAATTGTTAAATGTTCTAAAGGGAAAAAAAAAATAGAAGAATTTATTATATCCTGAAACTTCATGCTGGGTTTAAAATTGTCTCTTTAATGCATAACTGAGAAAAGTTTGCAGTGAATGTGTGGTTTCCTGTCAGTCTTTGTGTGGCTGATGTGCTGCTGAATCCTGGCCACATGCAGGCCAAGGGTTGCTGCACTGTACCAGGCACAAGATGCAATGTGAAGAGTGTCTGTGCATTTTATAGAAGTCAGTTCTGGTGGGGTCACTGCCACCAGCACCAACTCTACTCCTTCCAAAATCCCAGTGAAGCAGAGCTCAGGGTGTGAGTCACAGAGTACTTGCTCTTGTGCAGTCATATACTGGTGGGAGTTGCTGCCAGAGCAGTGATTCTTTCTCTGTCTTGGGAACTCTTCTCCTTGATAAAAGGATAGCAAATGGACACACTCAGTGGGATTTTCCTTTTCAGGCCCGAAAATGAAAAGTGCTGAAGAAGTTGTGTAGTTATGCTGTATCAGCCTTCAACAACAATGTCATGCTGTGACCTTTTATTAGCACTAGAAGCATCCTTGGGGAAATAAGGACAAACCCACAAAGTTTTCATGGAAAGAACAGCTTTGTTGTCAGGAGGCCCTTATGTGATAAAATAATGGAAGTACCTTTCTTACAGGATTAGACCTTGTGTAACATGGCTGGCCCTCTGTTTTACTTAGAAAGGTTACAGTTCCACTGGAAGAGATCACAGAATCATAGAACGGGCTGAGTTGGAAGAGACCAATTGGGATCCTTGTGCCATCCTGTTAATCACATTATGGGCCTGAAAGATGCAGAGCAAAAGCACATTTGTAGTTCAAGCAGGAATTGTTCATGTATAAATAAATTCGCAGGTGACACGAAGCTGAACACTTTGGACAGGGCCATTCAAAGAGATATGGACAAATTCAAAAAGTGGTCCATGAGAATCCTGTGAGGTTCAACAAGTACCAGTGCTGCACCTGGGCCAACAGGACAACCCCTGGGTCAGTCCAGGCGTGGGATAAGCAGATGGAGCAGCCCTGGGAGAAGGACTTGGGGGTACTGGTGGTGAGAGTGGGACATGCCCTGTCCCTGAACCCCCCCTTGTGCTGAGCTGATTATTGACAAGGGCCTGGAGTGACAGGACAAGGGGGAGTGGGTTCAAATTAACAGAGGGCAGGTTTAGACTGGGTATTAGGAAGAAATTCTCCCCTGTGAGGTTGGTGAGACCCTGGTGCAGATTGCTCAGAGAAGCTGTGGCTGTCCCAGCCCTGGAAGTGTTCAAGGCCATTGGTTGAATGCGGCTTGGAGCAACCTGGGATGGTGTGAAAGGTGTCCCTGCCTATGGCAGGGGGTAGTACTGGATGGGCTTTAAGGTTCCTTCCAACCAAAACCATTCTGTGATTCTAAGTAAGATGTAGTACTGAAATACAGTGACACGATTTTCAACCTGTAGGTGACTATGTGCAGCTTTGGGCTGTGGTGCTGCAGATTGTGCAGACAATCAGTACTTGCACAGCCTGATTGTTTTATGTGTTGTGCTGTAAAGCTTTGGAAAATGTTCCTGTATTGAGACACGGGAAATTTCACTCAACTTTCTAAAGACTTTTAAATAAATCCAAAGAAAGAGTTCCTTCTTGTGCAGCTCACTTTCTTCTTAATCTTTAGAATACTTCCCTTTGAGTGATCTTGTCATTAGTAAGTACTTAAATGTAGCTGTGAAAGACAAGTTTTATCCTATTTTATTTCCTGTCTAAGCTCAGCCTTCTAAAATGGGGAGGTTTTGCCTGGTAAGGTAAGATGTGAGTTTCCTTGTTACCTTCGAGGATGGCCACAGCTTTCCTGCTTAACACACTTTGGAACATGGGGTAAAGTGATCTCACTTTGTCATCTTGAGTCCTCACTTGGTTTAAGTTGTGATAAAGTGCAAAGTATTACCAGGTGACATCAGCCTGCCAGCATCACACTTTTGCAGTTTATGGAGATAAATGCTGATTCTAGAAGATTAAAGACACAAGTTACTTCAGAGAAAAAAATGGAAAATTTATGCATGACATAAGCAAGCAGAAAAGCTCAAATAATGTTTTAATTATGTTTGCATTAAATTCTTTTTGGGAAAAATGAACATTTCTTAATTGATTTTTAAACACCAAATGTATGGATAAATAAGTAAAAGGATAATAGCTAAATAGACTGTTTCCTTTGGGAAAGGAGATCTATTTATTTATGCAGATGTTCAGTGTCATGTTTGTTTAAAAAAGTAAGGGGTTTTTCTGAAGTCCATATTTAAGTGAAGCTTTCTAAGTTCTGACTTGGAAAAGGTAAGGCACTACAATGCCAGGAGGGTGTCTTTTGCTTGTTTCATTTTTAATAGCTGAAGCTCCCATAAATGTCTAGTTACAAATTATGCTGTTATCCAACATCTTTTGTTCTTAATTAGCTATAGATATAAAACTGGCATTATGTGGAACAATTTGTCAAATTTTCTTTTTGCAGTTTCTGTTCCATTGAGATTTAAAGTTGCAAATGTTGCAAGTATCAACTCTTGGAGATGATAATCCTTTCAGCATCCTTCCTGAAGAGAGTTGAGGTGTCCTTGCAAAGCAAGAGTGACATACTGATTTACTTGGTATTTGGTTCACATAGTCATTATCTAAAGCATTTAATTACCCTTCATAAGCATAGTTTGGGGACCCTTCTGAAAGTGTATCTGCTGGAATTAGGCTTCTGCATGTTGCAAGCTCACTGCAGCCTCATGCTTTCTTTAGCTTTGGTTTGTATTTTACAGGCAGTGGTGATCAGCAATGCGACCTCTGAATACGATGAAATAAAGCAGCTGTTTCATCAGACTATGAAAAATTACAGCATCCTTAAAATACAGAGGATTCAGAATCCATCCCTCTGGAAGGTGTTTCAGTGGTTAGTACTTTTTTCCCTATCCTTATGAGGAGGCAGTCTCCAAGAACAGGTTGTCCTGTATGTGCTTAATATGAAAGAAAGGAGATTGCCACCTGTGCCTTAACATGACTGGTATTTTGTTATTAGAAGTTTCAGGAGTGAGATTGGTGTCTGAGGCCTTCCCCAGAATGCCATGCTCTGTGGGGAGGTTCCCTTTGCATGGCTCCTTGGAAGAGGGGGAGAGGAGAGAAAGAGATGCATGGTGCAAAACTGGGATAAGGATACACACAGGGATGTGGAACAGTGACTGTTTCGGGGATGGAGCAAAACCTGCCTGCTGCACAGTGCTTTGTCTGTTACAAATCCTTATCCATTAGTGTGTATGAAATGTAGCCTGCTTGGGCCTTTTTGTTCCAGGGTGATTTATTTAATTTGCTTTTGCTGAACAAAGTCAGTATTCACTGAGAAACAATCCTTGGGTTTTAATTTGATGATCTCTGAGTTCCAGAGCTCTTTTCTGGTTTTGAACATCTGCATCAGTGATACTGAACTCCAGGTACTTAGGCCAGCAGATTAGAGGTTGGGCTTAACCACGTTCAAGTTGATTTGATGTAAGATTAAGCTGCTGCTTATAATAGTTGTGTAGTTTAAGACAAGAGTAAGTATTCATGGACTGTATGGAATGGTAATGGAATAGAAAAATACTGCTCAAATATGTGCTTTCACCTGCAAAATGATGGAACCCAGAAAGTTATCAGCTACTGATTTTATAAAACCTTTTCATCCAGCAAAACGGAAGAGACTTCAAAAGATGTAAGAGTGCATACTTTATATCCTCCTCCAATGAGGTAATTAAGCTAAGCAGGCAGAGTTTAACATTGCCATGTCCAGAGGATGATGGAGTAATTTGGGTTGGAAGAGACCTTAAAACTCGTGCAATCTATAATTGACAGAGACATTTTCCACTATCCCAGGTTGCTCCAAATGCTGTCCAACCTGGCCTGGAACACTTTCAGGGATGGGACAGCCACAGCTTCTTTGGGCGACCTGTGCCAGGGTCTCACCACCCTTGCAGCAGGTTCTCAATGAACAAGTTTCAGTCCATTGCTCTTAAGTCTTCATGTACTAATTTACAAGTTGGAAGGAATCTCCCCTCTCCCTGGCTCTGCTCTGCTTGATTTGTAGCTGATGACTTTCTAAAGAATATTACTGTCTTGTCCACTTCAGCAACTTCTGAAAACCTGAGAGGTGTCTGGATGCTGTGGAATAATGATGGGAAATACGAGTTGAGCCTTTTGTTGTGATTTCTCCTTTGACCCTGTTCATAGCTCAGTCTGACTCTGGCCTCAACCAGTGAAATGAGCAGAGGGCAAAGCAGGCTGGGTTTGTGTCCTGGCCCCATCTCCTCAGCAGCACTGACCTCTCTCAGGGGCAGGAGCTGGGGCTGTGGCACAGAGCACAAGCTGCCTCCAGCTTTGAGGCACTGTGGAAACACAGAGCCTCTGAGGGTAACGCTGCCTCCACTCCATTGAGAGCTTGGATGGGAAGGGACCTGAAAGCACAACCAGTCAGCCCCTACAGAGGAGCAAAAGGTTGGTACAGTGGCAACTGGAATAGTGTCAAATGCCTGAATTCCCTGAGTAAAGCCAGACTTACCTAGAATTGCTGAGCAGTGGTATCAGTACAGTGCTCATGTCGTAGTCATTCATCATGCTGCTAGTGTGTCTTGTCTTCTGAGAGCAGGCTGGAAACCTTGTCAAGCTGATATTTACATGGATGTTACACAGTTGTTGGAATTTTTTAAAAAACCTTTTTCCCTTTTCTTCCATGGCTCACAGTCTTCTCCCCTTCATTTTTGTCAGGCAAAAAGAGAAGATGAAAAGGGAAAACGGAGGAAAGGAAGTCCAGGAAAAACTCCTGTTCCATGGCACTGACGTCTACTCCATGAAAACGATCTGCACTCAGAATTTTGACTGGAGAATTTGTGGAAGCAATGGAACTAACTATGGGAAGGGTATGTAGAAAGTGAGATGTCTGCTGAGACTTCCCTGATAATGGAGCAATCAAAGTTCTGAAGTCTAGCTATAGAAGGTGAAAAAATAGTACAAGAATTGCTATTAGGATCCTTCTGAGGAGGGCCAGGATTTGCTTTGGGATGGGGTAAGTCTTCTCACAAGGTATCAAGAGCATTAGTACAGGGTTTTGCTGCAGGTGGCATTTTCTGATGTCTGAGGTCATAATTTGAACTTACAAGAGGAATTAGTTTGTATGGCAGGGAGAAGAGGGGTGTGCGTGCCCTTGAGTGTGATTGTGGAAGGTCCTCATGTGTTCTTGTCTGTCCCTCTCATCATAACACACAGACCTGCAGTGTGTTTATTGGTATAGCTTTAAAAAAATTACTCCTAAAATAGCAAATACAGAATGGAAATTACTTAGTGCAATCCCTCTCTTGCAAAAATTTCAGTGGTATTCTGTAAACTGAGTAAATCCTGAAAGTTGAGTCTGATACCTCCTGAAAATCCAGGGGATGCTGAGATTTTGCTGTCACTGTCTAGATTCTCCTCACAACCACGTTTTCATCTCGTTTTCTAGGAAGTTACTTTGCTAGAGATGCTTGCTATTCCCACACCTACTGTCAGGGTACGCTGCAGGGATACTTGATGTTCGTGGCTCGTGTTCTGGTCGGAGACTACGTTAAAGGCAATGCCGACTACGTCCGTCCCCCAAAGAAATGTGCTGACAAGCTGTGGTTTTATGACAGCTGTGTGGATAATGAGTTAAATCCTTCTGTTTTTGTTGTCTTCGAAAAACACCAGATTTACCCAGAGTACATAGTAGAGTATAAAGAGGACAGAATAAGAGAGCAGAAAGATCCAGCAATAATGTATAAAGCGGCGGGAACAAGACAGCAGAACGAGGCAGAAATAAGAGTGTGCAAAGAGGACGTAATAAGACTGCATAAAGAGGAGAGAAGTAAATGTGTTATATCTTAGAGGAACATGGCAGTTTGCATCCTTCACCTTGTTTTTCATATTGCAGGTGTTCTCCTACTTGTTTCTTTTTAATACAGTTCTTCGGAATGTTAATCCAAACAATTTCTGCATTGACTAGGGCTGGCTAAGCAGATGTTACATTTGTTGTGACTGCCTTATCTTCTTCTCTTCCTCTCTTAAATTAAGCAAAAACAGTTTGATAACCATAGCTAGAAAATCAGAATTGTAGGATGGGAAATTGAATGTTATGACTGCTGTGGGCAAATAGTTGTAAATGCATTATCTAAAAAAAAAATTGGGAGGATTTATCTTTGCAAACAGTTAAAAGAAAAATTAACAGTACAGTAGTTTTTAAGGAAGCTTTCAAATTTTTAGTAGCCAGAAATTCATCTGTTCTTGATCCTCTCATCTATCATTATTATAAACAATTCAGCATAGGTAATAATGACTTGAGTTTGTTTGTTAATGCTGGTATACGTTTCGAGTTAAAATGGTAAACAAAAAAAGAAAAAGCATATTCTAAATCTATAGTTCTCGAGAATTTTCATCTGTATGATGGCAGATGGATCAGAAAGCTAATTCTCTGTGGAAATTTGCAGTAACTTGCTGTAACCTATACAAAAGCATAGCTCAGCTGAAGCTGTGAAAGCCACCACATAAGAGTAGGCAGATAGCAAAATTTGGTGGTTTGGCTGCAACTAATGGCTGTAAGGACACTAAGACTGTCCCAACAAGCCAGGCTTTCCAGTGAATGTGGGCATGTAGCACAAAAGGACAGGGGAAACCTCTTAAAGAACATAGAGATGTTCTCTTCTGTTGGTGCAGTAATTTTCGTTTTTCCAGATGTAGAATGGGACCAGAAGAGACCAGTTAGGTTCTCTTGAGGCCAGTGGTAGAACTGCTGTCCTAAGGCACCATCCACATGTTCTGCTGCCCACTTGCGTGGGGCAGGGTGCTGACAAGTGAGGATCCTGTTTGTGTTTTGGGCGTGATCCTGGGTCAGAAACTTGTGCAGTTTCTACTAGATGTCAGCAGGGAGCCTGTAAATGAATCAAACTGAAGACTCTCTGTCCAAAATGCCATATTCAGACAGTTTAGCTGTTCAGAGGGAAACTGGGAGTGAGGACAGAGGAGCAGTAATTTTACCTTCAGATAAGCTTTACAGAAACACCAATAGCCTCCGAGGTTTTTGCATCTGTGATACAAATCTGTCAACGCTCAAAGATAGTAAGTTCCTCCCAAGAGGAATGCAAAAGATAAATCCAGAAAATCTTACTAAAATTACTTACAACTAAATGAAAACATGCAGGGAAGATTTTAACACTTTTTTTTTTAAGATCTCTCCTTCTCTTGTTTGCCTGTAGAGTTCCTGAATTACTAAGCTTGCTGTATTTGGAAATAAAACATGTTTTCAGGCACTTTCAGAGTGCAGTTTCTCTTTACAAAAACATGGCAAGACTAAGTATCCTGAGTGAACCAGCCACTGCCTGCATTCCCTGTCTTCCTTCAGTGTTTTTTAAACCAGAGAACTGCACATGTGGGGACTGCCATTGTAGGGTAGGTGCTTAGCTAATTACTAAGTAGAGAATAGCATGACTCAGGGAGAGTATTTCTGTAAATTAACTTCCTAACTAGGAGATGTTTAATATTAAAGTGGTGGGGTATTTTGGTTAGATTTCATGTAATTAAACAGCTGCTCTGAGCAGTTGTTGAAGTCCCTAGAAGAGGTGAAATAATTAAGTGAGATAGTTCAGAACTGCTGGTTTTAAATCTCTTAAGTAGTGCGATATTGAGACCTTCTAAAGATGTATTTCTTTAATATGCAGATGAGTAATTTGCAAAGAATCTGAATCAGGCACCTGTAGAAACCCCCATGCCTGTGAGGGAAAAGGCAAGCCTGTATGGGGAGGGTGCCAGTGAGATGCTGACAGTTTAGGATCAGTCCAGATCACCACACACAGGGTAAGGGCACAGCAATACAGGAACTGCAGAGCTCCATGGTCCAGCTCACCCTGGGGCAGAGATGCAGCTCTCTGGTGCACAAGGCTTCGGCTTTTCCAATAGAAGGGTGGACTGGAGATGAGAGCTGCAGTCTGGATTACTGAGCTGAATGGGGAGGAAGGCTGGAAAATGCATACTCTGTATGCAAGAGGATGGAAAGGGAACAACGGTTCTCCCACCTTGTGGCATCTCAGCCTCTTTCTAACTGGCACCAAGAAAAAATCCCTGGGAGGTTGTGCCACACTTGGGCTGTGACCCTGTGTGAGCACAGATGCTGCTGCTCTCACACTGCTGGATGCTTCTGGCCACTGTGATGGAAACAAAGTCAGTGCACACTGTTAAAAGTTATGAAATTCGGCTGAATAACACAGTTAAAAGCTTTACACATGCACATACACATGCAAAGAAGTCATGTACTTGCTTGCTCAACAAAGATCATCTTTGAATTTATTAAGGCAAAGCAGACAAAATAATCAGTCATGTTCTATTGAAAGTAGAGCTTTCATTGATACATTGATTACACCCTGCATAGCTAGACAGAGCTTTCTCAGGCTTTTGTTCCCTTATACAAGGTGTTACAATCCTCGAGTAAAAAATTACTTGTCCAAAGTCATCGCTTGAAGTGCACTTACTTAAAATAATAGTAAGAATCCAGTGTAACCTGTCCCAAGTGGATCACCCCCACCATGGCTGAACAGACAAGCAGTGATGAAGCTGAAGAGCAGCACGCTTATAAATCAGAAGACCTGAAGGCAAGGAATACCATCCCTTATGTGGTTTCATTATTATTGCTTTAAAAATAAGCTGTTTCTGCCTCAGGAGGATTGGGTAAAGCAAAATGTCAGCAAAACACTTCTACCTCTTGTTCCATGATGCAGGAACTCTGGGGCAGTACAGAGCCAGCTTAGAAGTGCTTTCTTAGGTCAAAAGGAAACTGTAGGACAAGGCTGCTGTAAGACATGGGGAAGAGCATGAGCTGGACAGGAAGGAGGGGCAGACCTGTGAGGCCAGGAGAGCTTACAGATGTGGAAGAGCTTTGGCAGTTGCAAAATTTGGGATTTCTATTCCAAAAGACGAGTTATGAGTTCAGTTTCAGTGTGAAATACTATCTTCTGGAATGCTATTGCAAGACAATGCATTAGCTCTGGGATGCTGCAGGAATCCAGAGGCACCAGAGCTCCCTCAAGGTCTGTGGCTCATGTTGTGCCTGACTTGCAGCACTGAAGTTTGTCCCATCACAGGTAGTGGGACAGAATTGTGTCTGTCCCCCTGAGCCCTCCTTCCATGGCAGAACTCCTTCCTGGTCTTCACCTCTCCGAAGTGTGTGCTTAAACACCAACATGCAGGGACTCTCTGGAGTGAGATGGTAGTAAGGCCTGACTATCCAAAAGCTCAGGGAAGCACAAAGACCCAGTCCAGCATACCCTTCAGAGATGGTATTGTTCAGCTGAAATCCAGGCTTTCTGAAAGATTTAAAAGTGCTGAGAGAGCACCCATGTCAAAATAGACATTATTCTTGTCTGGTTTCATTCACCCAGTAATGCCAGAAAACTCTGCTGTGCTATATTAAAAGGAAAACATTTATGAGACAGAGTTTTAAAATGTATACCTGTAAAGAGATCCTACAAAGAATACAGACAGATCTGTGACTTCTGCCTGAATGGGCTGAAAGCTTGACATGGAATTCAGTTCATGCCTGTATTGGCTCTGGCCCCACACCTTCCTATTAGCTTTATTTAAAAGCTCCTGTGCAATTTACTTTACATGTAGGCCAAATAACAAACTGAGCCAAAGAAAGACTGAAATCCAGGCACTGTTACTGCACTGTGTATAATCAGGGTCAGAGGGAACGTTCAGGAAAACATAGTAGAGCAGTAGTGCCTTTGGGATGCTCCAGAAAGCTGTGCATTATCAGCAAGTTTTCTTCTTGTGGAATCATCTAAGACACAACCCCCAGAAATGCAACAGTTCTGTCTTTTTTTTTTAAGGAAATTATTCTCAGATCTTTTTACCTTGAGTACCTCCCCAAATTCCTTCACAGTGCCCCTGCACTCCCTGCACCCAGACTTTGTGGAAAGCTCCTGGCTCTTCCAGCTGAAGCTGGAGGAAAGTCCTATGCCATGGAATGCACAGCTGCTGCCTTCCTGATCAGCCGCTCAGTCATTGGTGACTTTGGTCTCATCACATCGCGTTCATGCAGGAGACACCTGTGAAAGGAGAAGCAGGAGGGTGAGGAGTGGGTGATGAACATGCACTGTTCTGCCAAACAGGCTGTGCTGAGGCAAGCCCACGTGGCAGAGCACACCTCTGACTTCCCAGCAAAGCAGATGTCAGCAGTGGCACTGACTGGAGTTGCAGCAGTTCACCATAACACACATGGTCAACAGGAGATATTTGAACACAGAATCATCTGAAAATCAACTAGCCTTGAACATACATAGATCATCCATCCAGGCTGCAAGAGTGGACCTCTGGAATTGGAAGCTATTGTGCTTTTTATCCTGGTTAAATGTTGCTACATTTAACACAAATGCTTGTATATAATTTTAGCCTTAAATTTATTGGTTTGAATATATTCATTACTTCTTACTTTTAGCAACAGTGCTACTTCCACAAATATTTTTCAGGGGAAATACTCACTTTGCAAGGTTTCGTTTGGCCTTTGATTTAGAATTTAAAGCAGCATGAATCAATAACAGGCTGAAAACATCTCTCTGAAAAAAAAAAAAAGTCAGCAAAATACAAACTAGTAAGTAATTTATAATGTATTGCTGGTTACAATGTCTTGGTTACCAAACTGTTAAATTCACAGGAAGGAAACATACCAACATTAAAAATAAATAGCTAACCCTGCTAGTAAGTGTTTGCAAACAGGATTCAGTTACACGTTCAGCTTTTCACTGTCTAAGACAGAAGTGCTATTGATGAGGTAAGTGCTTAATGGTGGCTATTGAAAGGAGATTAAGTCACATCAAAAAATCTTTTCTGGATCTCCTTTACCTGAGCATCACTGCCTCCCACTTGGACGAGTTCATAACGGATTGGGTGCAGCAGGTCTACAGCTTTGTCACAATTCCCATTTTCAAACTCCACAAAAGCCTGGCACAGTGGCAGCCCCAAACTAGGAGCCAGGGAAAGCTGCTGGTCTTCATGAGGTGCTCTGTAGAACGAAAAAGTGGTTAACTTCCATAAGCCATATTTCATAATATTTCATAAATAGCCATATTTCAATGCCAGTCTGCCACTGCCTGCAGACAGTTTTTTTTTTTTTTTTTAACTATATGAAGCCTGATGTTTCAGGTACTTTACTTAGGTCGCATCTTTTGGTGTGGTTATGCTACTGTCACCTTTTTATTACTCATCCAGCAATCAGTTTTTATTTTCCTGAATATACCCACAAAAGGCACAGACCCAACCCTTCCTACCTCTGCAATAAACAGTTTGGGCTAGGAAAGAAAGAAAACAGTAAGTAAGAAAACTGCAGTTTCTCTTCTGCTGACCCCACCAGAACATCCTACTGCTAGTCCTTTGGCCGCATGTGGCCACCAGTCCTTGCACACAGCACCCAGTCATGACCTTGCAAACCAGCTCCTTCTCAAGTCAGCATTACAAAACTTCCTGTTTCTTTCTCTGGGCCAGCCTTCATTTTCCAGTAGGCAACACTGCCCTGTGTGTTTATCATTCCTTAAATAAACTGTGGCATCTTATAAAGATAAAAGTGCACAACAGATGTTCATTTGAAGCAACTTGAGACAGCCAGAGATGAAAATGATGGAACAATTCCTCATTTACATGTTATGTCCAGCATTTCCATGGAAAGGAGCCTGTGACACCAACCACCAGAGAGCGCCATGGAACACCCATGCTGGGACAAATTCCCAGCAACTTTCCATGGCTAAGGCCAGGGAAAAATACCGGTGCAATGCCAGATGGGATGATGTTTGTGTCCAGGTTGTATCACTGCTTTCTTAACACATTCAAAACGCCTCTGGGGTATCATTTATATATTGCATATTTGTGATAGACGTAAATTAATCCAATCATTAATATAGCTCCTTCAGCTCACAGCCTGCTTTCTCAAATAGTAAAATTAAGCTTTATAATATTTCAAACTACAACTAAAAATGTACACATGTATTATTAAGGCTGGAAGTAGATGAAAGGAAGTGCTGGGTGAAAGAATAAGTAGCATATTTGAACACATGTTCATTAAAACCTCTGTGGTGGGCAGTTTTCCGTATTTAAATATACTGATATATAAATAATAGGATATAAATAATAGATAAATAATAGGATAATTATATAACTATAAAATATTTATATAATTATAGGATAAATAATATATAAATAACAGGATAAATAATAAAATATATTTTGCATTTTATTCTTTAGTTAAATGAGACATACTTACGCTTGCTTTGAAATTTATTTCTTTTGATAAGTATTCTTAAAAATTATAGTATTCCTTGAAATTACATATCATCAGGAACAAATAGTGACAATTTCAGGTTCTCCTTCCTTTTTTAAAAGGCAAAGGAAGCAACAGATGTTTAAACAGCAGGCAAAAAGGGTGTAGTGGGGGAAAGAAATTTAATTTATATTATATATATATATATCTATATCTGTATCAACCCCTTCAAAAAAACCCAAGGCAACTCACAGTCATTTAATACCTAAGGCACACAAAACCCTAATTTTTTTTTAATGTAGTACTTATATATTCAACTTTTTCAAATAATTTAATTTGAAAGCGAAATATTCTAGATTATTACTTTAGTAGTACTTGAAACCTAATTTCCTGCAGATGGACCTAACAACACATTAAAGAGTAGCCATTATAATATCACTACCTATTAATATTCTCTTATTGACCTTTTAAATCAGAGCAGAAAATATCCACCACAGATAGCTGACATATTTTGTAGATTGCTCTTATTAGCATACTTTACTCCTTGTCTGTAACACAGCTTAGTGTGACCCCACTAAAAGGAAACAGATAGCAACTCCTCAGGTGGTGTCCATTACCTCAAACACAACAGATTTTTGCTCAACAAGATGAGAAACCCCTCAAGACATTAACTCAAAAATTAAATAATGATTTGGATCTCCTAACTGGATGTTGCCCTGCTTAAACCAGATGTGTCCCAATGACATGATAAAGCAGAGAGGAGCATGTTGGAGCTTCAGCAAGCCAGAAACATCACCGCCCTCAAGTTCAGAGGACTATTCACTGAACCCTTGCTTACCTGGCAAGTTCCTGCAGAGTTGTTAAAAGCTCCTCAGTAGTTTTGTGGTCTTTGGCTCCAAGAAAAGACATCAAGAAGTGCACATCATTGAACAGAAGAATGTGATCCTTGGTGTGCTTCTTTGTAACCCCAAGCAGATCATTCCACCTGTCCCCAAGCTTTACACCTAAGAGTAAAAATACTTCTCTCAATAACATTGCCATATGCAAAAGTATGAGTTTGCATTGTACTTTCAGACACTCAGCATAAAAAGTGTTCCTACTGAACTCAAGAGAATGTTTCCTGCTGTGGCAAAATTAATGCAGCAATAATACTCAGACAGCCTGCCTTATCTGGGCCAAGAGATTCTTGACTGTCAGGAATTTAAAGGTATTATTTTAGTCTGCATTGTGTGAGCTTCTGGATTTGTTATGAGATTGCTCATAATGTCTTGGAGGTGCTGCTCACCATGAGCCATCTGTAGCAATCACAAGACTGAGTGAGAAGATGGATTTAATAAAAACCCCAATACATGATTAGTGTTTTAGCAGAACAGTGTGACATACTGCCTGCAAATCATGTCCCCTGCCATGAACCCCAGTGTATAAACACTGACATAAAAAGGGGAAATGCCACTGAGTTAGGAAAGTACAAAAAGCCAGAAGGTGATATATCCATCCTAACTATTTCAATCAGGATCAAAACAGAAAAAAAGGCTCTAACTGGAAATTTACATCCAGAAAATGCTATGGGTTTTTAGAGGCTTATGCATTTAACTGCTCAGCCTCAGACCTCCAGGAACAATAGAAGAGAATTTTTCAAAGAAGTATGTGACCTATGCTAGCTGGAGCTGATTGCTATGCCACACTGGCATGGAAAATGGAAGCTCTTGGGAAGAATAAAGCTTATGGACATTATTAGGAATTTTACACTGATGCTTTCCTCAAGTTCCTTTTGAAACACTGATTGAGCCTGCTGTGTAATTACATTAAAGTACTTCCCCAACATGAATGGCAGGGGAAGGGAAAGTTACAAAAAAGAATGGCTAGAGGATATACTACCTTCCAGATGAAGTCTGTAGAGCATCGAACTGTTATCAACGATATCCAGGATGCTTCCACTTGTTAGGGTCTGGGGAGCAATCTGTAATCACAAGTATTCATAGGCTGGCCAAGTCATGTTCTAGTGGAAACTTCCTCAGATTATCAAACTTATTTTCACAGTACTAAATTAATTTTATTCTTCTATTAATTCAAAATTACTTGTTTTGTAATAGTCCTAATTGCATCTTTCTTGAGTACAGGAATTTGCAATGAAAGAAACTTTTTTTGGCTTTACACATGTTGTTTTTCTCTGTAAATATGGAGAATCACCACGGTATTTTTTTTTTCCAAAACTGTGCCATAAATATTACTTCATTTGATCTATGTTAGTAGACAGAAATCTGCCCTGCAGCTTTCTTAATGCTTGCAGTATTTTTACAATCCTTACAAAGATGTGCTATGTTATCTAATTTGATACTGCTTATTTACCAAGGTTGTTTTGAAATCCAGATGGTTGGCTTCGTACCTAACATGCAAAACTAGTTCTTTGTAAAGGTGACTTGACTTTATAAGAAAATTAATTTACATCCTTTAAAAGGTATGAATAAGAAACATGAACAGAATGGAAATCAGTACCACTGTAGCTCTTTGAAGCACTCAAATTATGTAACACTCAAGTCCTGGGGGCATTTTCCCCAGAACTGCTGAGAAGTAAGTAATAACAAGACTGTAGACTGTAATAACAAATGTAAACCATATTTATACACACATCACACACTGTGATAGGTTTCAATCTCACACAGAAGGAAGAAAGCACACTCAGTAGTGTTCTCAGTAAAGAAAAAAAGGCCCCTACTCACATGCTTGTCATAAATTGTCAAAGCAGCTTCATATTCCCCCTGGAAAAGCAAAGGAGGACTGTGGTTAACATGCAGACATAGCAGCCAGCAGAGACTGGCAGCAACCAGAGACAAACACATTAAAAGACATGATAACAGCTCTTCAGGACTGCCTGATCAAAACAAACCAAGTCAAAGAAACTTCAAGGTATTCAAAGTAGAAAAGCCTGGATTTAACAGGCAAAATGATCTAAAAATAAGTACCAATACTGGCACAAGTTTAGCAAGAAGGAGAAACATGAAGTATTGCCTCTCTTTCTAATGTTCCTTTCAGGGATTTTTGCAGAAACCAGTGAATCTCATGGTGCATGCAAAGAGATGGGTAAAAAAAACAGTTTTAAGTAGTCTTCAAGAAAGTTATGTAGATAGGAAGTGGCAAAATAAATAAACTATTGGACTCCTGTTGAGAATTATGTTCATGATACTTTGCTTTCTGGGCAAAGGACGCTGCCTTCTCAAGGATGCCACATTTATCTACCTAATTAAGCTGAACCCCACAAGTGCTATGCATTTAATCCAAGGAAATTCTGACAGGCTGGATAAAATTACAACCATTTTTAAAGATTTTTAAAGGTAAGAATAAGTAACAATAACTAATAGCACTGGTAACCCAATTTAGAGTTTATGGCCTCATTTTTATAATCAGCAAATTTTTGGGCCAGAAAATGAGTACTGAATTTGGGAACAATTTTGTTAATTTTTATCTCAAATTTAGAGATCCAAGTTCATCTTGCTATTGTGCTAAATGTAATTAGTGAGACTATTGGATCTGCAACATGCAATAATCTCAAAGTAATATTTCAACACTCCTAGAAAGATACCAAAACTTTGAACCAATGCAATTAAAATTCTCAAAATAGCAGTATTAAAGTACTATGCCACTTTGTAAATGAAGCATTGTGCTATTTTATAAAAACATCCCTTTAAATAGCTGACACAACCCCCCAGTAAATGTTAGTTCTGCCTTTTAAATAGCTTTAGTTAATCTATCTGGAACATAAAACGCATGTATGAAAATACCTCTTACCTTTTCAATGTAGTATAAAGCCCAGTGCCAGTAATTATGGCAAGCAAGCATATCACTGCTCTGGAGAGAAAATTAAAAAAAAAAAAAAATTTACATATTTACAAAATAACTTCTCTTTTCAAGTTATCTAGTCAGGTTTCTGTTTCCTCCTTCAGCAAAACTGAGTACTTCAGGAGACACAAAAAAGACAAGAAAATTAAATCAGCTTCCAGGACACCTCCTTTGGAACATTTGTCCTTGCAGCTATTAGGGCCAACACCTCAAACCCAAGGTTTCCCCCACACAGTTTTCCAGATAAGAGTTTCACTTGGATGCCTCAGAATTCACCTTTCTTCAGCACCCTTTAAAAAAATTAATCCACATCTATAAGAGTAAGATTTGTCTCATCTAAAATTTAGGCATCTCGTCTGATGTATCCTGGCCAGATAGTGGAGAGAGAAGGATATTGATGCCTTATGAGGGCCATTTGTCCCAGCCATCTAGAACCTACCTCAGACAAGGAGGAATCACTTTTTAAACAAGTTTTACTCCAGGCTACAGAAGCTGCAGGAGATACTAAAAACACTGGCAACTCATCAGGCGAGATGAATTTTTGCTGGATTGCACCAATTTCACACTGTCCTTTCCAGCTGGTATCTGAACTTCAAATCCTCTTCACTAGACTGCAGTTCAAGGCAATTGCAGTTCATTTTTGTGAATGCATTAAAATTAGACAAATGTAGTTCCATAATCCTTTGATGAAAATTAAAATACCAGAAAGGTTCACCCCTCTCCTCCCATGCTCTCCAAGTTCTGTAGTTAAACTTCATGTTCTCATAAGTGGAAAAAAAATCATCTTTACTGTTATACTGACAACTGTAACAACCACTTTCAGGAAGCACAAAGGTAAAGGTTCCAACTAAATGTCAGGACCTTACAGTGCTAAGATAAACATTCTGGTAATCTTTGCTTGTTTAATATTAAATCACAAACCAAACCCGAGCAAGAGAAGCAGTTATGTGCTTGGCACAAATACTGATAATATCAAGTTGAATATCATACTGCTGTTCCAAATGTCATACAAATAAGATCATGGAATTACCTGTCTAAATAATGCAAAACATTTTCCCTGCTGCTAAATTTGAGCTCTGAAAAAGACTAAACTGCTAGAGAGATGGGGGCTTGCACTTGATTTTATTTGGATAAAGAATATGAATTGAATAAGAATAAGAAGTTGAATGAGACATGCAACTATTTTAAGAAGCAAGAGTTTAAAAAAAAATCAATCCAAAAGTCACTGACTGGGGTTTTTAAGGTATCATCCAAACTGTCAACCCCCTACATCACTGTTACATTAGAACTAATTTATTAAAAGACCAAATGCTTTCTGGGAAGTGACAGGTGTGAACTTCAAGCAAGAGTTTTCTGTCTGCACTTCCAAGCCCAGTATCTGAATGCTTAACTTAAAAAATTAAACAATAACAAAAACAGCCTTTCTAGTTTGACTATCCAGTCCTGTTCTTTGGGTGAGGTGGAATAGTCAGCTCAGATGACTTTAAAATAGACTCTTGTGTGTTCTAGCAAAGGAGAACCTCACAACCCACTGGGTAAAAGATGTCAAATACAAAATGAAACTTAATTTACAGCAAAGGACCACATGACAGACTAATTAACCTGTTCAACAGTCTGAAAGATGGGATCAAACATGTTGGATATATAAGGTAACTGATACACTAGAAAGTAATTAGTACACTAGAAAAAAAATAAAAGTATAATTTCTATTTTCTTCACAGTTATTCTTAAAATCCTCTCCCCGTCCAGAAGCAAACAACTATTTTAGTGTTTTGAAACAGTTGATTTGACTGTGTCATTTCCCACCTCATCTTAGGTACCATGAGGAGATTTATCCAGGTCCTTCAAGGGACTGTCAGTGTTTTCCTCAGCTGAGGCAAAAAGCTTGTGAAAGAATCACTTCACTTTTATAACCACACAACAGATCACAAATAGGGACAGCCATGTGCCTTGTAACATGCCACTTCTTCCTGCCTCTTGCTTAAAAGCTGCATAGAGAGTAGCAGCACCTCAAGGGAATACTTCCTCTAGCATGCAAACTCTGCATTGATTGTAACAGGTCTGCAGATAGGAAGGAATTGCAGGCAGAGCACTCAAGAACTTGGCTGCAGGATGTAAAGAAAATCTAAAAGGAGCTTTTTCAGGGATGCCCCAAAAATGTTTACCTTCCAGTTCTTTTCCGTTTCCTTCATGAATTTTAAGCCTTTCTCCACCTCTGCTTTCATTTCATTCACATGAGCTATAGTATGGACAGACCACGCATCTGTCTGATTTATGGCCAAAGCCTATGAGTGAAAAACAGGAAAACACAACGAGCCTTACTTACTTGCAAATACAGACATTTATCACTGCTTATCTAGAGACAAGAGACTACTTTTTCCTTGGTGCATGTTAAATACATCCTTGTACCACTCCAACTAACGACAGCCCAGAAATCTGATTTGGACAGAAAAGGAAGACAATATTTCTTGGCTGACTTCACTTCCCAGCTTCTGCTGAAGGGAAACAAACACCTGCAAAACACTTTAAAGTGCAGGCTTTGATGATGACTGTGAAATGACATCTATTTCACAGACATTCATCAATGAAAGAACTGCAGGCACAGGCACAATATATTCCATGATAGATAAGTATCTATTTTCCAAAAATGGCCAGCTCTGAGTCAGCCAATTCCTCTTCCTTGGCCTAACAACTCCCACTAGGCTTTTGGCATTTTGCAAAGTTAGTCATAAACCTAGTAAAGGTTAAGTTTTAGCATTTAGTCTCTATTGTCACTTTCAGCAATTTGATGTAATAGAAGTTTTGTCAAGAACATCCATTAGAGATTAATTGTGTCTGAGACTCCTGGAGGACAGGATAATCCTGAGGATTGGAGAAAAGTCAATTATAATTACTATCTTCATAGAAAGGAAACAGGCTGGCTAATATTGATCCCCAGGAACACTGTTACAGTTAATTGTTCAATAATCAAGGAACAAGCATCTAAGAAAAAGAAGAGAGCAGGAAGCCAAACAGGACTGATTGTCAAGAACAGACTACATCCAAACAATCCAACATTCTTTAATAGGAGCAAACAGCCAATTATATATGTGGGAAGCAGCAGATGGGCTGATACATGGACTTTATAAGGGTGTTCTGACCCCACTTGACAGGGCATGCCCATAATACAGTCCAGTGAAACTGCCTTGGTGGGGCAGGAATGCGAGAATAGCCATCAACAAGTCTCCCAAAGCTCTGTGAGCATTTCCATGTTGATCTGTATCTCTTTGTTACTTTGACTAACAACTGGCAGAAACCAGCACCCTGTCTGAGAATGCTCAAGCCTTTTAGCACCAACAGCAGGCAGTTTACCTCATGGGCAACCTTCTCAGCACGGTCAAAAAGATTTGTTTCCACGAGTCCAAAAGAGTAGTAGCCCTTCACATAGCTAACAAAAGGGGGAAAAAGAGCACATCATCTATTTATAACTAGGTTTAATCCAGGATTGAAAAAAACATACTGGAAAGAGCATTTAACTCAAAAAAGTTCTTGCAGTGCAATTTACAAGGGTTCAAGCTCACAGAATACAGAACTGCTAAGCTAACCCCGAGGAAATGAGTGACCCTGAGACACCAGCATGGCAAACAGTGACAAGATGCACATCAGAGCAGACATCTCCATCTCTGGATGAGATGCAATCACCAGCTACACAGAACCATAACAGTTGCAAGATGCAGAATTAAAAGGCTAGAAGTGAGACACTGCTGTCACCAAAGCTATCTGAGGATCTCAAAGGCAATCTTCTACATTTTCCCCAGTGCCCACAAAACCACAGGAGGGTATTTTTACATGAAGTGGCCCTTTAAAACGGGTTGTAAATCATCCCCACTAAGCCATAAAGGCCCAATATAAAGGAAAATTAAGGATATTATGTGCACCTGATTTATTTAGTGGATCAAGATGAATAGTATTTTTTCAGAAGAAATGGAGAAATTTTGCCACTGCCCTGGGTGAGGACATGATTTTATCCTGTGTGTTACCTACTATGTGCTATACTTGACAGCAGAGACACACAGATCACTTAAGAAAAAATCCCTTAACAGTGTCAAGAGGGATACTGAAGACACGTGTGGTCAAGTTTGATTAACTTCTAGACTCTTGATTTTTGTCAACATGTCTGTTTCCAAAAGATCCTGAACTTGCAAGTCTGAACTTACAAAACCATGTAGTCCATGCATGCCAGACAAAGAGCAATTTCCAAGTGAAGCATGACCCACCTGCTCAGTGGAACATCACGTGTCCAGAAAGGATAAACACGGGCAACAGAATCTCTCATCTGACGTTGATATCCCAGGTAGAAATAAGTGTCATGGGAAAATTTGAGGGCTAGCAGGTCAGTTGGGTGGTTCTGCAGAATCTGTTCCCATAGATCACAAGCTTTTGGAAGTTGGCTAGAAATAAATTTTTTTTTTCCATCACTGAATAAAGGCACCCATGCCCTGAACTTAAACAATGCTGAAAAATAGAAAATTCAACACAAAACTACTTATTCTTTTCCTTGAAGGAATTATTTAGTCTTTTCTAAGCTAATAATGGGATTATCTTCATTTGGAACCTTCTGAGGAATTTTACGAAAGAAATCACTGCAACACACAAGGAAATGAAACAAGCTTACATCATAAATCTAAAAATTTTCCTGCAGAGCTGAATAGTTCCTACAGGGATCCACCATAATTAATGTACAAATACACCTTCCCTCTCCTTTTGTGGGGATCAAACCCAGTGGCAGGGCTTCAGTAGCTTCCTCATTTCCTTTGCTGAGATGTGAGGCAAATCCATGCTCACCCATTTGTTTCATAAACAAATAATGAAAGTGAATCATTAGCCCATATGTTCTGCACTTCATATAAATCTATCATATGGAATGAAGCAGGGAGCCTCTACAGCACGTTTGACACTAATCTCCCTGTTTTACAGCAGAAATAGGTTTTGACATAGGAGGCCAGAGAAAGAAGTCTGTAACTTTGCTCCTGTGCATCTGACTGGACCCTACTGCAGCCAAATACTTCATTTCCTAGTTCTAAACCCACTGATGGATCTGTGGCAGATTTAAAACTTGGAGTGCTTAATGCTAGGAAGTGGTGGCAATAGAGCACTTTACCTCCTACAGTGCTGTTCACCAGCTAGACATGGCACTTCGAGTGGAGAGAGAAATTCAGATACAGTCTGTGACATCTCACCCCAATCCTTTGCTAGATGTCAGCTAACATCACAAACCATTATTGCCAACCTTCACTTCTGCCTGCAGTAGACAAAGGAACTCTTCACAGTCCCTTGACCAGGGTGACAGAGGACTCACCCCCTGGCAAACACATCCAATGCTGACACATGAAGCCTCTCCCGCTCTGTCAGTGGCTGTGACTTGGAAAGTGCCACCATGGCTCTCACGGCGCTGTCCAGCTCCTTGTCGAGTCTCACGGTCCTTCCAGTGCCAATCAGCTCCAAGCCATTGGCAATGACATGTCCCATCGCTGCAGGAAACAGCACCAGCACCAGCTGAGCTCACAGCAGAGCCTTCAGCTCCACAAAACACCAGAAGAGATCAACATTTGCAATTAACCTGACTTGTGGACACAGAGGTCCAGGAAGTGTCCCAAGTCTAAAGTTTTCAGAAGGTTTTCATGACAGTTATTCAAACATTTTGTGAAATGAAAAGAAAAAAACACCACACAGAAAGCATTCTGCCTGCTCTAGATTTTGAGGAAGTTTTACAGAATTCTATCAATAAACAAAATCAGTTAAATACTAAGACAACAGGCATTAACCTACCACTTTCCATGCTCAGAATCAAAGGTTATACTCACCAAAGTTTGGATCTGCTGCCTTTAGCTTGGAGAGACATCCGTCAATACCTCCAAGGCTCTCATTATTGGTCCAAGTTGCATACTGTAAGAGAGACAGAGCAAGAGAGATTGAGACATCCTCTATGATACTGGACTTCTTTTTATTCCCAAAGATACTTACAATTCAAAAGCAAGGCAAATGACTAGAAGACAAATGTTGCACTCAGGTAGGTTTAGTGAAGTAGATAAACTGGGGTTTAATATAATTCAGTCACCAGCAGAACCAATTACCCTGGATATCTATGGGACTTTTGTCAACTGGCTGATTTGTTGGTATCAAGTGCAATGAGCACACTGCCTGAGATTTTCACCTCAGCTGCAGCATCTGGCACAGCCCTCTGCTCAAAAGGGTTTCCTGCTGCCAGCTAAAGGCTGAACTCCTGTGGTGGCTTGATTTTGAGGCTCTCCCAGGTGATAAGAAATTTAAGTATCAGCTACAGAAAAGAGTGTTTCATGCACGAATCCCTTCGAATCACATTTTCTTGCACTTTTTGGTCATACCTGTGTCAGCACAGCATCGAAGAGCTTACAGGCTTCATTGCTGGTCGTGGACAGGACAAGTCCAGCATCCTGCCAGGCCTGCACAACAAACAAACAAACAAATAAAACACAAACATGCTCTTTTTACACCCTCATCTTCCAGGCAACACTGACAGATGTTCAAACTGATGCTGTTCTGATATTTTCATGAGCTGTGCACTTTCAAAAAGAAAAGTTGGAAGGACAGAGTGAGGTAGAAACAAACCTTTTTTTCAGTTGTAGTTACATCTAAGACTCAAATACTTGGAGCCAGTAGTGAGACTAAAGAAGCCAATAATTACCAAGTGTACCATAAGATCTTAATGGGTTGCCCATGTTGGAGTCTGAAAAACAGAGCTCTCTCTGAGTTCCTCAGAGAGAGATTAAAATGCAAGGTTTGAATTAAAACCTTTGGATTGATTGAAGTATATAAAGCCACACATACATGAACACAGAGGTGTAAGTTTAAGTTTTAGATAAGTAAATAAGTAAGTAAGAATATGTTTTAAGTACCTTGAAAAGTAAAAACCCTAGACATGAGTGTAGAAAACAAATCTTAAAAACAAATTTCAGTGAGAACTGAAAAACATAGTCTTAGATATCAGTGTAGAAAACATGTCTCTCTCCGTGAGAGCTCCAAAACATAGTTTTAGACAAAATAAAAATATAGCAAGAATATTGCTTACATTTTTCAGATAGAACAGATTGACCATATGTGTAGATTATACGCAAACTTTCGTACTAAGAAATTAGAATTCTAATAGGTTAAGAAGAAATGCTTCAGATTCATGTTTTTAGCTCATTGGGTAATTTGTAAATAAGAATCTGTGTATTAGAGTGAGAGCTCTCTCTTCCTGCACCATCATCATCATCACTACCACCGCATGAAGAAGAGGAAGAAAAAAACAGAAGAAGAAAAAAAACCAGGGAGCATCTGCTTCCTGAGACTCTGTATGAGCCTGCAGCCTCTGTCTCTGCTCAGGACTCTGTACTAGGCTGTGACTTTGGCCTTCTCAGGGCCTTGCACTGGAGAGCTGCTTCTACTTCTAAGTGGGACTCCTATTTGGGACTCTGCTGAAAGCTTTTATCATGGACTTTAACACTTAGGACCTTTTGCCTTTTGAGACTGATGTGCCTTTAAAATAAACAACTTTATAGCACCAATAATTGCTCAGCTCTTTTTAAAGAGAATCAAAAATCCTGACAGCCCAGCTCAGGATGACAGTGCCATTCTGAGTTCATTACAGCTGTTGGTGAATTCCTCTTCTACAGGCACACCTCATGTGAAGTGAAGACATGGTAAAATAAAAACCTGTTCCCCTATAATCTATAAATCTGTATAAACAATATTGTTCTTATGAATCAGTTTGCAGACCAAACAACCTGGTAGAGCTAAGTTTCTGGAGTTAACCTATTGAAAATTTGGATCAGATTCATACACAAGCTTAAAACAATATGAACATGGGAAATGGATAAAGCTAAAATTAAAACAGAATTGGTCTGCCATAGTTTCTAGTAACATAACATGACTGAGGCACAACATCTTCTGGCTGGTTGCTGGCAAATGAGCAGAGCTCATTTGAGAAACTGCTCCAATCACTTCAGGGTTACTTCAATGCAGTATACAGAACTTAGAGGATATTACAAAAACAGACCTGCAGCAAGCTAATTCTCCTAATGGGGGCTTAGTCCTTCCTGATGCTGCAAGAATTCAGCTCTTCTCATTTTACATTTTAAAGAACTTCCTAGCTATAACAATCTGTCAAAAATTTTAAATAACCGTCAAAGACAACTTTATTCATACATCCTAAAGCTTTCCCACTGTGATTGGATTAACGATTCATATTCCAACAGCTAAAGCAATTGAGCCTTCAAATTACATGCCTGAAAGACTAGACCTGAATCTAAAGTTACACATTTTCTTTGCAATTCATACTATAACCATACATACAATTCACACTATATACTAAAATTGGCTGGAATAAACTTCCTAGCACAATTTGAAGCACTAGAAAGCAGGCATTCCATATCTGCACAGGACACACTCTCTGTGGGTGTGGTGAGACTTTGCAAAAAGGTCTTCATCCATCACAGCCATACATATTCATTAAAATATGTGCTTCTTACCTAATACACAGGACTAATTCCTATAAAGAATTTTAATGCATCTTCCTTCTACTGGAGGTTCTTTTATGGTCCAGGGGAATCATAAAAAGGAGTCTCGGTTAATTATATTCACTGAATGCTTCAATATTAAAGGCGACCTTTCGTGAACTTTTTCTTTGGGCATGTTTCTGTGTTACATAACTTGCAAAAAAACCACTGTAGTCCTTCTTACCTGTTTCTCCACTGGCTGCATACCTTTAAACCTCTTAATCTTTTTTTGTGAGTTAGTCTTTAAGCTCTATTCAGCAACCTTGGGGGAGCTGAAGATTTTTATTATCTATATCATTTATCATCCAGGAAAAGAATAAAGAGAAAAGTTAAGCAGGTAGCAAGGTTAGGCTTGCTACTTACAGGCTATCTGCAAAGTAGGCCAGGGGCCACTCTCAGCATCAGTTATCAAAAACAAGCTTCGCATGGAGCAGGTCTCTGCATCACTGTCTGTTTCACACAACAGCTTGAGTGCTTGCCAAGCAGAAAATTATGTCCCATTCTGAGGGGATTTGATGATAATTCAAAAGAATGGAAAAGTCTGTGTGTGAGGACCAGAATAAACCAGCAGAACAAGGGTTATTTGAAAGCAGGCCTGCATCTCTCCCTAAGGACACCGCTGATCTAGCTGAGGTATGTGCTATTTCCAGCAACTCTGGAAAGCCTCTGTCCTGCTATGGCTACAGCCCACCTGACTGACTCCTCACTGGAAAATTCCCACTCTGGCAACAGGAGAATGGCAGCAAGACTGTGTCCCATCAGGGATGCCACTACTCTGGCACTACTCTGTGCCACTACTAGCACATCAGGACAATGGGCTACAGGAAAGAACCATCCTGAGAGATGTAAAAGATGTGCTCCATACTAACCTCTCATTGCCAACTGAGAACTAAAGAACTACTGGGATTACAGAAAAGGCAGCACCCCTTGTCCTCTAGGATAAGGGGTCCTGCCCAGACTATTTGGGACAATCAGGTCCTGGGGCTTCTCTCTAGTGAGGTATCAGACTATGACTGAAGAAATCCAGAAGGGAATATGAGTGGGTAAAAATCAGCCTCTAGAGTCTGTAAGGCAGTTACCAGTTCCCCTTCCCACAGAGGCTGCCTTTGGTTTCTCTTAGACTGAACTCCCACAACCCCCTAACTCCAGGAGAGAGTCTTCTCTGCGATGTCTCTTATAATTGGAGAGTCATGGCCTTTGCTCTTCTCACTGCTTCTTGCTGAGACCAAAGCCTTGCCCTTTTCCCTGCTCTAAGATTAGAGTTTAGTCATGAGATCTTGCTGACTGTTTATTTGTATTTTTTTTCTCTGATAGAATCGTAGCTGGCCCTGAGAATTGTGCTCTCTGTGGGCTGCAGCTGGCACTTCTTGAAAGCCTTGCGTCCCCAGAGCTCTGTCAATCATGCACCTGTCACACGCAATCTTCAAGACTTTGTTTTAACCTGCCACTGCCCTAATTAACCAAAACACAACCATGAAAGGAGTTTATCAGAAAGACAGCATGCAAATTACTCAATCAGTAAGCACCTCCTTTAGGTTGCACCCTTTGACCCGAGGCTGACTTTGAACGCCCGACCACCTCCGAGGCCCACGGAAAGGAGGGGTGGGTGCCGCGGGACCCCTGCGCTGGGGACAAGACCCAGAGATTCTCAGACATGGGTCTGCTTTCTCAGTAGAAGGGACGGGTGCAGTGACCCTTTCCCCACTCCAGATCCCAGCAGCAGCTTCCCTGCTCCGAAATCCACCCGAGTGTATGAGGGTGAGCTGTAGCCACAGCGAGCCCGGCTCAGCTCCGCGCCCGCCGCAGCCCAAAGCCCGTCAGCAGCCCCGGAACCCCCACAGAGGTCACACGCCGCTCCTGAGCGCTGGGCACGGGCAGGACCGAGCCTTGCTGGCTCAGCGCGTCAGTAGTGCCGTCCCCTCGCAGCCCCTCACTCTGCCGTTCCCCCGGCAGCCCCCCAGCCCCGTCCGCCCCTCACGCTGCCGTCCCCTCGCAGCCCTTCAGCCCTGCCCTTACCTTGCAGTCCCTCAGCGCAGCCATGGTCCCACTGCAATCCCGCCGCTCCGCGGCTCCAATGAGAGCGGGGGCGGAGCCGCCACGGGCGCGAGCGGCGGGCGGTGGGTATGCGCGGAGCTTCCGCGCCGCCTCGCTGGGACGCCCGCGGGAGTTCGGTGGCCATTATTTGCCCCCAGATCTTTTTTCCTTCTTCCGGACCCACCTCCGGCCCGCGGTGTCGAGGTTAAATAGTGTTCTCACCACCTGCCCTCCGGAGGAGGCTCCGGTGCCCTCGGGCTGCGGCCCCAGCCGTTGGGCCACCCCAACGAGCCGCGCCCAGCAGGCCGCGGGTCCTCCGCCCCGTCCCCTCTGGCCGCGATGGCCGCGCTCCTTCTTCTTCTTGTGCAACTGCTCGCCTGCTGCCGCCGGGGCTCAGCCGCGTCTCCTGTCCGTCTCCAGCCGTCACCCCTGCGGGTCAGCTGCCCGAGCCCTCACGGCCAAGTCTTCCAGCGGCAGGATAACGAGCACAGGGTGTCGTGCCTGTGGAACAGCACCGTGACCCTGCATTACCAGCCCGCCCCAGGAACAGGGCCGGAGGTAGTGGGGGACGAAGGGCAGCCACCATCCCCACCTTGCTGCCTCTGGTACCTGAACTCGGTCACCGTGAGGAACATCTCACGCTGGTCAGGCCAGGTGGTGCTGCAGACGGGACAAGCTCCCTCACCCGGGGCCTCCAGCCTTCTTACAGTGCAGTGTTCGTCTGCCTCCTGCGCTGCACCCGAGTGCTTTCACCACAACGTGAGCATCGAGATCTCGACGCAGGATATGCGGCTTTTCGTGCTTTGGCCGCAGACACACGTCACCCGAGTGTGGCAGCCGGTGGAGCTGGGCTGGTGTGCACGCCTCAAGAGCGCTGGCTGGCAGTACCGCTTCAGCAGCCGGGGAGGTGTGCCCTCGACCCTTCTCCTTCCCAGCAGTGAGCACCAGGACACATCACCTGCTGTCTACCCAACAGCTGAGTTGCAACAGACCTGTGCCACCTACTACAGCTACAGCTTGACTGTGTGCTACAGGCACCCTGGGATCCACGTTGCTTTGGTCAGTATTGAGCAGATGCCCCACATAAGCTTCAACCTCTCTCTCAAGGTGGAGCGTGACTTGGTGCATGTCCTCAGTATCAGCTCCAAGCTCCTTAGTGTTCCCCAGCAGCCCCTCAGCTTATCCTGGTGGCTTCAGCCCCTTAGCCTGAGTACACTTGCCTACAGACTGGTGGATACACAGGCTGTAGGAGGTTGGCTCTGCTCCTACAGCTCATTTGCGGTGTCGAGCAACTTCTGTGCCATTTCTACATCTCAGAGCTTGGATGAGATAGTGGTGGCCAGCGTTTACTTCCATGTTGATGGAAAGAAGTTTGAGGAATTGGCGGGGGAACTGCACCTGCTCAATGGTACCCTGAGCTTAACTGCTGGCAAAGAGACTCCCATCCATGTCAACCTATATCCAGGGAAGACCAACAGCAGTGCTTACATTTTCAGGTACAACCAGGGAACATTTTACACATCTAAAGACAACAACAGCACTTTTTCCACAGATGGCCCTAACACATACACTGTGTTCTACCAATACAAGGAGCTCTCCTACTTACTCACCATAGAGTTTCTGGCCTTACCGTGGTACAAGTTCAAAATATACCTTTATTTGAATCAGAAGAAGGCTTTGGTTAGGTCACTGGCAGAAAGAGACCTTGACATCCACATTTTCAGCAGTGGCCGTCTTTCTTCTCTGCAGAACTTTAGTTTTATAGTGTGGTTTATCCCTACACAGCATCCGATGTTACAGTGTGAGTGGACCTTCTATCTGCAGCTTTTTGGCACAAAGAAAGACCATGTTGTCCAGAGTAGCACGTACACGTACAACAACCACATAAAAAATGCTGTGCGTTTTGTCCGTCGTTCTGCTTTACCCTTTGATGTAGAGAAATACACGGGGTTTGTGGCAAAAGTGAATTGCACCAGCAGTGCACCTACACCGGCTCTTCTAAGTGTCAGGGTCAGCAACCATACTGCAAAAACTGTAGAAGCACCAGTGGTTTGTGAGAAAAAAGAGTGTAGGATAACCACGTGTTGGATTCAGAGACCTGATCCCAAATCCATTATCTTGTACAAGAAAAAGGCATTCGAATTTTTCCTCTTTGTCAAGTTGAACATAGACTGCCACATTGGTGTATCTATCAACTCTTTATGGCGTGTCTATCCTGCTAAGAACACAAAAACTGAGCCAGACTGGTCACATCCAGTAAACACTTCTGCAATGCTTGGTGTAAAAATGATACATTTAACTGTTCCCAGTTATACCTTAGATTACGGGTTGTATCTGTTTTATTTCACTGTTGATGTAGTCCCAATTACGACTTCAACAGTCCTCAAGGCCCATGATAGGATTTATGTTCAGATTGAGAGAGCTGATCTGTTGGCAAATATTTCAGGAGGCTCAGTCCGCACAGTGGGTTTTGCTGAGAGCTGGACTCTTGATGGTTCTGATTCCTCTGATCCTGATTCACAGGAAGGAAAACTTATATTTACTTGGTACTGCACTAAAGACTCAGCAGACTATAAAACCATGACATTCAGCCTGAAAAACAGATGCCATCCATTCCAGAAGGATTTGAGATGGATAACACCCTCAGGTCCCATTCAAACAATACCACCAGAATCCCTCCCAGGAAGCACCTTATACTACTTTCGCCTGCTGATTCGAAAGGGCAGAAGGAAGGCTTATGCTAATCAAATTGTAGAGGTGGATCCTGGCCCTCCACTCATTCTGCATATGAGATGCCTTGAAAACTGTGGTAAAAGTATAATTCCAACAGAGAGATTTTCTTTATCTGGAAGATGCACGAACTGTAAACCAGGCAATAAGCCACTATATTACTGGTCCCTTTTTTCAGACACCTCTAAAGAAATTAATTTTGATTGGGATTCCAAAACGTCAACAGGGAGGTCTGGGGCTTACTTGTCTATACATGCCCTGACTTTCATAAAGCCTGAATATCCATCCTACAAACTTCACTTAAGTGTAACTACCTGGGATGGTAGGAGCACATCCTCCGTAACACCCTTTGAAGTAAATATTCCGCCTCGGGGTGGCAGGTGTAACATCAGTCCCCGCTACGGTGTAGCCTTTTTGACAAAATTTGTTGTTAGGTGTAGCAAATTTCATGACAGCCATACACCTCTGACATATAAAGTGATACTAGCTTCCGACATACCCCAAACTACCTCAATAACTTCGGTGGCAGAAAACACATTTGGCCCAATTCTGTACTTTGGTTATGAGCCTATAACTCCACCATCTTTTCTCACAGCTGGAGAGGCCTCTCAGACTTTGAACCTTTATGTTCAAGTCCGTGATTCCATGGGGGCATTTACCCAGAGGAGTTTACGTGTCCACATGAAGAACCCACTTAAAACTCAATCCCTTTCAGCTGTGTTTCATGACCTGCTGGCTTCAGCAAGCCATTTAAGCATGTCAACATCTAATCAGCAGACTGAAGATCGTATAAGAGCTGGTTATTTGGCTTATCTTGCAGCCTCACTCTTAAACTATGTTAAAAACACACCAACTGTCCAGCTCCCTCAGACTCAGCTTCGGGAAAGTGTGGTTAATACAGCCTTGAATATTTCAGTAAGGAGCATCATGGAAATCAACCAAGTAGTGGCTGTTCTTTCTGAAGTCACAGATGCAGTTGAGAAAATGAATGTTAGGTCACAAGACCTTGCCATTGAGAAATTGACAGAAGTAACAAGAGGTCTGATGAGACAGAGGCATAGGACTCGTTTGTCTGAGGAAGTAGAAATTCAGACCAGTGGAATACTAAGATGCTTGTCCAACATCCTGAGTGCTGATCTTCTGCTTCTCAAGAATGTCAGTGCAACTGGAATGAAACATGTTTTCTCCATCATGGAAGGTATAGTAGAAGTAGTTGCCATGGGAAAAGTCCCTGAAGATATAGAAACTCTAATAGAAACAGATCATTGGAATATCACTCTGAAGAAAAAGGAAGCCTGGAAAATTACAAAATATTTGCCTGCCAAATTCACCCGCCACAATTGCTTTTATCCAATAGTGAAAGAGAAAGGAGATGGTTCACCAGTGACCCCAAATACTGTGGTTGCCACTGCCACTTTTGAATTTGATGAGAGCCCATTCCCTTGGTTAGGTTACACATCAGATATCATATCAACAGTCATGGGGTTTAAAGTGGCAGAGAGTACGCTTAATGGGGATCTAATTCCAATGACGCCTGAAAGTGTCGATGTTTTTCTTACCAGGAGAGGTGGAGTTATAGCTTTTAATTTAGTAATGGGACCCGATAAAACAGAAACTTATACAATTGGAGGATTTACTTTTGAGGTCAATAAAACTAGCACAAGCATATACTTCCAGATCATGACAGAATTAGAAGTTACTTTCAAGGTGCTGGTATTTACAGGTACCAATCTCACTCATACTCAGCCTGTGGCCTCGTTTACTGCTTTTCATGACATGCCAACAGTTGCAAGTGGAAATGGGACAACCACTGCTGACTGTAGTGTTACAGGTCCCTATATAGTCTGTCTCCCACAGTCCCTGCTGACAATCACAGTGCAGGAAAGTGGCGTAGACAGTCAGAACATCTCTATTATCTTGAAGACACACTATATCTTAAGGTACCCAAACCGGAAACTGGTGGACATACACATTTTTAATGACTGCTGCTTATATCTGGATGGGACTGAAAGTGAGTGGAACAAAGACACATGTAGGCTTGGCTCCTTGACCAACTGGCAGAAGATACATTGTGTCTGTGATTCCAAGAAGACTCGTCAGCGTCTGCCACCTCTTCCGTCAGCCAACATCAAGTTCCTGGCAGCCAAAGTAGTAGTTCTTCCCAACGCAGTAAATCTGGGGAGAAACCTGATAGCAGACATACCTAAAAACCCACTGACCCTCATAACAGTGCTCTCTATTTTTGCCATCTATTTGTTTTTGTGCTGCTGGGCTATAGGAAGAGACAGGGCTGAGAAAGAGATCAAGTACATTATTGTTCTGCCAGACAACGAGGCCTCTGATCAAGGGAGCTTTTTGGTCACTTTGTACACAGGCAGTCGCTGGAATGCTGGGACAACAGTGGAGGTCTTTCTGCAGCTCACTGGCCAGCACGGCAGGAGTAAATTCCGTTGTTTATGGCACCAGCCTTCTCCGTCTTTCCAACGGGGAAGCGTTGATTGCTTTCTGATAACTACTAAGAAAAACTTGGGAGATATTAGATCCTTCAGGGTCAGGCTCAATGATGAGGGCAAATCACCAACCTGGTTCTTAAGCAGAGCTGAAGTTGAGGACATGTCCACCAGGAAGGCCTGGTTCTTTCTGTGCAGAAAATGGATTTTCCTTGACAAGAACAATCCCTCACGAGACTGGAAATTTTCTGTCACAGATCCTGAGATACCTCTACCCAAATTGGATTATTTTCTTATAAATTTTAACAGGAGACTGACAGAATACCATCTATGGCTCTCAATTTTTGCTCCTGTCATCGCTGGGGCTTTCACCAGGTTCCAAAGGTTGTCTACATTTTTAGCAGTAATATTATTCAGCTTGCTTGTTAACATTATGTTCTTTAATGCTGACAAAGATGACAAAGCTCCAATATATCTTAGGTATTTGAGATCAATAACAGTAGGAATTGAATGTGCTTTACTTACCCTCCCCGTGGAAATGTTAATAATTGCCTTATTTAAGTATTCCCAGAAGGATCCTCCTCCTGTTGTGACTAAGATGTACCCAAGGGTAGATTCTAGGTATTGGAATAATTGCGTAATATCTGAAAAAGAAGCAAATGTAATTGACACAGATGAGCAGACGGTAAGTGTGAATTCTCCTCCTAATGATGAAAAGTCCCAGAAGTCAAGTTTCAATTTGGCAGAATCTGGCATCTTTCCTAAAGGAAGGAGACTGAGCGCTACCATCAGGCAGCTTCGCAAGATCTCAGACACTGAGCCTGTGCTGTGCTGGTGGTGTATCTGTGTGGCCTGGGGGCTGGTTCTAAGCATAACTGTGCTCTCATCCTTCTTCGTTGTGCTCTATGGTTTGTCCTATGGCTACCAGACTTCCCGAGAGTGGCTTATAGCATCTGGAACCTCCTTTCTTGAGAACTTGTTTTTCCATTCAATTCTGAAATCCTTACTTTTCTCAGCTGTGAGCACAATTCGCCCAAAATACCTTGAAGACATCAGATGGGTAACTCAGGAAAAACATGTGGAGGTTAACTCAGCTGAAGAAGCTGAGAGAGTTTCCTGAAATTTGCTGATTTCAAAGGCACCAAGTAATATGAGGCTTTGGAAGATAATGAAAGGAAACAAGCTAAGAAGGGCAAAATTTAAAGTAAATGCACTTATTTTCATCAAAGATGTTATCCATCACCTTGTCTTTTTATCACAGCTATTCAATTTTGCATCACTGAAAATGCCAACAGTTTCCACTACAGCCAGTCCTTGAGTAGAAGCTGCTTTCAAAAAACTTCTCCTACCCAAGTTTTGTGGCTAAGCATGACCTTGTCTCTCACGGCAATATCAACTCCTCTGCCCAGCTCACAGAGGTGATGCGCAGCTCCGTGCTGAGCATGGCTCTCACCTCTGGCTGAGCACATGCTGATGTAAGAATAAAAAATACCCCGAGGGCTGGAAACATCGGCGTGTCCATCCGAGGGCTTGGGGGCAGGCTGGGGACGCCTGGGTTTCTATCCCTGGGGCTGGGAACGTCTGGGTGTCCATCCCGAGGGCTGGGGACGCCTGTGTGTCCATCCCGAGGGGCTGGGAATGCGTGGGTGTCCATCCCAGGGGCTGGGAACACGCTGGGGACGCCTGGGTGTCCATCCCGAGGGCTGGGGACGCCTGGGAGTCTATCCCGGGGGCTGGGGACGGCTGGGTGTCTATCCCAGGGGCTGGGGACGGCTGGGTGTCTATCCCAGGGGCTCAAAGCCGGAGCAGGGAATGAGGAAGGGCAGGAGCGTTCACGGGCCCACAGCGCCCCCTGCCGGCCGCTCCGCGCCCCCGGCCCCTGCCAGGGAGGCCCCGGAGCCGCGGCGTCCGCGCGCGATCCCGGAAGTGGCTCGGTGGGCACCGCGTGTGGGGAACGGGAACGGGAACCAGAACGGGATCGGGGAAAGCGGAACGGGAACGGGGAAAGCGGAACGGGAACGGGGAAAGCGGAAAGGGGTAGCCCCGGGTGGAAGGTGGGCGCCGGGGGGAACTGGAGCCGGCGGGAAGCGGGAATCGAGAGCAAACAGGAGCACGAGACAGAACGTGAAATGGGGGGTTGAGGGCGGGAAAAGACACACGGGAACCGGGAATCGGGGAGCAGAGGGGAGATGAGGAGGGGGTCGAGGATCGGGAGACGGGGGCGAAAGGAGCTGGGAGCTCCGCGTGAGGGTGGAATCGGGGACCTAGGGAGAGCCTGAGGCAGCTGGGAACCGGAACGACGGCGGAGGGAACCGGGAATTCTGAGGCAAAGGGGAGCGGGGCTGAGAACCGGGATCCGGGCGGAGAACGTGAGCCAGGGGACGGAGAACCGGGAGTGGGGGAGAACAGGGAAAAGAGCGGAGGCCGGAGCCGGGGAAGCAGCTGCCGGCCGGAGACACTCACAGTTCCCGAGCTAGAGGCCACTGTCTTCCAACTCCAGGCACCTTTGAGCCTAAGAAGTGGATCTGTGTGCTAGTAATTAGTGAGGATATGTAACTATGTTCTTACAGCTGAAATGACATGCTTTATAGAAACAAAATTTAAGACCTTCATGCTTGTGGATCCCATACCAGAAATATTTTCCTCAAGACTTAACTTCCCGTGTAAGTTAAGGGCTAAAAAGCTGCTGGAATTAAAGCATTAGTGATACCTTGTGTCACTTTGTGTCTTTCCTCAGAGTCGCTAAAAAATGACAAGGTTATGTCAAGAGTCTGGTGAAGGCTCTCCTGAAAGTTTTATTCTATCCAGGTGCAGCAGCCCGAGGTTGTTAGACCAAAGAAGTTTTTGGTTGATGAGAGTTGTAGGAAAATACTTGGATTCTGCTGGTAAGGTGACTTGTAATGGAGATGTGCTCCCTGGGCTGGTTGAGATACCAAGCTTTCTAGCCTGTGCATCACCTTTGCACTTATCTGTTGATTAAATCGTTTTTACTAGCACAAAAATTGCTACAACAAAAAAAGTGTAAAAAGCTCCAAAATTCCCAATAGATAGGCAAAAACCTGGGATTCGGATTAAGAAACAAATTAGTTATCTATATGTTTGCAATGGTTTGGGCTTCTTTGTTCTTTAGTCCAGGCCTGGAAAAAGCAAGAGAAGATTGGCAAGTGTTTTTCGCTTCTTTTGTCAGAGCCTGGTGATAGCATTTTCACCTGCTCTTTCTGTTTTCTTTTTTTGCTGCCCATCTAACACCTGAACCATGCTGCCTCCTTTGAAGTCTGCTTTTAGCTACAGGCCATAGTAACTTTGCACTACGCCTTCTCCCCCAGCTGTTCATTCATTTTGTCATAATTTTCACAACATGGATGAAGTTATTACTTATTAACCATGCTTGGAGCCATGGGTATGTGCAGGAAGGAAGTGTACATTTAAATCTGGCATGAAACATCACAGTGTTTTCAAGCCTTATCTATTGAGGCCTATAGCCAGCTCTTTGAAAAACTTTGAAACACATGGGCAACATAAAATTTCTATCAAGATCCCATCAGCTCTGCTGCTTTATCAGCTCTACTCTAATCCCACACTTTCTTTTTGGACCTCAGTAAAATCTTAGTCAGACCTGTCTGTGTTTGCTGGACAGATGGAGATCTAAAGCCAAAGAAAAGTTTATTAAATATCTGTGGCATGTTGAGGATGCTGCCAGTTCTTAGTGGATTTTGAGCTGCATGAGTAAAAAGTCAGAATCGTGAAAATTTTATGTCTGCCTTCCTAGCATGTGACCCAGGAGGAGCAGTCCACTCTGGTTATATTGAATTCTAGGATTCACACCATTCATCTCTATCCATGATTACATTTGTTATATGAGAAAAATCCATTTTTCTTCTGTTTTACCTCTGATAAACAGGGAAGTAAGTCTGTCCAAAAGAACTTCTGGAAGGAAAGAGCATAAGTATAGACCCTCTGGATAACAGACTGTGTAGGGTACAGAGTATGCACAAAAGGAACGGCCTGGCACTCAGTGATAAAATAGGTCTTCAGCAATCTAAGAACACATATTTCTCAGTGTCCTACAGAGAATTACAGAAGTGGTCTTTGTGTATGTGCCTTCATACCTCTTTGATGCGTCAGGTGTTGAAAGAAGTGCAACCTCAGTACCTGCATATTTTTTAGTCAAAGTAATCGAAGTACTAGTTGGGAAACCAAGTCTTTCTGACAGAGTTGAACAGAGTAACCTGAAAACATTGCTAAAAAATTCAGGAGGTCCTGTACCTGCCTGAATTCACTTTGTTTCCTATTGCTACCTGGCTAGAAGACAGAAATTTGACATTGGTGTCTGTCAAGAAGTTTGGAAGCTGCTAACCCCTGACTAAAATACTTAATTTCCACTGTAAACTGTAACCAATGACGTGACCTTGGTGTGAAACAAGGCACCTGTTTGCAAATTCCCAGCAAGAGCCCTGAAAACTTAACTTTCTAAGGGTGGGGTGACCCTGGGATTTGCCTTATCAGATGTGCTGCTAGTGGATCTCTCTGGTGCTTTTCTGTGCTTATTGTTCACACCAGAGGGGACAACAAACTTTGAGGAGTATATCCCAGAGGAAATGAGCATGGCTGTAGAAGGTGTGCTGGGCCATGTGCATGCAGAAGTTTTAGGTATAGTAGGGACAGGCCTGTCTTTATTCCCAGGTTTTCTTGAAGCTGGCACTCTTCACCCCATACTTCTCACCCCTGTGGTAGTTTTGTTTGCTTTTCCTTCTGGATGGTTTTTCTTTACTTCATTCTGCAGTCCCCAGCTCAAGCTCAGTCCTAACACACCGCGAGACGCACTTATGCTTTATTGGAAAAAATTCCCTTTCCCAACTGTGTTAATGCTGAACATCTTCCTGGTCACAGGAGAAAGTGGGCACCAGCTCCACAGCATGGACATTGTCAGATGCAACCCCATGTCATGTGGCTGAGCCTTTACTCATGGTCCCAACTTTGCTTTATGTGGGGAGATAAATCACTGGAGCTGTATTTCTTCCTTTCAGGATTATGTCCAATGACAGTGTCTTATTTCCTGAAATACTGTGTTAGCCTCTCCTCCTATATTTCCACAAAATCTTGGTGTTCCTATTTTTGGACTCTGTTGGAAAGTATTGCACTAAGTTTAGATTGTGCTTAACCAAGCTGATACTTTCAGTGGTACATGTGTGGCCCTGCACTTAACTCTTTTTAAGGACAACTTAAAAAGTAATGGTCATCACTTATATATTAATAGAGCAACTTGCTCTTCCCCACTATGGCTATTAATGTAACAAATTTCTAATAGGGAGCTTCAGTTTGGAAGGGAGACAACATAAATTCAGGACAGAGGGTTACTATGGCTGTAGGTTAATTTTTTTTATTGCCACTGAACCAGAAGGAGATTTAATGAATCTGACCTCAGGTCTGGTTTTTCCATTTTGGCAAAGAATAACGGTTCTGTGATCCAAAACTGATGATCACTTCAGCAACACTTCAGTGTTCGGATCTCTTGTGTTGTGGATAGAAATGCAGCCTTCCTGTGAAGCTTTAAATTCTCACCTAATTTGAAGTTCTTACTAAATGCTGCCTAATTTAGGTTATGCTGCATGCCATCTCTGAGTAAGGGGCACTTGGGCTTAGTTTTTGTTGAGTGTTGGTTTCTCAGCTTTGTTAAATCATGGATCTTAGGTATAGATGCCTTTTTGAGATTCATGGTGTATTCAAAAAGCCCTTTTACCTAAGGAAGGGGTTTGATTTGCCTGTATGTGTTACTCCTCTTTCCCTACCACTGTTCAGAAAACACACTGGCTTTCATGTCTGTGACGACCTAGACTGTTTATCCTGCTGCTGCCATGGGGAATCCATGGAAGCTGTTCAGGAGTGGGGCTTGGGGCCTGCTCTGTGACCCATTGACTAGAGGGAAGCCTGCAGGAATCTCTGTTCCTTCCAAGCAGAGAAAACATAGCAATGCCAGCACTACCCCCCAGCCTGGTAGAAATGGTGCTGTAAACCAAGGTTTAATTCAATCAAGTGATCTTTGTGAGAGTGAGTAAGGATGAAAGTTCTGAATGGTCAGGCTTGCTGATATTACAGCCTGGGCTAATTTGTGCTGAACCCAAGGTAAGTCACATCAAAAGAAGAGCAGGGAGGCAGCCACAGATCTAAACATGTCTTCAGGGCTGTAGCATGAAGGAACGGGAGGAAGAAAGTTGTTCACCTAGGGATTAGCTAGCAAGTAAAAAGGTTCTGCTGTTATATCTATTACCTGATCAATTAGGCAGCAGATTGTTTTTCTGAAGAAGGCAAGTGCATTGCTGGTGCTCAAGCACATTTAAATATCTGTCATATCAAACACTGGGACATGCCAGAGTATGAACTCCTGCCCTTCTACTAGAGAGCACTCTTACCTGGAGAAAAACAAGCTGTAAATATTTTAATAGATTATTGTCATCAACAGTGGATACTGCAGGAAATTCCTGGCAGGTAAAAGAAAAAAGGATTTTGTAGGAGGGGATTAAGGGTGTGTCAATGTTGGTTTTATCTGACAGCCCTTTAAATCAAAGTCTGCATCTGTTTATAGGCACTTTGTTTCTTGTATGGTTTCTCTAGTTTATCAGTGACTCAGAAATACAGGAATCTCCTGTGGAGTATTAAGAGGGACTTAACCTATGCATTGTAAATACTTGTGCTAATGAGGTTTGAAGCAAAGAAAATCAGATTACTAATCTGTGCTACTACTTTGCCACTGACCCTGACAATTTAAGGGTGATTTATGATTTCTGGCATGCCTGCCAGGCCTCTTAGCAGAGTGCTCCGAGCAGAATTGCCCTGAAGTCTTTAGGAGTCTCCAGAGAACTGGACTAAGAGCCATTTCCCCGTGTCTATATCAGGTATCAGCTGCAGACAGCATGGAGAAACACTCTTTCAGCACTACTTAGCCCATGCCTTCCTTTTACTGCATTTATTTCCTTACTATGGCACTGAAATCTGTGTGCTTCACCTTTTGCCAGGACATATGAGCCAAACTCACACGCGCCCTGCAGCACTCTAGACTTGACCTGGCAGGTTTCTGTGGAGCATGTTAGTTCAGTGGTTACCCAAGCATGTGGCTAACTGTGTTCTTTGCAGAAGAGCTGGGCATGTGCATCAAGTAAGGATTGTGCTCAAGTACCTTGTGGCTTCCAGTCAGAGTGGAAAATGCTTGGGCAGAATTCAGTTCTAGACAAGCTGTTGTCAGAGACCTGCTCAGCATGTGTCAGCCAGACAGCCTTGTGACCTTACTGGGACATGGTGCTGCTTCAGGACATACCAAGGTAAAAACAAAACAGTGGTAGCACCTGGTGATAATTTGGGCTGCTCGTGGTGACAAATTTGCATGTCATTATTAAGAAGGGATTAGTGCCCTAGACTTTCTCCTCAAGAGGTCTTCTATCCTGCTGCTGGTTTGTTAGAGAGAAATGAGTTCTCACTCAGCTTCATGTGTCTGGAGGGGAGACAGACACCTATCACACTGTCACATCCTGCTAAGATGGTGTATAGTGCCAAATCAGTGAGCTGACCAATGTGATAAAGCAATGTCTGGCTCAACTGGGTTTATGACATAAAGACATGGTTATTCAAAGCAAATGAACTATTTAGAAGTGACTCTAAAGTGCATCTCTGGACTTGTCTGCTTGGTGGTTTAGACTAAAGGTGTGAAGCACATGCATAAACTTGCCATTAAATACCTCTCTTCAGAAGGAAATGGCTTTACTTTGTTGTATAGCAAACTTTACTTCTGAGTGGGAGCATTTACTCTGAAATCTGTGCATTCATTGACCTCACACCTTCAGTTGGGGACTTTAACTTTCCCAAGTGCTAATGTATAGACAAACTCTTGGGACAAATGATGTTCCCAGTGAAATAAAACTTGGTACAGCTGCTACCAGTGACTTGTAAGCTGGGAGTAAGATGGAAAGCATCATAAATTATCTGTGCCTTGCAGGCAGGATCATATGCTTTTCAACTGGCATAGCCAAAAATGTGTTTGGACATAGATATCATTCCTTCCCAATGGTAGGCATTGAACAGATTCTGTTCTACATGCCAATGGTCTGCAGGAGAGCAGGTGTTTCTATATCTAACGTACTTCAGCTCTGAACCCAGGACTGTTATTTTAACTTGGGATCAGGACATCTTCATTCCAAAGTCTATGACCCTCACTGCCATAAATACTTCTTTTTTGTTGTTGTGGTTCTTGGTGTTTTGCACTATTTTAAAGAAAATGTCACCATTATATCTTCTCTGTTTGATTCAAGTGACTTTCCATACTCTTCTTCTTTGGGGTTAATGATTTCTCCTTTTTAAGGAAGACTGATTATAAAAAATTGCATACAAGTTTGAATCTGAATCTCATTCAGTCAACTGGTATGTTGGTTTTACTGCTGGGTACCTGCAGAAAAAGTGAAGTTAAGTATGTTAGGGGGACCTAGCTAGTATTCCTAAAATGCAGGGTTCAAAAAGTAGACTTCTTAGTGAGTTAGTGCATAGCTTGAAGAATCTGAATCACAATATACAGGGAGAAATGGGTAGCATGTACATGCCATACAACTGACAAATGTGAAAGCACTTGAGTTAATTAAATGCTCTCAATCATCCCTGTGAGGTAGGGAAAACACATAATATCCAAGGGTCCTCTCATTTGTGAAAAAATATTGTTTTCTAAGGTGTTCTCAAGGTGAATTTATTTATTGATCTGGTGCCCAGCCCATTTGTGATACATCTGAAGAACTCTGTGTTACTGAAATGCCAGGAATGACTAGGAAAGGCTGGCGGTAAAGGAGTGATGAGGTAAGGGAAATAATTTCCAAAATTGAGTTTCAGGGTTTAACAGGCTAGGACTTTCTGAACTTGATGTCTGTCATGAAGCCTCTGTAGCCTCTGAGGATCTCCCTGGAACATTAGATGACAAGTAGTCCCAGCTCTGCTTCACCTTGCCCCTAGTTCACCTTGTCAGCAGATGTCTCTGAGGATTCAGTTTCACTCTGTCGGGCAAGCAGAAATAGCAGCTTACTGTCACCAAAAGAGGGATGTGCAGGTCCCTCATCCCAGTCGTGCCTTTCTGCTGGTGCTGCAGTTCTGCCTCTTACCTTGTGCTGCTGTTAGCACCTGTTGGATTCCTCTGCAAGCCAATCTAGTTTCTTAAAAGCAATAAGGAAAAAATATCGGAAGAAAAAAATTTAAAAGTATTTTTTGTTACTGCATTAGTAACTGGTGTAATTTAGTAAGACTGAAACCATGGACCAAGGTGTTGAGTGTTGGATACCAGCTGCCCATTCTCTGTGTTTTGGGATGTTTTACATCACCTCTGATGCCAGCCTGTAGGCTGCATGGCCACCAGCTGGGCACTCAGGTTGGAGTGTGTTAGGTGCTTCTGAATGTGTTTCTGGAACACATCTTTTGGTTTATTTTTTCTGAAACCCTCTGGTCTGTGTGCTGTGAGACTCCTCTGTGGTGCAAACCTGTGGGGTAAGGAGGGACAGCCAGGTGATTTTTCCCCAAAGAAAACCTCTGAGCTGGAGCATAAATAGGGGCATGGCCTTAGTGAACTGATGCATAAATAGGGAAGTGGCCTGAGTGAAATGAATGAGCTCTGCAGGGAAAGTCTCTGGCTCAGAGCTGAAAGAGTGGGAATGCCCTGCTGTCCTTTGGCAGTCTGTGGTCAGTTGAGAACACATGGTAAAGGGTGATTCCATTGGCCTCATTTCCATAGAAAGCCAGATGGGAAAAGGGAGCCAGGGGTAAGCTTCCAAAACTCTATTCCAAGCTGAACCAGAAGCAAAGATTAAGACAGAGTCTTTTCATTGCAGCACTCACCTTCCTGGTACCTGCCTCCTGAGTGGGGTTCCAAACCCTTTCATGGCTCCAGTTTGAGGGAGGAGATTGGCATTGCAGAACTGGATTGGAATTCTGCACAGCAGCAGAGAGGGAACAGTGTCCTGGGAAGCACTTAGGGAGTATAGACCTTAGCTGAGCAAAGGGTATTCAAGCCCACAGACATGTGCTTTGTCACCTGAGTTCTTTCATGGATGAAATTAATAGGTGAACTTTATAGTTAGGCTCCCAGTCTGCAATTTATAGACCTAAGGAATTAGAAAATTTAACTGGGATGTGGGAAACCAGCTTGATGGGGGGGTAAATATTTTCTAATCAAGGTTTGCAATTGTCAGTTTTCCGTTGGGTTTTAATTTTCAAAGCCAGATGTCTTTAATCTTCTTGCAGATATGTTCCCAGCATTGTGTTTTGAAGCTACAAGATTTTTTTTGTGTGTGTTTTTCTTGCAGGTAGCTTAAAAACGGGTGCTCCCAAAGAAGTTCAGACACTAGGAGAATTCAAATGTGAGCTGTGTAAGTTATCAGCCCCATATACATACTATGGGTGGACGCTACCAAACTCAATACTCAGTTGTGTAAGTGGCCTCTGAGATCACAGACTTCATTTCTGCTATGAGCATTATAATCCTGGCAGTGTGCACTGCATGAGCCAAATAATGTGCTCTATTGACCCTGAACATGACCCTTGGTACTTAAAGTGATGTCGTTTTTTTCCAAGCAGAAGGAGTGTTAACAACTGTCAGCATTGGCAGGAAAGACAACAATCAATTTTTGTGCCCTGCTTCAATACCATGCAAAGATTTGCATTTAACCTATTTCCTAGCCCCATTGACAACTCTACTATACCAATATTTTCTTGCTAGAATACTGCTGACTGCCAGCCTGGTGTTTCTGGGAATATCCCTTCCCCCAATGCAGCCTCCCTCAGCTGAGCAATACATACACATAGTATGAATGAAGTATCTATAGCAAAAACGCTTCTTAAGAGCTATTTGGCATGATGTGGAGTTTTGAATAGCAGTGCTTTGTTATGTAGATTGGACAATCCTTGTCAGACCATGTGACATCAGGGTGTGTGGATGTTCACTATATATTTATATTTTCAGGGACCAAAGCCTTTTCTCCCCCTGCTAAGCAGGGATAGTTTGACCAGAAATTATTCAGTTACAGCCATGTCTGCAGGCATTAAACTCCCCATAAAATAAAACACTTTGCTTTAAATGCATGAGTAACTTGGTGGAGGCCATCATGGTCAACAAATCCATCAGGCAGACATGGTCAGGAGCCCTCTGGAGCTGGAAGTCAGGCATGCACTCAGCATTTCACCCCAATAAGACTGGTCTGTTTCCTAAAGAATGGAAACAGCTGTGATCACCAACTGTTGGGGCTGTTGTCCTTGGGCAGCTGTCTCTTTATTATTCCACACCCCACAGTGCTACTGGTTTTCCCCATTCCACTTAGCAGAGCAATGGCTCACCTTTGATCAGGTCCATTCCTGAAGAGTCTGAATGTGAATCTTAATTTAGGCTATCCAAGCTCTAGATTATCCAAGCTCATTGTTAACATTCCAGCTCTATTTGGATTGCTCAGGTGCCAAAAGCAAAAGAATAATGTTGAAGCACCACACTTCTATAGATGCTTTTAAGAAACAGCTTCACACCCCATCTTTCTTGGCTTGCTCACACATCCAGAGTGCAGTGCTGCAGGAATCTGCTGGACCGAGGGCCTTGTCCAATGGCTCTGCATTGATGAGAGCTAGGAATCCTACAAGGGGAGCTTTGCAAACACAATCCTGTCTTTGTATCCCAGGCACTTGTTGACAGGCTGATCTGCCATGGTAAGGTACCTGATCTTTCCTAATAGTGGAAGGCTCTGGCCATATAATTTTCTATTTGAGTAGACAGAAAAAGGAGAGAGGAGCACAGTGCTGGACACACTCCCACACACTTGTGTGTGTACAGAGGCAAGGAGAAGGCAGTACGAGTTGTCAGAATACCTTTTATCCATATTACTACCATAACCAAGTTTGACTTAAGCCCAGGAGTAAGTCAGGTGCCCTTGCTGGGTGCGCAGTGCAGACAGACACTCAACTGGCTTTTGTATTATTTTGCCAGGAGCTTCCAGAAAAAATAAAGCTTTAGATTTTCCAAAGCAGGTTGCCAAATTATTAATAAATGCACTCCCTCAACACCCTGGAGCAAGCAGTACAGTCTGTGACATAAAGTAAGTACACTGGAGTTAACTGCAAGTCTCTCTGCTAGTAGCTCCCGCTTTCAGGAGTTGGGGACTTCAGCTTTACAGCAGTGACAAAACCAGGAGCAGTAAAACCTTTTTTATTTTATATTCACATGCATGCAGCTTCAGAAGAGAATTTCCGATTTAAAGCTGTGCAATTGAAATGGTGACTTGACAAGTACTGAAGTTGGCTATTGCTAAGGAGTGCCTGTCATAAAAAATAGAAGATAATTACTTTAGGTAGAGGACTGAGAAAAACTTAATAAGCTGGCATTGAGAGGCTCACCAGTTGCTCTGCTTTTGGAAGAGAGATAGAAAGTGCAATATAGGACTGAAGGCAGCTGCAGAGCTGAAGGATTTGAAGAGAAAAGGAGCTGTAGAGCTGCTACATTGCCTTATGTACAACAGCAGGATGAGCAAATCAAGTACAAAAGGCTGATAACTTTCCAGCCTCTACAATTTCTTCCTCTCAACTGTCCCCTACCATGAAGTATAAGCATAAAAGCCTGAAATTATTCTTTTGCAGGCTTTTGGAAAAAGTCTATGTCATGAAGGATCCTATGACTCCTGACAAAGACAAGTTCCTCATCTTTGGGTCTCATTGCAGTTTGTGTAGCAGAGAAGTGTGTGTTGGTACAGTACCAGCTAAACCAGCTGCTTCAATCATTTCTCTTCATTCCGGTCCTGGTGACCTGTCAGATAAAGATCAAGCAGCAAAATCCCAAACAATCCATTTTCAAGACAAACCATTCCTCCTTGTCCTACAACTACATGTATGTTAATTGTACATAATTGTATGTTCATGTGGATTCTGCCAGATGAAGCTCTCAGTATTAAATTGAAATAATCAGCAACTGTGAGTGTTCTATTTACAGATGAACACAGTCCAGCCTCTCAAGCACAAGGAGTTCTCTTTTTTACTTCCTTAGCACTAGGAAATGCAAAGGCAATATAGATCACACACAGTAGGTTTTTGGTTTTTTTTCTGTAAAGGGAATATAAATGTCCACAGATTGTTCAGTTTGCACTCACAGCACAGGGCTGTCATTCTGTTTGCAAAAGTTAATGTCTAAAGTGAGCAGGGAAGAGAGTTGTACCATGCCATGCTTACTCTCTGAAGAAGAATGAATGTAGGCAGCAGCTGGAAGGCAACCTCAAACTGTGAAATCTGAGTGCAGTCCAGAAAGGTGGTGTAAAATTACTTGTCTTAATTCCTTCTTCTCAGGACAGAACTGGCCCTTTTGTTTGCTGTGAGTCTCAAATTTTGGGAGTTGGGCAGACACAGCCAGAAGGATTCCGACACACTTGGCCCAGTGTAATTGCTATTTTGACTTGTGGGTGATCAGCACTAAGAATGGGCTAAGAGGAGCATGCAATAACACCTTTCTCCTGATTGGATTTATTTCCTTTTTCAAGAAATTTCTTACTGAGGTTTGTCAGGGATCCAATTTCAGGAAAAAAAGATTTGTTTAATAATTGAATGGTGCAGCTTCCTCCAGGAGGAGCCCCCAACGATGGAACCCCTGGGCTTTTATACCCCTGCAGTCTGTGAACCCGTTCCCATTGGAATTTCAGGTCTCAGGTCTTCCTGCTGTTCACTGGCTCCTGCAGAGTTTTGGGTGACTGGTTCTCTCCCAGACTGTGATGCAGGGCCCTGAGCCCTTTTTTAGGAAAAGCATCCATGCCCCTTCCTGGCTTGTTGCTAGGGACTTCAGTTGTTTCCTACCCTTCATGGCACAATGTGCAGCTGGCATGGGAGCTTGCACACTCAGCTACCTGCACTGGGAGTATTCCTCAACATCCTATCTCTGAAATCTCTTCTGACATTTAAATGACTGAAAATCACCAAAAGTGATTGCAGCTCAGAGGGTTTGGTTTGTTGTTGGGTTTTGTTTTGTTTTCTGTTTGTTTGTTTGTTTGTTTGTTTTTTCTATTCTGAAGCTACAGGGGGGAGTTGTAGGCTCTGGTTAGGTGAAGTGTCAGCACTCTCTCTTTGTGGCTGTGGTGTCTGGGCTCAAGTTTCCAGAGCCAGGTTGCTCAGGGCAGTTGTGTGGAGGCAAAGCTCACATGAGCAGGATCTTCCCTGCTGTCCCTGCGGTGGCAGGGGCTGACTCTCTCCCACACAGAGCCCAGCCAGGAGCCAAGTGCAGCTACTCAGAGGGTTTGGGCTTAGGGGCTTGATTCCTGCCCTGGCATGCCAGGTTTATCCTTCCTTTTTAACATCAGAGGATTGGCAACACAATTAATAGAAGATACTTGTGGTGAGCTAATGGAAGCCTCTAATATTTTTTAAAGTTCTGCTTATTTTGCCTGTTGTGGAAATTTGTCAGTCATTTACTGCTTGTTATCTGAGTTTTCAAGATTCCCCTGATGGTATCACTCAAAGTAAAACATTGATTGTAAATAATTGAGAATAAATTTCTTACCAAACTGGCCAGGCCAGATAGTGAATCACACATATGACTATGGTTTCAAAATGAATTTAGCAATACTGCTTAGGTAACATTGAAAGAGATCTGCAGAAATGATAATTAGTGCTTTAAACTCCCACACTACAAAGTAAGTAAACACATATTATTCCTCTTCATATAGGGAAAATAATAAGTAAAGTAAAAACTTATCCAAGGTGATAGAGAGAGAAAGTTAGGATAATATCTCTGTATTGGTTGTGGTTCCTGCTTGTGCTTGACCCAAGTATATCAGTTCACTCCTGAGCTAAGTGTTAAAACATAGGAACTGAAGGTGAAGGAGATCATACTTTCTTGGGCCTCTTTGGCAAAGAAGCTGGACCAATTGGAAAGGTTTTAGTGACAGGTTGCTTTGAATATTGTGGTAATTCAGAATATTAGGCTAACGTGTGGCAAAATTAAGACTTTTCTGACCTTGGATTTGGCAAAAGGATTTTAGCTAGCTTTTGTACCTAAGGAGATTTGAGCGACAGATCAGATTCTAGGCGTTTCATGAGACAACCCATGCTAGCTGAAGTGTATTTCCTTACAGTTGCTGTGCCAATGGAAGTCATGACTTAGCAGCTGTTCTGTGTAGTGCTCATAAACTTAAATACCTCCAAATATCCTCTGAAGTTTCACTCAGTTAATTTACTTCAATAATTTTGTAGCCTATATCACCCTGCTCAAGTCTTTTATCAGAGTGCCTTGGTAAATTCCAATCCAGTTGGGAATAATTCCAGTGATTAAATGTAATGTCTTAAACCATGTCAAAACCACACAAAAAGGAAAATAATAGAAATGCTTCTAAAAGTACTTGGGTAGGTTGAGTGTCCTTCTTCCTTTCAGAAAAGGAAAGAGGAAATTATATAATCTGACCATATCAATAATTTAAAAGAGTTACTTCTGTTCTATTGCACCACTTCCTAAAGACATGGAAAAAAGGTGGCTTTTGGAGAAGAAAAGAGGAAAGGGAGGAAGTTTCAACCCTTATTGCTCACCTCAGCAGAAGGTGACTGAGCACTGACCTTGGACATGATTGTAGGTATTAAGTGATAAATGTAATACCACATCTGCTTCCCACTCAACTTCCAGTCATTTGGGGTCAGTCCTGGGTATGGATGAGCAGAGCCTTTCCTTTACGTACTGTGGTAAAGATACCATCCCTATATATATATGTATATGTGTATATATATCTTTCAGACGTGATTCATGTCAAAACAGAAATAAACTATGGCAGCCTGCTTTGGCAGTTCAGTTTTGCCTGAATTGGACTACTCAGTTTGAAATTGAAATGCCTCCTCAACCCCCCCCCCCCCACCTTGGCAATGGAAGGGAGAAAACACATTAAAGAATCATCTGATTAAACACAGAACTGCATCAGGATAAGAGTTTAAAAGAAGGGCTCAACTCTACGTAGTAAGTTTAATTCAAAGGGCATTGAAAGAAGAGTTAGGCTGAAAATCCCAGCACTGAGAGAGCAGGACTATGAGTACATGCTCAGGGGTGCAGTGGTTCATAATCCTGATTTCCCCGGCTCCTGTTGGCCAAAATCTGCACTAGTTGGCAACTCATTTCAGTCAAAAGAATGTAAGTTGAGCACCTGTGTTACCTGTGAGGAGCTGTGTCTTGACATCGGGGATCCCACTGAGGAACAGGGAGGGGATCCTCCCCTCCTCTGCCATGACCCAGGGGCCACCTCCGGGAGCCCTGAGCCTCGGAGCTGGGGGGCTGTGTGCCCTTTGGCAAAGCAAGCAACAATAGCCAGGCCAGCTAGAACTCTAATCTCCCCTTTTGGACTGGAAGCTTAACATATTAAGGATACCAAGAGACAAAACACAGTAGGCTCTGGAGATTGTGCAACTGAAATCCACTTTCAGGGCTTTTCAAAGGCTAAGGCCTCACACTCATTCCTGAACATGAAGGGGCCTGGCAATCAATGAAGAAAAGGACAATAGATGAAGGGAAGTTGTTCCTCGAGCTTCCAAGTCACATGGAAGCAGGCTGATGATGATTTTGATATAATTATCAGTTGAATCTGCTGCTAAAGCCCTGATAGTGACATAAGAAACAAAAGCAAGGAGAGGAACACAGGAACAGCCAAGCCTAGCTCCCAGAGAAAGGCCAGCTGCAAATGACCATGGCAAGGGGAAAACTTTGCTATTTAGGTAAGACCCAGGGAATCCATTTCTCCCCAAAAGGTGTCCAATTCTATCTAAACTGATGTCTTTATTCATTCTTAAATCCCCAAGATTAATCTATCAGCAACACCAATTCCAGCTTACCCATGAAATCCTATTTGGAATTTGGTGATCAGCACATTAAGAGAACTAGGGATTTCAATTCTAACCACAGAGCAAAGGAATAATACATTAATTAGTTTCTCTTCCAGTTGTTCAAACTCTACATTGCAAATGCATTAAAACATTCCATCAGTTTTGCTTCTTTCTATTCAATTACTGACATCGGGTTACAGGTCCTGAGGAAAATATAAATATTGGGTCTGTACAAGCTATGAACAAAACAGGGATAGCAAAAATACCTTCTTCATGCACAGCAGCTTTTATACTTTGTTATCAAGAGTTCAGAGGAGAGACATTAGCTCAAGCTTTAGCACTAGCTGTGGTTTTAGGTTTTAACCAGTGAATGCATTTATTGAGGGTAAGGGATGAAATCTCATTTGAATTGTCTCAGATGAATGGAGTTCATTTAACTACTCCAGTTATTGGAAACCTCTGTGATAGTGATATAATAGTGATACTTTTTAGTACTGTCCTACTACAGTACAAGTGCATGGATTAATGGAAGTAAGAATAGGTTTTTTGGGAGTTATGGAAAAGATGGTCTGCTGTGAGAGCCCCCAGTACTGGGCACTTACATTGGCCTTTAGGCCATTTTTATGGAGACTGGTGAGGAAGAGTGTGCTGAGGCTCCAAGTCTCACACACCATTGCAGGAATTTGGAAGACCCTCCCAGGACGTAGAAATCCTCATCAGCCAAGACTTTGCTGTTTCAGTAAAACCCATAAAATCTCTTACACCTTTGTTCACTCTCCAAGTATAATCCATCAGCAACACCAGCTGCTGCTTACCCATGAAATCCTATTTGGAATTCAGTGAGCAGGCCAGGGAACCCATGCATGGTGCTGGAAGGAGGAGGCAGCTGGAGGAGGGGTGTTGCTATTGCCTGGAGCAGGGAGTTGGGTTTAATAGAAGCAGTGGGACGGTTGATTTGGAGCGTTTTATTTTTCACCCAGTTGACTCTAAGCAGATATTAGAATTATTGAGTAGGAAAAAGTTAAATTGATTGAATATTTCAGCCTAGAAGAAGAAGAATTAATTTTAGAAGAATTCTAAATATAAATGTAGTTTAATGAGACTGGAATGTAAATATTTCCATTGTGTATCCTGCTAGTAATGTTATTTTCTTTACAGGACTGTAATCTGCTCTACTCCAAAAGTTTCTGCCTTCCCTGTGTGAAGGAAAATCTAAATGGGTTTCCTTTGGAAACAGAAGAAGACACGGATAAAAGGAATCCCCAGCAGAAATCCTGAAAAAAAATGGATACAAAGCATAAATCTGGAAGGCCCAAGAGCGACAGTTCTTTGGCTGGGGTTTCTCCTCTCTCTGCTTGGAGACTATCATGTTGCTCCTTTTAAAGAAGTGACCTTCATCAGCTCACTGGGGAGAGCAGCACATTGCCTTGCCCTTGGCTTGGGTTCAGACATCCCCGTGCAGCCCCAGCCGTGCCAGGGAGCGGCTCTGAGGTGCTGAGGAGCCAGAAAAAAGGCAGACGAGACTGCTGTCACCCTGTGAAATGCCTGCAGTAAGAAATCAAACAGCACAGAGCATAGGAACCACATCCAGATTTTCACATTTGCTATTGTAGTGCTTTGTGGTGTTCTTGACACTCCTGCACTGTTATGAAATCCCGAACCAGATTGATCTGGTTTAATTCAATATATACCCAAGAAAGTCAGTGTATACCAACTGTTAATCTGGCAGTGCTGTCCTGGTAAGATTACATTAAGCAGGGAATTTAAAACTTAAAGTCTAAAATAAAAGTGCTGTGTGAAAATGTCATAAATATAATACCTAAATTTTTCAATATGATAATATTAATGTTATCACAGCGTTGATACTTGAGATTCTGAAGGTTGGTGCTTCTGCAATCAATAGAAGTATTTACAAGTCTCTTGCACTTGCAGTCACTTTTCACTTAACCTTTCAGTCCATGTCAGCACAGCAGCTGGAGAGGACCATTAATACATTTGGCTTATGCTTTACAATAAAGATGACTTCCTTTTCACTCTCAAAGCAGTTAATCTGGAGATAGAGAAGTTCCATTAGTACACTTGATTCTTTCCTGAACGGGACAAATAAACTGCAGCTGTAATACGGATATCAGAAACACAGCTTCAGGCAAAAAAGGTAAAAAGTTCTTATGGAAAGCAGCAATTTGTTTAGCTCAAAAATTAGCTTCTTCAGTTATCTGTTCTGACTGTCCTAAGATTTAGGTGGCTTTTATGTAAAACCAGAGTCGCATGCCTTAAGGATACATCTAGAATGCTCCCTCAAGTTACTGAAGTTACTGTTGGTCATTGCTTCAGTTCCTCTTAGTGCCTTGGTTAACATCTCATTTTTCGAACTCTTCCATCCATATAATTTGTTACAGGACAACATAAAAAATCAATCATTTTAGGAGAATGAACATGTGTCTGTTAAAACAAATCAGCATTATTTCCATGAGTTGTTTAGGGAATTTAAAACCTAAAATCTTTCTTTTTTCTGAACTTAGTATATTGGTGCCTTCTGTTCAGGACTGAAATTTCTTGCGGTGACTGGAGGAGCAATAGTGGACCTATTAGGAGCTTTTTCAAGAACTAAATGCTTTCATAAAGAAAATATATGTAGGTATCTAATTGTGGAAAAAAATCCATGTTAAGGGCAACATTTCGGAATTCCTTTTTGCAGTTAGAAAAGACTACACTTTCAGGGAAAGTGATACTAAACTTAGGTAAGATGGTTGGTATATTTCAGTTTCCTGTTAGGAACACTGTTTAAAAGCTGTCTGTATCTGTTCTGTAAAACACCAAAGGCATGTCCTGTGCTAAGCCCACAGCTGAAGAGAGCACTTTCCCACCTTGGAATTGTACTCTTATAAACAAGCTGCCAAAGCAACATGGTTATGTGACATCACAGGATATGTTTATACCAGCAAACATACCTTGAAATATTTTATTTTCTGGACTTCCTATTGTTCGTGGCAGACTGTACTCTTAAAAGCATATTTTAAAAGCCTGCCTAATGCAGTTCCCATGTCAGTGAGAATGGGATCTCATCTTTCTTGACCTGTTTTCTCTCCTGTTCAGCTTCCTCTGTGCCCTTTCAAGACAAATGCAGTTATCTCATTTATTCATAACCATTCTTTGCCTTTATGATATGACTGAGGAGTCATTTAAAGGCCTCAGAAATTGCCATGCCTTTAAGTATTTCTTATGTTGAACTTCAGGGGAAAAAGGCTCAGTATTAAAAAGAAGCAGAACCTCAGAGCAGAACTACAGAATATTTAATTTGGCTCAGTACAGCTCAGTTATTTATCATATAGCAGGAAAAAACAAGTCAGGGATGCCTCTGCTTTAAGTTACCTGGCTGTGAAGACCTAGTGGGTGCAGAAAAGCCAGAAGGTTCCACAGAGGGACAGCAGATGTGTTCTGGCACTTCTGGTCTATGCTTGACAGAAAGGAGACTGCCCTACATGCCACTTAGTATTTCCTGGAATGACAACAGATTATTATCTGTGCCCAGCTGTTAGAATTTATGTATTCCACATTCTTGTATTCCCACTGAACATGAGCATTATGGTCTCAGTATCATCAAATTTTGGTACATATGTGATTTCACAGCTTAAATGATACCATGCCCAACTTTTCCCGCTCTTCATGATGCACAGCCTTTACAGGTTATTTTCATTGGGATCTCCAAGTACTTTCTGCTGCTCAACACCAGGTCTTCCATGATGAAGAAACCCAAGTCTTTTTCCCCTGCTGCAATTTTCACTTCAGCAGTCTCTTACCAGCTTAAAATACCCCCAGGTTCTGGAAGGAAAACAACTACCTGTGACACATTTCCCTGACTGATTTAATTGAAGATGCAGTCATTGAATGTCAGTGCTGCCCTTCACACAGAAGTGCACTTGCTCCTTGTTGTAATTCCATTGATGTCTCAAACCAGCCATACAACCTATGAGAATACGAAAGATCATGGCTGGATGGTGGGTCAGCACAAACTTAGGTCATATATAGAGATAAATGTATATGCAATGTCCCTGAGTATGTTACACACCCACTCTTGCTTCAAAAGGTGCCTGCCAGTACACAGGGAAGCATCAGTACTTTAAGATGCTTCAAATATGCTGCCTTTTGAATGTCACATTGCACTGAATTCCTTTCCTGGAGATAAAAGATCAGCACAAGTCATTAAATTCACTTTTAAAAATACTTTATTTTTTAAAACCATTAAGGCAGAACTGTGTTTCAAATTAAGTTGGTTTACATTCAGTCTGAAAGGATTAAATAAAGCACATAGGTTCCTACCAGTCTCTATACAAACACTGTGAATTCAACCACTTATTTTTAAAGAAAGTGGAAAAAATCAGAATGTAAAAAAGAAAGAAAGTTTAGTTCAAGTTTTTTCATCCTAGATCAGTAGGCTGGTAACGTTTGAGAATGCGTCATTGTATGTAGCTAGATGTGACTTTAACATTCACACGTGCAAGATACGTTGTCTTTCCTAAAAATCCCTGTGAGACCAGGGCATTCATTTGTCCTTGGAAGTGTCATTTGCATTGTTCTAACAGAAAGAAACTTGGGAACTTGGCTTGAATTAGTGGTTTTTGCTGGGAAACAAGCATTTCATGAGAATTAGGTTTGACTACTCCTTTCAAGAAATGTCTGCTTGTTCTACATTCTGTATTTACTGTAGTAAAATCTACCCAAAACCTCCTAAAAAAGAGATGACTGGAAACAATAAGCTGTTTTGTTTTCTCTTGATATCTTGATTTAATTAAGCACTTGTTAGCTCTGTTGATTAGGGTTTGGCAACATTAACAACACTGTGCTTTTTTAATGTCCTACCAGATAACAGACCATTTAAGATGTGAGGGAGGGCTTCAGCATCCCCGGGCACTTATGCTGTGGTGCTGCATTCCTACAGAAAATTCTGAGCAAGTCTTTGTAAGAGCTGTAGAACAGCAGGAGCTGCAGAGGAGGCAGCTCCCAGGGAAGCTGCTAAACCAGACTTTGTCAAACCTCTGAGAAGGGGTTTGACAAAAAGAGCATTTTGATAGCATTGAAACATTGGTTAGAGGAATCATTACTAAAGAAGTAACTAAACCAAGCGCGTTCCTCCTCTGCCGAAGGGCCAAGGCACAGTGATTGCGTGGAGAGAGCTGTTGTGTGTGGGGGAACGAGCCCTGTGAGCCCCTGGAAGGGGCAGGGGTGGCTGTTTGGCAGTGAGTCACCCGCAGGCGGGCCGGGGTGAGCTGCTCCCAGCTCTGCAGCACATCCCACACAGGCTGCCAGTGACACTGCACTCACTGCAGTACAACACAGCACCTGCTGTGCCGCCGCGATTCCAGCGGCTCAGGACTTCCCCATCCTGGCAATCTTTTTCTTTCAAGTGGAAAGAATGCCATAAACTCCTGGCATTGAGCATAAGGCTGGTGTCTTTACCACAAGAGGGATTACTGGCATATCCAACCTGAGAAAATACACCAAAATACTACTACTACTTCAACTACCTCATGCTTGATCTTGCAGTTCTTATTTAAGGTCCAGCCTTATCTGTAATCAGATCAGTGTCTTGTGCATGCTGCCTATCCCCTGGCAGAGGCAGCTCATCTGAAATTGAGGTGCTTGCAACAGGAATTCTGTTATGAAACATCCACAACAATGGAATCTGACAAGACTGACTGACGCAATAAAGGAGCTCAAGGAAAAAACCACCCCAGCCTCAGAAGCAGAAAAAGATTTTAAAATCCTGTGAGCACAATGGAAAAAGAAAGGAGGAAACAGCCTTCCTTAGGGTGGGCTCAGTTACACTGTGGGTTTGTGCCATGTGAAGTGATAGTGTAAAGGAAGTGGCTGCAGGTTAGCACAGGGGAAGTCCAGCAGAGCTTTTGCAAACACGACACAAACACCTCAGGAGACAACATACCTGTGTGGTGACACTGATGAAGTGAAAATGCCAAGTTGAAGCAATTTGAGGAAATAAAATGTTATATGTTACAAATAAAAAGCAGTAAGTACAAATGACAGCTAGAACATTTGTAATTTGGTGCTGTGTTGTACTGCGGTGAGTGCAGTGTCACTGGCAGCCTGTGTGGGATGTGCTGCAGAGCTGGGAGCAGCTCACCCCGGCCCGCCTGCGGGTGATAGCAATTGTGTTTGGTGATTCATACAGCAAAATAAAAGGTAGATACCTTTGAAAGGTATCTTCATCCCTATATCATATTTCCTTAGCAGGATGCTGTAGGCACAGACTGTCACACCTGTATGCACCAGACACAGAATCCCTATGAGCAGACTCTGAATTCTATTTAAAATCCCACAGGAACCCTCCTGTAGGGAAGCCAATAATGCCATTTCAACATCTTGTTTCGCACTGCCAAATCATGTTTGAAATACGTCTATAAAAGCAGCAGGCTGCCCTCAGGCAGGTGGCAGGGAATAATCCTGAGTACATGCTGTTATTCCCTGTGAGCCACAAGTGAGTTCCTCAGAAAACACCAGCACTGGTGCATGAACCATATGCAGCTTCTTTTTAGCTCTTTCCAAAAGAAAATGAGCTGCTATGCTGCAAAACAAAGATAAATTTAGTTCTACACACTATTTTTCCTATTGGTGAACTTGAGTTAAAACCTCAATTTTGGGATTACAGCTACTCTTGAACTAGACTTGCTTTTATTAAAATTAAATAAAAGGAAGTCTATGTTCTATGTGAAAATATATTTTAAAGTTTTGTTATAATCATCAACACCAAACACTGATAACTTTGAGGAATTTGTGATAGCTCTTCACAAATGATACAGCAATAAAAGACCAGAAAGGAATAAATAGAAATTTGTCTTTGACATCAGCCCCTTCATCCTTAGCCCATAAAAGTAAATACTTCCTCACTGTACAAAGGGTTCACAAGATAAACTATGTAACAAATATTTAAATTAAATAATTTACACATTTTTCTTTAAGCACCTCTGTAATTAATTTAGTGAAAGTTTATACCTTGCAATTATATTCTTGTATTTTATAAACTGAAGCAGGAAGAAATGGCATTACATTAAATTTAAAAAATCCCATGACACATTACAATATCAATAATCTTATATCAAACGCACATATAATTTAACTCTCCAGTAAAAGAAAGATAATAAAGCTGATTAAACCTAAATACAAACATTATATGCAACTGATTATCAGGAAAGCACGTGGGACATAAGCAAGCACAGACACCACTTTCCACCTTACATTCCAACACTTCCTAAAGGACAAGAGGTTTCTGAGAGGGACCATTATTTGTAAGACCTTATGCTTAAACAGTACCATGACAGCTGCAAATGCATTTATTAAATGCAGTTGCAGATTTTCAGCTAGGAAAACGGAGCTTTTCAGGAGAGACTGAAACTGTTCCTCTGCAGCCACAGCAGGATATCCCTCAGCTGCTCTGACTCAGATGGGGCCTAAGTTTGTCCAGGCTTTCCATCAGGAATAAGGAGGAAATTCAAACCCAATCCTGTGTGACCCAGCTCTCGTGATGAATAAATCTCCCCAAGTTTCAGCAGTTTAAATAAACAAACAAATGTTTAGATGCTTATTATAAGCTCTTTGATGTGCAGCCTGGTGCCAGCTCTCTCATGAGAACGGGCTTAGTGCAACTGCTGGTATTTCCGAGATCTGCGTGGAGCAGGAATGATGCAAAACTCAGCTCTCTGGCAGCACTTCAGCTCTGCAGCAGCTGCTGGAATCAGAGCACAAAGGCACATGGAAATGGCAATTAACACAAAATATGTTTTCTTTAAATGCAACATAAGATGCAGTTTCTGTAAGTGGAAATTTTCCTATCAGGTGTCAGTTTGTGTTTAAAGCAAAAGTGGGATGGGAAATTTTGAAAGCTACAAAGTAGCTAACTGTTTTAAAACAGCAGCTTTAAAGGAAATATTTAAGGAGGAGAGAAGAATGAATATCAGATTTCCCTAATGCTTGGCACAAAACCTTCCTTTCCTCTCCCCTTACCCTTTGACAAAAAACACCTAGAGCACCAGAATAAATAAATAAATTAATATTCCCCCCCCAAACAATGCTCAAAAATGAGTAATCTCTAGGTTTGCTGAAAACTTAAGTAAGTCATACCATTGCTTCCCAGGATATGTCTCCATGCATCTACTGTCTTTTGCCTTAAGCTGTTTATGGGGCCTGGTTGCTAACCAGAGTTCTTCCATGCTATGACAGTAAAATGAGTTATGTTGGCAAGAATCAGATCCAAACTGATTACCTGATGAGCCAGTAAATCTGTACTACCATTTGAATCCTAAAATCTAATCACTTTTCTTCCCTCCATAGATGGGGTTTTTAAAAGTATTAGTTTATCTGCACATAGAGGAGATGCTGAAGTAATAGATCAGAAATAGATCTGAGACTAGTTTGGATTCCAATTTTTTTTAAAAAAACCACATAAACACAGTAACTTTAAAATCTCCTTGGCCAAAACCTGCTGTATTCACCTCCTGAAGAAGCAAATGTAATTCCTTAAAAGTGTAAAGTAGTAATGAGAAGTTCTTTTGCTCATTAATTCTCAGGAAAGGAATTGTCTGCCCTGTGCCACTCTTTGAAGTGACTGTAGGAATGTACAGTGGAATCCATCCAGAATTTTAGGCTGTGTTAACATATTGTTCATATTTCTGTAATTCAGAGATGTGTTCTCGTAATTTTTTTTCTTTTCTCATTAAGGGTCTGCAATTTAATTTAAAATAGAAATTAAACTGTCCAAGGAAGTAGTCAAATGTCCTGTTTTCAAATAATAAAAAAAATATGCACTTTTCTCATGCTAATAACAGGACATTGTTACAAGCAGCTGCTAAAAGAGCAAAATGTTATGTCTTTAACTGAGTTACTTTATTTGCAATTCTTTATAGCTTTGTTGAGAGTTTAAGTATTTATTATTAATTTTCCATGTTTTAAAGTGTTACTAAAGTGTTTTAGCTACTTTTGAGAACAAGTGCTGGAAAAGTAGTTATGCGCACTATGTAGAATGTATCTGATTTTCCCGACAATCTGTAGTACACTTAGACTATGAAATACAACTTTGAAATTTGCCTTTGCAAAGATCTGAGCTTTGGGGGGAAGAAAAATTCAAGTTATCCTTTTTTTTGTAGAATATAAACTAACAGTTGGCTCCCACAGTTTCAGACCACCATTAAAGAGTGGCTGGTATTTTGACAACTTTTTGCATCAGCAATATTGCAGATCAATTATTTCCATGGCCTAAACCCCACACCACAGGTCCTCAGTGAAATAGGGTTGGCTGGGAGAATAAAGCAGCATTCCTAAAATCCTTTGTTTCTGAGGGCACACTGTGTGCTGCTCTGGGACACAAAAGGCAGCCCATTTCTCATCTGAGAATTCCTGGCAAGACCAACATTCCTCTCTGAGTGTTTGAGGCCTGTTCTTCCTGCTGGCAGCAGAGAAGGGGAGGAAGTTTTGTGCACATGCAGTTACTGTTACTATCCTGCCCTAAATGTTCACCAAATTTGAGGCCTGTGCTCCAATATTTTACACTAAATGTATCTATATTTATCTATAACTTCTGCCACAATCATTGCCCAGATAAACCCCAAGTTGCCTTTAAACCTGGAATTTTTCCAGTGTCCAGCTGTGCCTGTGGGCCTGGACAGAAACAAGCAATGCCACTGAAATAAAACAGTGTGATGTTCTCACTTCATCACTCAATCCTTGCAGTGAAGATTCTGGTGTCTTCAAATGAGCCATAACAACACATGGACAAAGTGTCCTCCTGTGCCACTGAAAGCTCAACTGTAGTGAAAATGCTGGGACTGCTCCTGGGACCTCGTTGTTGTGAAACAAAAAGTAAAATTAGGAGGTAATTGTGTGAAGTTACCATATCAAAGAAATGAAAGAGAAACAGCAGAGTGCCTTGCATGCAGATGGCACTTTTGGGCAGCTCTCTGAGAAAAGAGCCCATGAAGTGTCAAAGCCAGGAAGCCATTTCCTTGTGGCTTATTTTGCACCAGGAGTACAGAAAGTAAGGTTGTAAAAATTAGTTTACTCCTAGAAGCATGATAAACTTACTCCCAGCTGTGCTGCCTTTTGTACTATGACAGAGTCTGACACATACAAGCACTGCTCTTGGAATTACTGTCACCTTATCCACATGGACAAAATCTGGTGAAAACAAGTACCTTCTTCTAGAAATACTTCTATCAGTCAGGCTGAAGAAGGTATAAAAATATATCCAAGTAGGTAAAAAATGAAGCAGTGTATTCATCAGAAAAGTAAACAGGTTCAAACAACTATATTGCCAAGAGACTTAAAGGAAGCTGGTGCCTTTCTTATCCAATCATTCCTTTGCAGTAGAGTGAAGGATCACTGCTGGATTTTTTTTTTTTTTTTTTTTTTTGTGAGGTAGGATCAGATTTTTCAGTCTCTCCAAAACTCTTGCTAATTCAAAATAGTATTTTTATGTCAAAACTGCATCCTGAGCTATTACAAGTTCTACAAAAATACAGGGTATACAATATATTTTCCTTAAGTGTTATTTTCACATTTCCTTAAAAGACTTTTGAAACAAAAAGGTCCCATCAGTTTATCATGTTTACTCCTCAAGACACACCTGTTGGAGCATCTCTGCTGTATTTTAGATAACTCTTTGGATTTTGTTTAATTCCGTAAGAGAACCATTTTTGAAACATGCTAACCCGAAGTATGCCAACATAACACTAGAGGAAGCTGTACATAATTTCATGGAATTAAAGCAGCAATGGATCAAAGATCTTTCCAAATTTTTAGAAGTATATGGACAGTAATATCCAGTCATTTGCTACACCCTGACTGAATGCTTTAAGAAAAAGTGTTAGCTGGTTCTCAGTAATTATCATTAGGCAAAAGTGCATCATCTTTCTAATTGTGCAGATACCTGGAAGGAAGGTGCTGAATTTGTTATATTAATTCTAAAATGACTAAGCCAAGAGGAAATACAATTTTAATTTCTGTTACTTAACATTCTGATTTATTATACAAATATGTATTCCTTACCAATCTTCAAATTTCCAAATAAAAGAACCATTGTAAGACACTTCATTGAGCACTCTGACCAGTAATTTTCTTCATCACTTTTTCAAAAGAAGACAAAAGATCCCAAACCAAAAGAAGTGTAACACTCCAGTTCCCCAGTTTTAGATTTTTCCTGCTCTGGGCTGAGTGAACTTCATGTAACTATACAAGTAGTTTTGCTCCCATCTTTATTTTTCTGTCTTTAAATATCGTGGAAAAAAATACTAAAAATCCTTAATACATATCCCTGTAGATTTCCTGTAGTAAAGGGTGTAAATGTGCATCAGATTCAGTCTTCTTGATTATCTGAACAAGCTGAGCATGCTCTGTGACCAGCTGTCGGAGGTCAGCCATTTTTTGGAGAAGTTTTGGGAAGAGGAAGGTGTCATCAGGATGGTTATTTTGCAAGTGAAGTTTCAGTACATGCACAATGCTCTCCTGCATTTTTTCAATGTGTCCTACATTTACAAGACCAGGACGATCTGTTCTCAAAACAAGCAAAAGAATACATGTCATAATTTTATAATGATTCCTCAAAGTGTAGTTAGTGGTAGAACTGAATCTTCCATAGGATAGAAGCTTTTCCATTAAAATGTTTAATTCATGAGAGGGAAATATTAAAATTTACTACCTTAGAGAACAAATATATAATGCTTACCTCCACAGCAAATAATGGCAGCAACAAAAAGGGATATATCGCTATCGTCCAAATCCAGAGCATTGAATTTCATTGCAAAATCAAATTTTGGCTCCATTATATCACAGAATGGCTTTCTCAGGCTCTTCAGGAACTCCCGTGTTATAAATCCATTCCCATAGGCTACCAGCATCCCGTCCTTGTTCATCACAGAGGCCAACATGGCAAATATGGCTTCATACACCCCATACTTCAATAGTGTCACCTGATCATTTAAATCCAGGCTGGAGAAGCCTGGAATGGATTTGGCAAATTCCGTGAGTTCTGTGACAGTCTCCACAGATGTGCACTGGCAGCAGTGGAAGATTCGAACTTCTGCTTCTTTGTTCTGAATCCCATTGGCTACCAGTTTTGCCACCAGGGTCTTCTCTGCCATACATAAAGTATCCATATCATGTATAACAAATGGCTACAGAGAAAAAAAAACCCCACTAGTTCAGTCACTAAATAATGGTTATTTATTAGTTTTCTTCCTAAAGAATAAAATTTTGATAAACTTCAACTTCCATGCTAATCAGTCCTCAACTGTCAATATACTCTGAGTTCTATTATGCTTCTCATAAACAGTGCATGACAAAATCCAACACCTATCAAGTCTGCTGTGTAAACAGCAATGCAAATAGTCAAATATAAAGATGCATGGCATATTTTTAATTTAGTTTTATCTAATAGTTACAGTGAAGCTCCAGCACTCCTGTGCTTGGTATGCACCTATCCATCTCAGAGCCAGTCCCAGAGGGCTCACAAAAGACTTTTATTACCTTCTCCAGAAGTCCAGGCTATTCTGCCTACATTCCTATTGATTCCTAAACTAACTACACTTGATGCACATCATGATGCTTTCCTGAAGTACCCTAGGGGGAATACAGACAGTAATTTCAACACACATTTGCATAAGAATGCGAACCCTGCAATACTCTTGTGTTTTATTATCAGATTTTCATAGACAATGCCCCAGTTTTCCCAACTTTCTAGCTGCAGTTGGTGCTGAGTCATCTCTAGACAGGGAATCCCACCAGAATGCCAAACACAAAATTTGGTATTTTCCATAACCCCCTCTGTTTTAAAAGGTGCTTTGCTTTATATGCAATGAGCCACTCTCTTAAAACATCATATCAAAAGCAGCATTCAAACTTTCTTAAGATCAATCAGAACTCAAAAACATTTTGATACATATCTGCAGAGTAACAACCAAAATGAAAAACAATTCGTTAAAGAATAACAACAAACCCCACTGCTTCCCAGCCTAGCAAACTCAGAGCAACTGGAACAGAAACTTAGTTCCAAGCACCCTTCTTGTGCTGCCTTACTCATCTCAAATTAATTAGCATAGGGAACACATAGTGTTCTGTCAGGAAGTCATAGGATTCACTTGTTTAATTCAGAAAACTGTTCAACAGGTCAGGTTCCTATGGTTTTCCATTTTAAAATGTTTATGCCTACTGCGCATTCCATCTCACTCCAGCACAGTACACAGAGCAGAACTTTCTATGGGAAAGTGGATATGAGTGGAAAGTGGCAAAGCAAGAAACACAACACATCTCTAAACCTGTAAAGGATGCACACTGTCTTATGCACTTAAAAAAAAAATTAACGTCATTTCAGTATGCAGAAGAAGTAAGGGTAAGGACTTGGGAGCTAAATTTAAAAAATTACACCATGTCATCATGAAAAATGCTCATTCATTCTGAAATTAATTATTGTGGTGCTGAAAATTAGGATTCACTGAAATCAGCTGTTAATGCACAGTTCTCAAACAGGTAGGTTGCTAATTACAACCAAAAACCTCCTTTTTTGAAAACCTCCTTTGCTGAAAAGTCAAAAGAGAAAGAAAATGTTTGTTCATTTAAGAGGTGATGAAATAGCCTAAAACACCTTTTCTCTTCCTTACATATGGAAAAAAATGATAGCAGCCTATTTACAATATCCTAGGGCAGATTCTTCATTAATTTTTATGTGCATATTCACCTGGGTATGTGCACTGGTCACTGTTGACTGGTCAGTTCTGTGGCTGTGGCCATACACATTCAAATACAAAAACTGGGATTAAGTGCTCTAGGATCCATCTCTGCACATGTGACACATGTGGCTTATGGTCCTGACACAGGCACAAAATTGATTTTCTGCAGTGAGGAGCTAAAGGTGGTATTTACTGCAGGCTCACATCAGTCTGTACCCTTAAAATGTTTAAGCCTGTGCCTCATTTTTCACACCTCTTTAGTGTAATGAAAAAGACTAGGATAATTAATGTGTCCCTCTTCTAATCCAGAATACTCTAGGCTTGACTATTATATGCCAAATCCCATAATGCAGAAGACAGCTTGCTTACAATTTTGATAACACTCATTCCCACACTTACATGGTTTTCATTCTGGCATATGTAAAGTTTCTTCCCTGCAAATGTTTACTGAAACAAGTTGCTGATAAAATAAGATACTTATCTTCTACATAAAAGTAACAAAAATCACAGCAGAGCTTAAATAAAGATACATAAAGTGAAACAAGCGGGTCCTTACATCAATTATACTCTCCCATGTGCTGCCAAACAAAAGACAGTTGATCAAATTAGGTAGACCTTGGCTAAATTACCCTGAAAGAAAAATAACTTCTACAGCATATGTGTCTTCACAACCTTGCTTGCTTCTGCCTTTCAAAGGAACCATACAGAAAAGACCAGGAAAGCTGGGTGAGGAAATGGCCAGCACTGTAAACAAAAAATTACAAACTCAAGGTTTTTTTCCCCTCCTGCTATAAATATTATTCTGATTAAAACAAAAGTCATGCAGAGCACCTGTACACCCTACAAGCTAGTAGTACTTACCCTGGCATTTGTGACAGAAAAACATACTTTTATTTCACAGTCATAATAGGAAAATAATTTTATACAGTTCTCCCCATATCAAGAGGCATTCAGATATCACTTCATTTTTTATTAAGAACAACAATTTAGGATTATGAGTTACTGCTTACAAGGTAAATATCTGATTTTCCTAAAGCTTCTTACTATTCTGATAGTAGTTAAAACCAACCATACTTACTCTAGATATTTGCTTTGAATAGTGCACATCTGTATTACCATGATATTTATTTTCTAAAAGACTTGCTGGAGAGTCTATCAAATTAGTACAATCACCTTATGTGTCGGTCAGTTTTACTTTAAAGTAACAGAAAAAGTACTTACTGGATTGTTATTGGTTTTCCCTGCAAGGATGATTCTGGCTTTAACTTTGTTCATATTGAAGTTTTTCAGGTAGGCATCATGAATTCTTTTGGCAAGTGATTTAAGATCTGCCATTTCTGAATCTTCTACATAATTTTCACCTGTTAGAATTTCTGCTTTGAGCTTGGCCTTCTCAGACCTCGGCATTCGTCCAAAACGTATTGCTGATGGGAAGACATAATGTAAAACAAACACAAATTATACAAGAACTTAAGCCTTTTACTGTTGCTGATTAGAGCAGTGAGATTTTTCTGTCTAGAAAAACTGAGGTAGAGGTGAAGAAATTGCCTCCTTCCCAACACAGTCAGTGACTAATATGCTAAACTGAAGGAAATCAGGTGTTTCAGAACACAAAGTGCTACCTGCAGTGAGCTAGAATACATTCCTTTTCCCTTCTACATTACCTAAATATATTTGTATTTTTGTTTTTCTCTTTCTACAGCTCCCAATGTGAAACTCAAAGTCCACCTTGGCAACTCTTGAAACACTGAGTAAACTCATGACAGGAACTTGGCAGAAAGCACACAGATGAGCTGGACAGCTGCAATGGAGCCAGGCCTGAATCCCACTGCTGGCTCAGAACCTGCAGGGGCATCCAATTCTTTATTCAACACATCTGTACTGCCAGTGGGAACACCAGCCCGAAGACCTGCATTTACAGCTCAAAGGCTTTAGGCAACACAATCTCATCTACCCCAAACACTCCATACTGCTTTCTCAACAGACTAGCTGTCCAGGAGAACAGTGGGAATACCCAATCTAGTCATTGGGATATTCTTCCAAGAGGCAGGAGATGCAAGTCTGAAACACCTCTGGGTATGGAGGTCTCCTGGTTTTTGGGTAAGCACTCTTGCCATTCATGGGTATGTTGACATTCCTCTTCAGTTCAGTTTCAAGCTAAGCCAGTCCCATTTTACCCTTGGGATGTATGCAAGGGTTTGAGATGGTTCATATAGTGAGCTGTTTGTACCACATTTCAGCATCCAACCAGTGAGGACAGGACCTCACTGCCTACACTGAGCAATTCAAGGCATGAACACCATCAACCTTTCAACATGCCCAGGGGTCTTCTCATGACATAAGGAGGTGACTCTAGGCATGATATGAAAAATGACTGTGGACTTCAATGGAAGTCCAACAAGGAAAGCCTGTTTGGAATCTGGCTTAGGTGCTTCCCCTCTCTTAAGGGTGGGTAGTCACACCACACCTGTTGAAAAAGTGGAAGAATACCTGCTCTAAACTAAAAATTAGAATTTTAAGATCATGGGTGTAAATTTAGTAGTACCACTTTTCCTGAGAAGTATTGCCAGCAAGTCAGCAGTCATCCCTTTTCCCTGCTACCTCCCACGTGTTTGCTGCAATCAAATTGTGGCTATTCCCTTCAACTGGAGCACAGGTGGCCACAGCAATTTTAGTAGGATGAAACAGCTTCACATGGATGCCAGTTCCTGCCAACACGTACGGCTCCCTGCTCAGCTCCCAATCTGAGATGTCACTTTGTTGTCCAGCACACTTTTCAAGGATGGTTATCTCCAGTTTTGCAGAGCCTACCAACCTCTCCCAGTGGAGCTCAATCTCAGTCAAGGCTCACCACAAGAGAGCCAGGCTTCTGCAAAACCAGAAAGTCAACTCTCACAATGCCTCCTGCTGGGACTCTAGACTACAATGTCACAAGCAGCTTCCTCAACCATGTTCCACCCCACCTATCCTGACTGCATTTCCTGAGGAAATCTGTCTCTTAACCTACAGCTTTTTACCTAGGCCAGCATTTTTACCTACTTTCACATTGCACAAAGTTCAGCCTGGACAATATCAGAGGCAAGCAGGGAAAGCAAACTATGGTCACCTGGCCAAGTGAGACATGCTTTCTCGTGGCTTGGCCTCTCCCTCTTCACCTGTGCTCCTCAGCAAGCTATGTCCTGCATACAGAACTGCCTCGTGGGCTGAAATTGGTCTGTAAGCCACAAGATTGCCACCCTTATCTTAAATCACTGGCACAAACAACAACATAACTTTTAAACTGGATATCTAAATACTCTGAATTTTTACCATTCTGTTTAACAAGCAATCTACCAGATTCCTGTTGCACAGTCAGCACAGACCTTTGCCCTTCCCCCCTCACTTTCTGAACCATCTACCCAAGGGCTGTTGCACTATAACCTGAAAAATAATGAAGGCTACTTTCCTACAGATTTCTATCCTACGACACTCCCCTTCACAATGAAAGCAGTTGTTCTCCTCCTACTCTTCTACAAAACCCTTGATCAGAATTCTTCCTGTATTGAAATTTGTTTCAATGGGAGTACTGGTGCCAAAGCTCTGGGGTGAAGAAAGCAAATAAATGGACATTCATATGGACAAACTGAAATGTAGCACAATAAAACAAAACTCATAACAGCACATTTGGCAGTTCTGTATCAACCATATGAACCCATCAGGGAAGCTGGCATCCCCTGCAGCGATCTATCCTGTAAAAAATCTGAGCTTCAATCATGTGTGAGTAAAAATGCTGTCCAAGCGCCTGCCTCCAGCAGCAGACTCTAGGTAGGAACAAACAAATTAAGGGCACTCTTACCTACCATTATGTGACATTCCAACTGAAAGGCACTTTTGAAAACGACAGTATTGGCACTTATTACGATTTTTTTTCTGAATTTTGCAGTTGCGATCACATTTATCATAGATGAGTTTTAAACGAATTGTTCTTCTAAAAAAGCCCTACAAAAATTTGAAAAAAACAATATGTAATGTTAATGAATGTTGACTACTAAGTTTCAACTATACAGGTAATTTTTTTTTTCTTTTATCATTTACTGTAGAACAGCCTTCACCTCAACTGCTCTTTCCAGAATGTCTTCAGTATCTGCAATGCAAGGTTGGTCACACACTGCCCAACCACAAGGACAGCAAGCTCAGAGACATCACAACATTTTCTGTCATATCACAGAGCAACATGTCATTTAGGCTGTGGGACACACCTGGCTACGAACAGGATCCTCATCTCAAATAGATATTCTGCATTATTCCATAAGATTTACATTCAAATAAATGATTATGCTAACATGATGCATGAAAGAATGCTGTACACAAAGACTGTTACTTCTCTCCTGTTACCTTCTAAAGTAGAAAAAAAGATGGAAATCTAAAACAGTAGAAGAAAAAGAAAGGAATCATGGGTCATATCACCCCAAGACTAATTTGAAGAGTAATTTGATAGGAGTAATTTGTTACAGAGACACGCCCTGGCCCCAAAACTACAGAATACAATACTAAGGGATTCAGGCAGAATGTGATAGAGGTGAGAAATTTGGGATTTGTTGCTCTTATAACAGTAATGTGGCATACTCCTCCCAGCCATACTCCCAACACAAATAAAACACTAGTGGAGCAAGAAGGCTTCAATTTTTTTTTTTTTTTTACACAGTCCAGTGTTTTCTTTTAGTATTTCACTAACTACATGCAGAAAAGCAGCATTAAAATTATCATTGTGAATTGCTCCTGCTTAATGAAGGTTTGGTATTGAGTTATGGTATCAGGATGACTTACTTCAGAAAAAAAGACCACAGATAGGTTTATTATCTAAATAATTGTAATGGCTAGAGCTATAGTAATTAAACATTTATGTACCAAATGTCAGTCTTCATATTACCCCATAAATGAAGCAAAATGATTTAGCTCTTAAGAAGAAAATTATGACTGTACCTTACAACCTTCACAAGCATGTACTCCGTAATGGTAGCCTGAGGCTTTATCCCCACAAATTCTACATTCAATGTTTAATGCTCCACTGGGTGATTCATCTATGCTACCTGGAGTTGTGGTAAAATTAATGGATGAAGGACTGGATGCTGGTGAAAGGGTGTCTAAAAAAAAAGGAACACTTCATGAATACTATACTATCAAGATTGATACAATTTCTATACTAAAAACAACACAAAAAAAGAATCTTGTGTTAATAGTCATTAAGTGAACTAACAATTCGACCAGAAGTCTTCAAAGAATAATTCATATTCCCAGTGCAAACACACACAAAATACAGGGTGTACCTTGCTAATTTTGATGCAATATAGGATGTTAAGAAGGAAAAGGTCTTACTGAAGTGACTCTGGCAACAAGAACTAGATGAGTGATAATGGACCCAGTAAGTACACACTACACCAATGCTCTTTGCAGAAAGGTTGTGAGCAGCTCATCTTGGCTTTACATCCTCCATCTCTTGTGCTGCAGAGATGAGCAGGGCATCTCTTGTTGCAGTACCACAAGAGACACATATTTACCTCACACTTCAGATACACATAAGGACCCTTGACCTTTGAAAAGAAATTCATAATTTTAAATTACAATCTAAACTGAGGCCTGAAAAGCAGATGGATGAGTCCTGCACATCAGTAGAAAGGCTGAACAGATGTTAAAAGGAAAGTAACACAAATGCCTGCTTCTAAAATAGCCTAGCTCAGATATTTTGTGTTTTTCTTATAATGGGCAAAGCATTTCTGAATTGAACAATGAAATAAACTCGCCAGATGTGCCACCAGTAGATGAACACATTACAAAACCAACATGTTCCAACCTTAATGATTTCAATTAATATTTCCACCTTGTTTGAGGAAAATATTTTCTGAGGCCAGAAAATACTTCTTTTATCTTCCATCTTGCAACTTGCACCACAAGACTTCAGCAAATTAATGGGTGTGTTATTTTAACAGACAGATTAAGAAACACTCATGAATGTAGGTCAGCAAGTATTATGTTGTAAAAAACCTTGGCACAAAACTCAGAGTCTGCATTGCCAGTGCTGCCAAGCCCACAGGCATCAGAGCCATCAAGAACAGCCTAAACCCCAGGATTTTTTTAAAGTGTGATTTCATTTTACTTGCCTTATGGAATTTGAGCCTTGGAAGTTTACATTTTTCATGTTCTCTACCCACAAAACCAGTACACCTTGTACACACCTACACTCAAATGGTAAAGGCTCCTGCCTCTGAGGGACGACATTATATACAAATACACACACACATAAAACACATCCTAACTTTTCCTGTACAAGGCATCTCTCTGATGGGAAGGTCTGCAACCAGAAGGGAACAAAGTCATAGTTCTAGAAACACTCCTTCGGTTGATAGCACCAGGAGACAGCTCCCCTCATTCCCTTCAAACCCACACTGTTCATTTCAGCTGCCTCAGTTCTATTATTCCAAGGTGAAACAGGGATCACAGGCTGGGAATTGATATAAAGTAAGAACCCCCCAAAACAAAGCATAATGAAAACCAACCAAAAGGCTAATAGTAAACTACTTCAAATGGCTCTCCTGCTAAAAGACTTGCAAACACCCAGATTCAGCAGGAAAACCTTACTGAGATCACCACAGTGTCCCACACCACTGCAGTGATTCCTATTCTGATCTCCCAAACAAAGCCTCTGACCAAAGACTTTGTTACAGCCATTCTTCAGTGACATTTGTCTAAATATTAACTTTAAATATTTTAAGACCATGCCATAATTAGCTTATATATTTCTAGCATCACTTCATCATAAATAATAATTATTGCATTAAAGTAGTTATTAATTTCTACCATTCTATTTATAAAAGAAAGCCTTATGTTAAACCAAACTCTCTTACCTGTTATAACCGATCCATCAGATCCTGGACCATTTCCCAGTGATTGGAATTCTGTTAAACTTAAAGCTCCAGAACTATCATCACCTAGAGACTGGGACAGGTCTTGAATGTTCTCCATATCTTGTAGGAACTCTCCAGATAAAGGGCTGTCTATATCCTCCTCCTCCAAGGGAGTAAGGGGATAGAGCTGGTTTTCAGTGTCCACCATTTTGATCAAGTAGAGCAGTCACTTAAACTTCTTTTTTTCTGGTGAAAGAATAATTTTTTTAAAAAATCAGATATCTTAAAAAAATACTTGAACCAGTTGCAGCACACTGAATACAGGATTTCTAATCCAAAGGTGAAATATTATACAATATTCTATTGCACTGAAAGTTTTATGCAACATGAATCATCAAGAGCACAGGGTGGGGAAAATGCCCCAAAAGACTCCAAGATGAATGAGAGTTATGACAAGATCAATCTGTAGATTGTTGTTTTATCTCCATTGCTGAGACAAGTGTTTCTACAGAAGGCATTATGCACTTCCCACCAAAACTTATAATAAACATCAATATTCTACTCACTCTTCTTGAGCAGGAAAAACAAAGGAGATGCTGTCACTAACTTGCCATCTCATTCTACAAAGACCATTAGTACAGATCTATTTGCCCAATTTCTTTTAAACAGGATAGCTTAACAAAAAAAAAAAAAAAAAAATCTATGTCACATAGTGCAGCAAGCAGGAATATGTAGGAGACTAAGTGTGGGAATTTATCCATGATTTCCAACACCAGTTACCGACAACAGGGATGTTACTGCACCAACTGTGCTGGTGGATGAGAGCTGGACACACATCATGGATAAGTCCAGTAACACCTGGAACTCACGGTACTGTTTGCTCTTAGTTATCTACCCACATCCCTGACATAACTAAAACATAATCAGACATGAGAAACCTCTTGTATGTCATTTGTGAAAATAAAGTTAAAGCCTGTTTGTGTGATGCATGTATTTTGCAATGGGGGAAAAGTATAGAGAAACCTCCAGCAACCCAAAGGAGACTACCAAATTTGTCTCCCTAAAGAGCCATCAGCAAAAAGAAGAGAGGGATGCCAGAGCATATGATTGGCACTGTTCCTTCAGAGTGCTCTCCATGAAGTTCTCCTGGGCTAAGCCAGTTGTTCACAGCACAGAAACATTACTTTCCTCTACAGGCACTCAGCCCCAGGAATGCTGAGGAGGTTCCAGTAGGCACTGGGCTTCTTGTACCCAGTGTTCACTGCTGAATCCCATACATCTCTCCAAGTATCACTTCCTCATCCAGCACACACGTTTTTAAAAGTTAAGTGAACACTGAAGTCTACCTTCAACCAAAATAGGCATTGTCTGTCAGGAGAGCAAAGGAAAGGCTTGAGAGCCAACCTCTGAACATGGCAGCAGCTGCCTGGTATTGCCCAAACCACACCATACTTTTCCACTTTTACAATCAATCTGTAAAATTCAGCAGCTTTTAAACTAAATTTCTGTAAAACAACCAAGTAGCTAGTGAAACATAAATGGAGTGCTTCTTGTTTAAACGATTAAATTACATACCCTTTTGTACTTTCAAACACTACAAGTAAATTACAGCTGCTTAATCATTAGAGCTCTTGTCAATGATTAACTGGTACTTAAGCAAGCATGGCAACAACATAACAATTTCTGAAGACTGTCAAAATATACTAATATTCACAACACTGCCAAATAATTTTTTTACTAAGCACAGAAAGTCTTTAAGTAGTATTTCTAGTATTTATGCAGCAAACTGCCTTCTGGCTTTTCTGTGTTCTGTGCATGTGTACACATGCATATGCTTTCATTGGCAGGTTTCACATAATATGCATTGATCCTTGCTTGAATGAAAAATAACTCCTAAAATAAAAAGGGTAATGAGTATGAAGTTCATTTAATATTCACAGAGAGAATTTTGCTTTACAAAAAGCCCTGTACATGTTACAACAGTAGATGTAGTAGATGCAGCATGATGATTCCACTCAAAGATCTGTCTTCTAAGTATTTACAGAAATTCTGTGCCACAAAGACATCTGCAGAGGATTTTCTCAGTTTCCCATACAATACTTGAGTCTCCATAACCCCTTTCCTACCCCAAGCAACAACACACACAAACTGAAAACAAGAGAATAGAACATAGAAAAATAAGGAAACCATTTTATATAATTATGGTTTTAAGGTTAAACATGTTTTACCCTCTCCCATCCTGTTATCTCTGAAATGTCTATTTTCACAAGAAGTCCTTTCCCACCACTTCACTGTGAATACTCATTGAGTAACTTACCTATAAACTTTGAATTGTTCCCAAAGAAATCTGTCAGATTATCAAAGAAAAATACCTCAACATGCAGCTACTAGTTACTTGCTTCATTTTCAGAAAGGGATGGAGGGATACTAAACCTCTAGCCCTTCCACATTTAATACTTGCCACACGAGGGATAATCCCTGCAAGAAACCAGGTCTCTGAGATGCAAAGGTCTCTGGGAAGCAGTAACAAAGTCTGATCTTACTGCATAAACAAATTGATCGTGTAAAGGGCTTGCTTGCAAATACCAGGGTTAAAGTTGAAACAATCATTACCTCTAGGTCATTTTGAGAATGCTGAGGCTGAAAACAGCACATGTAAAACTCGTGATCGCAATAGATATTTTTAGAAAACTTCACTGGATAGGTAGAGCCCTGAATATGTAAACTGCAGAGTATTTCCAATATCCCAATTCAACACAAAAAAGAACAGAAAGTAAGATTTGGTACCAACAGTGCGACACCCAGACTCCCACCTGGGAAAGGATGCATATTTTCTCCTCTATCACGTGACAATTGATTCAGTTTTCATAGTTTGTAACCTTGCATACCCATACTATTTTTTACTTTAAAAAGGATTAATAACATAAGACAGAGAACATCTATGCAACATGATGAAAAATTTTGATAAGCCACCTCATCATCAAGACTGCCAGTTGCACAGCCCCTCTCTAAAACCATTCCCCCAAAAAAACTTCATCTTTCTTCCCTTTACTCAGCTGTACTCCAAGACACCATATGCAACTTATAGGTATCCTTTAAAATGAATCAAAATTCACATACCCTAAAATTTTGAAAACTGACAGCAAAGCTGTAAAGTTAGGATCTTAGAAATCATGTAAGGAAAAACTCTATGCAACCTTGATTTGAATTCTCTCCCCAGCCCCATGGCAGGGGAGTGAGCAATGGGGTGTGGTTACTTCCTGGGGTTAAGCCCAGACAAAATGATGACAACAATGTAGGAATGGTTTGTTTGTTTGTTTGTTTGTTTTTAATATTACTCAGCCAAATTCAAGGAGAACTTACTGAGCTAAGAAGCTGTATTTCTTTGGACCCAGAATTTTCTGTCCCACTGGATTTTAAATGACATTGGCTAGTGCATTGCAGATCAGTGTCTCTGAACAGGACCACTCAACCCTCCTTTTAAATGTGACTCCTGCTTTAAACTATTCAGCTGCTTTCTAGACCTTCCAGACTATATGTCCACACTTTCCTCCAATGCTTTCTTTAACTTATGAAACACATTCTTATACATTAAATAGTTTTAAAAATTGTTTGTTGTGCCAAGATTACTGTTTTAGAAGTATCTAATAATAGAGCAGCAACAAAACTATTCAGGAGATAATGAAACTATTTTTGTCAAATATCATACACTCTCACACAACAGATGCAGTTACTAATGGAGAAAATACTACAAAGAGGAAATTAACTTTCAGCAAACAGAAATAAGAGAGGTAATTAATCTCACCTAATGTCAAACAGCTCACTTAACATGTTTGGGTTGAGTGGAGCTCAGTGGAATTTCCAGAGCCATGACTGATCTTCAAGGCCATGATTACACACTAAAAACATGGTACTTTTCAATCCAACCACTTACCTGATCCAGTTCACTGCAAAGCCTTACAAATATTAGTGCTGGCTCAATGGAGAGAGCAGAAATAAGCAGCTGGGAAGAGTGATACACGTGCTGCATGGCCAAAATGTAACTGTATGTGCAGTGTGAATCTCCTCTGCAGAATGCAGTGACTGGGGCTGCAAACCAGACACTTCACTGCCTGAAGTGAAGAAGCCAATGCCTCTTTGGTCTCCTGTGAGAGGTGAAAACTGCTTTACAGATCAGAGAGCACCTCTATTAGATTAAGGGGTATTATCATCTTTTGGCAGGGGCATGGAACTGTCATGCAAGTTGTTATGTGCACAACCCATTGATACCCTCCAGCAGTTAAAACTGCCACTGAAAAACACTAAATGGAAGATACAGGCATTTGCTCTGAGTTGACACAACATGCTTCAATAATTAAATAAATTTTAAAAATGAAATTAAAGTTCCATTGCTGGAAACTCAAGCTGAGAGTAGAATACAGCTAAAAGAACAACATCAAGTGGCTTTCTAATGGAGAATTTAAAATTAAGCGCCTCAAGATCCTGGTAACTAGGAACTCTGTTCAGAACACTTTATATTTACACTGACTTCATATTACACCTGAAAATAGATTTCACCATATTTCACCTACACCATTAGGCCAGTCAGCCTGTATCAGACAACTCAGCTGCAGACGTAACAAAAGACCACAGCTCTGGGGAATCAGTGCAGTAAGATCTGAAGCCTGTGTTTAAAGGAGCTCCTGCAATCCCTTTGACAACAGGAGACAGATTTGGTTTCATCAGCAATGGGACAGGAAGGTTTTGCAACCTTTGCCTCCAGGCTCCAAAGACAAGACTTACAGGTCTATCACCTCAAGTTTACACCTATCTGCAATCATGTTTGCTTTCTTCCACGTAAATGGATGTATCAAACATGGCATTATTTAAATTTGCATCAAGGCCCTTCTGATAAAAGGAAAATCCCATATTGTAAAGAGTGGAGATTGAGGTGTTGTTTGAACTGCCTTCAAGCTCAAATAGGTTTAAGCATGCGTAAAATGCCAACATGACTGAGATTTAGTTGTTGGGTTTTTTTTCTCCTCTAAACATGAGTTTTCATAACCAAAAAGTAAATGCTTTGGACGTTTCTGTAATTGGGAATAGGAAGACTTGACTTTTCTGTCTAGTGAATCTCAAACTGAAACTGAAGTCAGAAAAAGCTGTATGTCAAAGTAAAGCTTTCAAATCTCTTCTAAATCTTTGTCTGCTGAATCTTTTAGAGAGCTGTCTACTCAAGATTTCAGTATAAGTCAAGATCAATATAAATTAACAGACAGTATAATACTATACTTAGGGTTATTGAAAAGCCTATAATATTTTCCTTCAATTGATTATTTTCTTCAAGAAGTTTTGGAGTCTTTGGGGTCTTTGCTTGTTAGGGTTTTTTGCTTTTCTGGGGGGCTTTGGGGATTTTTTTGTTCACTGCTTTGTGTATTTTGAGTTCCTAGGTTTTTGTATTTTTTTAACTACATTATAATCCAGTCTGAAATTTAAAGGGTACCAAACCCAAGCAAGCACTGCCAGAGACTCAAGTGAAAAACTTTGTTTTAAAAAAGCCTTTTGTCTTGCTTCAACTTTTATACTCCAGATAGAAGGCTTAAAAACCTCTTAGTTTGTAATGGTGTCTATTTCCATTTTCCAATCAAACTGACTACCAGCCTAATCTATAGAATCAAGATACTACTGTTGACATGGCTTTTAAAAAACTCAACCTGTAAAGCAGTATGAGAGAAGATTATTCCATTAATTACATTAGTTTTTAATGCACTTAAAACAAATATTCATATTGGAGTTCATAATATCCAATATTTTGGAGGCATGACCACTGAAGAGAGTATATTTTATTAACAAGGGTTTCAAAAGGCCAGTAAAAGTTTCTTTTCTGCAAGAAACTCAGCCATGGCAACATCTTAGCAACCACTATGTTATAAATTAGTCTCTGTTCTCTGCCATGTGCTGCCCTTCAGGTTCACTACAGTTCCACCAACACTGCTCACAGCTCACCAGAGCTTCTAATGAAAACCCCACACCACTGTAACATTTACAGCTTTGCACTTGCAACACACCCCCCCTTTTTCCTTTCCTCTCCCAAATCAAGCCCCAGGTTTTGCTCTTCATCCAATCCATTTAAACGTCAGTATCTCTTCAAGTAACTGCTATATTCCAGTCAAATTACTCCATACTTGAGGAGGATTCAAAAGATTACATGTGTTAATCACAACAGTTTGTGCTTCAAAGTTCTACAGATTCTAAAGCCTCTGTGATAACACCTGGCAGGCAATGAAGCTGACAGAACGTCCTGACACACATGCTGGGTGTGTGTGCTGAACACTGACATGTGGAGACCACAACTGCTGAGAAATGGAGATCTGGTGCATCATTTAAGAGGTTGCTCCCTCTGCATGTACATCAAAAGCTGGGGTTTGATTTATGATTGATATTTGAACCAAGGAGAGGTCACATTCAGACAAACACGACATACATGTATCTGCTATTTGATCCAAGAACCAAGGTCACGTTCACACAAATGTGTCACTTGAATATTTGCTTTATTTTTATGACCCCGTTGATGAACTTAAAATTATTTTACTTGCCTCACAAGTCCCAAAAACTTCTTACCCATTTATTTGGTGTGCCCCAAAAACTCCTTGCCTATTTACTTGGAAGTTGCCAGGTTTTGTCTAAGTTTTGCAATACTGTACCAATGTCTGATGAGCTAATTATACAAGCCAAGATTTTGAATTGATTAACAGTTAGGGACACCTTAATTTCAGAGATCGAAGCTCAGATTGAGGCTAAATTTGGTTGCATGATATGGCCAGGTTTAAGAGAATTAAGAAAAAGGAACAAACCAAAAAAACCCAGAAAAACTGCATCTTATGAACTGCAGGCATAGATTAGATGTCCTAAGCCACTATAAAATGTTTTTTTTTTTTTCTAAAATTAACACATGGAAGTAAGTTTGAGTGGTGAAGTCAAAGTTGATTACAACATGTACAGCATTTACAAACAGCCCACGCATTTGCCCCAACATGCTGCTCATTGGGAACCAGATCCTTAAGACTAAATTGGAATGCTGCAATTGTTTCCTTATACATGTGATTACTGCAACACAGATTATGAAAGGCACCTGCTCGGCAATTTTCCAACTATACCCTGATATTCTACAGAGACTGCATTTGAAGGATACAAGTATCTAAGGGTAACAGGCAAACAGAAATTGCATTTTAAGAATGGTGACTAAATCATTATCTCCAATATAATCAATTCCTGAAGTAAATAAAATGTAACCCCCTTGCTATGTCTCCTGCAGAGTACATTTTCACTACATATGGTAAAAATAAACTTCATAAGGTAATAAATTAAAGACATCTGTGCAACTGCAATTGTCAATTAAAATTATAATCTAATACACACAGATGCAGTGCAAGGCAAAATTTTCTGCATATTGATGGTGCTGCTACATAAACCTCTCACTCAGAAGATTTACTTGCTCACATGCTTGATAAAAAGAATCAAAATCAAATAATCCCACAAAAGCATAACACACATGACTGTTTTGTCAAGGAAAACATCATAACTTTTACAATCATAAGGATCTAGTAACCCTTACAAATGTGAAAATTCAGACATACTATATTCATGAAAAGAAAAAGCCAATTGCCACTAACTTAAAGTCAAAAAAACAATTGGATGCACTTTCTGAAACTGAAGGTATTTCAACTATCTTCAGGGTTCATGTGTAAGTAGGGATAACTTAAAATGTATTCTTCAAAACAGGATATAGGCATCCCTTTTGTTTTTTATCTGCAGACTTTTATGTGTGATAACAAGTGGTATACATTATTGATAATGACATATTCTTTAGTATGTTATCATAATATATATTATATATATTATAACAACATATAGCAGCAATATACTCTAACTCAACTCATTGCTGTGTTATAAATAAAAATACTTGTCTTTATCTGAAATTTGTCATTAAAAAAAGATAATAAATAATTATCAAATCTTTTGTTTTCTGAGCATATTTAACCTTCCTGTATTATTTCAACCTTGCTTACTCTTCAAGAGAAGAGGAAAGGATAGTTCCTATGACAAACACTTCAATTGAATACAACCTTATTCAAAGCCACGTATTATATTTGACAGATGCCAATTAATTTCAAGTTTATTGACAGGCAATGAAATTTTAGCAGGTGTATGTGATTTTGTGACTTTAAATAGCATGATAAAAGCTTGGGAGAGCTGAGGCAGTACCCAGAGTTGACAAGTACCATTCACACAGATGTTTACTACTGCCCCCTGCCCACGTTGCACCCCAAAGCACCACAAACACACTGTAGCTACTTCAGCCTGAGCTCACTTGATCTCCTGTGCTGGCTGGAAACTGACAGGCCAAACAGAACAGACAATTGCTGAATTCATACTGCATCATTTCCTAAGCAGAGTCAATAATGTGTTTTCCTTTCTTCTTCCCAGTCACCAACTTCTATGAAAATGCCAGAATTTTTATGCCTTTGCAGCCATTACTGCTCTCTCTATTTGGAGCAGATTTGCAAGTTCTGAATTATTGGGCTGGGGGCAGAGGACAGCAGATCATACTGCATATAACTGACAGGTAACTAGACCAAAAAGAGGTGAGAAAACAATTCTGAAAATTGCTCTCAGTTTTGGGGCAAAACCCGCTTCCAAGACTGATCTGGACATTTGCCTGCACTATCCCCTAATTCTTGCAGACTTCTTAATGGCAACATTCTTCCTGCATAAAGAGCTACTGTTTTGGAACAAAACTTTCAACCTAAAAGGAGAGGGAAAAATGAAAAAGATAAATTTAAATTAATGCAAAAATTGAAAGGTGTGTTTAGTGTATTAAGATTGTGCAAAGTTACTTTTGAGTCTTACCTGCCATTTAATGATTAGGCCTTGCAATCCCCCATTTTTAGTCATCTTAGACAGATACAACTACTCCATCTGACAAGCTCCCAAATTTTGCCACCCTGATCTCATCACACGTCCTGCTCAGAAAAATAGAAACAAAAAAGCCCACAGTTTGCATCTGTACCTTTTCCTACAAAACCTCTTCTACTTAAGACTACTATTCCTTTAAAAGAGACATGAAGTCTCTTAGTTTTCTCTTTTCATTTACAGCTTAAACTTCTAGCTAGGGCTCCTTATTGTTTTGGCTCAGGACAAAAGTCCAGTTGCTTTGGTATTTGATACTGCAATTTTTGTTTCCAAGATCAATGACAACAAAAAATATGTTTCTTCCTCAAGAATACCTCCTTTCAGTCACCAGCTCACTCCTTATCCCCAATCACAGGTTACAGTGCTTTTCAATATTCTTATAGCTGTCTAATCCCTCTCCTCTACCAGCCATACCAACCAATCCCCAAATCATCTCCTTCACCCCCTCGGTCTTCCAGTCTATCTCAGCTCCTCCAGCATCTGCACAGCTGCACCCGCCTCACCATCTGCAACTCCTCACATGATTCATCACCAAACATAACAGACCATGATTATTCACTGTTTGAAAAGCTACAGTGGAATTTACATCTGTTTCTGGAAGAGATTCAAGAAGCCTGAATTCGCCTTCATAGCAGAGAACACCACCACTGTGTATTTTCAGTGGTTTTATTTCAGTGATAAACTTTATTCCCTTGTCTAGACATTATAACATGACTTACTTGATAAAATAAATTCAGTTTAACAGAGGGATTTATATCCTTTAAAAAATAATGACCCTCAGATAAAATATTACAGATTTAGACCCTTTCTGCTTGCACGTGTTTTTTTGAAAATTGAGTAATTCCAATGGATCAGCTTTTATACTCTTCTACCAGCACAAAAAAATCCAGTGTCTTCTGTAACTAGCACCTGAAGTTGTATAGTTTACTTATTCTTTATTGTGCTATAATTTTACCCATATGTTAGAAATATTTTTACAGGCTCTTGTTGCTCAGCTATTACGTTTAAGTAAATAAACAAATGAAACCTGCTAAAAATAAACTAACTTCAATTTAATGTCATGCCACAACTCAGAGTGGAATGTGAAACAAAATTCTTTCACTTTATGTTGCTGGGGTTTTTTTTTGTTTGTTTTGGTTTGGGTTTTTATTGTTAAGAAAAAAGCCTTCAGTTTTATTCTGACAATTCAGACATCCCTACCTTTACAAGTTTTTCTTTGTGATAAATGTATCACACAAAAACAAAGTTGACGCTGAACTAGCGTTACTGACAGGAGCCTTGGCAACAGGCATGAATGCAATTAATCTACATTTTTTGGCAAATGGACATCAAGTACTTGTACTTGCAAGCTCCTGACGTGTCAGATAGAGGATATACTTGGGACACATGACTTCACACCTCTAAATCAGGTCAGTCACTACAGAATAGCGATCACAAGCCTCACAGTCCTGCGTGATCAAAAAGTGGCAAACTATAACCTATTATTTTCCTGCCATGTTTTCCCTGCTCATCCTCTATGACATGAAGGGTATCTGGTACACTGTTAAAAAAAGCAATATCAGCACTGCTGTACATCAGCCACCTTTCTTTTAACCAAGGAAGCATCTGAACTGCAGAAAGGTGGCAGAAGAATATGAGTCCTTTGAAACAGCCAGGAAGAGGAAATTTCTTCTAAAACCCATGTGTGTACTTTCATATTCCAGTTTTACTTCACTATGTAAGGCATTTCAGCTGGCTTTAACCAGACTTTGAAGGAGCAGTTATGGGGACAGAGCACACAGTCCCTCTCCGGAGCACAGCTGAGTTACTGGTTGCAAAATAGTTACCTTAAGGGTACCTAGACAAGTCAGCTTAAGTAATGTAATAGCTCCCTCGCATCAAAAGGATATATCCCTTCGGCAGCTGCCTGGCACTGCCGGCCCCGCACCTTCCCTCTCCCTCTGCCCTTCCAGCCACGCTGCTCCCCGGTGCCTGCGCTGGCTCTGGCGCTGCCGGATCCTGCTGGCCACTTCTGCCACCGTGAATGACCCGGCGCCAGAGCTGCTCCGGACCTCCCCGACCCCGCTCTGGCCCGCAGCAGCCTGGCAGGCGCCCAGGAGAGCGCCCAGCCCAGGGCACTGCGCGCTGCTCCGTGCCCCTGCAGTCCCGACACTCCGAGCCAGCTCCCGGAACAGGCCCTGGCCAGCTTTATTCCCCAGTGGAGACACAGCCTCGGTGAAACAATTCCGTTCACTATATCGGCAGAAGCGTAACACAGGAAAATCACAGACAGCCATAGACAGCTGAACAGACCCAAGTGTTTGGATGGGAGAAGGAAATATAGAGAAGGAAAGAAGGAGCCTAGATCAGGTCCAGCCATGCTGTGTAGCCGTGCTCCTTGCTGTAGCCCGAATTTGCAGGGCTGTCAGGAACCACTGACAGGACATACCATTATTTTTTTTGCATTTATGTGTTCATTCACACACACACACACACACACACAGCCTTGCCATATAAGAGAAATGAAATGAATGATCAAACAGAACAATTCTATGTTCTCAGAGGATAATCACTATTACATTATGACATTATTACAGAATTTATAACCTTGAGAAAGTACAACTCTGTGTAAATTTAGTTAGAATGACAGCAGCTCAGTATGCTGAAAATGAGGTGTTCAGAACATACATTTAGCTTGAAAATCTGACAGCTGTTTGAATATATTGGCCTGTTTATGGACAGTTACATCTGTACATCCCCAGCACAGAATGCCAGGTACAGCTGCTGCTTTGTTCAGAGGCAGTAACCCTGTGCTGCTTGTCCCTTTTTTATCTAGGATCTAAAGCTTGTCTCTTACTTACCTAGGTGCTAAAGCTGCTACCTGATTTGATCACACTGGCCTGATTAACTGCACACAGCATGTCCTTTATCCTGAGGTGGGCAAGAATATATAGACTTCACTTGTTTTATATACTGAAAACTGTTAACAAGCCAACAATACTAATGACCTGTGGGCTGCAATTAATTGTATTTTAACATCAGAGTGTATGAATTAACTGACAGCTGTAGTGGAAGATTCCTCTGCCCTGATGGACAGAATGCCATCAGGCACAATAAACAAGAGTCTCCAAAGCAGTCTCCTGACACAACACCCACCTTCTCCCTCCTTCTCCTCCTCCCCTGATGATCCAATCAGTTCCACAGTATACTCTTCAGTCTTACTACTCCAGGGAAAGCTTTCCACATGTATTGAATAAAGATGAAAGAGAGTTTTGTTTGGTTTGGTTTGGTTTGGTTTGGTTTGGTTTGGTTTGGTTTGGTTTGGTTTTGTTTAATAGAAGCCTGCCCTATGACTCCAGTGTCAGGTACTTAGTACCATTCTTCCTGAAGCAGTAACACTAACAGCAGGTTAGCAAACATCATCAGTAATTCAAGTCCACATTTTCAAATGAGGTTTTGCAAATAAGACATGAGTTGTTCTTACCTTCTGAACAGTCATGCTCAGTGGTTTGTTCTGTGATTTGCTACATTAATCATTTCACGTAAATAATTTTAAAAACTAAACAGGCATGTAACACTTATTTGTGCAACAAAACAAAAAAAAGATTGGCAATGCAAGCCCATATTCAGGTGATAGAATTTACTCAGTGCAACAGTGCTGGATGCATGAATATACATGACAAAACATTAAGACCTGCCTCCAGATCTTAATCACAAGCTGTAGAATAGAATTTCAAATGATCCTCTTTTATGATTTTGTTTTTGTTGTTAAATGTAAATAATATTAAATCATTGGAGTATTATTTTTCCATTTAAAATGCAGCAAACTCTAAACTTTTCATAACAGTAAGTCCTCTCAGCTCCAGGATGTTATGCACTCACAAATGATTAAGAATTTGTTCAACCAGCACACCAAACAGCAGCTCTGGTTTCCTTCTACGTACTTCTCAACAAAATGGAAACAAACTAATGGGATACAAAAAAATGAAATATGAAAATATTGGACTAGCTCGCTTTCACATGTATTTCATCTGCCTGGAAAGAGATGCCAAAGAGCTGTACAACCTCAGTACAACTTCAGCTCATTGCTCTGAGTTCCTCAAGGCAGACACATTCTGGAACAAGTTTCTTTTACTGTTTGGAAAGATTTAGTGAATAATTTCTCAGTTTATACATCTTTTAAAAACCATGATAGTGTATTAGCATTTTTAGAAAAGGATTGGTAATTTGCCAAATGCTTGCCAATCTCTCCTACTTTTAGTGTTTCCACAGGCATGAGACAACTTGAAATTAAAACAATAAATTTAGATGAATACAGCACCACAGAACAAACTATGCCTCTGTGGTAGTTCGCATTTTTCCAAAGTATAAAAAATTTTAACACCATACACATTTTAAGACTTAGCAAAGACCCACCCAAACCAGTTATGTAACAACTCAAGCCTCAGTTAGGATTAGAGTGCCAATGAGTTGTGGTTTATAATTTATATTAATCATGAGTGCACGAGAAGTCCTTCACTGGACACAGAAATTACACTTCTTAGATATTTAAAGACACATGCAATGCACTTATAAATAAATATTGTTTAATAAGCAGAAACTATGAGAAGTGGTATGAGGAAGTAGAGTCAAATTTGGCAACATATCAATGCCACATGCAATCAGGTCACACAACAGCCTCCTCATATCACTTGAGTATCTTTAAAACGTCAAATACGACACTCTTTGAGAGATTCTAGTTTTCTTTTGAGGATAGTGATGATTTAAGAGTCTAACCTTATCAGACTTTTTACTTCAATGAAAAATTCAGCCTTCTACTTCATAAAAAGCCATTCAATATTTACTTTAACAGACCTGGTCCTCTACTTCTAAAATACTAAAAAATCAGAATTCTACTGACTAGCACCTCAGACAGCAGTAGATATCAGAACATAAGGAAGTTTTAGTTTGTTCTCCTAACTGTGCTACTATTTTCTGTTTATCAATTATTTATTGGCACTACATGTTCAGATTTGTTTCCTTGTCATTTGACTATACATTAATCACTCTTTATAGAGATTTATGCCCAGTCCATGTATGTACTCACCCCTTCATGCAGCATCTTGCAATGCTGAAACAGTAGTTGTTTTCCAGAAACTCTTCCCATTCCATTTCATGTGCAGATTGGTGACAAGCAGTTCTTCATCAATAAAAAGCTGACATTCTAAAAAAAATAAAAATAAAGAATCAGCAAAATTTCCCAGGACTTATGATATGGTTTTGTACAGCTACAGTGTAATATAACTTAAGAAAAAGATTTCTTTATGCTTCAAAAAAAAAAAAAAAAAAAAAAAAGAAGAAAAAGAAAAATGCTTTCATTTCACTTGGGTTGAAAATTATTTTTTAAATGACTGAGTTTTTTAATATGTCCCTGGATTTACAGCAGGACCACACTGACATCTAGCTAACTAGAGAATATCACTAATATATCCCAATATAATTCTGATATTTTTTCCTTTATGCTAAAATAATTCAAACCACTCAACTGAGAACACTGTAGTGATAGCCCTGTGCTATTTTAATTATCTGTTATAGAGTAAAATACTTTTATTTCTAAAGAGCCTTCTCACAGATGTCCAAGTCTTTCTGTGAACACATTTAGAGTAGTTATGGTTTCCAAGGTGCAAACACTGCTCCATGAGATGTCTTTGCAATTGACCTTTATTTTGAGGATTTACATCCCAAAGGTATTTTGTTTTTATTTTCTTTATAAGAGCTTTATACAAAAAGGCATACATGGATGAAAAATACCAAACAAATTAAAGATTCAGAGAGATTTTGAAAAAGTGGATTTTAAAAACAGTTTAAATTCAAAAAATATGTAAGAAAATATGTGTGCACATTTAATAAAGATGAATTCAACTTCATTTATCTTTCAAGATAAGTATGATGTTCTCTTCTTTTCCCCCTTGCAAAAATATGACATGTACAATAGAAGCAGAATTCTGAACTCAAATCTCATCAGGAAAGCTATAGAAAGGTACAGACAAGAATCTAGCTGTTAGCAATTTTGAAATACAAGTGGCTTCTGAAAAAATAATAAGAAAAGTTATGTTTCCTTGCCCACTTTGGGACAACAGTGACCATTATAATCCATTTTTAGAACAAGATTAGTATCTTAGGGCATATATCCTACTATCTTGTAGGACATTATTGTCCCTTATATTTTTATAACACTCTACACATGAAATATTCAAAGCATAACAACACAAAATCACAACTGAAGTGCAACCCTCTCTCCATAGTTTAAAATTCATTATACCCTTTTTGAAGACTACAGTATTAACAGAAAATGAGAGCACTAAAGAACTACTGAACAGCAAGTGACAAACTCACAAGGTGTTTCCAATAGGTAGCCAAAACTCCCTATGCACCTGACTGCAGAGGATGACAGTCAATATAAGGCACCAACAGCTTGATAAGAATGTTTCTCTGGACCATGCTAAGAGTTCCTTCCAAACATGGGAAAGGACAGCGAGCATGCTGTCTGTGGAGTTCCACAAACCTCTGAAAAGGTCTGCACACTCTCATCCTGCCAACACACTACATTTATTACTTGAAATTCCCAAAGTTGCCACTGAAAGTCACTACCAGCGGGTAGCTCATGCCAGTCAACAAAGGTTATGATACTGGTTCAGGTTTAGCAGACGTGTGACCACATCACATGAACCACAACTGCCTCAGTTCCAGCACAAGACCAGGTAGCAGCCTCAATGCCAAGTCAATGATTCAGGATTTACAAAGGAAACACTTTTTACAGTTGATCCGTTTCGCTGCCTGCAAAGCAAATTTTAAAAGGTGAGCAGCGCCAGACGCCAATGAAAAAGTCTGTGCGTGTTCTGTAACACAAGGAGTTTGACCACGATTTTCCTTCACAACAGAACTTACACAACACCTTTATTAGTGCAGTTCTACTAAAACACTCAATGCCAAAAGTGCCAAACATTATTATTCCAGATAATCCTGTGTGATGAATCCGGTGCTCATAGTACTTCCATCACAGAGCTTATGAAGTTCCCCGTGTCATTGAGTGAGACTGGGCCATTCTTAATATGGATACAAGGCAACACCTTTTAGAACTCCTTTCCATTGTTACTTCTGGAATGCTTTTTGAAAAGCAAGTATCCAGCCCCACAGGGACAAGAACTCGGCAAACCACAAAAGCAAGCCCCGGAGGCGTTCCCACTGACCTGCTCCGCGCCCCCAGGACAGAGGACCCTCTTTGACCAGCCGATCGGGAACAGCACAAGCCGCCTGACTGAGCCAAGCCAACTGCACAGACTTTCTGCCTAGTGCCCGATTTCATTCCAGGTTAAGGACAATCCAGATGTTCCGTTTAGGAGACTTGAGAGTTGCCAAACAGCCTCTCGTGTGACAGGGCACTACCCCCTCCTCTGTTCCCACCCCCAGCGCTCTGAAATCCTTCTCCCCGGGGCTGCCCGGTGGCTCTTTACCTGCGCCCGCCGGCGCCGGGCCGGCTCTGCCCGTCTCGCAGCCCCTCGGCCCCGTTCCCCAAGCCAGGGGCGGACGCCGCGCCGAGAGAGCAGCGGGAGTCGCTACAACATCCCCCAGGCCGGCCACCTCCTCCTGCTGTCCGCTCCGCCGAGGGCTTCACACCGCGGGGCCGGAGAGATAAGTAATAGCGAATAGCAAGGGAAGGGAGGAGAAGAAAGGACAGGTCATTAGCAAAGCCGCCGCCGCGTTAGCGAGGCGGGGGCGTCACCCAACTCTGGGCGGCCGCTCCCGCCTCCTGCCGGCGCCCCTGCCGGGACACTGGCACCGCGCGGGCGTGGGGCGGCCCTAAGGCAGTACCGTGCATCGCTGCCGCGGGCTGCGCAGGGCCGGGCCGGGCCGAGCCGCGTCCCCGGCTGCCGGCGGGGAAGGAGCGGGAACGGGGGAAGAACGGGGAGCGAACGGGAGCGGGAGCGGGGCGGGAGCGGCCGGTGACAGGTCCCGGAAGTGAGGTCGGCACACACCTCCCGCCGCGGCCGCGCGCCATTGGCGGGGCGGGGGCGGCCCCGCTCCCCTCACACCCCTCACTGCCCTCACACCTCTCACACTCCTCACTACCCTCACTCTGTTCGCTGCTCTCACCTCCCTCTTTGCCTTCACCCTCCTCACTGCCCTCACACCCCTCATTGCCTTCACCCTCCTCACTGCCCTCACACCCCTTATTGCCCTCACATCTCTCACACTCCTCACTGCCCTCACTCCGTTCGCTGCTCTCACATCTCTTTGCCTTCACCCTTCTCACTGCCGTCACACCCCTCATTGCCCTTCACTCCATTCAGTGCTTTCACACCCCTCACTGCCCTCAGTCCTTCGCACCCCTCCCACCCCTCACTGCCTACATTACCCTCCCATCTCTCCGCTGCCCTCAGTCTCCTCACCGTCCTCATCCCTTCGCACGCTTCAGACCCCTCACATCACTCAGTCTCCTCACAACCCCCCGGCCCCGGGTCCCTCCGTGCTCCGGAATTTTTACCGGGATATGGGGCTGAGGGGGTCGGGCCTGAGGCCTGGGACGTTCGGTCAGGGGCTCATAACGCCCCGCGGCCGGAGGGGCGGCGCGGCTGCCGCGGGCACGGTGGGCGCCGCCTGCCTGAGGGGCCGTGGCTGCGAATATGAATCGTTCGAAACAACACTTCTCATAGTTATTTAAATGAGTGCTTGCCTTCACGTTTGCATTTCATGTGGGAAAGAAAAAAAAAACAACCAACCAATCTAACAAACAAAACCAAAATCTAATCAGGAACCCCACTTAATTAGTGAGCTAGTCAATGGCACAGTACCGGGATGATATAACAAAACTCACTTAAGATGTTTCCAGTGGGAAGTTAAATGTGGCCTAGAAAGGGAAGTGAACACTGTTTTGGGGGTTTAGTCCATACTATAGTGAGCATCACACTTAATTCCATAAATTTCTCATAAATTTGGGATTAGCACAGCCCTGGACATCAGAGCATTTAGTGCAGAAACAGCAGTAACGGCAGAGGCTGAAAAGCCTCCAAAGGGATGGCTCAGGGCCTGACAGCAAAAGGCAATATTGACCATGGAAACAGAAGCTAACTAAAGGCCTTATATTGATTTAAAGCCTTTTCAGTCTGTTTCAAACTGGTTCTGGTCACAGTTCAACTTCTCAACCACTAGAGCTGCTCCAAGGTCTGTCCTAAGCTGGCCAACACCTAAGGCCATAAGAACCTGTTGATTTAGCAGGTTAATTCCCAGTTTTACAACCTACACATTTCCCCACAGGTGAGGTGACATAGTGCAAGTGCTGCAGTACAATTTTCTAGAGTAAGATGTTGGAATGGATGCAGGCTTTTGCCTGGGGAATATGCACATTTTGAGGGATTCATAGCTGTTGCCAGTGAGAGCATGCCAGGCTGAGTCAGCTTTTTATCCACACCTCATCTTGTCCTGACTCATGCACAAGTGCTGTCCCAAAGGCAGTAAAAACACAAAATATTTATTGGAATTCAAAATGAGTTGTGGGTTGTTTCCTGTTTATGAGCTGCAGGCTCTTCAACCCACACTAAACATGTAGCGATCTCTGTCAGCAGCAAGGGGGGTTGAGTTACTCCAGGCATGGAGAGGAGCTCTCTTAACCCCTGTTCTGGAAGTGATTCTTCTGAAGAACTTGGAAACATTTTTGTCCATGAAAATGACTGCTGTTGCAGAAAGTGGTAAAGGAGGAGAATGTTTTACACACAAAATATTTGCACAGGAGGTTGTAGTAATTCATTTTGTATTGAAAGAGCTTTTAAAATGTAGATTACTGACTGGATTGTGTAAATTTGTATCACAGTTCAAATCTTAATCACATACTAAATATAAAATCCATTAGCTATTTAAATGTGCAAGCTTTTAGAAATCAGAAATTAGATTATTTACTTGGTTTTTAGCTGGAATAACCTTCAACTATTGTTATATTCTATTCATGTGCAGTAACCTTATTAAAATTGCTAACAGCTCGACAGTTGTGGAAGAAGTGGCCAGATTTGTGCAGTTGTTGATTTTCCATCTTTCCAGTAGCCAGCTGGCTTTGTCAGAGACCTGCACAGCCATGCACAGCATTTCTATCCCAAAACATTTTCATTTGCAAAAGAGAAATGCCTTTTCATTTATTTAAAGGCTAGCTATGGAGCCTCTCATAACAATTCTGGAGCAGATGAGCAGCTCCAAGTCAGCACAGGCTCATTCAGAAGTCTGAGAGGACAGACCTTACCAGGAAAAATTGGCAGTGAAAGCGCCACCTCCTCCAGCTACGGGTAGAACACAGGAAGTGGGCTGACCCTGCATTCAAATATTCACTGTGGTTTCTCTTGCTGATTTGATGATAGAGATATTAATGGACAATGGGCCTTGTTTTTGCTGGGTCATCATGAAATATTTTCCCTACAAAGTCGATAGAGCCAGAGGGCCTTCCCATTTGAATATTTATTTGAAGTGGGAACTGCAGAGACCCAGTATCATAGTCAGCACTTTATCAGCTGAAATAGCATACATAGGATTCTGTTTCTCTTTGAGTGCCTACTGAAGCCTTACAGAACTAATATGTACTAATGTAAAATTAATTAAATCAATCATTGAAACATTCTTATTAAAAGAATAGAAGAGGCTGGACAATCACAAAGCAACAAGTTTTATGAGCAGAGGTCACTAGAAGAAGTCTAGAAAACTATCAGAGTGTAATGTAAATCTTTTTCTCTGTAACTTTGTGTATGCTGGATCCTGCCTCTTTGTGTCTGGTCAATATATGTCAAGGCCAAAAGTCCCATGTGATAATGAACAGGAAAGGATTAAATCAGATTTATTTAATATACACAGCATGAAAATTATTATTAAAAGCAGTGGTCTCTCTCATTAAATCAAACTCCTTAAAAAACCCCCAAACAACAGCCAAGGAAACTGGCGAAGCAGAGGAGACCAGTGAGGTGTACCCACCCTGGGCTGTCTCCCAGCATAGCAGCCTGGGTACAGAAATATCTGTGCTGCTTTGCTTTGCTGTTGGTTTTAGGTCAGACTGGATTTGAGGGTTGTTTTTTTTTTAGATGCATGTCTCTCTCCTGGATTAGAACAAAGATCTAAGGCTAAAGGTGATAAATGAAAACATTCAGATAAGTCACATGAGACTCATTTTACTATGACAGGTTTTGGATGGAAGCAGGATGCAACTTACAGGTTTATACAAGCCTAATGTTCCACAAAACTATTTAGACATTCAATTAAACAAAAAAACCCCCAAAAAACCAAAAATGAGATTATATTTCCCAACAAAATAAGCAATGAAGCTGTTACATATAATTTCTGTCAGAGATGTTTACTATGCCACCCCAAATATATATAAGGTATGGCCTTGGTCATTCAGATAATTTCATGTTTGAAAGTTACTTTCCTCATTACTCTTCACTTACTGAAACAATTAATTTTTTTTTTTTTTAGTGTTTAACCCCCTCATCATTATTATAGCCAGTGTGTTTCATTTCTTTGTTTTAATAAAAAAAAAAAGTGTTTTAAAGAAAACTGTTAGCAGTGAGCAAGCACCTTTCTTACAGTAAAGTTGGGCATCCCAAATCTTTATTCTGAGGGGAAGCCCATGGTGGAGCCTTTTGCAGGACAGGGAGGAAGCAGAGGGAAAATTATTGACTTGAAAACACCTTATGGGAATAAAATATTACTCTTAAAACACAGTTGTAGCTATTCTTTCCCAAAATTGCCTTACCTTCTCATCTGAATAATTTCTTTCTCCACTGTAAGTTTCCTTTTATATACATTTCTTTTTACAGTGCTGGACCCTGCATTACCATATTCAGCAGGATTTAACAGGTTTATTTGTGGGTTTTGTTTTTGGCCTTTGAGAACTGCTAATAATCATGTGTAAGTTTTTAGAAAACAAGTCGCTTCTTGGTATCTTGAACTGGAGAGAAGTTTTGTTATTCTCTTACTGGGGTGGATTGCTTCCTCCTTTCTTTGATGAATGTAGTACTTTCCATAGTGTGACTGAGGGAACAAGTTTCCTCCCTTTTTGGCAGATTTTTCCCTATTATCCTTGGACATAAATGTACTCTTCATTTAATTGCTTAATGCATTTTAATTTATTGATCCCTGTATTTCCAGTCCTTTGAACTGAATACTATTTGAATGTCTCACATTTCAAAGTGTTTCTTTCTGATCCAGGTTTCCTACTTATTCCTGGTTTTGTTTTGTTGGCTCAGTGAAACTTTTGTTTCCCCCTTTTCCCTAATCTCAGTTTCCCACTTGGTGTTTTATCTGTGTCACTGAGATTCTCTTCTTGGGTGATATACTTAAAATCTGTCCCTGTTGTCCCCCCATAACTGTGATTCAGATCTTACGAGTGACTATTGCAACATATCTTTTGGCCTTCATTCTCCTCTCTCCAGCTAAAGCTAACTTTCACTGTCCCCTCTCAAGTCTCTTCTATTTACGTCAGCTCTGTACCCCCTTTGACGTCTGCTTCCAATTCCCAGCTCTTCTTTCCTGTAACTTCCTGTGCACTCTCTCCTGTCCTTTACTAGTCCTGCAGGAAACCTGTCCCTGCCCTGCAGAGCCTGTACATGAGCATGACATGGCATAACAAAGAAGCAAGACAGAATGTTTGGTGGATTTTCTTTCCTAATACAATTGCTAGCAATTTCTACTTGGTTTTCTTTAAAATGTGTCCTCCTATGCACCTCTGCAGTGTGTAGTTATTCCCTTGCATGCCTCGATCAGCTACGCTGTCAATGGTCAATTCTCCCAGCATCAATGCTTAGCTATCCTTGTCTAGCCTTAGTTGTAGCCATAATGTAAGTTGCAGAAGTTTCTGGGCCTTCACTTCTGTTTTATGCAGATTTCAAGAAAAAACTGCTGTGAAAATACCAGCTTGCCCCGAACTGAAGTTGCAGCTTCTGCTCACCTCCATACCCCGTGCACCTCAAGCACCAGAGGTGTAAGCACACCTCTTTAGCATGGAGATGCTGTGGTTGTACAGGTTGTACTGGTGCCAGAGAACCCAAGGAGATGCAGTGGTTGTACACACATTGTACAACTTCCAGAGCACCCAAGGAGATGCAGTGCTAATCATGCATGTGTGCTTCTTTTGGTGCAAAGTCCAGTGGCTTCTGAAGGGGAGCTCAAAGCTAAGCAGATTTGGGTTTGTTTGGTTTTAGCTGAGGCAATTAAAGGGAAAGTACAGGTTGCTGATGTTTCTGGAGTTGGCAGCATGTAGCACACAGTAGGGTATTTGTTGGGTGGTAGTGGTGCTGTGTGTCCACACCAGTGCATTTCCCAGAGCTCATCTAATCACAGATTTGCAGTTCTCCAGCATCCTTGATGCAAGCAGTTTCTTTCCCTCGTACTGCTTTTACTTATCTCCCCCAGAAGAAGGGCAAGTATTTCTATCATGCTGTCATGTAAAAACATTGAGTTTGGGCACTTTGGGTGTGTAAATGTGAGACTTAGTCAAAGCAATTAGCTGAGTAACCATTCAGCTTAAATTGTTTGCCTACCCAGTTTCTAGGCCGTGACTAACACCCACTATGATACACACCCAGCCTTTTCCAGCCCTCACAACTGATACATCGAGCCTCAGCTGTCTTGGGATGGACAATCACACAGCTCATTTTGGGGCTCTCTACAAGTAAACAAAAAAAAAAAAAAAAAAAAAAAAAGAAACAACCCAAAAATTATATGTGCTTTGAAACAAAAGCACATATAATGGGGCTGACACTTTGTAGGTACCAGTTTTTCATTTAAACTTTGATTATGCATGTTCTTGTTCAAGCACTTCTCACTGCTCTTCATCCTGATGAGCTTTGCTGTGTGAATAGGAGCTGCTTGTAACTAAGTCCTATACAGGGTTTTTAAAAGCAAGACTGTACTTCTAAAATTGTTTAAAGTGTTTGATAAAATAATTTGTAAACAAGATGTTAAAAAGCATAGAAGAGGGAGATCAGGTGAGACTTGAAAACACATTGCTATTAGACAGATTAACAAAGTCATTATTGGTTAGAAATTGAGTCTCATCCCAGACCAGCAAAAGAAAGGCCACCATTTTCTGATCCTGTGGCGTCAGAAACATCCAGTATCACCTTATTTGTCCTCATGCCATGCTGCACCACTCCTCAGTCTTCCCAGTTCCAGCTCTTTACAGGGCTATGCTGTGAACCAGTTCAGGGAACTTGATCCACTGAAAAAATAATAGAAAATAGCAGCAGAAAATAAAAATAATTTCATGATCTAGTTCATGGCATGTGCCTCACATCTGGGAGGAGCACTGGCTGAATTCCTGCTATCTGCACTACCCTGGAAATCAGCCTGGCATAAAATCCTGGTCCAGCCTGACCAAGGACATAGAAAAGGTGACTTTGGAAGGGAACCTGAAGGATAAGGAAATAGAGGGGAAGGCTTCTTTCAGTGGCTACAGGGAACCCTGGGAAAGGAGGTGATTTTCAGCTGGATCATGAGCAGCAAAGCCAGAGGATATCTGTTGGAGTGCAAGTGCAGCTTGTTTGGACACAAGGAATGTAAGCAGCAGGAGCCTTCGTGGGGAAGGACGTCATTGCAGCAACACGAAAGCATCAACTGCTAACACTGTATTTATCCAAACTGTAAAGAACAATTTTAAATAAGAAGAGGTTTCAAAGCTGTGTTTAGCTGGAAGATCTGTGTGGGAGAGGGGTGGATACCTTTGGACTTTGTTAATAATTAAGTGGAGGAGTGTGTTAAAGCCTATGGAATGGACAGCATGGTAGTAAAAATACTGTGACTCATTGAAGCTGGAGGTTAGCAAACAGTCCCAAGTAAACAAAATTGCACATGACAGATCCTTGTGTAGAAAGACTCATCTCTGTCTAGTGAAACCGAGCCTGAAATGCCCCATTTGCTTCTGAAAACCTCATGACCTTGTGGAAACAATTTGATGCTGAACCTGCAAGAAATAGAAATTGAATAGAACTAAATGAAAGTCCATCATGTTTTCTAAGCTATGCATTTGCAACATTCAGCATATTTTCCAGGTTTTTTCTCCTAATAATCCCTGAGATAATGTCTTTTCAGTTAATAAAAACAAAAATATGAAGAAACTGTCCTGTCTCGTATCATTTCATTCACTCCAAATGCAGCAAGAGGCAGAAGAAAAATCTGGATATATGGTTTAAAAGAGGTAAGGGCAAGAACTTCTCTAGGGAGCAGCCTGTGAAGTCTGCTTTTCTGTGTACTAGTGTTATCAGATGTTTAGTTTTTAACTGAATTATTTCACGGATCTTCCTACATTTAAAAAAATAAAATTGTTACTGTCTTTTGCATATCTTGATATAATTCTCTTCCATTCTCTCTTTTTACCTCCTGTTTATGTCTTGAGGTATGTTTGGCTCTAGAAACTGGCAGATAAAATCCATGAGGTTTGAATGCAGAGCAGCAAATACATCAAAGCTGGTCTCTTGCCAGCTGCCTGCCTCTCAGGTGCATACACACTGGTTATCTGGCTTTGCCCTTTCTATAGCTGTAGCTGGCGATCCTAAAAATTCCCAAGCCACTGGGAAATGTTAACAGGACAAGTACATCATTGATGCCATTCTGGGAGCCTCTGAGAACAAGAAGCATCATACAAGAATGGTTAATTAGAGCTATATCATAGAGTTTTACACCCATTTTGAGGTGCTACCTGACAGCAGTTGCTCTGATTACCTAATTCATCTGTGTGCAACTCGGTAAATATTTGTTAGAGAACTCAAAATATTTGCTGTTTATGCTGGGGTTCAGCATTACAAATATTTGTTTTATGTCCAGGCCAGGATTTTCAAATGTTTCTGATATCTCAGTATACCTCCAATTAATTTCTATTTAATCTGGAAAGAAAAAAGATCTTGTCAATATACCTGCCCTTTACATCTCATTCATGTTTACATTCTGGGAATTTGCCCTTTGGAGCTGTGCAGAAGGTAAAGTGCCCCGTCACTGTTCCACATGTCACCAGACAGGCACAGAAAGCCTCAGGTGCCCCGCGCAGAGCGAGGTCCCCGTGGCACTGCAAGTGAAGGCAAGGAACTGTGATGCTGTCACAGGGTAAGTGAGGTTAGACAGACCGAGGGTGTGTGGACTGACATCACCTAATTACTCGGCACTGCAATTACAGGAGCTGTATCTCCACTCAGATTTTACAGTTAGATTAGCTATTGCCTATGACTGTGCTTCAGCACGAGCTGTAAGAAAAAACAAACCCTCCTTTTTTTTTTATTATTTATTTTTTAATTTTTTTTTTTTTTTTTTTTTTTTTTTTGACCCAGTGAAACTCTAATTATAACGCAAAGTGAAGAAGTGTCTTTTATTTTCTTATCAAGGGTAATGCCATAGACTACACTGGAAACTGAGTCAGGAAGAAATCTGCAAAGCCAGGTGTCACAGGTGTCATACAACTGCACTTCATGGTGTTCTGGCAGCAGAGGATAATATTTTGGGGTAATATTAATATAGCACTGCTGAAAAGGGAAACCTACATTTCCTCCTCCTACTCCTTCTTTCAGGCACAGGCTCCACCATTTACTTTCTTTGGGCTTTAGTATTCTTGGCATTTTTCAATCCCTCCAAAAGACTGGCTAGTTGTCTGTAGGTTAGGGACTTGCACTGCCTCCCTGTGCTGGGAGCCACAGAACACCAGAGCAGCTGCAATGGTGAGGAGAAGGCACCACGAGAGGGCAGAAGGAAGAGACCTTCCCCCTTGCAGCTGTAAGGTGTTACATCAGTTCACTTGTTTGTTAAACCACATCTTGAAAGAAGGTGGTAAAGGCCATATCCACTTTATTTTGATATTAAAAACGCATCAAAGAGTGGTGAAATCCAAAGAGTGGTGAGTTGTTTGTTTTCCCATTGCACCAGTATTAGTTTTATGTCTCTTTTCCTTCCCCCATCTTCAAACCCCTTGATGGGGTCAATGTCCCTCGTTGCAAGCATCCATCGTCCTTGCCTGCTCTCTTTGTATCAGTCCTTCATGCCCTATTTTCTTTTGCAAACTTTTTTTACCAATTGGCCAACTTTTCATTGACTACTTTTAACATAATTATACTAAATTCTTGCTCCTGTTTACCTGACTATTCAGTTATTTGGGCTAAATTTTACCATTTTTTCTCAATGTTATGAAGTGCTGTTTGCCTATACATAGCTAAAGATCCTAAGAAATTTTAATAACTTTCATTTGCTCTTAGAGAAAAGACTCAAGTCAGTCATTACCCCACTATCAATCCCATGAACTATATGCAGAAAAATATTATTTATTACATAAATAAAGGCAAACTAGACATTCAAAAAATCAGAGTGGAATACTGGTATCAAAATGTACTAAATCCAGACTCAGTGAATTCTTATTAAAAATAAAATACAATGCTGATATTTTTCTCGCTAAACTCTGTAAATCCTTGGCGATCCCAAGTGGAACAACCAACCATTTTTTTGTTGTTTTTTTTCTATTTCTAGCTCTTATGTTAATTTTTCACTCCTGAAATAAAAATTTTACAGCTGGTATGTATATTGCACTAATGATGCTTTGATTTAGAAATACAACTAACAGATGTTAAATTAATCTAGTCAGATTTGAATTACCTTTGAGACCTGGCTACAGCATTTGCTTCTGGAAGGTAGGCACATTTTATTTGTACCCATGGTTCGTGACAGTCAGACTGTCTTTGGATAAATGATGATTTCATGTTTTTCTCAGATATGCACTCATGTCCATAAATTTGAAAGATGTGTATTATGCTATCAGAGAATGTACTTTGAAGTCAGTTTTAGATTTGGTTGCTAATCTGGTGGCCCTGTTTTTGTCTTCTGTAAACAGAGATAAATAGTTTCCAGTGGGCCTGAATCCAGCAAAGCTCTTCACTAAATAGCCTCTAGGTAGAATTACTTTGGAGTGAAGGAACAAACCCTACATTAAAAGTTGATAATACAAATGTATGAAAATACCTAATGCTTCTTGCAATACGTGCAGTTTTCTGAATTTGGGTAGCTGATCTGGACACTACTCCAGCCAGAACAGCAGGTTGTACCCAGTGCAGTCTGTACCTGATACAAGGTTTCTGATAAGCTCCTGGATATAAAAAAGATTATTGAACAAATATGTTTGATACAGTAGGCTACTATTTTATATTGTTTTTCCATTCCTCATCACAAGTCATGATGGGACTAGTAGAAATTAGGTTATTCAATTCTAAGGCTTTGCTGCTCCAAGAGAATAAAATCGTACTTTTAAAAAATATTCATGAGCCTCAAGGAAAAAAAAAATCCAACACCTTTATTCCCCGAGTTAATCACTTGGAGCAATGTGCTAAGTATACTGAGCTGTTCTTTTTGTGGAACACGAGGATCAAGCCTTTGTTCTTGGCAGCCACATCCTTCATGCCGTGCATACTGGAACCCACCGCTGTTATTTTTTGCTCCTCATGGAGAGCAAAGCGGTCTGCAGCAAAAAAAGGGGCAGCTCCTCCCAGAAGGGCCCATGCTACAGCAGCAGCAAACTCCCAGGGAGAGCCTGAGGACACACAGGTGACAATAAAGGTCACAATGAAAGCCTGATGTGGCATCTCCATTCTTTAAATGCTGTGCTGGATTTGGCACCTTCATCAGTTCTTATGGGTGGTGCTCAGACTGAGGCTCAGGAATGGGAAGCTGCTATTAAAAAAGGAAAATAATGAACTGCTGAGATGTGCCAGATGCAGAGACATTGAGGAGGAGAGAAACGGAGGCCTTCAAATTTTTGTACTTTTTTGACAGTGAAGAATTCTGAGTGGAGCTGGGAGCAGAACAGCTATTGACATTTCCACCCTCTCTCCTGTCTCTATCAGTATCCTGCATCCTCTCTACCCCACACCTTGTGAGCAGATTTTACCTATTTTTGAGGGATGCTGTGAGAGAATAATGTGGTTAGAAGAGACACAGCCATAACGTTATTTTATAAAACCCTAACAAACAAAAAAATTGCGTTCTTGCTTTCCTCTTGTATCACCACAAAAAGTAGAAGTGGTCAACACAGCAAGATTGGAGCTGTAGCATTAGTTCTTGGTACTTGGAGGTCAGTTCTGCACACCACACAAACGAGTCATGGATGCAAGTATTCCTTGTATATATTCACCTTTGACTGATCTGCCTCCAAACACCTGGGCCAGAACTTACAGAAGAAGGCAGCAGCAGAGAACACCTTGCTGGATGCTAACTCTTCCAGTATTACATGGATTTAAAAAGCACTGTTTTTCAGAAAAGAAAGGACTCATAACCACCAGCAGTGGCTTAGCTTTACAAAGTGCAGTCACTCAGTGTTAACAAAGTTATCCTTCCTATTTGTCAGCAGGCACAGAAATCTCGCAGGGCTCCACCCAGAGCTGTGCAGGCCTTGTAGAGTCATCAGATTTGGTAAGAATTCAGCTGTGCAGAAAAAATCTGTAATCATGAGTGCAGATCTTTTTCCCTCAAATTAGAGGAAGTTGGATACAACAGGTGATCTTTTAGATTGACCTTTTAATATTCTAGATACATACATGACTTCTCTGCAAAATGAGGATAAATGCCTACTATTTGAATTTATTTTCACATTTGCTTGCTAGAACCGTCCTCTCATATTTAAAAATATTTCTCTCCATTTGTCTTACGGCATTACAAGAACACAAATAGGCGATTCCCATAAACTATATTTTTAAATCCTTGTAAAACTTTGTGTCTACAAATAGCAAAGAATACCCCCTGGGAAATTATTTAAGCCTAAAAATTAAATATTTGTTGTTCCCTCAGGTTGAAAAGAAAAGCTGTAGTCCCTCTTCTAAGCAGACAAAACACAAGGCACAACAGGATCTGAGCAACGTAGTCACCAAAGCCACTAAACAAACCTCAATCCAGTTTTAGCAAACCACAGAGTAGCAGTTTAAAGTACTCTGGGAGTAGTTTCATATTACCAGCAGCTGGTTTAAAATAGTAACACGACCATTGTGCCATCCTCTAAAATAATGTTTTTATCATAACAAAAATATTTGCTTGGAGTAAATGGACATTGAGTAACTGTGGACTTCTATACCATTGATTGCACTGTGTAAAAACAAGGTGGAGAGAATAGAAAACACCTGAGACAAAATTATTTGTACCCTTTTCCATTGCTGCTTAGAACAGTAGCCACTCACCCTTTGAACAAAGATAAGAAGACTTACTTCTACTAGCAAAAAACCCCAAAACCCACCCTCCCAAACCAAAATAAACATATTTCTTCCTTATTCCTAATGTGTATGAATGGTACTTCAAGTTTTTAATTCTCAGATTATTTTGTTTTTCCAGTTGTTGATATAGTTATATCTCTCAAAAAATTTGGAATTTACATGCTTTGAGTTTTTCAGTGATGAAATTTTATACCACCCTGTCATGGTTCTAAGTCTATTGCACTGAAGGTACCCTGCAGCTTAGCATGGAGGTACAGGTTAAATAACAAATTCAAATTAGTTATTTCAAACGCACCTGGAAAATATTTTGAAAACATACTGATGCCAATGACTAAAAGACTGTGCTCTGGGACATATTTAATGATTGTTGTTACCATCACAGAAATCTCTGTAACAGCATTTGCTGCACTCAAAGAGGGAGTGAAGGAAGGAATAGGCTTTGAAGATCATCTCAGTGCGGTTTAAACAAGACATTCTGCCTGTCAGGTGAAATACCTTGTAAAGTGAAGTTGGACACTCTCCAGGTTTTTCTGTGCAGATATCTCCAGTGAAATGCTTACAAAACCAGAAGTTTAAAGTGCTGGAATGGCAGTGATGCTTGGGGCTGATCAGGGCAGAATCCACATAGCCTAGAGCTCTTTCTTTCCTACTGAATGGTTTCTGACAGAAGACTGAGCCCAAGTTTTTATTTAAGAAAGGAAGAATAGCAGATGATTTTTTATCTCTTCTACAGAAAGTAAAATACCTGATCTTGCTTGGAACAGGGGCATGTCATGGCAACACCTTTGTGAAAAAGAAGGCTTGGGGGGAGGTTTCATTCCTTGTGCTGAGCTGGATTTGGGCCTTTCAGAAACACCATGAATGAGCTGGAGTTTCTGGACCTGTGTTTTCAGGAGACTGTAGCTGCTGCTTGCTAAATATCCTTGCACATGCCTTTGGCCTTTGGATCCATCCCCATAAACTCATGTAATGCGTCTCCCTATGGAGATGTGGAGTTGGGAGACAATAGCTTAAGTGGCTTCTCTGATGTCACTATCCTGTACTGGCTTAGTTAATTTAAATAACACCTCATTTTAAGCAATTAAGTTCTTGTTCTTTCTTAGGCTCTTGTTTCTTAGTCTCTTGCTCAGAAAATCATCATGATCCTCCATAAAATACATAAGTCTTGATGAAATGGGCCTACATTTGGACCTGGAATAATTACTCTGCTTGTGGTAGTTTGTATGACTATTCACTGCATTCACTGGGAAAGACCCAACCCAATAAGATTTTACATTTGTATTTTCACACAAGGCAGCAATATTGACTGTGTGGTTACTAAAGAGCTTGAGAGCAAGTTGGAAAAATTAATAGAACTATTCCTAGCCATACACACATTGCATGTGTGCCAGGAAACAAGCAACACTTAATTTCCCAAGTATTTTGTGTGATGGGAACTTCAGCTGACCACATTCTCTCCCCTAGTTCCTTTAGCTCTGTGTCCTTTATTTTCAGCCCTAGACTGAACACCCTCCAGATCCTTCTTTTTGGGGCAAAGCAGCTGATTTGCCCCCATGCACATGCTGCCTGTCCAGCTGGCCCTCACTTTTGCAGAGACCAAATAATTGGTTGGGCAAACACTAATTGAGTGAGGAGAATAATCATTACTGGTAAAAATTACAGTAAAACCTGCCCTATACAATTCAAAACCTACATGCACTGAACCTAACCATTATTTTAATCACCATTACTAATAGCTTCTCTATTGGTTTTGGTGCAGCACCTGAATAAATGTTTTCTTTGCCTGTTGGGAAATCCCATCTCTATGCTGCAGATTTCTCACACTAAATCATAACTAGATTTTAAATGTTCTGATGTATGAAGAACACATAAACGTGGTGTAAATTCGCAGTTCATCCTTGCTGTGATTTCTGATTTGTCTTCAGGCAGGTTTGTTTCTAAGTGAGCAGCAGGAGAGGTGATCGATGGCAGAGTGGAGAGTGATAAACACCTGACCTCTAGTGGCAGCTGTCCGGGCTTGGTGGGAAGGGAGAGAGCTGGAAATTTGAGGGAAAAAGGAATTATGGAGTTAACTGGAACTGTAGAGTGTGAACTTTCATTAGCTGCTTTGTCAGTTTGTGTTTAATTATCTTTTCTACTGAAATCTCAGTTCAGAATCCAGGGTGTTTCTCTTTATGAAACTTTTCTTCACATTTATCACTATGTTTAAGAAATGTGTGCAATCTTCCAAAAGAATTACAGCAATATCCTAACAGGTTTTATATCTTCATATAGAAGCTTTTGGTAAGTTTATCACTTTGCTTGCTTCCCCGCCATGTACACACAATTATTCAAGAAGCCCATTTGAGTCCTCATTAGACTTCATTCCTGCTCCTCACTGACACAGAACATTTCCCCAGTGAAAATACATACTTCACTATCAGCATTCTGGACATCAAAGCTTTCCTTCCCATTGGGCTAAAAATACAGCAGTTATTCCACAAACAAAGGTCATAACCTTGCTAATCAAGTGGTTAACCCAAATATTAAATCCCCTCATGGAGAAAAAACAGTCTTGTTTTTAAGCCCTATAGGATTAAATTTCAAAGCACTGGTTTACACAAAATTTCTCCTAAGCAAAAAACCATTGTCTGGAAGCTGTGGTTAAACCTACTTTTCTTTACAGCTGTGAGAGGCCTTCAGACCACCATTACAGTCTGTTAATGTGACAGTGGCAAAGCTGCAGGAGGACTGGAGCAATGGCATCATTATTATCCAGCTGGACTTAGAGTAACTCATGCTTATTTCCTGAAGCCAAAGTGAAAACAAACTCAAAGAATTCTGTACATTATAAACATGTCAATACAGCCATATGAAGAGATGATTTCAGTAAAAAAGAAAGAGAAAAAAAGAAAAAAAGAAAAAAAGAAAAAAGCTGTGTTAATACTCTAGCCCATTTAAATGATCACATTAATTGGGGCATGGTGGGGTAAATTTGGGGTTCCCTTATGGCCAACAATTGCTGACTTGAGAAGGGCATAGAAATAATGCTATGCTGTTTAATTTCAATATTTCTTATAAAAACCATTACATTATCACAGTTATGTAAAAAAATATGTTTCAGCCATTTATATGCTTTCTATTGAAAAAAAAAAATGCTGTATTTTTCATCTAGCAGCCTCTGAGAATTGGATTTTTCTGCTCTCTGTTGAAGCTAGTTCAAAATTTCTGTCATTATCTTCAAGGTGCTCTGGCACAAGCCCAAGACACCCAATGGCTTGTCCTGCACAGATGTCAATGTGCATTAACAAAAAAGATGTGAATTTAGAGTGAGTATAACTGGAGCATATATAATTTCTCTATGGACACTCATTTAGGAGTCAGCTGGCCATAATTACCTTAATTCACACTCAAAATGAATTAAACTGAAGTGAACTAATGGTTTATCAACATGGGAGAGACACTGTACAATAAGCTCGGTGTAAATTCACAATTCATCAGCTGCTGTGCTCTGACTTCCCTTGTGGAAATGCAACGTGCCCTCAAGGTGCCTTTGTATGAGGTAAGTTAATTTTTTTAGGGGGAAAAATGGCTATATGGAAGTGTGGGCTGATTGATGGCAGGTGCAGAAGTGATTGGATTTCAATGGTGCTACGCTGGAGAAAAGGTCAGCATACATCATCTGTGCAGTTGAAGTTTCTCTGCCATTTTGGGACCACAATGGCACCTTCTATGCTATGAGGTCTGTTTTGAACTGCAGAAAGCCAAACAGCATTTTTGATGTTTCCATAGCAGAGGAACAACCAATTAGTACCAAGTACCTGGTGTACCATCAACTCATATTTTTATTCACTATTCAGAAAATCGCCATGGAGAAGTACAGAGAAGCCCTAGCCATTTCTGAATGAAAACAGCCAAAACCAGCTGCATACTGAAATTTACACTGTTACCCAGCTTGATTTAACTTTGCTGAGCATCTTGGTATTAATTTCCCCCTAAATGATTTCCCACCTTTCTTTATTCATTAGATTTAACAGCATTTTCTGTTAGCATAAGCAAAGCAGTAAGAAATATGGAGAAATATCCCTACTTGCAGTACTCCTTTAAATGTAACCAGCATCGTCAGGCAGTCTGTGACATTATTATCCAGTTAGGAAAACATCCCTGGCCCCATTCATTCAGCCATTCCTGCTCATTTTTCCAGGCACAGAATGTCTGTGCCATAGCAGGCCTTGTCAGATTTGGAGCCCTTCCAGTACCTGATGAGCATATTAACAGTGCTCCCATTCATGGCCCAGAGCCTGCCAGCTCCATCTAATTTTAGGGAAGTTGCTATTTATAGTTGGATGGCTGCGCTCGCTCTGGTAAAGCCTCGCCACTGCTGGGCGTGGAGGGGAATTTTATATTTTTGTGCTGTTTTAGTTGGCACACACAAAGTTCATGGTTGTAATTTACCCAGGTCCAAAATACTCTGCCATCCTCCCCAAGGAGCAGCGATGCTCTGTGTGAGGATTTACATCAGGAACACTGTGGCACTGTTGGCTGCCTGGTTCTCATCCAGCCCTGTGCTGGCTGTGTCTGGGCACAAGTGACCCAGAAGTCAGACAACAGTACAGAATCACAACGTTTGCTAAATTACTATATGCAGAAAGGTATCAAGGTCCAAAGGGTGGGAGAGAGGGGGAGAATGTGGGCCCAAATCTCTCTGTGCTGTGACTACTGTACTACAGGTAGACTGAAGTGAATTCCTTTTGCCGTGTTTCCAAAGAGAACATTAACAGTAGTAGTAAATATATCCACCTTTGCACCACAGGATTTTGCCAGAATTTATTCACTAACTTTGCAAGTAGTGTTAAATGCCAAGAAAAGTTACAGGGAAGAGATTCCCAATGTAGACTTGGTGGTCAAATTTACTAAAATAGGCTGTTACGACTTAAGCATTGCATTAACATACCAAGAACTAACACTACACTGTGTATATATGTACAGGTGTCTGTGTGTGTGTATGGAAAACTGTGAGAGCTGAGAGGAAATCAGCATTACAGTTCATTTTCTCTTGCAGAAAAACAGCCACATAAAATGTGAGAACTCCAAAATTATTTCATTTAGAAATACAGTGTTCAAATCATATAGTCAGGTGCTGTAAAGGTGTATAAGGACCCTTGGGAAAATATAAGTTGACCACTTCCTGTTCAAAATATACTTCATTATGTGTTTTAGTAATTGATAATTTGTTCCCAGTTTTATTGGAATGACAGGGTGGTGGTTGAAAAACTAAATTCACTTTTTGTAAATTGAAATTGGGGTTCAGCTTATGTTAGATTTTCAAAATGAATCCAGTCCTTGGTAGAGGAAGATTTGAGTCACAGAATTTCACTCAGATTGTAGCACTTTGTCTTTAAAACACCCAAAGTTGATTGTGTCTACTCTTGTTTGTCTCTACACAGGTCTCTGGTATGGGTAATATCCATTTCCTAGATTTGTAGGAGGTGCTTGCAGGGTTTGTTTGCTCTCTTTCTGATGTTGTAACTAGCTGACATAGAATACATGTTCTGCTCATCCCTCATTCTTGCTGCTATGGACAGGAAGACAGAAGCTGGAACAGATACAACTGTGAGAGTAAAAAAGTAATTTTTGTACTCATCAATCTTAATTGCATTCCAGTTCCTAGTTAATTTGTCTATCACAACAAGAAAGGAACATTGAACCAGCAGAGATTCTGGTTCAGCTGAAATTCATATTCAGCTTGGCTGGGATTCTGCTGAGGTAGAGCTGAACTGGAACTGAACCAGAAAAGCAGTCGAAGAAAGAAATAATTCGGGCGTAATTCTATGTCTAATGTGGTCCACAGGACAAAAAGTATTATTTTCTCTATTAATTTGTAGCTGACTGCTGTATGTGATAAAGCCCATGCCCCATGGTCCAGAGGCCATGGGCTGGCAGAGGACTGTAATTTCTCTGACATTCAGAGCCAGAAGTGTGTTTTAGTTGCACAGTAATGCCAGTAAGGGTTCTTCTCTTGCCCTCCTCTCCAGCTGGAAACAGATGTTCCAGGAAAATGAGGGGTTCAGATGTTACTGCAGATGCAAACTGCCTAATGAGAATCACAGGTAAAGCTGTAACACAACTCTGAAAGGAATCTAGATGAACAAATATTTATACTGGTTGGAGCACGAGTTTAAGTCAATGAGGATGCGCCTTGTGTGTTACTGGCAAGGTAACACTGAGCAACCCTTGCAGCTGCAGGAGTATTTGGGGTGTTTTAGGGGTGCAAAATGAGGTGGTGTGAGTCCAAAAGGGTTTGAGCTTCCTGTCACCAGCAGCCCCAAACCCTGCAGGCTGGGTAGAGCACACACACGAGTCCCACTGAAAGACAAAGCAATGACAACATCTTGCCTGCATCACAAAACACTACAGGGACAGGGGAGGCAGCCCTTGAGCCAGGTGCCCACTCCACAGGTTTTTCCTTGTGCACTCAGGCCAAAGGGGCATCTCCTCACAGATAGATTTCCAAATACTTTGATTTATCCACTTCTGAGAATCTCCTCCATGCACAGATTTTCACAAAAAAAACCCAACACAATTTGAGGGACTCCTCCTTCCTGCACAGATTGCCCAATCTCCCTCATTGCACTAAATCAGCTTTTCTGGGTTGCTTATGTGGCTTTATGAGGTCTATTAAATTAATTATACTGTCATTATTGTTTGCATTTTACATACCTTTGCAGCCTTCCCAGGAAAAACTGACATGTTAGTGTGCTTCAATAAATTGCACTTTCTTCCACGTGTTCTTGTGACCCATAGAGACATTGTGCTGTGTTTCATTGTTATATTCAGGTCTAATGTAGTTTCTCTCCAAAAATGCTTCCAGTGAAACCAAAAACTTCATCACCTGTTGCTCTGCACCGTATAAGGGAGAGTAAAAAACTGTACATGGTGACCAACCCCAGAAGCTTCTCCTGCCACCACCTAGCGGGTTGGGGTTGGGTTTTGCAAGTACAGAAACTCAGTGTCTCCATCCCTCTTCCTCAGTTTTATCTGGTACTGGTATTCCTACTCATCCCAGCCATTTTAGAGCGTTGATGAGTTAAATTACAGTGACTTTGTCGAATGATTTTGAATTAATCAGCCAGTATAAAATTAGTGGCTTTTCATATACCTGTGGTACTTGAAGAGTTGCTGAATTTTCCTTTATGGAGAACATCTGGCTGGTAGCAAGTCAGGGATTATAACTTCAAGGAAGGCTTTTACTTATATGCTGAAATAAGACATTTTCCTCTACAGCGAATATTTGCCTTTTTTAGCTATTCTGAGGTAAAGCAATTGCTTCCATCTTTCCTGTCCCCACTCCAACTCTTTATGTTTGAGGTGTATTGTAGTTTAATTGTTCCCAAAGCAAGAGCAGTAAGATCATTCTTCAGTCTGTGCCCCTAGAAAAATTTAGACTTTTATAGTAATGGCCTTCCACTCCTTCTTATGGCAGTAATTTCGGGGTCTATAAGCACTGACATCTGTATCCAAAGTAAAATAAAATCTGAAATACTGGATGGATCCGTGTCTCCATGTCAAGGAATCCTGACAGCTTTTAATTTCCTTTTGCAAGTTCCTTGCTGCTGCAGGTTCTCTCTGTCGGTATGAGCAAAAACAGTCGAGTTGTTTTATATTTCCTTGCTGCTTAGGACATTTCTGATCAGCAGCATCCAGCTGGTCAGTGGCTTTACCTATCCATCTTGTATTTCTGAACATTGCAGCTGGGCTTCCTAATTTGCTCAGACACTGTAGCTGTCCCAGAGGTTTTATCTCCTCTAGTCTGTATCACCTGTAATTAGTTCTTGGGAAGCCACCTGATGTTAATGTTAATATTTTTAGAAAACATCCAGCTCCCATTTAAGACTAGTTTGGTGCTTTCGATTTTTGTGTGACTGTCTGAGTTCAGTTTCTTTAGTTGAAACAGTTAATCAGTTTTTAAAATCTTGTCTATTACTTCCATTGAGGAGACTAACAAAGATACCACTTGTACTTTCCTTTTTCAGGTAAGGAGAAGATCAGTTCTGCAACATTTTTCCCAACCAGACCTGTTATGCATTTTTTCCATGAGCATCTCACTGTGCCTTTTAAGATTTTATGCTGTGTAATTAATTTTGAGTAAACCCTTCCCTTGAAAGGTTAAAATTAAACCAAGCAGCTAAACTACTCACATCAAAGGCAATACAAATAAGCCTCCACTGGGGACTGAAGGAAGTAGTTTTGTAACTTAGATTTTTTGGGGGAAAGGAGCATGAAGTTGAAACAGAAGTATTTAGAAGTGCCGAAAGGGAAAGTAACTTCTTTCAAAGAGCAGCTTTATATTAAGTCAGTTACACTGGCTGCAAAAGAATTGAAAATTTGTATAAAGGCACTATTGTACATGGAAAACTTGTTAAATAAGTAGGAAAAGAGGAAGGAAGATGTTAAAGCAGAATCATACTGCTTTTGAATCATACTAATGTTTCACTGCTTTTGACAGGGAGCTTGACATGCATATCCCAGAATTCTCAGAAAAGTCTGGCAGCTGAAGCTCTACCCCAGATTCCCAATGTCTGGAAGCTGAAGTTTAATAATTGGGATGAGTCTGTAGATATAACACTTCCACAGCCATCCATCCCTCCTGTGGTTGTAGATGCCTCAGCCTGATCATTCTCCAGCTTCTCATCAGATCCAGTTGATTTCAGCTTGATATGTTACATTAATCTAGTATTTAATTTTCCATTCTTGCCATCATTAATAGACACACTGACAGTCCTGCCAGTGCTGAAACATGATCCTCTGAGCAGCTTCCCCGTGTCTCTCCCAAGCCCTCCCTGCCAATTCCCCTGAACCTCCATCTCCTGTGGATGCTTACACCTGCAAGTCAGTAACTGTTTCTGAAACCCTTTTCCCCCTGACTGTTTTCCACGACTGCCTCTTTTACATGAGGAACTGAAAAGCTTTGACAGCTGCTAAATATTGAATTGCAGGAAATCCTTCTGCTTGGTTTGCAGAATCACACTCTCAAGAGTTCAGATACTGCCTAAGACAAATTCTCACTTTGAAGACCAATTCAAGTGGAGTTAAGCTATTGTGTATTCTGTTCACTACGAGATGTCCTGCTGAGCAGGAGGGATTTGTATTTTGAAAAACTCAAATCAGATTGATCAGCTTCAGACTCTCTCCAGCAACAGATTTCTATCTCCTGACTAAGCCAACTTCTTCCACTAGAGGTTCATGCTGCTTCCAGCTCAACTAATTATTTTTCCAACCTGATCATGTTGCACATATGCAATCTCAGTTAAATTTCCATCACCTGTTGAATCATTCCCTGTGTCCTCCCTTCCTTCTGCTTCTAATTTTCTGTTCTCAGGATTCCCTTTGCCTTCAGGAGAGAATGGACAAGTGTCACCATAACAGTTTCATTCTTATCTTGGCTGGCAGCACTTCTAGCCCACTAAAAATTTGCTTTAGACACAGTTCAGCATTCAGGGCATTAGTTGCAAACACCAACTCATTAACACACATCCAGGCCTCACTCTGCCTCCAGGAACTCTTGTAAGTTAGGCAATGCAAACTTAAAATAGATAAACAAATAAATACTTTAGTATACTAACTTGGTCATTCAATCAGTAGGAATATAAGAAGGGATATTCTCCTCAGAATGTCCATTAAATTTAGTTTTTTACAGAATTTTACTATGCTTTGAATATTGGGATTTCTTATGTGATTTGAACTAATTTTTCACTGCTTTACTCACCATTTTTGTTTGTTTGTTTGTTTTTTGTTGTTTGGTTTTTAGGGTTTGTTTTGTTTTCTTGGGGTTTTTTTTTTGGGTGTCATCTTTATATAAAAACCTCGCAGTAGGAGTGTTAATCTCTGTTTCTCAACTTGTTTTGGTATGGAAAGAAATTATTCTGTATAATGAAAGCTAATTTTAGATTTTTTTTGTCCTTTTATTCCAGTACCTGCATAAACATATTGATCAGGCCACATCTACTCAGGACTTGTTAGGATGAACCTGTAATTTAATGCCCACTTTTGGCTCCCCAGCTCAAAAGAGTCATGAGGTGAGTCATCAAAACTACAACGAGTAAAAAAGGATCCCTCCTTGCATGTTCATATTGTACCAGGTCTTGCCATATGTCAAATTATCAGTGATACAGTTTATTCAAAATACACAAGAACTGACTGATTTAGATGTGATTTAAATGTGTGCAGTAGTGTTAGTGCTTCCAAGAGGTACTGCTTTTGATGTCATGATAAATAGCACATACTGTGAGCATATAAGCATGACAAATTCAGTAACCAGTTCAAAAATAGAGAGCTAGGGATCCCAAGGTCACTGGGAGGCCACACATCTCCCCTTCTGGCAAAGTGACATCACTCACCCTATTTGGGATGCCACTTTGGAGGAAACCTGGAATCTCAAAACACCCATAGCTGAGAGCTTCTTAGGAAAAGCCCAAGCTCTGAGGAACTGCACCTGGGAAAGAAATGGCAACAACAATGGGTGACTAACAAAGCACCAAAACTCCTGCAAACTATTTCCAGCAACTAGTTTATGTATTTTAACCATATTCTGTGCTGCAAACTAAAGTACTGCTTATTTTATAAACATGAGTCACCTGTGAAATGGGTTAAGAGGAGGCACTTCTGTGGTGACTGTCAATGCTGATGTCTGCCTTACATCTCACAAGAGTCCAGGCTTCTAAAAAAAAGGTGCTTCAGATGTGGACTCATGGCCTGTGACATTCCCAAAGAACATCTGGGGACCAGCCTTGTTCAACTCTCCTAGCTCTAGAAAGGGCTTACACTGTGAGCAGCAGCAAACAGCTGGAGAACTGGAGAGGATATTGCTCTGGAAGTTTAGAAGAGCAGGTGAACTATTATGCAAACTGTTGTGTGCCTTCCAAAAAGAAACAGATTACCAGCATCCCCCCCAAACAAACCCAACAAAATCCCCACACCATGGGAACCTCGCTACAGCCCTTGCCTAGAAGAGATAAATTCCTTTCCTCAGATGGAGAAATAATGGTAATAAATCTGAATGGAAGAGAGCACACCAGACCTTTTATTAATGGAGAGAATTATTCTGTAGCTGGAGGCGATTACAACCCTCACCCAAGACAAAAGGCTCCTATTCTTCACTTCTGGTTCAAGACCAGGCTTTCAGTATTAGTCACTGGCTCAGGAGTCAGTTGCTGGCTGTAATTACAGCTTCCCTCCCCCTTGCCAGCTGTTTCACTTTGCAGTTTGAGGCAGTGTTTAAGGCAGGCCGTGGACCTGCAGGTGACTCCCTGCAGCTCTGCCCTTGTGCTCGAGACACCTTGCACCTGCTGCAGGTCTCACATTATCCACCTGCAGGCCAAGGGCAAGGCCTCTGTTTTAATTAGGCACTACATCTTAGGAATAACTGATGAATATCTGTAAATTAAGCTATAAAGTAGAACTGCTTACAGCATTGCTTTCCTTGTCCCACAGTCCTAGCCATGGAATTGGGTACAGCTTTTGCTCCATGTCTCCATGAAGGACTCTCACAAATTATTCTCCTGCAGCACTGGAAACAGAGGAGCTCTGCAGGACACCACCGACCCGGAAAACCCTCAGCCGCTGCCACAGCAAGAGATGTCAGCAGGCAGAAAGCCTGCCCAGATGAACGTGGGGTCCCTGCCTACCCTGATGCTGTGTGTCTTTCTGGCACTGTGTGTCTAAAGTTCATTTAAATTACCAGTGGCATTTTGGGATTTCCTACATGTGCTAAATCGCAATGAAAGACATCCGCTGATGCAAAGTCTCTGGGCTCAGAGGACTACGTGGGGTAGGGCTGCCTGAGACAGCCCAAATCCACTTGAGACTGAAAAGGTGTGAGCAGTAAATAAAAGGAAATCCTGGATCACCATATAGTGTTCAGCTCCCACACTCTGACCCCCTTTGGTCCCTTCTATATTTTGTTAAGATCATATTTCTTTATGTGCTGCCTGGCTTAAAAGCCGCCATAAATCTGTGCCGTGCAGCAAGAATAACAGGGAGGGCACCGTGTAGTACAAGGCGCTCTAATTTCATCCCAGGCACTCGGAGGGAGCCGTAAATCAGTTTGGAGAGGCCTTAGACGGGAGAACTGGGGGGAAGCCTGGGAAGGCGCCCACAGCCTGGCTCCTGCCACTGGAGCCCATCTGCCCTGCCTCAAAAACAAAGAGTTCCAATGTCCTCAGACTTGAACAGTGATCAAACGACTGTAAATGTCTCTGGGGAGAAGCGCACCCACCCGCCATGGTGGGAACTCCCTGTGGGATGCGTCACACGCTGCAGGCAGGAGAGTCGTGTGTATCTAGCTTTGCCTCCACCTGGCATCACCTGGGGACACCAAACACCACACCTGGCCGGGCTCACCTGGGCCGTGGACCTTTCGCAGCTGTGCGAGAGCGACGGCTGGCTCGGGGTGTGCCCACACACTCACCCACACCAATGGGGATGTAGCTCCCCCACTGGAAATCTGGGAACAGCTGGAGCTGGGCATATAACTGCCATATTCTAGACAGTAAGATCTCTTTTTCTTTGCTCTAGTGGGAAAAAAAATTCAAGTGTGGAAATTTTCCGAGGGAGACTTTCCTAATAATAATTTTGCTCAAGTTTTTTTTTAAATTTGTGAATAATTATTTTTTTCCTGCCAGTTAGTAAAATATGATGGATGCAGTATTTTTATAAGGTTCTTTGTGCTACAGTTTAAACTTCCTAAATTTTGCAAAAGATGAATTACAAAGAGGAATGAAATGAATACATATTTGTCCCTTTGAACTTCCAAACTCAGATGCTAAGTTTTGCTAAGATGCAAGAAAAAAGGTAAATAACTGAATCCTGGGTCATCAATCATTTTATTCCACCCATGGTAAAAAGCGAAAAAGAAAATAGAACCAAAGTTGTGGCCATGTTGAAACTTTGGAAGAAAAAGTTGAATAAAAAGGAGGAAAAAAGTATGTTGCAACCATGAGTATCCTAAGCCAAACCTCAGCGGAGGTCACTGGAATGAGCCAGCAAGCCAAGCCTAAATAAAAATAGGACCTGTGGGATCCACCATCTGATTTTCAAATAGTCACTGCTACACTATAATTTGTCAAGCTTGCAGGGTAGGTTTTTACCAGAGAAACTGTGAGAAACACAGTACCAAATCCAGGCTGAAGCCAGAAAGAAGAGTGTGTACTTCCACATGGGAATAATCTGCTCAGGAAGGACTATGAAGTCTGAGACTGGACTGAAACCTCCCAGATCCCTGAGTGCTGAGAAGTGTGTTTTAATAATTTCACCACAAGGGAGATGTTTTTGTCACCAAAAGCAAGATGTTCAAAGGACCTGTCTTAATGTGTAAAGGAAGGGTTAAACTGCCTTTTTTGACAAAAGGGAAATGCCAACTTGCCGTATCAGGAATGATTTTATTTGCAGTTTAGATGTTTACATTAAGAACTGTCTAAGAGTGCTACTTTTATTTGTGTTACTTCAAAGTGCATCAAGTGTTTCTCTTCCAGGAGTTAATTAACACCAGATATTAATGTGTAAACTGCTGCTCACTCTCAGATGATTGAGAAACATTCTTAACACACTTTGTTTGCTTTATAAAATCTCACTTGAGCCACTTGAGGATGAAAATATTATTGTTTACATTTGTATAAGCAAGCTGGACAGGGAAAAACCAGAGTAAAAATCTCTGGAACATGAACATGACAGACACATCAGGGAACTCATTTGCTACTGTCCCTTAACCTGGTTCCTTGTTGGGTTTTTATTTGTGTTGGAAACGAGGCGAGAACTGTATCCCTTAATCAAACAAGTCTTTGTACCATCAAATGTAGCCTGACTGGTGCTCATTACTTTTAATTTTACACTTGAACAATAGAAAGTGCCCATGTGACTTAGGAACACAGATTTCTTTGAAAACCAGTGGATATTTTGGCTAGGTTTTTTGATACCTTTGTCCTGCTTTCTAAAGCAGTGCTGGTGCTGATTTTTTGGTGAAATCTGAGCATGCACGTCACTGAATCCCAGATCCTCAAAGAGATCTTCCCAGGCTCTCATGCCCCAGTTTTTGTAATGGAAGTTAATACCTAGATGCCTCCATGGATAACCATTCATGAGTCACATGGATCAGAGCAATGGCAATATACATTTAAAATGTTTTGTTAATATTCCTGTTATTCAAGATTAGGGTGCTGCTCTTAGGGCTGGGCAGTTTTGGCCACCAGAATAAGAAACACCTAAACCTCATAGAGAGCATCCAAAGGAGGGACACGAGGATGGTGAAGGATCTGGAGGGGCCATATGAGTTGTGGCTGAGGGCACTTGGTCAGTTCAGTTGGAAAAAAGGGGATTAGGGGGACCTCATTGCAGTTTGCAACTTCCTCCTGAAGGGCAACTCTGAGCTCTGCTCTCTGGGACCAGGGACAGAACTGGGAATGCCTGGAGCTGGGTCAGGGCAGGGTTAGGCTGGGTAACAGGGAAAGGCTCTTCCCCCAGAGGGTGCTGGGCACTGAACAGGCTCCCCAGGGAATGGTCACAGCCCCAAGGCTGCCAGAACTCCAGGAGAGTTTGGACAATGCTCTCCAGGATGCACAGGGTGGGATTGTTGGGGTGTGTGTGCAGGACCAGGAGGTGGATTCAGTGATCTTTGTGGGTCCCCCCAGCTCAGAATATTCTATGATTCCATTAGTCTATTATTTACCTCCCAGTAAGAGGACAGTGCTGGGACCAGGACCTGTGTGGGAGCCCTTTCTGGGCCCAAGGCTGGGCTTTCTGAATTTCCCAACGAGCACCAGCTCTCTCCCTGTAACCACAACTGCCCCTCCTGTTTAACAAGATGGGATGTGCCATGTCACACTTGTACCAGCACGGACTGGCACACCAGTTACAGTCTTACTGGAATTTTGGATCCTCCCCCAGTGTAAAAACCTCTTTCAACTCACCCTTTCAGCAGAGAACCCAGGAACCACTCCTGTGTTCTCCAGGGCACTCACACATGGGGCAAGGCTGGATGTTCACAGGTGGGGCTGGCAGCTCATGTCATAGGGTAGTAATTGGGGTTGTCTGTAAATGTCTACCTTTGCTTTAGTGTTTTGCCAAATGAAGTAAAAATTTTTACACTGGGTAACTGGTTTCAGAGAATAAGGTTTGCTCATGTTTGAAAATGCAACAAAACTCTAAGAGCCTTGAAAAGAAGAGGCAGAATACTTCAGACATTCACACAGTGGAGATCTGAAGTTCAGTGGTGGCTTCAATGTCAGTGAGCTGCTTGTCTTCTCTGTGCCCTCTCTCAAAACACCATGCACTTTCTCCAGGGCACAGAGGATAATAACTGAAGTCCTGGTCTCACAGAGAATCCCACACCCACCAATTTTTACCTGGCTGGTAATAAGCAAATGTACAGGCTTCATTCCAGCAAGATGTATTAAGCTTCTGCTCTCCAGTGAATACTTACTGGCACACTAAACCAAAGAGAAATGTTTAAGCAGACACACACTATGTGAAAGTGCATGTCATGATATACATTCCTCATGTGATGTTATGTGTAATCATGATTTAAGTTCTTTCCTCACACCTGATGTGTGCATTACACCTCAAGAAGTGGAAATGCTGACTGGAGTTTTAAAAAAAACCCAGCTGTTCATCCCTTGTGATTCCATCAGGCCAAGCTGCTGCTTACATTTGGATACAAACATTTTCAGTATGCAGTTCTGGGAAATATTCAGTGCCCCTGAGTTGTGCTTTCAAGTTTCTGGTGGAGTGTCATTAGCTGTAATGACAGCCACTGCAAAGGACAGGCCTGATGATCTGCAGGCTCACACACTGCCAAGTACAGGCACATGGTTTTGCATTTACAGTTGATCCTAGAGAGGATCATGGACATTTTGGCCCTTTATTTTAATGGGATTGCCAGAATGACTAGAATCTGAAAACTCACAGCTCATTACCAAGAGCAAAATGCTGACACAGGCAGAGCCAGAAGATTTGAAAAACTACTTCAGAGTTGAGATCTAACAGGCTGCTGTAGAATGTGCATTTTCCCTCTGCTAACCCCACTGTCCCAGAGAGAATATTCTTTCTGTATGTACAGAATGCAAGATTGCAATCCAGCTTGTTCTGCACCCTGGAGAGCAGCAGGATGCTTTAGGTTACACACAATGCAATCACTACCCCAGCTTGTCTCACGTTCACACTGCAGCCTTGAGGTTGCAAGAAAGAGCTCAGGACCTGCAGTGCTGCATTAAGAGATGTACAGCCAGAGGAATTGAGAAGATTAGAACCAACCAACCACAGTATAGCCTGTTCTCCTGTGGGTGTTTCAGACATGTACCAACTTTTTCCCCTGTACCAACAGCCTTTATCCATCTCTGTGAACCCAAGTCAAAAATCCTTCCAAATCTTTGGTACAGGTATGAACAAAAGGCCCCGTTTCAAAGTGTTGAATGACCTCAAACCCCACCTGACTCCAGATAACATGTGCTATTTTTGGACCAGAGACGCAATAAAATACCCACTTTTGCTGCTGACTGCACCATGAGTTATTCCATTTGCTTTCACTGTGCATGTCACAGCTCTCCCAGCTACAGAGATGAGGGGAAAGCTTCTCAGGGAAGGTGGGCTGCCTTTGTACAGCGTGGCAGACAGAAGCACAGGATTACAACTACCTTCAATTTTGACTCCACTCCACAGTAACAGGCTGCTGTATAATCAAAATATATACAAATGGATATACAAAACCAGTCTGATACCTCTGGTCTCAAGGTAACCTTAAGGTTTACAGGACTCCTATTTTTGGGTGTATTTTGCATGCGGAAGAAAAATTTCTATGTCTACAACCAAACCAAACTGTTGTTATATTTCCCACCTTCCACAGATTTTTCTTGTAAGATGCTAAAGCTCATATTCTCAAAATACCTTTAATGACCAAACATTTTTTGTCCATAGTTTTTCAGATGCAATTTGTGCTTTTTAGATAGCAGAGAGTTCTTTTGGGGGCTCTTAACATCATTAAATGTGCTTGTTATGAGAAACTAAGGGACTAAATAGATGTCTGGTTTTGATTTTTTAATTCTCATTCTTGATTTTCATTGTTACAGATTTGTACTTGCAATGTAAACCTTACTTGCAGCATTTTTACAATCTTTTCCCCCCACTAACTTCACCCCACTGAAATGAACCAAAAATGAAACAGATCAAGAGCAGGCAAACTTTGAAATAAATAAAACTTCTTTAATTCAATTTTCATGATAAAGACTTAAAAAGCATAATTACTTTGAAGGCAGTTACCAAAAATCTACACTTAAAATCTAAATTTAGAGCTATCAGGGACAGGATAGCAATAACTGTATCTAGACTTACTTTGCTGGTCTCAGAAGCATATTTCAGGAGAGTACTTTAGCTCTTGTTTCTCTGTGAATTAAAACACTGATGTTGTTATGCTGCCTATCAGGGAAGGCAGTAGGTTGTATAGTTATCTCCTGATTGGGGCAAAATCACTACCCTGAAACCACACAACCTACTACCTCATCCTGTTAGAGCATCACGTGCATCTTCTGAAGGAAACATTTCACCACTTGTAAGTAAATTACCTTATCAGCCTCCAGCCCACACATTTCCCAGCCTTAGAAAGGCCCTGTGTGACCTCTCAGCCCTTTCCCACAGCTGTACCTGGGAGTCAGACAGAACTGGTGGAAGGACCCCAGAGACAGGAGAACGGCAGTAGCAAACACTGTCCCTCCAGACCAGCAATATGTAATAAAAGTGAGTTAAATCAGCGCCCAAACTAACTGAAGAGACATCTTACTTAGAATTCAAGAATTTACCAGTTCCAGGGCAGAACTTGAATGACTGGAAGCCATCTTCTTAGGGTTTTGTCCAGCTCATCCCTTTGTGGTTTCTCAAACAGCCTATACCTAGTGGATTTAAACAGCTGCTGAATCAAAAGTACCATTTAATATTTAATATAAACACAAATGCCAGAAAACAAAGGGGGAAAGGATCAGCTGTTTCCAAGCCACTCCCATGGCAGTCCCTGACAGTTGTGTGTGAGCAAATCAACTGTGGACTGGCTGGTACCTCTGTGTCCTGGCACTCACACCCCATGTGCTCTCCAAAAATGCCAGAAGGAAGTGGCTTTTGAGCCTGACTGGGAAATACAGGAATTGAAACACTCTAAGGACATCTGTGTACAAGAACCAAACATATAGACAGAGACAGGGAATAGTACAGTTGAAAAATATTTGCATTGTTTTTTGGAGACATCCAGCGCTGACATCACAGCCACTTCAGGAAAGACAGTAGATTGTATAGTTATCTGACAGGCAGGGCATAGCCCTAAAACTATACAACCTACTACCTCACCCCAAAGGACAGTCACACTCTGATCACAGGAAGCACAAGCTGTATTCCCAGACAGTTGGATTGCTTGGCGACAACCTAAAAGACAAAAAACTCTGGAGACAAATGTTGACAGTCTTGAATTTGAAACAGTTTGCTATATACCAGTCAACATTCTGCTTAATGAGCTCCAGTTCTCTGCTTGAAATGTTTAATAGATTTGCAACGTGTGAAGTCATGTCAGTGACAAGATACACAAAGGAATCAGGATACAGCATTCATTTTTAATAACTGCACTTGTGTACTTCCAGCTCCTACATGACTGTACTTTATCAAACCAGTTTGTCACTTCAGGAAAGGCACCACTATGACTTAGAATGGATGCTGACTTAGAGGGATTGTTTAACATGCTTCCAGATACTCCTCCATTATCCTAACAGGGAAGAGCTGAGGTTCTCTAAGTGAATTTCCCAGGTTCTGCGTAAGTAAACCCCAAAGACTGATCAATGATTGTGAGGAATTGTGGCCTACTCAGCAATACTCCTAACTGAGCAGTAACCCAGCTCTGAATTGATGACCACACTAAACACATCTCACAGTACCACACAGACCTTAGTCGGGGAGATTAGCAGAACTGCCACTACACCATCAGCTTCCACAGCCTCAAACTTGTACTTGAGTTTGAGAGGGGTGTTATTGGCTGCCACCTGATTTGATAGACAACACTTCCCATTCAGGACAGGTCTAAAGAAGGGGGAATAACTGAGATATCAGTTCTGTATTCTAATATAAACACTGCTTTAATAAATGAGCAAATTTTTAAAACAAACACCCTACCTTAATCAGCGAACTAACCTTTTGCTAGTTAATTGAAGAACACAATAAATGCTGCATCCATCAGCCCCCCATGGATCAAGGAGAGTTGTTTTCCCTCAGCAAATCCCACCCTGAGGGCAGTTGGTCACACTGCAGGGGGACAAGGGCATGGAAGCCCTCTGCCCTGGTTTTCAGCATCACTAATGTGGGGATCTGAAAAGAGAGGAGCAAGACAAAACACACATACCTCAATTGCAATTCATTTCACACTGAAAGAATTGTAAGGTGGGTGAGAGCGTTTTATTAGTGATTTGAATGTTAGGAGCATTGCAGAGACAGGCAGATAGAGATGTCAGGTACTTCAAGAACAAACACTTTTAAAGAAAGCAGAGAAAGAAAATTTCAGATATCTGGCCAAATTTGGTATCAGTGTGTTAATTTACAAAGGACAATGTTATACCATCAATGTCAAAGATAATTTCATTGTATTAGGCTGAGACCACGTAGAAAGAGGTCACTGGTTGCTGTTAGCTGCACATGGTGCCATTTGTTGGACAAAACAGGACAGGCACAACTCTGACCATCCTGAGATCACTGCAAGGAAGGAAACATGTCCAGCCCTGTATTTCACCTCTTGGAACCTCAAAGCCCTAGCAGGCCAAAAAGGGTGATCTTCTTTCAATACCATACTGAAGGAATACCTTAAGAGAGTTCAAAATTTCATCAGTGCAAAATCCCCCCAAAACTGGTACCAGAAACCCTCTACAAAGTTCTCTACAAAGAACCTCTCTAGAGAGCTCTCCAGCAGAAAGCCCAATAGTCTTCTCTATGTACTTAAGAGTTTTAAATCTCAGAATTTTCCAAGTACCAGCTTTTTGGAATGGTCAGCCACTCTCCCAATAACTCTCTGGAAAAAACCCTACCCTGTACCTCTGTTACTTAGCCAAAATATTTAAAAATAAACAAGTTCTTCATGCACACAATCAGAGATCTCAGTATGTTTTCTAAGAGCCAACAATGTGGGGTGGAGCTAAACTTCTGTGCAGTTTCAGCAAGGCTGGATATGTTGCACAGCCACCTCTCAGAAAGTGTTTTCTGTGTAAAATAAACTCTATGGTTATATCAATAGAACAGCGTTACATAATATAATTGGAGGAAAGCTGAGTATTGTGTGACTTCAAAGTGTGACTTTTTGTAAGCACCTACTTCATAGTGGAAGGATAAAAACAACGTAACCTTTCAGAATAGCAACTCTTTATGCTGCATGGTCCAGTGGAACCAGTTTAAAGAACCAGTCTGGCTCTAAAAGGATGCATTCACAGTAGTGAAAAGCCCAAACTACCCCACAGACCTATCCAACTCCAATGGGAGTTTTGGATGAAGAACCTACACTTACTCAGTGACTCTAAGAGACAGAAATATAGATTGAAAGAAAAGCAACATTGTGGAGTATATTCTAGGGATTCACACTGCCTGTCTTTAATATATATGGACTTCACTTACACTTTTGAGCGCAATACTAGGTGGGATACTGGAAAATGTTCAACCCTGTTGAAAAAATGGTTTACTTTAATTATTCATTTCTAAAGGATGCTCTTATTTTCTGTGATAATGATGTTAGAGATTCTTTTCTCTAGGTGCTGTGGTGATATAATGTATACAATAATATAATATACTATAATGTGATATAATGTTGCCTTAATGTATATTTCCCCACAAAAGTAATAGTTTGTTAATTCAAAATTATATTGAGATAATTACTTAGTAATTATTGAAGTACCATAAACTCTGTGTAACACTATTTTCTATAAGATCTGTTATTATGGCTATTAGTAATACTCATTAGCAGACAAAAATGGAAAAGAATGTGCTTTATCCAACACCTAAAATTAATTAGTTTTCTGCTCTCACAAGCTCTCATTAACTTATTTTAATTGACTAGATCACCAAACAAGGATGAACTTTAAAATACTTAATGAAAGAAAAATGCATGTTCATTTTCCTTCTATGAAGATGACAGGCACAAGAAATTGCTATCTGGCAAGAGTTATGTTTCTAGTTTAACAACTGTTTAATACTAGGAAAAATATGACATTTCCATATTCCAGCTCTCACTGAAAAATGTCTTGGAACTGATGTTAATAAGTACCTCAGCAGTTACTTTTCAAAAGGCAGGGGGCCAAGTCTGCTGTTTCTGTGATGTTACAGGAAAGCAGACAGTTTTAAAGCAGAGTTGCTATATAACTAAAAGCCTTACTAATCCACAGACTGGGACAGCACAGAACAAGCATTTTGCAATTTCAAGGTACCTTCCCCAAGACCTTGTGAGGATTTGCAAAGGTTCAGCCTGTCTGACTCCTAGGAAGAAGGAAATGCCCTGGCTGTGTGCTCTTGGAGTGCACTGGGATTACCAGGGAAGAAGAGGGCTTGGAGACCTCCCAAGGCAGGGACATTCCCCAGCAAGGTTTGGGGTCTGGATGCAGACCAGACCTGCAGTTTCCAAACTCTCTGTACACAGTGATTGTCTTCTGGCTACCCAAGTGATTCACAGTCCCCACTTTGCTCCTACAGTATATTTATTCATGATTAGAAATGTCACTAACATTTTTGTGAAGAGCATTGTGGGGGAAATGTCCAGGGTGGACAATGCAGCCAAGGGAAACCTCCTGACAAAATTCAGCAGGGCTTGGATCAGGCAAGAGAACTGCCACACCCTTCTGGGGCAGGATTGTGGCAAAGCAGTATCGTGGGAGGCAAATTTCCTAGAGATATTTCAGGTAGAGATTACTTACAGGAGGGAAGGACTGTTTCGTTGGATGCATGATAAACTCCACACAGTGTATTTTAAAATATATTTTTAACTAAGTGCAATGAAAAGGACACACTGCCTTCATATAGCATGCAAACTTCAGGAAGAAAAACACTCTACAAACACAAATGTTGTGGCTCCTGTGAAATGCAATGTATGCAATCTCACTCATTACTTAAATACAGTTGCTTTTAAAATGGCAAACTACAGCTCTTTCCCCAGTTGTGAAACTCTCCTGTAATTTCATAATACAGGACAGATTCTGCCAGAACTTCAGGCAGGCACAATGGGAAAAACTCACAGGACCAGACCTCCACAACCTCCTCCATTCAGAGGAGATGCACAGGACTTTCCAAGGCTCAACCTAGGAGGGCTCCTCATCTGCACAAGTGTCCGTCTTGGCTGCAGAGCATTAGCTGTGTCCAGCAGCCTCCTCACATCTTCACCTGGGCATTACTGAGGCCAGGTTGTAACTAGGGGAGCAAATTTATCTCTCTGTCCATTGTGATAAAGCACAAAAGGGGGGTGAACTTTGGCCATGACATCTGCTCATCCATGGCATTCCTCAGTGCTGGAGCAGTTAGGTGTGCTGTCCTGCCTTGTACAAACCACAGGCACAGTTTTGCAGGGAAGCATTTTCCTCAGATTCGTCAGGGAGACTTCTTTTAAGAAGGGGAGCAATTCACACACTACTGAGATCAACAGTACATCCTCACTTGGCCTCTGTGGCTTTGAAGGAGGCCCTGATGATCCAATATAGCACAAATTATGAGACACAGAAGTTCAAATGACATTACTGGATGTGTAATAAGCTTACACATCAAAAAGTATTTAGGGGCCAATGACTATTTTCATTATCTGTTAAAATCAGTTATATAAATTTTGTTCACCCTTTCTTTATTACATAGAACATCTCAGGCAGTGCAACATGGCTCTTTGTAATAAACAGTTTTACGTATTCAGTGAAGCCACTGTCCTTATCAAACTGTTTGCAAGTATGTAGGAAAAAGGAGCAGCTGTGAAATGAGTCAGAACTCTCTGGCTAAACGTCTCTGAGCTCTGCAGTAATTTTTGTATGTTTCTGAAGTCTGAACATTTCATGTATGGGAGGAAAAAAAAGAGCAACACAATGTAAAACATTTAAATATATCAGTTTAAGTAAGTCCATCTCCCATACTATAGCCTGACTACCAGCCAGACCTGCACAGGAACTGCCTCACTCTTGTGTGTAACTGTACTAAAGTCAAGGAAATTCCTCCACAGAAACAATCTTCCAGAAAAGTTTTACAATGGTTATCAGAAAATGGGATGTGCTTAATGTCAGCTGCTCTAACTCCTTGACTGGGTGTAGGGAGGTCTGACAAGCAGGAGATCCATGGAGCTGGGGCTGGGTGTGCTCCAAAGGTGTTCTGCATCACCACGGATGTGTTCTACATGTTATGTTAGCATTTCACACACCTTCTGTTCTGTGAAAGGCCTGGAATGTTAAACATGCTTCAAAATGGACTGCATTAGGGAAAATACTGTTTTCCATCAAAAATACACCTCATTTTTCTTGGAGGTGGGATCATGTCTCCTGCTTAGGAAAACTGCAGTACCTACATTGACAAAATAGTTATTTTTCTCTTGCATCTATCTCTGCCTTTTGCTTATGTGCTACTCTGAATACTAAAAAGCCACAAAAGCTGTTATTCTAGAGAATGATGAAACACTTGATATCTCAAAGCATTCACAAATACAGAAATTAAATCATGGCTAAGCACTGGCAGCTCTGTATGTTGCACTTACGATCTTAAGCAAATGAACATTTATGCAGATATATATTTTAAAAAGCAATCTGTGAAAAACGCCACAGAACTGTTCAGTATATTACAAGCTCTTAGTTTTGTAGGACTTAAAAAATCAATCTTCAGTTTTCCTGGCATAATCTTTCCATCTGAGCTACTATGCTTGCCACCAATCCTGTATCCCTGTATCCCTGAGCTCTCCAAGGCAGAGATGAGGACCAGCAGATCCTAATGTCCAAAAATCAGAGTTGAGGGGAGGTGCAACCCGTGTGGAAATGGCAAATCCATCAGGTAAGTGAGGTACACCTTATGAAAAACAAATGTAACAGATACACTTCCTATCTTACCATGTGTAAAAGCAAAAGTGCAAGGGCTGGATTATCTGGGAAATGAACTCAGCAAGAGGAGATGAAGCTGTGACAAATTAGAGGTTGTTTTTTATTAGAAGAGCAAAGAGAATGTGTCAGGTTTATTTTCCCTTGGCAGGACAAGATAACAAGATTAAAAGGGGCAGAGAACAGCTCTCTTACAGTATTTCCTAAATATTCCTCAGTTATCTCCATGTTCCTGGGAGGATTGTATGCATGCAGATCACACAAAAATGAAATGTTAATGACAACCCCCACAAATATTAATTTAGTATGTTGAGCAATGGACCTTTTGTTTGAAAGAGCTGAGCTCACCTAACTCAGCTGATATCACCTGGACTTGTCTAACCATCTCTGAACACAAAACTGGACACTGAAACTGATCACCCTCATCTTTGACTGGGTATGTGATGTCCAGCTCTCCAAAACTGCACCTTTCCCACTCCCCCTAAAGCCCTGTGGAAAAAAACCTGGCCACATTCAATGATGCAGAGAACAATCAGAATCACAGTCTTCCACTCTCTCCAACTAAATACTCAGCCATCTCACAAGCAATTATTTGAGTGGTATTTTTAATTATTTTTGGATGGAAAATGCCTTTACTACACAGGGAATCTTAAATAAGCCATCTGAATTTTAAGTCACTTGGATCTGGCTTTTTAGTATGTGCAATTCATACAGTGTCACACCTAACCTATGTGACTCCACTGAGAAAGTACTATTTTTTTCAGTTCCTTATAGAAGCTAGGAAAAATTGAATAGAGTCACATCTTCTTAAAAAATGTTATTCCCAATCTCAATACACTAATTCCTTTTTGGGAAAACTGAATTTTCACTCTGAAATGGATTCAGGTCCTTTAAAATTGTTTTTATTTAAAAAGACATGCAATAAACTAGTATGTGAAAATCCTAACTTAATTAAGCACCAAGAGGAATGTCTGTCAGTGTAAGCTTCAACAAGAAAATAAAATTCATTTTTCAGATTGCAGCCATGCCAATTATTATAGTTGGTAGAAAAAATGGTTTTTGGCCTTTCTGCCATAAGGCATTCATTTTAAATTTTAGCCCTTAGTGAGATCAAGCAGCTGACAAGTAGGAGTGAATGAATTAGGGGTCTGGGAGCCAGGAGCAGGTCAAAGCTCCGAATAAGCTAGTGTTACATGGATTTAGCCTAAAATTCTGTATTTACATCAATGCACCCTTACATTTGCCATCACCACAAGCAGGATAAAGTTACTTGAGTGCTCATGAAGAAGGAGCTTTATATGATGGTTGACAAGCAAAATTGATCCTTTACAAGCTGTTCCATTTGTGATGATCACTTTAGAGCCTGCATCATTTGAAATTGTGGATAACATTGTATGGAAAGCTGCCATGAAATCACTGTTCTGTGTAGTATGTTTGTTTTAAAATACTGTTAAAAGCCTAAAGTTCATTTCTATTGCAGAACAACATTCTGGAGTCTGGACTGCATTTGGGGTTGAGCCAGAGGGCTTGGTTCAACCTGACAGTAAGCCAGCAAAGGCCTGGAAGTCCATGTGTATTAACACAGAGAAAGCATGTTACAGGCACTGCATGCCGAAGCTGCAGTTCGTTTCCGGTTACTTTTGGGGAGGGTGTGAGGGTATGGATCTGATCAGACAAGCCCATTTGCAAGAGTAAGTCTTGTCTCTGATCCTACTAGGCAGTTTTGTGTCCCTATCAGGGCACCTCCAGGACTTTGCCACTAGTGACACTGCCAAGCTCCCTGCTCTCATTTAAGTGACTGTTTTCCTTTGGTCACCAGCACAGATCCCTGTGCACTGCAACAGCTTTGTTATCACCCCAGGATGGGATGCTGTCTCAAGTTGTGTTATGATTTCAGAAGCACACACTTGTGCTTTGTCACCATGACTTTACCTCTGCTCTGACCAGTTATTTTCCATCCGGAGCATTCCAACGACGCTGCCAAGAGGTTTACGCACACACTCGCCCAGCCCAGTTTTACACAAGTCCTTAAAAAGCAAAGGAGAACCACTGAAAATTGCCATTTACACACGAGGGCACACCTGTGCTGCATGCTGAGGGGGCAAAGGCTTTTGGTGTGTTGGGATGAGTGGGCAGTGCTGCCAACACGGCACTCGCTGGCACGGGAGGATTCCTCATGGATTCCAGGCTTGGGGCTTGGGGCTCAGACACACAGCACTGCCTGTGCTCAGCTCCACACACCCTTCTCTTTTCCCAGGTGACTGAGGCTCTCCACAGATGGACACCAGTGCAAGTTTTTGTACCTGAGACTAAAGCTTTCACTGGTTAAACATTCATGAGTGGGCTGAAGTGGTAGAGAGCCAGCAGATCTTTGCCAGAGCTCCACGGTGTGCTTGATTCTCCATGTCCATTATTCATGATGCTGTTGCTACAGGCACTAATTTTACATAAATGGAAGTCACAAGAGAACTGTTACAAGGAGCAACCAGGAAAAGCACAGGTTAAGAGTGCCTTGTCAGTTGGTATTAAAAACACAGTTTAGTATTACATTTTCTGATTGTGAAGCCTCTTGGGAGTCAAAATATGCAACACATTTCCTCTGAAGAGTAAGAAGCTGAAACCTAAAATTTTGTAGAGGGTCTTTACAATCAATTTCTTCATGTCCTGTAAACAACTCAATTCCAATTCCCTACATATGAAAAATAAATAACCTCTTAGCTCCAAATTCATCAGCCTTACAATTCCTTTTAGCTCTTATTTAAAATCTACTAAATTATATTCTGGCTATCATGTAAGCTATTGTTCTGTGACTGCTCAGGGATGACAGACTTCAAAATTTAGGATCTGTTGTGCCAGGAGCCAGATTATACTCCTTGAAAGACAGAAACATGCACATTACTAGTATCTACTGAGAAATGCAGCAAGCAGACTTGGTGCAACTGAAATAATTGATTTCCTTCCCCTTATCAACACAAAAGATAAGAGCCATATAAAAGTACCTGTTTTTCTATCTCACAGCATTTGTAGCAAACACACTGGACAGTATTTCAATATTCTCCTGTTGCAGAAATAAGCTTTAGGCACAGAATCCATGACATGTAAATTAAGATATATTTCACAACATGTATCTTAGTCTGAAAGTAGGTCATGCATTTAAGGCATTTCTAGACTCTTGATGTAAATATTCTGAAAATATTTTTGCATGTATAGAATAATATTTTAATTATTTATCAGACTTCATTCTCTAAGAACACTAAAAGAACAGATATTTTGAGGAGTCCTCATAGGGTAGTAAGTACTTTGCAGCCTTTCACAACTTTATGTAGTGCACATTTTGTTCTTAGTGGAACTGCATGCTTGAAGCACACCTCAAAAAAGTTGATGTAGTAGAAAAAGTTATGGTGTGAAGATCCCAGAATGCACAGGTAGGGAGCCTGACTAAACAATACCGTGACATTTTTCAGTGCTTACTACCTTGTATTATTTTGGGACTCTTAGAATTTCCTCAAGACTGGTGTTAGATATTTGTTCACTGCCTATGAGCAAGTTATTCCATGAGCAAAGTTAAAGAGGGGGGAAAAAAAAGAGAAGGAAGTTAGAAAACAAGAGAGTCTATGTGTTTGTGATGTGAATTGAGTTTCCAGGCCAGAACTTTTATCAGGAGAATAAAAAACCAGAGGCAATTTAAATCAGCACCACTATCAATTTATCCACTAGGTGTCACAAAATAATCATGCAACCAGACAAAAAGCAATTATATGTAAAATGTGTCAGTGTACTACATCAATGAAGTGCTGCTTTGAAACGAAATCTGTGATAAGAGCAGATGCGGGAAAATGTCATGGATCTCATGAATATGCATAAACTGTCAGGAGTGTATGGGAACCTGAGCCATGACACACAAAAGCCGTTGCTAACCATGGTGTATGTCATGTAATGGATTTACATACAAGCATGTAAGTGTTCCATTAAAAAACATAAAAAGTCTTCCAAAATCCTAAAAGCAGTATTATCAGTCCTCAGAACTGCAAGATTTATGTTTCTTGCTTTTAAATGCTCCAGTTACTGGAAAAATGTATTATATCAGATTCTCTACAAACATGCAAAATTCCCTCATGACTATAGGGAAAAAATGCCAAGAAAACAAGTTCTGAAGGCTAAAACATATGAGGAAGAAAAACATAAATATTTTATTAATATTAGTATAAAATCACCACAAATGCCAAACACTGGAATTGGCAATAACATGAGACAGACACTCCTTAGATCCAGACTGTTCTTTTGGAAGGGTAGGGTAGAAAATTATCCAATGGTTTTGTAGCCATTATTTTCCAGAAATTAACCTCTACTGCATAGGCAGCATTTTTGTTCTTAAATATTCGCAGACCATTTAAAACTTGTAATTACACATACACCTGCACTCATCCAAAACACTGAGTCCATGAAAGGATTAAGGCTGGGCTGTTGGAACAGGAACCTTGGTTTCCAAAAATGTTCCTTTAACAACAGTAACTTTTCCTCAGCGTTGCATAAAATTTTTATGGGCTGAGTACACTCCAGCATGAATTTATCATTATCTGTACTCACATAATCCAGACAATTAAAAATGCTGTAATCACTAGCATATACAACAGTATGAAGTAGAACAGGCTGGTTAGATAAGAAGAGGAAATGTATCCTAGACAATTTTTGTCATCCAAACATAACAGTGCCAGGGCTCTATATGCTTTGCTGCCAACTGCCATTGCATAAAGCCAGCCTAAGCAATGTCAGAACCCCTTCCCCCTTGGGAGAAAAGCAGTAAAGTAACACATGACCTGCCAGGACACTGTATGTTTATACTGCAGTTCATATGTTTTATCCTGGCTGTCAAAAACAGGCTTTTTCAGGGTATAAGCAAGCTACTATGATAAAGTTCAGATTTTTTACAATCTTTCTCTGTAAGATGAGCTGTCTAAAAGTCAGAGTTGGTCAACATTTTCCAAAGCTTGGAAATACTTTCTCACTTACTTGATTGTAAGGAAGCTTTTCTTCAATTTTCCCTCTTTTTTTTCAGCAACTCAGTTAAATACTTGTGGTTCCAGGAACACAGGTACAAAGCTGAGTGAAATACCTTTTTTTTGTTGTTTGTTTCCAAAACTAGTATAACTTAATGTGTATATGCTAAAGCAGTCTGATGTTGTGAAATACACTTTCAGAAAAACTCAGAGCTTTTCTCTCAAGCTCGCCCCACATTAAAACCATGATCTGACTTCAAAGAACCCTTCAGTGATGCCCATTCAAGCTGGCAGAATTCAGAGCCTCCTGAGGCCAGTAAGAATTCTGATATCATGCAGCAAAACTGTGATTTCCCTTTAGGCAGAGCCATACAGAAAAATGCTGAGGTAACTATTCATTACATAAACCCCCAACTCTTTGATGCCAGAAGGTGAATGAGCAGATGTACAGTAGTATTAATTGCACTTAAAGAACTTAAGTTGCTCCTTTTTTGTCTTTCAGTGGTTCAAGTTTGCAGTATTTTTTTTAGTCTTTGTTGTGAAAGAATCAAAGAATGACAGAATGTGTGCTCACCACGAGGCCCAGCTCCGAGGAGCCTGCTGGCACTGCCAGGGTCAGTGCTCGTGAGATCTCTTGCTGGTGTCTCTCTTGGCTCCCAAACTGGACACATCATTGATCAGAGGGATGGAGCAGCTCTGCTGGGAGGGAAGGCTGAGGGAATTGGGATTGCTCAGCCTGGAGAAGTTTTGGGGTGACCTCATTGTACCTGAAGGGAGCCTGCAGGAAAGTCAGGGGAAGATTACTTATAATGGCCTGAAAAGGGGAATGGCTTCACAGACCGAGGGCAGGGTTAGATGGGATATTGGGAAAAAATTCTTCCCTCTGAGGGTGGTGAGGCCAGGTTGCCCAGAGAAGCTGTGGCTGCCCCATCCTAGAAATGCCCAAGCTCAGGCTGGATGGGGCTTTGAGCAACCTGGGATAGTGGAAGGTGTTCCTGCCCAGAATGAGATGAGCTTTTAAGGTCCCTCCCAACTCAAACCCTTCTCTGACTCTAAGGCAGTCTCTCCAGTGCTCTGAAGAGGGAAGATCACTGCTCTGAGCTGTGTTTTGCTTGTGCAGTCCTGGATGCAGTTGGCACATGGCTGGGGAGTGTCAACCTGTGCATCAGGACCCCCAGATCCTTTTCTGCAGAGCTACATAGCTGCCCCCAGTCTGTTTCATTATAATCTTGCTGATGACAGTATTCACACCATTTCTCAAATTATCAGTATCAAAAGGTTTTATATATATTTTTTTAATTTCACCTATCCTAGGCCTCACTTAGCCTTGAAGTGCCATGAGTAGAACAGCTTAGGAATGTGAATGTACAGCAAATGTGCTTCCCATTAGCTCTTAATGCCATAAATCTAAAATCCTTGATATTACTGTTAGAGCAGTGCTTTCACTCAAATCTTAAAATAAGCTTTAGACAGGATAGTAAGACTCAGAAGCCACACAAGACACTTACTGCTGCATAGGACAGGCTTGCTATGTGGATCAGAGGTCCTGCCCTTCTGCATCACTATTTCAGTTACAATGGAATAATTTTAAATTACATTAAGAACTATAATCATATTTGACTATCATTTACTTTTTCATACCCTCTGCCACTAGAAATACACTTGAAGATATCCATCCAGCCCCAAGTGCACTATTCTGGGAAAGTTTCCATTTAGATGAGAACATTTATGCTCATAACGACATGAGTTTTTAAAGATAAATTCAATATGAATAACTGGTTCAACTTGGTGTCTGCTCATGAGTGAGCAGTTGGAAGGAACTGGTTAATCATTGTTTGCCATCTGCTTTGGAGAATCAGCACTGTACAGAACCTTTTCTGCAGCAAATAAATTAACACAGAGCACTAAAGGAAAATCCTGTTTTCAGCTATGGGGTGTTTTCTAGCACTCCCTATCAGATTTCTTGGCCAAAAATGAAGGCAGCCCCTTTCAGGTATTTGTTTTTCTCTCAGAAAGGCTCAGAATTCTCTAATCTTTCCAGTCCATTTTATTAAAACAAACTCTAAGTTCTTCTGAACAGACAAACCAGCACTTAAACTGCTATACTGAGTCAAAAAGCACATTTGCCTCTTCACAGAAAAACATCAACATTAAAATACAAAATTGGTTGACTATCTATGCTGCTTTCTTGGCTCATCTTCCCCATCTGGTGCAACTGACAAACGCTGTGTCATACTTGGAGAGGGATTAAAATTTCCATTTTTAGATTTTGGACTCCAGGAGTATCTTAAAAAAATAATTTGCTTCAAAATGAGGAAAAATATATGTGAATGATGTAAAAATACTCCACTTAAGAACAGAAAAATTGATGGGAAAAGGCACTCCCTAAACTAAGGTTTTCTTAAAATACAGATTCCGAACAAGTGGCAAAAAATATCAGAAGAAATGCTGAGAAATTCTTAATATTGAGAGGGCCAAAGACTACAGTCTTCCAGCAGAAAATCAAAATGTTCTCTTCTAGGCCTTGCAAATACTGAGCTCTCAGTGTATTCAGCCATTCAAAAAACCTGTCATTGAAACATATTTTTCCTTTAAAAAACTTCTTAAAACAAACAACGGAGAATGGTCCATCTAACTTCTTGCTCCAGCCATACATTTCAGTCATGCTCCTTTTCTTTGCAGATCTCCTGGGGTATTGAATCATGGAAGCACAGAATGGTTTGGCTTGGAAGTGACCTCAAAGCTCATCCACTTCCAGCCCCTCCCACAGGCAGGAACACCTTCCACTATCCCAGGTTGCTCCAAGCCCCTGTCCAACCTGGCCTTGGACACTTCCAGGGATCCAGGGGCAACCACAGCTTCTCTGGACAATCTGTGCTAGGGCCTCACCACCCTCGGAAGGAAGAATTTCTTCCTAATGTCCAATCTAAATCTACTCTCTGGCAGTGGGAAGCCATTCCCCATTATCCAATGCCCCTCTCCAGCTCTCTTGGAAACCCCTTGGCACTGGAAGGGGCTCTAAGGTCTTCCCAGATCCTTCTCTTCAAGTTGTTTTATCTAATGACTGGGGAGACCTACTGTTGCAGATTCCTGAGACTTGACAGTTGTTTGATATTTGAGATAACTGGTACCAATAGAGGTCTTAAAAAGAGATTATCCAGTAAGTCTTTAGAGACTTTAGGGCTCCAGAACCAGTATGGTCTAATGAGCACAACAGGGCTCTCTGACAGTCCTACTGGGATTTTCCCTCTGTTACAGCTGGCAGTAAGAGAAAGATTTAATTAGCACAGAAGAGCTGCATTGCCTTCCAAGTACTCAGCAAAGAATTGTTGGAACAGGAAAGGTAGGAGAGAAGAAGGTCCTTTGGGTATGAAGGAATTTGAGTGAGCTGGATTAATTTACCAGCTGTACTGGTAGGTATGGACCACGCATTTCTGTCATAATCTTGAGCAAATACTTGGGTCAGGTTTTCAGAAAAATAAGCTCAGTTTTTCTGGCTTCTTTGGATGCTGAAGTAACTCATCAGACTTTTCAAAGGCAAACTGCAACTCAGCTGTCAGTCTCCCTAAAAACATTACAAGCTGACCCACAGTGAAGGCTTTTAAAGATCTACCCCTATCAGTTGAGGTTATACATCTAAAAGTATTCAGAGCTGTGCTTCACTTCCACCCCTGTAAATTATTGTCTTCCTCCTCTATGTGCTGAGGAGAACAAGCTTGTAATGTCAATGAACCAGCTTTGGGAATCTTCAGTGCTATGATCATTTAAGTACTTGGACTGACACAGGGTACCTGTTTCACAGGGACCATCTCCTACTTCTGGTTTTGACAAGAAGGGAATTGTGATTCTACGAATCACAAAGTCATGATCACAAGATGCCACAGATGCCAGGGTAGGTTGTTCTAAACTCAGTGAGGAGTCTGGCCTTTAGTTATGGGAATGAGGAGGGCACTTTTCACTCCTGCTCTTAACAAGGACAAGTGTCCCTCCTAGCATGTGTCTGTATTGAATTTAACTGTTTGCTGTGAAGTATCCCATTATAAAGCAGAGATGTTTAGATCAAGACCTGACTTTCCTTTCTAGATTCAGCAATCCTTTCCAGGTTCTTTGACAGCCACAGGATACTCAACCAAACAATTCAGATGTTGTTTTTGAGAGATGAAAACTATGTCAATACAGACATCAAGTGTATCTTCAGAGTCCTAAATATATTTTAAAATACCTTGCATTTACCATAAAGGTCTCCAGCTTACTTAAAATTTAACTAAAACATTGGACTTGGATGCAGTAGGATTAACAGGCCCACTCAAGACCACACTCCTGGTATTCCAGATCACCCTTGTAGCATTCTTTCAGAAGGAAAGTAAGTATTTCTTGAAGTTATTATTCCAGAATAATTTGCTTCTCATTAAAGTGAGATTAGTACAGGTGAAGACATGAAATACCTGCAAAAGTTCTCTCTTTGATCACTCAGCAGAAGTTGAAGGTCAAAGGCCTCGCCATCAGGAATTTCACACAACTGATTCCACATTCTGTATCTGTTTCTCCTCAGAGAGACCTGTCAGGAAGACTTATCAATGGTTTTTTCTGCAGGCATGAAAGAGCAGAGGGAATGCAGTTTAGTAATGCTAGAGTATCACCCTTAAGATGGGCAGGAATCAATATCATACCTAAGCTGGGCACAGTAAAACATCTCATGTGGGCAAGTACTTTCAGCCTATAACTATGCCAAGACACTGCATTCCTGTAGACACAAGCCAGGATGGACTTAAGAAGTATATATGCTGATTTTTTCCTATGGATACCTCCACAAGAATGTCTTTGGTTGAGGATCATGTATTTTTTATATATATATTTTCCATAAAAATCAACAGCCTTTCTCTAGTATTCAACTCATTATCGACACTTCCCCACTTCGCCATATCAACATTGTATTTGAAGTATCAGTCATAGCATCCCATCAAAATTCTCCTTCTTTTAAAATTCTAATGATATTAAAAATACAACACCTTTCTACAGCATGACTCAGAGTTGCATAATATTTCTTTCTTCAGTTCATGGGAAAGGAAAGAGGTACAAGCAAAGGCAGAAGAATTTTCTATCCAAGTCTGTAGCTTTATACTGAATCCTGAGTGTCAAACCAACAGGGCTTTTAAGAAAAATGTCAACAACTGTAACCGTTACATAAGACATAGTTAGAAAAATACTTTGCAAGGAAAAATGACAGTTTCTGTCACTTGAGAAGATGATTTATACTTCAGCTTTAGAATGCAGGCATGTGACCTGACATTTACTAAAGAAATCAAAGAGATGTTGAGCAAAATTACAAAAGGCAAAGCACTGATTGCCCTCTACTAGCAGCTCCTCTCTGTACTACAGAAAGATCTGCATAGTCTTCCTCTCAACATTATGCAAAAAAAATAGAAAGGGAGGTCACAACAACAGCTCTCCCTGTTGTCACTTTGTGCTGACTTGCTCCAGTTACGAAGGCCATCTGGTGCTGTTTGTGCTGCCTTTGTGCCTTGTGTCTCACGTTGTTCTTTATGGACGAGAAGGATTCACAGGTCACATCAGCTGTTTTAAGTTTTTTTGCAAGAGAATTCGATGGCTGGGACTGTGCATATAGAATGTATAGCTGTTGATAACAGAACATGGTGACAAGGATACCAGGTGCAGGAGTGTGCATACAGTTCAGGTGAGCTGGGTTTCCTCACTGGTTCTATTATACACTTCCTGTAGAACTTGAAGTGGTTACATAAGCCCTTTGAGGCTCAGTCTTACCACTTGTTAAATGGAGATCATAATTCCCTATCTCACAGTGATACTGTGAGGCTTATTCAGTAATGGGTTCAACTCCATGCTGTGCAGATGGTCAATACAAATTTTATGCATCACTGAAGTAACATTTAACCTCAGGACTTAAGTGACACATAGCCTTGTGCTGGTCTCTGAGCAGTCACTGGATAAATATTAAGCATTCACTTTACTGAAAATATTTGAGAGGTAGGATTTGTTAGTAGTGCTGATTTTGCATCCCTTAAGTTACAAATTTTCAGGATGACAAATGTAGAAGGACACATTTTTCAAATGCAGTGCAAAACAGGTGTTACCATGTGATGGTAACAAATGAGGAAGAGAAAATGCTAACACTGCTGAATCAGGCATACAGTGATTTAAATGTGTCCATGAAACAAGCACTTTAAGTCTCAAGAATGACTGTTGACAGTATCTGGAGGGATTTCAGCTTAGTGTTGGGAGAAGGGTTGTTTTTACGGGCCTCAGCCGAAAAAACAATTCATTGAATGTGATTGCCATTTACCTGCAGAAACACAGCTACAATTCAGCACAGCAATGAGTTTAAAGGTGCATCTCAAAGATATTTATAACCATATAAATATTTGCTTTGCTTACCGTGGCAATCACACAGAAGAAAAAAGTTCTTTTCCAAACATCTTTCTCAAGGTTTCTGAGGACTATTTTTAAACTTTATTGCCACAGGTAATGTACCATGAAGACCTAAGCACCAGCAAGAAATGAATCTCCAGTGTGATTACTATGCATACCTTGTAATTTCCTCTGCACAGATGACCAATCTTTCATTTTTAACTTCGTTCCTCAGTAAGTCGTTCTTTCTGTTTCTGAAGAGAGAGAAAGAAAAAAAAGTTTTATGTGTTATCTTTATGATGGAAAATGTAAGGAACAGACATACAGATACTAAATACAGCCTTCCAAAGTCTTTTCTGCAGGTGAGGAATGTGTTTCAGAAGAAGGCCAGTGTCCCACTGCAAACTTATTTTGGAAGCCTTAACTGAGGGTAAGTAGGGCATGAATGGCACTTTGTAGAGGGATGACTTTACCCTCAGGGAAGCACTATGACAAGATCCCTGAGACCAGTCGATTTAATAGCTGCAAACCTTGAAAGCTTTGAGTAAAAAAAAGTATCCTCTACTTTTACAGCCAAGTGAGTTTAAAGAAAATTACCAGATAAAAATATTTCAACCTTTACTCTGTAATATCATTTACCCCATAACATCCTCCTTGTTTTCAGACCTTTAAAATTACTATACCCATCACCAGTAGAAAGATTAATTGTAGTCAGATTAATTGACCAATCATGGACATCAATACATCAGGTATAAATCACTCCTAAAAGGAAGTATTCAGCAGTTTAGTCTCAGTAGCTAGGGACAATGACATTTTTCATAAAGCAATTGTATTAGTAATATCTTTATATATGCTTTGTAATCATAACCATTTACAGAAACCACCATCTCATATAAAAATACATTAAGTATGGTGAAATAACAATTCCTAGTTTCTTGCATTGTGATGCTGACAGAACTATGGGGAACATAAAAAACAACTCTGTCATGTCCCCACTATGAGAAGGGGAGAGGAGCTGAGATTCACAGATCCCCTCAGTGTGGATTAAGGTGAGATAATACTCGAAGTCCATAATAACACTCTAAGTCCATAATAAGCAACTCTAATGGCACCAATATTATAAAAATGGTGACCCTGTCACAACTATATCCACATAAGCTATGCAGAAACACCAAATTTAGTGGAACAAGCATTCAGTTAACATTAGCCCTCTCAACAATTATATGTATTTAAACAGTGCAGGAATGCCACCTGTAATGGAATAAATATTCAGTAAATGTTAACCCTCTCACAAGTAAGACTGACCCTGAAATGGGCTCAAGGGCATGGTACTGATAACACCAAGGTTGTGGGTTCCATCCCTGGAACTCTCCCTTAGGGTGCTGACTGAATTCAAGTGCAATTACCTGGACCTCATCCCTTGCACACTCCATATACATTACTCTGGGTCATTCCAAAGAAATTATGCTGTGATTGTTCTCCCTCTCATCACATCACATACTGTATTTATTCACTTCTTACTGCTTCTACTTTTTAAAAATCTAATTCTGCTGATGTTTTATGAAGAAAGTTTACTTTTCACCACAACATCCTCAAAATTTTTATACATATAACAGTCCATTCCAAGTCAATCCTCTTGGAATATTACTTTCCTCCAACAAAGACACCTCTCATTTTGGCATTTCTCAGTCTTTAACCACCATAATATCCACGTGCTTCACAACTCCCTTAGAATGTTACCCCCCAGCCTCACAGGAGAAAAAATACTGCCTTTGTTTACAGAACAGAAAATTAGAGAGGATACAGCTCACTTTTACTACCTCAGTTAAAATGATAGGATCATACAGAGTGTCCAGATACAGACAGGGTCCTTCAGAAAGAAATCTGCAGTACATCTCAACATACATACCCTTAGGAACCTCTCTTTTCTCTCTCCATAGCAGCAGCTTAGGAATAACAATTACCTACACATGCACCTAAATTAGATCTAAATGCAAGTGAATATTCTCTTACTGTCAAGTCTGAGAGCAAAGTCCTATAAAGACTTAAGCATCGTAAATATTAGGATTAGGTTACCCACTGTGAGATGATACCTGACCTTGGAATTAAAGGTAGTAAGGAATCAGAGTTCCCCACACAATCTATAAGGAAAGGTAACAGTCTGGTTTATCTTTTTTAAAGATAAACCACCTTGGCACTACTTCGTTTTGCTTTAGTGGTCAGAGACCATCCCCTCTTCCTCAGCTCTGTAGGTGATGTAATGCTTTCCTCTCTATTTAACTCACTCTGAAATGTGCCAGTACATCTGTGTACCATTCTGAACAGCTGAAATAGATTTATTTTAAATTGTCATTCAGTTTATTAATAAAAAAAGAAAAATGCATGTGTATATTTTTCCTTAAAGCAGAATATAGGTACCATACAAAAATGTACACGAAAATAATCTTTAACCTCAGTCAGACATATGGCCAATGGGAACGTACAGGCCAGACACAAGATGGGACAGAAATGGTACAGATAAAGAAACTCTTCAAACTTGACAGCCTTAAGGCTGTATAAAGAGTATGTGTTGATACAGTGCCACATTGAGATTTTATGGACATGGTTTTCAGACGATTCCATTCTTACAGTAGGCTGCAATCCTGCAGATGTTTAGACATAAAGGACTTTATTCAGTCATGTCAGTGTTTTCATGACTGGGTCTTATTAAATTTCTTCTCCAGAGAGTTCATAAGAAAGCCCTCTCTCTGTCAGACTGGCTATAGGAGAGCAACAGTTGCTGGATATATTTCTGTTGAAACATGACAATGCACAACAAGAAACATCATACTAAACTTCCATCCTGACACGCACAATGCCTGTGCTTCAGGGCCTTGAACAGATATGTTTATGTATTAGTGTGAATGGGGACATTACTGAACATCAGGGATATTGCTCCCAAATGACAAACATTATCTTCTTAAGCAAGAACTGTATTTTAACGTTGTGGGTAAAAGCAGAAAGAGGTGAATAGCAGGAGCATGTTAACTACTGTCTTTGAGACAGCCAAGTGACCCTGTCTGAGAGTCAGAGAACTAACGATAATCCTGGTCTAGAAAAGAGTGTGGAATTTCTTTTGCACTCAATATCTACACACCAAGACAGTCTACATCTAGTTTTGAACCAGAACCATCAGAGCTGTTGTTCCTCACTTGTGCAGTGAACCAAAAGAGGGTGCTAATGATAATCTTAGCTGACACTGGAAATCAGTGTACTTGGTTTAACTTAACCTGGGTATGTACTTTTGAAAGCTAATGTCATGAGCCACCCTTTACCATGGCAGGTTGCAATCCAACACAATTGCTATTTTAACTTATGATTGTTGAAACTGTACTCTTCCAGTCATTACAGTAGTGCAGTATTGACACCAAATGCTGTAGATCAGACACTTGGGGTCTGCTAACATGGAAAAGCCCCAGTTTACTGTACAGCAATGCAAATGTTTCCATTGTGGGAAGAAAGGAGAAATTATCCTCCTGATCCATTAACATCCCCCATCCCAACAATGTGACTGACTGGAACCCCACTGAAGTGGGATCTCCACGAAATAGCACCACTGATTCCATTTCAGGAATTATTAACCTTTTCTGGAATACTTCATATTTGCAAAAGACATCATAGGTGTAATAACTACAGTTATTTCCTTTGCCATAAGCTCTACAGCCTCACTGCAACTTTACGAAAACATTTTTGTGCAAAATGCAAATTTTTGTGACATGATGCCACTTCAACTAACAACAGAAAGTAACTTCTACAATCCAAGTCCTCAAAACACTGGAATTACATGCTGAGTTGGAAGGGACACACAAGGATAATTGAGTCCAATGCCTACAAAGACTAGAAAAATGGGATTTATGTTGAAATAAAACAACCCAGTCAAATCAAATCCATTATTGAAAGAAGCAGGTTACTAAAGTTATTAAGAGTAAGTTAGTCATTAATTGCATTTAAACACTCTTGTACTTACTGTCACTTAAGACAAATGTCCTTACAAATAGATTATTTGCAAATGGCTGGAACCCATGGGCTTAGTCTCAGACTTGTCTGGTGTTTTTGCTGTGCCAGTCCCTATGCCAAATACATGATGGTAGATCCAACCATACAAATGCAGGCTTTTGCCTAATATTGCTCTGACCTGCTGTACCTACAGTCCAGGAGGATTTTCCACATGCAGTGAATGAGTTAATCAACCACAACAGTTCTGCCTATTTATCTCATATACTTAGCACTTGTATTTTTTTCCATAAGTACAGACTACTAATTACTGCTGGAAACAACACAGTATGCCAGACCATTCTCTGGCTTAGAATTCTTAAATTCTTATGACTTTTAATGGAGGAGACTGTTTCTCTCAAAGTTTTGTTTAACATACATGCATATCAAAACTGCCCCATGCTTCTCAGGCTACAATTCACAATCAAATGCTGTAACATGGTATGGGCAGGAAGAACATCATGGCAAACAGAGAAGTGCTGAAACTGAACTAGAGCTCATGGAGTTCCTTCAGAGTTTCTGATTCACTGCAGCTCATTGCCACTGGAAAGGCAGCCTCCTCTTAGCCATCAATACCTGGTGCTAGGATTCATACCTTACCCAAAATTTCCATGGAAAACTTTTAAAAACAAAACCAAAATGCAAACATTATCAACGAGGCTTTGTGAGAACAATTATGAAAACTCTTAATGCAACAGCAGATGTGCCTGCTTGCAGGTATTTCAGGGCACTCATAGTGTAACAGGAGCCACACAACTACAGGGAGGGTGTTCCCTGGAAACCACCTGTGTGCAGGTAAGAGTACCTAAGGCTCCTCAAGACCTGCTTGGGGGAGCAGTATACTTTCCTTAAGAGCTTACTGTTCCTTTACACAAAATATGGCATGGGCTAGAAGCAGTGGCAGGCAGTTCCTAGTATGTTTGTCAGGAAAACCGAGGTGGCCAGAAAATACACAGCTTATTGGATATGCTAAATTTTTGTGCCTCTGCTGAATCAGCAGTGGTGTATGACAATTATTTTGATCCTTTTTTGTCTTTAACAAGGAAGATATATAACTCTTGACATAAACTATATTGTAGAATGTACTGAACAAATATTTCATCAAAGGGGAAAAGTTTATCTTAGAATCATTTTGTTGCTGAATGACTTACTAGAACTTAGAGCCAAAACAGGTAAAAGCCCTAAGAAAGTGCTGGATCTTTCTAATAATTCAACTCTAAGAAGAGTTAAACTCTGCATACAGGAGGGCTGGGGTTTGCTAGGAAGCAGAGTCTTGCAAAACAAATAAAGATTTCCTACACATATGTCAATGCAATTCTCTGCATCAATACCTGAAAAAGGAGCAGGTGTTAAAGAAACGCACACTCAAAGCCATGACTAATGAGGATACTTCTGTATCACAAAGTCTGGATTAGCCAGTGAATCTTTCAGACAATCTAAGCTGAAAAATAGCATTTGGCAAGGTCCACTGACATCTGCCACCAGTTTCTTTAGGCTCCTGCATTCCCTGAAGGTACCGCCTGCGAGCTGCCCTGCAGTAGCACAGCACAGCAACTGCAGACAGCAGGGAATGCAGACAGACATGCAAAGTGTTTAAAATAGGAAACACAGGCTCTGTGCTGGGGGCTAGTACAACAGGTGTATATATATATATTGGGAGCTCATATTAATGAGGTTTCTGTTACACATGTTGAGGTGGCCAGCAGCCTTTTCAGTAGATGGGTATTTTGGTTAAAGTCAGACAGAGTAACCTCGTAGTAACCTCTAGTCTGGCTCACAGCCACAGGGAGGACTCTGAAGGACTGTCCCTTGGTGCTGCATTGATTAGATTTCTTCCCATAATACCCCCAGTGTTTTTGCTCAGTAAACCTTACTAACAACTGAATCAAGAATAAAGACTGAGAGGGGAAATAAAAGCTGATCTCCATGTGAAAATGGGCCATAAAATTAACAAGGTTCTCAGCATCAAGTAATTCTGTCTGCTCTATTGTGGCCAGAAAGTCAGAGCCTGTAAAATACACACACAAGTACCAGAAGAAAAAACCCCCACCCACCCAGATAACCAAACCAAATCAAACCAAACCCAAAACCAAAAAACACACAAAAAATCCCCAAAACTTGAAACACACAAAACTCCCCCCAAATCCCAAAAAAACCCCAAATAAATATTCCCCCCCAATTTACACAGCAAGTCAAATATTTAGAGATACAACATTTAAGATATCTAAAAGCTTAACTTCTCCCCCACCACTTAACTATCCCCTTGTATTTTAAATATTTTCCTTTTATTTCCATATATTATATATGCATAAATTTTGGATATCAGTTCTGCTGGTAAACACATTTCCCCATCTTTTATCGTGCTTTGGAAGTGCTAATATACAAATCTCCTAATTTCTAAATCTTGCAGCATCAACAGTCCATAGAAAGCACCTCTACAAAAGCAAACAAAAAAAAGCTGCACAGTCTTAAATGAAATGTGGATGATAACGTGGAACATGCCAAGTCTACAGGTAATTTTTCCTCTAAGAATATTTGGGAGGGGTATGACAATTCCGGAAAATTTTTTGTAGTCTAGATATTGGACATGAATAGTGCCCTGTTGTGGATCACCAATATTTTTTGCTAGAATGATCCTTAGTTGCTGAAAAGGGAAACAAACCCCAAATCACTGTCATTGGAAAGACAGCTGTAACACTGAACATTCCAAATGAACAGCCCATTCCTTTAAGAAAGGAACACCACTTTCTATCAATAATGAATCATAGGCTCTGAATAACAATTACAACATTCATGTACTTGGTAATTCATGTAAGAAAAACTATGATCTAACATAAACATAACCTAGTACCAAGTATTACAATTGAAAGGATGAACAGGATTGTCATGACTTCAGCTATCCACACTGCATAGTAACCAATGCAGTAAGCAGACTAAGTATTTTGCAACATCTAGAGTAAGATGGGAACATAACACATAGGGTTGTTTTAATAAGGCATGTGGGAATACACAAATAATTCATTCCTATCTTCTGTAATACCACATGCTTTCAGGGAAGGCTGTTCCCTCAAAATGATCAATCTAGATATGAAAATAAGTATGGTGTGTAACATAATTTTTAAAGGTCTATAGTTGTAGCAGGATACCAGACTAAAAATTAAGTAATCTATTCATGTTTTCACAACTGTGACCTAGTAAGTTAGAAGCAAAAGAATCCTTCTTGCCACATGAAAGCAGGTGTCTAATATAAAATGGAAACAATGGTAAGGACCTTAAAATACTGTCATTTCTTTGAGGTTTTCTCCCTGAGATCCATTAAATGAATGACTCTGGTAAAGTAATGTCAAGAAGCAGTAATCAGACACAAACGCAAGTCAGCACTACAAGAAGCCTAACACAGCTGATGCTGAATGTTAGCACACCTTTTTATTCTTGAAACATGAGCACTATGGGTTTTACTATTTTGTTTAAAAAGCTGGTATGACAACTTCTGAACCTTTGCTGTTAACTATGATAAAGGAATGAAAGCTGTCATCCTTCTGGCAATAGCTTGTATTCTTACTGCCTTAGGGGTATCCAAACTGGACAAAATAACTACTTGCAAAAACTTGCAATATATGTTCAGAAGAGAAAGGCCTTAATTCAAAATAATAAAAAAAAAATTTAGAAAAAATAATCTCAAGAACTTTATGAAAGATTACGAGATTTTTCATGGAGATTCTTGATGTCTTTTGGAGCTTGAAACAATTGTGTATATAAATATGGTAAATTTTGCACAAATGGTGCTTCAAATATTGAAATACAACTGAAATTTTTTCAGTGCCATGCCCTTCCTATATCCAACATCTCCTTTCTAGAAAAGAGTCAGTAAAGAATCAGATATTTGATAATTCCCTGCTGTGGCACTCTGTCCTCGACTACTCAAGCAAACAATGCGTGAAACAGCAGGATAAATTCAACATACACTAACCACAAACCCTATAAGAGAATCTTTCATTTGTGCCATTAATTATAGGGAATGAAACCCATATATACTTATAAATATATCTGACATAAAAATGAGCAATACAAAATATCAACATCAGAATGAAACACGGAATGAGAGGAGATCTCAAGGACCAGACAAACACAAAATACAAACCCTCTTTACTGCTACTTAAAAAAAAAAGTCCTTTCAGATACTAAGATACCAAGCCAAATGATTTAAAGAAGTCTTGGCTCAAATATCCTGCTTGCTGGCACAGCTGTCCCTAGGAAGGATGCACTCACATCTGCAAATCACAAATTACAGTATTGCTGCTAGGAATGCATAAGGTTAGGAAGGACTGTAATAAGCTGCCTCGTACTTTCAAGGCAGTTATTTTGAATTATTGGAAAAATGCTTATCAATCCCCTAAGGAAGCCAGATTTCAGACACCACATATAAAAAGCTCTTCTGGAAGAGGAAAGCAAACCTTATTAACTCCTAGTTACACCTTCAGAGAATTGAATAGAAATCCAGATGCCTTAACTCTGTAACCTATGATCTGTGTCCAGATCATCTGTGCTTTTTGGCTCCAATTTTACCTCAACTAAACTTGCTTTCATTGACCTACTTTTTGTCATATAAATACCTATTTGTGGAGGCTACTATTCAAGTGAAACCAAAAATCTCTTTCAAAACTTTCCCTTTTATTTATCTTGGGGCAACAAGAATGGTTAAAATTAATTCATAACTTCTTGGTCCAATGTAGTGCTCCTACCAGTTACATGATTGAAAACACTGTTTCTTGCTGGTCCTATATTAACAAAGTAAATCCTTTGATCAATACAAGACTGAAGGTCACTCTCAGAAAATAAGCAACACACAAAAAAATTCACTCATGAGAAAACCCACGTGGAAGTGAAAACAGAGATGATGTAAAGGTTATGCTCTCACTGTGGCTGGTTATTTGTCGGAATATGGTGCTGATACTTTTATATTCATGTTGTGTTAAAAATCCTGTCAATTAATATGCTGTTAACATGTCTCAGTTATATATTTCACATTTTTATCACCAACCACAGTAACAGGCATATTTGCAGCACACTGGAAGAACTTCAAAGTCAATTACAAGCACTAATGATAAGGAAGCATTAATCCTAATTTTGCAGATGAGGAACAGATGTACAAGTGAGAACCACTGCAGCAGAGGCAGAAACTGAACTTGAATTACCTACAACCTCAATCACCTCTACATGAACAGCTTTCTGAAAAAGCATAGCAGACATGGGACACCTTCCAGAGAAGTAAATAGAAAGGAGCAATTTTCCTTGTAATCCCCTTAAAAGGCAGTACACAACTCTCACTTCAAAAGCCAAAACCAAATCCCCAGAACAAAACAGCGCATGCTGTATTTTCAGGGAGAACTTTAGTCAGGAGGGGCAGTTTCTCTGTTTCGCCTTGTTTAGTTCATGACAGCAATCCCTGAATGCTAATCAGTCTTGTTTGGAGGATTTACTTGTTATGTAATTTCAGATATTTCTTGCAGCATTGAGCTTTTACTGTACTTAGATGCTTAAGAAAGAAAGGAAGAATGACTCTACAGAAGTTTCAGATGCTTTATTTTTACTGGTGTACACATGGTTTTCTGAGGTGTTTGGCACTAAGGGTGCAATGTATTAAAATGATTGATTGATTGCATTTTAAAAATAGAAGTACTGTTCTGACACTGGGATTAACTATTATTATTAAGATATGGCAGAATTTTAAAAAGCTTTGAATTTACACCCTCCTGTGAATGTAAAGTGCCCTTCTCCATCCCCCTTGCCCATGTTACACACACAAACCAGAGGATTTCACAGGGAAACAGAGTAAATTCCACTAATCTTGTTCCTTATATGGGTAGTACTGCATCCCTAAGACCACAGGAACAACACCACAGCATCCCTTCAATTCCTGTCACACATTTTTAGGTTGCTTTCAGCATATTTGTAGTCTCCCCTTTACTTTTGTTTTTCCTGAACCATGTTATGCGTTGCTCTATGGGAGAAGCTTAATTATATCTATTTTGAAGGTTCTTATTTTTAAATATCCTATATTTTCTTGATAAAATCTTGGTTATTGAAGGTTATAGCAAATAATATTTGGAATTAATGGCTGTGCTGGATTTGGCTGGGGTAGAGTTAAATTTCCTCCCAGCAGCTGGTAGTAGCAGTGTTTTGCATTTGTGCTGGAACAGTGCTGATAACACAGGGATGTTTTAGTTACTACTGAGCAGGGCATGCAAAGAGCCAGGGACTTTTCTGCTCCTCTCCCACCCCACCAGTGAGGGCCTGGGGGCATAAGGTGTTGGGAGGGTATACATCCAGGTCAGCTGAGCCCAGCTGACCACAGGGACACTCTGGACCATAAGGTGCCATTCCATTATACAAAGCTGGGAGGAGGAGGAAGGCAGAGACATTTGGAGTGATGGTGTTTGCTTTCCCAAGTCACTGTGGCCTGTGATGGAGCCTGGCTTTCCTGAGATGGCTGAGCACCTGCCTGCCCAAGTGGGGAACGAATCCTTTGTTTTGCTTTGCTTGTGCACACTCCTTTGCTTTATCTTTTAGTCTTATTCTCATCCCATGATTTTTCTCACTTTTACCCTTCTGATTCTCTGCCCAGAGCCATGGCAGGGAGAGAGCAGGGCTGAGCTGCACCTGGCGTCAAAGCACGACCATGCTGTGATGTGGTGGCCCAGGACAATGAAAGCAGGTTCTGACTCAGAGCTGGGTGAGTGACTGCAGCTACAGGGAGACCCTGCCAGCAGCACATTCATGCCAATAGAAAAGTACAGTTGATGGCATCTACCCAAGGCCAGCTCCTCAAATTTGGGAGCTTGCTTTCTTCCAGACACTGTAAAGTCACTTGTTTAAACACAGCCAGTCGGCAACAATTAAATGCCTGAACAAAACATGCAGATTTGGTCCTCCTTTTGAAATCTCCCCCATGCCACGCCATTTATTTTCTACTTCTCACAGTCTTAATTATCTAACAATCAGGCCATAAAACGGCAGTGGGAGTGAGGCAGACATTTTGTAACCGTTTCATTGAACAGGACAGTGGGAATGTGCCAAGGGAAAGGCAGGGACCCAAGGGGACGAAAGGAGCATGCAGTCTATGATGGCCCAGCTTTTAAGCCCTTTATCTTAATTTATAGCAAAGTTAAAGCCAAGCAGTGCTGAGGAGCCACCTGACAGCATTTGGCCACTGAGCAAGCAAAAACAGAGTTCAGGGCAGCCCTTTCCCAGCTGTTTCACTGCAGCAAGGGCAGCTCATCACCCATCTGAGCTGAGACTCTCTTCTGGGAGCCACATGGACTTAGGACCACCCATTGACACTGACTCAGTCACTGTAATCTTAACCACATTCTTCCCTTGAAAGTCCAGACACCAGTGTTTTCTATTACAGCCCCAGGAACTTCAGAGTCTTCTGCACAGCTCTGAAAGCACTTGCAACATAACCAGCAAATGAACACTTAAAGAACAGAGTCTGCACCTCCATCTCTGCAAATGACTTTTGATTCATATTTCACTGTCCTGTGTGTAATAAGCCAGGGACAGCTAAAGCTGAACAAAGTAACACCAGAGCCGATAAAAGCAAAAAGCACCAAGAATTAATAAGTACATTTTTTCTTCAAATGTGTGTCCATCAGTCTCCTTGTAAAAGTATTAGTACCTGATAGATCCTAAGAAACAAATATGCAAATCTTCAGGGAAAACTGCAAAGCACATGCTACTCATTAAAGATTTAGGTACCTGCCAAATTTCTGCTTTAGAGATTTAGATATTTCACATTGTTTCCTGAGAGGAGAAGAAAACACAAACCTAAAAAATAAAACCCAAAACCTACAACTTTCTAACACAGAAAAACTATGGTATAAATAAAAAATGGCTGAGGGGATTTTACTTACTTTTTTTTTAGAGACACAAAATAAGCAAAGCAGACGAGCTACTGGTGTATTTGGAAAGGCTGACAGATGTTAAAAAACCCAACACCCTGGGATTATATAATGCAAAAAACCCCATTATTATTAATTTTCATGCAGCTCTGATTTTGAGGGATTTGTAATGTAGAAATGAAACAAAACAGGCAAGAGAGAGACATTCCTATACAAAGACATGCTGAATATGCAGGATTACACAGGTACACTGAGGCTAGAAGAGTTTAGGCCAAAGAATTTCTGTTCCCTCTACTCCATTCGTGCTGCAGTGTGATGCTGCTACTTGATATCCAAAGGAACACAAAAAAGCAACCAAAAGGGAAGGGCTGGCCCTCAAAAGCCAAGGATAGGAGACCCTTCCCAGAGTGCAGGTGGCAGAGTGAACCAGCTACCTGAATAAGCAGTTGGAAGAAGCATATTTTGAAACTCTGTCTCTTGGAAGAAATGGTAGAAAGACTGACCATGTTAAAAAAAAACCCACTGAGTCCCCAGGGACGGCAAGGTAAAATGTTCTCAGAAAAGGGAAGAATTCAGCCTATAGTTGACATACCACATGTTTCCCAATAACCCATCTCTAAAGCCATGGATTTAAAACCAACCTGGATTACAGTTGTCTTTTGCTTTTGTTACAAACCCCCAAAATTGTAGAAAGAGTTCTGAGTTTTGTTACAAACTTGAAAGCAGGTCAAAGTTTAGGAAGAACTCCCCATAGGTTGTGATCCTTCAGAGTTAAGATAACTCTCATCTGTACTGCGAGAAAAGAGCTCTGAATTAACACAAGGCTTAATATTGCCTGTGTGGGAATCTTGTGGTTTGACAAAATTTCCTTGCAAATCCAGGTAAAGTTCAGTGGTTTCTGATATTTCACAAAAACTGTCTGGATGCCTTTGAACTTGAAACTCAGAGTGGAATCCAGCAGCTGCAAACTTAAACACAGCAAGACAAAGATTAAGAAAAAAATGTTTGCATGAGCTCCTGGGAAGAATATACTACATTTCACCTGCTGACATTGGAAAAGCAGAAGTCTACACACCCTCCAGTTCCACTTCAATTTAAATAAAGATAGTAGGGAGGGGTGGCAAATGTAACATTTGTTACATTTTTGATTTACCTAAGAGAGGTGGCATGAAGGAAACAAAAGAAAAGTAAAGGACTGTAAGCAGAAAAAGAGAAAGGTAAAGTGAGATGATTACAGAGAGATGAGAATAAGGATTAAAAACCAACTGACAAATATTGGGAAAAAGGTTAAGGAATCATACTAAAAACCAGGGAATGGGAATAAAAAAACTATGCATGTCACTTTGACATGCTTTTTTTCTTCAGTGTAGAAAACTTTTTGAGCAGCAAAGAATTTTGATTCCACTGTTAAATTCCTAGAGAAAGAGATAAAAAATCCTAATTTTTGTCAGCACACTTTTGTTCTCTGGGGTTCCACTTCTTTGGTGAATTACTCCTTAGCCACTTTGAAATGCTGGAAATCACATATGCTGATTCTAGAATAATATCCTCTGCCTCACCAAGTCTCCAATTATCCTTTAACTGAACAAAGCTGTAAGAAAAGTGGCCATTTGTATAAAATGATTGAGCACATCACCTCAGGGGCACAGCAGCACTCCCAGTATGCTGCCATTTCTGCCTATTTGACAGAGAGAAGTTTGGGAAAGAAGGAGCAGAAAAATATTTGGTAAGAATCACAAAGTATCACATCTGTTTTTTAATAATATAGTTCTTTGTCTGGTTTTGACTAATATATATCCTAATGGAAGAACTTAACAGTTCCTCAGACAAGAAACTGAGATTGATACAGCTGTGAACATACAATGGCTGCAGTTTTTAAATGCAAACCTGGACCAGAATGCTATAGCAAAAAATCACCTGGATAAAATGAACTACAGCAACAAACCCCAAAATGCTTCCTTGTTAGTTTAACAAATACTGGATTCACCATTATGACTTAATATGTCTCTTTACATACATTCCTACTTTGTCCATCCTTCATGTAAGACCAATTGCCGTGACATTTGAAATAATTGCTTTACTAAAGGAATGTCCCCCTATATGTTAAATACTGCTGGCTCCTCAGACAAAGAAATCCACACCACAATTGCAAAGACACAAAATAATATAACACAGAAGAAGCCAAAGGCAGAAGAAAACAATCCTGCAAACCAAAAGAATTTTGTGGGGAAGGTGGTATTTCTGGCTCACAACGCCAAGCACAAGCTTGCTGCCTTTTATAAGCTTTATTACCAATACCTCCTACACCTCTAACTTCATTCTATGTCCCCATAGCAAATCAAACCAAGCCTGTGTCTTCTGACTGGGCTCCAATAAAAGCACAATGATGCATAATATAAGTATTGCAAGGATACAGCATTTAGTGCTGAGAGCTCTGCACCCACTGAGATACCTGAGAGCAGGTGAAATGTGCTGTGAGAGAGGCTCACAAGGGACCCTTTGCACACCTGAGAAAACAGCCTCTGAGGAGGGATGTCTCTGCAGGAACAGGTGAGTAACAATCCTAAAGTTTTCTCTTAGTTACAGAGACATGGAGATGTATTGGCTGCAGATATAACCAGAGCCCAGTGGGAAATTCTGGGAAGGAAAATGTGAACATCCTCTTTCAGTGCAGTGGAATACTAACTGTTTTCCCTGCACACTGCCATTCTTCAGATGGGACTTCACTACTTGTGCTGGGCTGGAAGGACTTCTGCCTATACCAAAACATCACCCAGACAACTAAGAGTTAACAGAAAATGTACAAAAGAGAACAATCGCACATTGTCACAGGAGACGAAATTAAATATCCCAACAGACATTCCTGTTCATATGACATTCTGGCCAGCAGCCTCCTCAGATACTACAGTGATAACAATGCAACTACTTTCATTACTAATGCAAATTCAACGGGAATTTAATGGGGTAAGTAGTTTAAATTAGCATTTTCTTTTAGGAATTCTGGACTCGCAGTAGTAACATCTGTCTCTCTGAAGTGACAACAGAGAGCTTAAGATTCAGGTCTGGCTGCTCTGCAACATGAGGCATTGCATTACTAACCCAGAGCTAGGTAACCATTCTCCTGCCAGCATTAAGGAGTTTCTAGCTACCTAAGAGTCCTTCAAACAAATGGGCACAGGTAGCACGAGTGGCAGAGCAGGAGGCTGGGCCCCAGACCTGATCCCTTGTGCTGCCACATCCAGGCAGTGCCCTGGGGCCCACTCTGGGTGCATTCTAAGGTGCAATTCTGGCATGGACCTCAACCTAGTTCTTACTGTGTGACAGTGACTGCCCCCAAACCCAGCCCTGGGCTTCCAGGGTATTGACAGTGGCACAACCTGGCTGGATCAGCAGCTGCTGTGCTGCACCAACTCCAGTGTCTTCACAGCTTTACCCATTTCAGCACTGGGAGCACTTCTTCAAAAAAGGCTCCCAGAGGGCTTGCTGACTCCCAGGGAAAGCATGCTCCACAGATGGAGAGCTTTCTGTGAGAGGATGAAGCTAAGGTCCCAGGAACCTTTGCATTGGGTCTCTAGTTAACACTTCATGCTCTCTTTTTTCTCCCCCTCTAAAGTATTTATTTTCTGAAATCCTTTAAGAACTGTGTCGTTAATACTGTATTTCTAATTTTACACAGAAGCTGATTTTTGAAGATACTTTGCAGCATAAATTCCACACAACTTACTCCATATATGTTTTTTACTTTTAAACGAATCCCTCTCAGGCCAAACTATGTATTTTTGAGTAGGAATTACCTACTTTAGAATAGATTACAGTTTGATGCTCAAATTTCCATCTTTTATTCCTTTGCAACTGTGAAAGAGTTAATTTAATATCTTAATGGGAGTTTGCCCTTAATAAGAAAGCATTAAAACAAGCCAACAATAATAAGCTAAATGAAGGCCATTCTTTTGCTTTTTGTCAATATTTTCATAGCGACAAATAGATCAAACAAGACATTTTTTGAGGCTTCCCCCCAGCCCCCCTGTAAATCATAAATGCTTTGGTATATTTAATTTCAAAGTGAGTTTCCTGTGGATCATGCTAACACAACAGATTAATAAAACCTTTCCAAACCATGCTACATCTTAGATGGAAAAGTACAAAAAATGTTACCACCTGCTCCTTGTTCAACAGCTCCTCTTTCCCCTACACCAAAGGACCAAGCTCTCAATGCTAATTAAACATTTCTTAGTCCTATTCTAAGGCTTCAAAACACTGTAATACAGATTTTTTTTTCCTAAATAAATGAAGGCTTTTAGACTGTATTCTGAGGAAAATATTCAAGTGACTATGTATTTGCTACACCACACTGGTATATTTAGAGATAGAATGATCCCCCCTGCAAGATGAAAAGCAAAGGGAATACCTGTGTTTTGTGAGTCTGCACAAGCACTACTTGGTGCCTGTTTGTGAGAGACCCAATGGACTGTTACTCTGGCATCTGGATCAGTTTTAAATTCTCCTAAGCAAGGTCAGGAGACAGTTCTGCCCAGGGAGAGGTGTTTGTAAGACCTGACCAACATTCCCATGCATTGAGCAGATTCTGAAAATACTCCTTTGCAATATTTACTTGTCATAAGGGATTTTATTTGCAGACTTCAATGTCCTTTCTCCTGTCCTTCTGTCCTTACTGGTTACACAATACCAAGGGCTCCTCAGTGAAATGTAGAGCACAGCTGTTCACAGCTGCTTTAGCACATGGACACCAGCCTTGTTACTGGAACAGGTTGGGAATTGGTTCACTGCCCCACTAAATCTGTCTGATGGTAAGTCCTGTTCCTGGAAACTGCTTCCGTAGGAAATGCAAGCTCTGGTCCAGCTGTGGGCAGATGTGAGGGCAGCAGAGGCAGGGGTGGCAGTGAGGGCCCCTATAGATGTGGCTGCACTACAGCCCCAGTGCAGAAGGGTCCTGCATCCCTTCCTTCTGCAACTGGACCAGAGAATGGAGGCCTACAACTAGAAGAAAAAAAGAACAAAACAAGCTCTGTTTGATAAATCACTAACTCTTCCAGCTGGCCTAGCCAGCTGTGATGTCCTGCCCACCAGAACACCAGAGAAGCAGCCTGGGATCACCACTTCCATGGATGTTGGGTGCCACACTTGGCCCTCATCCAAACAGAAAATGTCTCCTCTAAACACTTTTGCAAGAGTGGCAAAGGTGGTGACAAATTACTTACAAATGGCACTGCAGGATTTACCAGTGTCTGTGGAGACAGAGGCCAGTGTGCAGTGTGAACACATGAAGGCTCAGGGAAACAAAAGCCTTGGTGCAGCTCTAAAAGACTGTGAATTTCAGCTTTAGCATGGACATGATTTTGGTTACTCACCACATATTGGAAACAACTGAAGTGGTTTTTTTCTGTGTTTACTTTGGAGCCAGCTAGTTTTAAGGTCACAGTCCCTGCTAAAGGAGGAAACTGTGTCTCTGAGGTATTGGGAATTAAACAGAGGAAAGAAAAAGGCACAGAGAAAGTAGCTGCCTTACAGAGAGAACTCAAATATTTTGTTTCCATCCTTGTTCAGTCTGTAGTGAAAAAAGAACTTTACAGTAAGCACTAACTCATGGGTTTTTTTTTTAAATGAATGTAATTCTGAATTTACAGGAATTCTTTATTAACTCCTGGAATACCTTTCTGATAAATTGCAATACAAAGGGACATTCCCACTTGCAGATTTCCACTTGGCTTTTACAGTGTCAGAGCACATGCTGATCACTCCCCTGTCTGTGGTGACATATGGTGGGACCTATATCCAGTCAAGTGTTTTGTGCAGGAAGTTTTCAGACCTAGAGATACAGATGATGAAGTGGAAGGGGGACAACAAATGTTTTGAGAGCCTTGGAAAAGCCAATCAAGACCAAGATCAGATGCTGCAGAGGGCACATATTGTGCTATGACCACAAACTTTTGTAGCAGGAACCAGAGGAAACCAGTGCCAAAGGGATGGTGCAGGAAAGGATGGGAGTGAGTTGACAGAGAGGCTAAAAAGACAAGGAATCCACCCTAGGGAAGAGCAGGACCTACTGTTATCAGATTGCAGCCTGCCCTCTCCCTGGTCAGGAAGGTCACACAACACTTTACTACAACAGAGCTACACTCTGTATCTGACACCAGGAATTAACTCTGGAGCCTTAGATCTTAAATAATGCAGAGAAGGATCAAAGCCAGCAGCTATATGAAAAGAGGCTTCTTTCATAACTTAATTGCTCATTTGCAAAATACCAATGTTATTTATTTAAGTATCTATGACCTTTTTTGGTGCCCTTCTAATGTAAATGCTCATGTGTGGTTGTCAGAAGAAAATCACGATAACAAAACACCAATAATACCTTAGATCAGGATTTGCCCATTTAACTTTGCTGAGATAGCATCGCTATAGAAAGGGATCTGCACTGTACCTCTTGAGACAGGGGTTACAGCTGTTTCCAATTCCGTCCCAGGCTCTGCACTTGCAGAAGACAAATGCATTTGGAGCCATTTTGCAGATGTTTTTTTCTCATGCAAGTACCATAAGAAATAAAACAAAATTTTGGAAATCCCTCCTTCAGCTGACCTCTGCTGTTCTTGTCATATCCCAGATTGTGGTGGATGCCTGTTTCCTCAGCTGTAGTGCCAATAATTATTATTTTGTGGTGCAGAAGATGTCTCCCACAGCTCTAATTAAACAGTTCAAACACATACATGCAGGGAACAGCAGGTCCATACCAGTCCAGACGACTGTCAACTGGACAGTCTTTGACATATAATGTCAACTAGAATCGGCAAAGTTTCATTGGAACAACATCAGGAAAGCCAGTAAGTGAAAGAAGACCCTTCCATGCCTTGACAGTGGTGCAACACAGGATATCATCTGTTCCTTATGCAGATGTCAGCAGCAAGATACAATGGTTAAAGGACTGTCATTAGTATCTACTTATTACTTGGGCCAAATTGGGATACATAACAGCAGTTCTTGAATAGAATATGATAAACTCTGGGGAGAAAAATGGGGATGGGGAGGTACATACAAGAGTTTTATGAGTGGAAAGGGGCATTCTCTGTCTTACACCCAGGTATCACAGTAAGGATATACCTTCTGTTTCAGTTGTTTCTCAAATCTGGGATATTAATAAAAATGGGACAGGAGCCCCTGACAATATAAGATAATTTTCTCTTCAGAAATTGTCTTTTAGACACATATGCAATTTACCTTTAGGTGATATCTACACATTCATATGGAGCCTCACTTGAGTGGGGTACACACCCATATTTATTTTCCAGTGATACCAAAGACCTGTGCAGCCTTTTTTTTTTTAAATCACCTGCACATGTACTCTGTAACACACGTGTGTTAATGTAAGAACACAAAAATACTCATCAGAGTTGACTGCTACTGGTGGGAAGGGAAATGTGTGACTTCTCAACCCCAAGTAAACACATTAGTAGGCTTTAACAAAGTCAAGCAATATTGTTAGCTGTATTAGCACTACTAAAGAGTCCTCTAGGTATAAAAGAACCATCCATGCAGAATGATACCATCAGTACATCTAAGAACCAATAGTATTACAGCCATAAGGTTACCATCTTAAAAACCAAGCTTTCAAGAGTTCAAGAAAATAATATTTAACTGTAAATAACATTTACATAGTGAATTCAGAAGAGTTATATATATTTTTTGGGATTTGTTTTATTTAAATTCTGCTGCAGTGAATATGTATTTTGGAAAGCAATGCAAAACTCCTCAAGCAGATGATATTCTTCAGTGTTGTTTGAACATGAGAATATTCCTCTTGATGGGTTAAGGTAATGCACACTTACCAATAAAGATGTTATAACTGAAACAGGTGAATTAATAACTCTGAAAGAAGGTGGAAGTTGCACAGATAGGAAGAGCACTGTATCATACTCAACCAAAACCAGTATGCCACAATAAGGCACTGTGGAGTTTTCCACAAGCTTAGACTGTTCTAAGCCTTCCTTGTATGGGGGTTTGGTCTTCTAGGTCTCCGAAGGAAGAAACACCTTCCAAAATGTGAACAGTCTACTGTTCTTTTTAGCAATGTTTCTTGAAAATACACTTCAGGTACAAAGAGCAGAAAAAATCTGTTACCACAAATGAACACTTTCTCAACTTCTTAATGCATGTTATGTGACTTACCAAAATACCTCTGGTTTTGAGTCATACTACATCAAGTCTCCCTTGTTGGCTTTGAGGTCATATCTGGAACAGCCATGGTCAACAGATTCTGATTTGCATGTTATCAGTGACACTGAAATAAAGAACAGAATTTTGTTCAGGATTACATTTATTCTCCATGCCTCAAGGAACACAGTCACTTGTCACACTTCAGTACTGTTGCATTAGAAAATTCCAGTGAGCTGTTAAAGACATCCTGCTCATCAGAAGCCAATACCAAATTATTCCATGCACAATGGACCTAAGTGAAGGCAATTTTAAAATAAGGTTTCATCTATGAAATCTTCTAACTTCTAATCACTTACTGTTCAGCTGATGTCCAAGAGTAAGTTTGGAGCCTGTTTTTCAGTAGTGTGCTGTTCAAAATATCATCATTGCTTAAAAAACTGGAAAATTTTCTATTTATGATTCTCAGGATTTTCACTGTGACTATTAAAAAAACTTATTAAAGAATGCCAGACTTGTATTTACAAACAAACTCATGCACCCTCATACTGACTGCAATATGCTATTAAAAGAAAAAGTCTTCAGCTTATTGTAGCTGAACCTTGTCAGAATGCAATGCAGCAACCCAAAGAACCCATCTCATTTAGCTCCATGGCCTTGATTTTATACATTAATCTGATCACTATTTTTACCAAAATTGAAACTGAGCCCATATGAGCTGATATTGGAATAACAAATCTCTGTCACTGCATGGCAATGTCAGAGATAGAGAACACAGTATTCTGGTGGGCTCTGCAACAGTTGCAACTAACACCTTGGAGCTTTCAACACTGTATTCTCAGATGCCATAAGGTCAAAAAAATTACATGATGCAAGAAAATCCTTTTGCATTGAATGTGAGAGAAGAAGAAAATAGTCTACCTGTTGCATTATGCTTTGTTATCTGGGAACAATCCAAACTGCCCCTCAGGACTGTCAAAGGTTGTACCAGAGTTTTTCAGAGCATTCAAGATTACATCATTTAGCTGTAAAACCCCATTTTGAATGCAATGTTTGCTATATCTGGAATTACTGCAAGCATCCTAGAAACAAAAGAAGACACCATCTGCCTCTGCTAGAAAGTTGCTAAGAAGGTAGTTTTACCTACAAGAAACCATGACCACTCTTATTAAGCAGGACATATTATAATCATGGTCTTTTCTGTCATCCTCAGGTCTTGTACCACAAGCATCCAACCTGAAAATTGTCACCGGCAAAATATCTGTTAATCCAGAAGGAAAGCACACCCTTAATGGAATCTGAACTGTGCTTTACTGCTTCTAAAACTTCCCAATGCACTGATTCCAAGAAGAGATGGGCCTCCATTTTGGTCAGCAAGTAACAGCTTTTACACTTATTGCCAGCCTGCAGCAGCTGCTGCATTATTCACATGTTCTTTTACCTTGCCCACGGTGAAACTCATTATTCTTTAAGGATTAAAGGAGATTTTATAGGGCTTGCTAGTAGCCAGGTAGGGGCCAGTCTCTTCTCTCAAGTAACAAGCAACAGGACAAGAACAGGATCGAGTTGCACCAGCAGAGGTTTAGGTTGGATAACAGGAAAAATTTCCCCATGGACTGTCAAGCATTGGAGCATGCTGCTTGGGGTAGTGATGGAGTTACCATCCCTGGAGGGATTTAGAAGGTGTATAGATGTGAACATGTTTTAGTGGTTGCATTGGCAGTGTTTGGTTAGTAGTTGGACTTGATATGAGAGGTCTTTTCCAACCTAAAGGACTCTGATTCTGTAACAATACGGCAACAAAATGTAATTTTTCTTACCACAGAATCACAGAACCATAGAATCACTAGGTTAGAAGAGACCTTCAAGATCATGGAGTCCAAACCATGCCCTCAACTAAACCACGGCACTGAGAGCCACATCCAGTTTTTTAAATATATCCAGGGATGGTGGTCTGCCCGGGCAGACAATTCCAGTACTTGATCACTCTTTCAGTAAAAAAACTTTTTCCTAATATCCAACCTGTATTTCCCTTGGTGCAGCATGAGACTGTGTCCTCTTGTTCTGTCAATTACTGCATGGAGAAAAGACCAAACCCCACCTGGCTACAGCTACCATTCAGGGAGTTGTAGAAAGTGATAAGGTCACCTCTGAGTCTCCTTTTCTCCACGCTGAACAACCCCAGATCCCTCAGTTGTTCCTCACAGTGTTTGTGTTCCATGCCCCTCACCAACCTCGTTGCCTCCTCTGGATGCACTCAAATGTCTCAACATCCTTCCTAAACTGATGGGCCAGAACTGGACATCTCAACATCCTTCCTAAAATGATGGGCCAGAACTGGACACAGCACTCAAGGTGTGACCTCACCAGTGCTGGGTACAGGGGAAGAATGACCTTCCTGCTCCTGCTGGCCACACTGTTCCAGATACAGGCCAGGATGCCATTGGCCTTCTTGGCCACATAAGCACACTGCTGGCTCGTGTTCAGTCATCTGTCAATCAGAACCCACAGGTCCCTTTCTGCCTGGGCACTGTCCAGCCACACCATCCCCAGCCTATAAAACTACAGGGGTTATTGTGGCCAAAATGCAGGACTCAACACTTGGATTTATTAAACTTCATCTTACTGGACTCCCCCATCCATCCAATCAGTCCAGGTCTCTCTGCAGAGCCCTCCTCCCTTCCAATAGATTGACACAGGCACCCAGCTTAGTGTCATCTTCAAATTTACTAACAAAAACCTCAATATCCTCATCCATGTCATCAATAAAAATATTTAGCAGGACTGCCCAGCACAGAGCCCTGAGGGACACCAGCAGTGACAGGCTGCTAGTTGGATGCAGCTCCATTCACCACTCTCTGGGCCATCCCTCCAGCCAGTTCTTAACCCAGAACAGAGTACTCCTGTCCAAGCCATGGGCGGCCAGCTTTTCCAGGAAATGCTGTGGGAGACAGTGTCAAAGGCCTTGCTGAAGTCCAAATAGACAACATCCACCCTTCCTACATCTACTAGGTGGGTCACCAGGTCAGTCAAACACGACCTACCCCTCCTACACCCACACTGGCTGGGTCTGATACCCTGAACACCCTGTAAATTCTGTGTCATGACTCTCAGTATAAACTGTTCCATGACCTTACCAGGTACTGAGGTCAGGCTAACTGGCCTGTAATTACCAGGATCCTCCTTCCCACTTTTTATGAAGGGGTGTCACATTGGCCAGCTTCAGGTCATCTGGAACCTCACCAGTGACCCAGGACTGTTGGTACATGATGAAGAGTGGCTTCACAAGCTCATTTTCCAGCTCCCTCATCACCCTGGGGTGGATCTCATCTAGTCCCACAGATTTATGAACACCTAAGCTGCTCAGCAGCTCTCTGACTACCTCTTCCTGAATGACAGGGGGACCATTCTGCTCCCTGACACCATCTACCAACCCAGGAGGACAGTTGAGGATAAGCCTGTTTGTCTGCTCCTGTTTGCCGTGCTCCCTAGAGCCCTCTTTTAATCACCCTGCTGCTCACTGAAGGAAAACCCTGCCCTACACCTGTGTGGCTAATGAGAAATCATATTCCTGAATTTCTAATGACATAAAGTGGCATTAATAAAGTAGCCTTAGGGCAAGCTAGGGCAAGTAGTCACCAAAACACCAGAAAAAGTATGTTCTGACACAGCTTAAAATATATTAAAGCCATTTGAAATTCACCTGATTCTATCCTCCAAGTCAAAGGGAGCAAACCAGCAGGAAAGGTTCTCAGGTATCATTCATGGTGCACCTTTCAGTGAGCACCTGTGACACAGACACTGAACAGGCACAATCCTTGTTACTCCTCAAAGCGCTGCACAGAGAATGCACAGATGAATGGAAGAATCACACCCCAGGATGTCTGTGTGCCTAAACAGGCTTGCCACACACACAGGGAGATGAGGAGAATCCTTGCATGGGCTGTGACAGTTGTGACAACACTCACAGTCTGGCTATGAAGAGTAAAACTCTCCACATTGTGCTTTATTGTGATTTAATCTTTAAGGGAGAAGTAGTATTTAATCTTGGTAATGACATTTTCTAGGAACTGCTTCAGAGACATTCCTTCATGTGAGAGACTGAAATGTTAAGGGTTAATGACTCAAACGATGGGCCATTTGCCAAAGCAGAAGGTGCTTTGCTGAGCCCCCCAGCCAGAGGAGAGGAAAGCTTTTGGTGGTGTGGTGGGGAAACCTCTGGTCTGCAGAAGCACTGCCCAAGGGCAGAGGGGGTGAGCACCTTTGTTTAGCAACAAGCTGGTTTTGAGGAGATAAGGGAAGAGGTTGGTAAGAAGCAGATCCTGTGAGGTGGAATAACGCTTTTGATCATGGCAGTGTCCTCCCTTACATGAGTGAGTGGCTCAGGTGTAGAACTCCACCTGACCCCGAGGAAGACATTCACACAGAGCCTCAGAGTTTTCATCCTTCTCATGGAGGGGGGGGCATAACCAGCTCAGCTGCACAGACCTGAGAGGCAGGCTCATATCTTAGAGGGTGTCAAAGAGCCCTGAAATGCCCCCAGACTTATATTTTCTTCACCAGAGAACTGTCTGTGACCCACAGGGCTGTATCAGACAGTGTAACACTTCCCACACTCCCAGGGGAGATACCTGGGCATTCCCACCTGAGCATTGAACCCATTGTACTTTGTGTTTCATGGATCAAGACTGAGACCATCACCTCAACTAACAGACACTAAAATCGCAACAATCAACTCTTGTCACTGGATCTATGGGTGGTGATATCTTTCCTCTCCACTATCTACTCTTCTTTCTTCTTCTTTCTTTCTTTCTTTCCCTGACATGTTTTCTTAAGTGCTATCTTTATACTTTTATATTGCTGTTTTTCTGTAGATACTAACCAAAACAGCTACATACCTTCTTTCCATTGCAACCAAATGGTTCTAAAATAAACTTGCTTTCTGTCTCTCTAGAAACACAATGTCATTTCACTCTAATCCACCCCAAAGGATCTATTAATAAGAACCTCAGTTACCCCACCTTCAGAGGTGGGTCATAACACTTCCCTCACCAAAACTATTTTTATTGTCATCAATACAAATTAGGCTCCCAAGTCTTCTTACACACAATGTCAAATTGAACTGATCTAAATCTATTTTCTTTGCTTCATAGATTTTTCTTCTACAATGGATATATACGTATTTGTGTAAATCCGTATTCTAAACCTTCTTCTATTATTTTAAATAATAGCTAGTAGTTTTAAAGACAAGGTAAAATAAAATACAATGAATTATAACAACCTCTTAAATGATAAATAATAAATTAAAAAGAAAAACAATATTCAGCTTCCACTGTCAAACCTATAATTTCAAGCTGCTCTGCTTCTATAAGAAAATTAAAGTTTTATGCCCCCAGTACTGGGAATCCAATAGGAACCTGATCCTTTGCACATGAAATGCCTGCCTTTGCCTCAAATCTCAAAGCCAGCTCTATTCTGGCTCTCTCCTTCCCATTCCATCTGTACACTAAGGATTTCTTGCCACTTTCCTTGACCCATTATAACTGATATACATTTAACTATGCACATACATATCCATAAAACAAATAACATGTTCTTAGTTTTTACCCTCTGAAATATGAATTAAGGAATTGCCTTTGGTGACAGTCTGCTCTTTTGTCTGTGCATTACCAGCAAAAAAATAACAGTGCTCAATGGATTTCAATCAAGAATTAACAAGAGGAATGAAAAATATTTTACGCAGTTCCTTTTCTTCATATACACGACTAAACCAAGCGTGTCTTCTCATATTTGTGCAGGCAGACACAGTGTTCATACAATTATAAATAATCACTGAGAGTATCAGCACAGCAAAAAAGTTAGTGGGGAACAACCACATAAAAAATCTTTCTGGTTTTGTTTATTTATCACTATTTCACAGCACTTTTTCCTACCATAAGTCAACCAGTTTGGCATTGCTGAAAGAACCCTTGTCCAACAACAGCAGGATAAAAAAAGAAGCCTTGGAATTATTTTTATTATTCTTTCATAATTTATTATTTTTCAATAAACTAAAAGCAAACCAAAATGGGGTTCAATATTCACATGACATTTGAAATTTTACTTCCCATATTTTACTGGGGGAAAAAAGGGCAAGCTAAGCACCCCCTGCTTTGGTTCTCCATTTTGATAATTCCTCACTAGTGTATGTACCTACAAAATATTTCATCTGAATTCTAGTTTAATCTCTCCCTTGACTATCCTGGAGGCATTCTGTTTAAACATATTCTCATTTTCTTCAAGTCATGCTTCTTCCCTGAAGTGCAGTGTGTTGTCCTGAGAGGGTAATACAGGTAACATTTCATACCTAATTGTAAAATAATAATAGCATTTATCAACCCTGAGTTCCACTGGCACCACTAATTCTCACAACATATACCCACATAACTGAGGCCACAAGCTCTGGTACTCCAAAATCCATTTTTAGATCCAGCAGCAGAGAAGAATGGAAAGAGAAGTCCCTTTGCATGGAGACCAGCAACTAAACCAAATATCAGTTCTGGTTCTGACAGTTGCCTTTAGGATTTTCTCTCGTTCTCCCTAAAATACAGTGTTTGTGCAATCACAGGGAAGCAAGAAAAACAAAGAATCCATAAAACACATCTGAATTTCCCTTTCAATGGCAGCTCATTTTCCATTTGTAGTTTTGCACTGAACATTCATAAATTCAACAACAAAAGTGTGCATGATCCACAAAGTCTATGGGGAAGTCTTTAATTTCAGTTTCCTCTGTGTAACTGTTGATAAAAATATCCTCAGAGTAGACACTTGACACAAACAGCTCTGCAACTGACTACAAGGATGAAATACATGAATTAAACAATGTATGAACTAATACATAGCACTAATGCAGGTATAACCTTAAAAATCACAACTTCTGTCTAAAATACACAGAGTTTCAATTTTACAAAAAGATCACCACCTTTGCTAGTGGAATACACTGCTTTCACCTGAAATATTGCAGCATCTTTTAGACGCCTAGAATCAAACAGCTGCTTTGCCACACGCACTCCAACAAATACTATTTCAGCAAGTGTCACTGGAGAAGTCCTCATTAAACAGCTTACTGGAGGTTTGACACCCAAAAAAAGATGTAAGAAAGACTTCCTATAGTTGAACACATATTTACTTCAAATATTAATATGATGCACCAGAACAGTGTGACATTTATGAACATCTGAAAACATTCTGTCCATGTGAAAACACTATGCCTGCATTCCACACTTTTATTTTAAATATTGAAGAATCTAAGCATAAATTCAGCGAATGTGTAAGTTTATGTAAGCAGAGAAAAACAGGAAACTAAAAACAACTGCAAAATATTTTCGGTAATTGAAATGAAGTAACTGACATTAAGTAGGGAAGAGAAATCTGTAATTTTTTTAATATGCAATTTTAATATAACACCTACTTAGGGTGGCATTTGAGAGTTCACATAAATATTTTAACATTCTAAATTGCATCTTTACTGAACTGTACATAATCACATTTATTATTGCAATTTCCACTGAAACAGAAACCTGGTAAACATACATTTAATCTCAGTACCTTAAAGCAGTAACAGAGCTGTAGCTTTGCCTGCACTCTATGTCCATCTTCGCTGTGCCCAGGACTATTTCCAAGTGGAAATGACTCCTTAAGCTATAAATGCGCAGTAAGATACATAACTGGTTGCATGATTGAAATGGCTTCCGGAAGGAGGAGGCAAAATCTGAACTGTCACCTCCAACTCTGTTTCTCAGTGACACGGAGGCAGACTCCCACAAATAGCTGAAAGTTATATTAAGAGGTTCTGTGATGTCCTGCCACGGTCTTTACTAGGCTTCTAGAATACAAAGGTCATATATTGTTTATTTATAGATAAGGAGGATACTGCACAAACCATGAGGCTCAGGAAACCTTGTGCTTCTAAGCTAAATAATTCTGTGAAATAATGCAATATACATCACATTTTGAGAAATCAATTAAAAGTTAAAATTTAACTAATATACAGTTTTGATTAGAGAAGAAAAGACACATGTCTAAATCTTGCTCAGTTGGGGAAGAGCTTACCTTGACTTACTACTAAAAATAAATTTATGAGAGATTTCTCCTCCTTTAGACAGACTGAGCAGTGTCATGATGAGGATTCCTCTCACTATGTATTTATAGAGCACTTGGCACAGCTGTATCTTTTGTCTCTACACACAAAACTACTTTCTCCTCTGCATTTGATGGTTGAACTTGATAACACTAGAGGTCTTTTTCAACTTAAACCATTCCATGGTTTGTGTAGCAACTGTAGATATTGTAAGTACAAGGCTATGTGTTCACCTTCGGCTGCAGGGCTTGGTTAAGGGTTGATTCTCACCTCAGTTCTGCCAATCACTTGGGTCAAATCACTCCTGGTTTGCCTCTGCTCCCCTGGGACCAGGTAGTAGAGTGCTAATGTTTGCCAGACAGCTGTTCTGTGCCTTAATTACCTCCACAAAGAGAAACAGAATTACTGCAAATTCTCATCCAAGGACATTAAATGCATGCAGTATCTGTCATCAACATCAGCAAATCAGTCAGTATTTTGAGTGCATACTAACACAGGCTGTTCTCTAACAAATAAACATTTTTTTTCTCTTTTCAGTTAAAGAAAGGACTAAAGTAGCCCCCAGTCCTGTAGTGAACCCTGCTTTACCGCCTACTACTCACTTATTAACAGGCTAGAAAAAGAAAGCATATTGTGCCTCTTTCTCCAGACACTGTTTTTATTTGAACATTTCTGATTTTCAAACCTGACAGAGCCTTTAATAAGACATAATAGGAAAGCTGAATGTCAGTTGCAAGAGTCAGAAAAACACTTCATTTTAACCTGTCTGAAATGCAGCAAACAACTTCAAGAAAGAAAATGAACAGACAGAATTACTTCATTATTCTGTGTTAAGACACTTCTGCTGTATCAGTCCCAAAAACAGGTGCACATTTGACATAGATGGCCTCTGGAAGATGTATAAAGTTACTGATTTTAGAAGTTTATATTCAGGCTTTTTGCTTAGGCTGCATTTGATTAAAAACAGTATTTTCCCAATTCAATTCAGATATTAACTGATTTCTTACCTTATCTGAAAAATACGGCTAATGGGGCTGTTCCTAAGGCAGCAAAGCTGGTCACTGCTGCTCACTCCTGTCCCACAGTGGTGAGGGTTATGGTTTTCTGTGATGAAGTGCAGGATCATTTTCTCAATCTATTGACCCTCACAGTTTCCTTCCAATTTTTGCTCAACAGCAACACCTGTGGGAAAAAGAATTCCCTTTGTTTACTGCTTCCAACATCTCAAGTTACTTTTGACTACTTTTGATGGGCTGCATCTTCACTGCCATCAATGTACTGTCCATGGCATTTTCTTCATACACCTACTATCCTGCTGCCCTTATTCCTCTCCATCCTAATGATGACTTTTAAGTCATTTTCTTTCCCCTTTACCCTCTGTCTATCAAAAATACCTACAAAAACTCAGAAAGATGTTTTGCTTAGACCCTGGGTTAAATGTCAGCATCTACATTTATCTCCTGCAGTAAAAGAGATTTTCAAAACAGCTTCTCTATTTTCCATTGCTAGGTTTTCAAGTGAGCACAGCATGAACCTGTTTCTGCTCCAATTCTTATGATCAGATATTTGGAATAGCTTAGTTAAACATTTTTTAAAGTCCAGTCTTCTGTCCTGCAGTCTAAATAGGACTTCAGAATTTTTGACATTGTGACCCTAATCTTTCAGTGCCCCATTATGCCATATAAAAAAGAAGGTGTTTTGTCTTCTCCCAAGCTTCGTATTTTCCTAAAGAATTCAGGATGTAAATGGATCAAATATTTTATTATACACAGGTTACCTTGATGTTGGGGGTTGAGTGCTTTTCTGTTACTGTGTCAATTGAAAGAATTTTTTCCCATTATCATGCCAATGGAGCTGGCTGGGTTACACCCAGGGTCCCTGATGGGTCCAGACAAAAGGGGTGGGTGGGGACGGCCCTGGAGGGGCCTCTGAGGCTTCCGGGAGGGCACTCGCGTTTCCGGCGAGCTGGGAGGAGGACGCCTGGGATCGTTCAGCCACGCGGTCGAGCACAGCAGAGCCAGACCCTCTGCGATCACCTGCCCTGCATCTGCCCCGTTCCAGCCTCCTGTCTCTGCGGACACAGCTGATCCCCCGGACACACACGGTGAGCGAGGAGCCGCCACCCTCGGTGAGGGTGAGCCCGTTCCCGCCCGAGACCGGCGTGGCCGCTGCTGCCCCTCCCCCCTCCCTCGTTCCCGTCTGCCCCCTGGCAAATCAGGGCTCTGAACTAAGCACAGAGACAGCATGCTTGCATCTAAAGGGACTGACACCGAGTTATCTATTTCGTTCTGTTAGCAATTTTAACTGTTATTGTTTTCTGTTTGTATAGTTAGATATATTAGATATATTAGCTGTTATTCCCACCCCCCCTTATCTCTGCCTCAGAGTCCTTGATTCAAACAATCGTAATACCTGGGGGAGGGGAGTGGAACCAAAGTCTCTATTCCAAAAAGGGAAACTTCTGCCCCTACTGGCAGACACCTGTCCTTTCAAACCAGGACACTTGAATTTTAACCTGGAAGTCTTCTCATGTAGAAATACCACTATATTATGTAATGTCATGTAATGTCATGCACTGTATTTATTATATTTTGCCAAGAGAAGACGACTTTTAAGACAGCTCAGTTTCAGTGGAGACTAAGATTTGCAAGTCCAGTTGCATTAAGAAACCTTCTCAAAATGAAATCTAGTAAGGAAAAATTCCCACAGACAGCAAGACCCTACTGCAATTCATTTAAAACCAGTCTCTCAATTAATATGATTCTGTATGTTTGTTTGGCTAGTCATTTGGTTTTGCAGGAATAATCTTATTAGTCTACAAAACCTGGTGAGCAAAATGTAATTTTGACACTTTTCTCTATCGTTTCCCATTTGAAGTTCTTGGTGTGTTCTTATTTCATAGAGGGTGCTACGAAGGGATGACACAGTGGCTCAGGCAGCTGAAATTACTGATGTATTTATTTATTAGCCCTTCCCAAGGAGATCTTGTGTCTCAATGTGTAACAGGCTGGTGATCCATGTTCTTCCTACCTTCTTTAGATTTCAGTGTTCCTCATGCACCTTTAACTCCCTCTTCCCATTATTTCTCTCTACCGTTCATCCCTCTTATCCCTGGCAAGCAGAAACATCCCAGAACACATTGATCTCAACAAGCTCCCAATTAGAATCAGAGCTCTACATAAAATGAATACTACCTAGCACAGGATAGCAAAGAGAAAAGCATATGGTGTTTATCCAGCAAACAAACCCAACCATAAGTGTTGTAACAGGATTAAATTTTACAGAGAGGTACCTCCAGAGTACTCAGACTCAGTACCCCAGGGCAACTCAGTCTGAAATACCCAGAGGAGTTAAATGCATGCTCAAATGATTCATTAACTGGAACCCATCGGGAGTTTTTCTATTACCAAAAATGCCCATGCTTAAAACTGATAAGGCTGCTAAGACTTAAGTTCTCTTGAAGCACAGATCCTCTGGGTTATAATTATTTCACTCAACTGGCAACCTGGTCCTGGATTACTTAACTGTGCTATATCCACCACACTAACCTAATGCCTAAACACAAATTAAATTACAAAAATACAAACTGAAGAAACGTTTTCTAGTTTCACTGTCAGATTCCATAAGGCATCCTTTCACCTCCAACTAGCATGAGGTAGTTTCAAAACAAACAGAAACAAAGTGGCTCTTCACAACAGGTGTGTTACCCTGTAGGACTCCTTGCGAGGGAGGCTGCAAGGCTCACAGGGAGGTCGGGCAAGTTTACAGAACAGAAATTCACTTCAGTTGCTAATGAGAAATAAACTATGCCTGGCTGCATGTTTCTCTGGGGTGGGGGAGCACCAAGAGATCACTTAGCTGAAAAATTATCTACAATTTCCTTGTCCTTACACACTTCCTTAGGCATTTGGATTTGGACAGGGCTGAGGACAGGTGCCAGTCTGAGCAGCTGGACAGTCCTCCTGCTGCAGGATAAGTCCCAGCACAAAGCTCAGATGTTCCAGCTCTTCCTGAAGGGAACTCTCACTCCATGCTGTGGAGCAAATGATCAGCAATAATTAAATAAAATGCACAGTGTTACACACTGAGGCTTAACCAAATCCTGTTTCAGTCCACTGGCTCAAATTGAGCAAAAAAGTTTCACAATTTTTAATCTTTACCATTCTAAGGAAAAAGCTAGCCCTTTTTTCAGTTCCATCCAACACTAAATAGTTCTAGCTACAGTTAAAGAATAATAGAAGTTTTATGATCTTTTAATGCAGTTCACTTTTTTATTCCAAATTAAATTTCATACATCCAGCCAAGTCAAAACTGCTCTACTGATCACCTCAAGTTCTATCGATCCATTAGCAAGTTTTAATTCAACCTGTCCACCTGTACAGATAAGTCCTTAGTATTCTTAGCTAAATCATGGAGCAAAAATTATTGAATCTGTGAGAAACACACTTTTGCATCTTCTCCACTCCTATCAGAATCAGATGTAAGATGAAATTCCATCAGAAAAATTTTTTTCAAGAGGCTGCCAACTGATTCTACAAATTCAGCTGAAGTGCAGAATTCAGTGCATTTCTCCAAACAGATTCTCCTCATCTCTCTGCAGAGGATATAAGAATAAAATTAGAAAAGGAGCAGGGGCCAATGGCTACAGTAACACAGCAACTTCACAGATTTGTACAGGCCTGTGTGAGCAGCCAAGGTCTCTTTTTCATCTTTTAGGTGAGAAATTTAAGATACTGAATCTTGCAATGGATTATAATTTTGCCAACTGAAATTTCACCACTTGGCAATCAATTCCACCAATTATAATCCATACAGCTGCCTTGGCTGCAGCTAGCACAAAGGATGTAGTTACTTAGAAACATGCATGAAAAGCAAATCTTGATGTTTTAAGAAAACTGTTGAATTGTTTAGAATGACAGTGAAATTTTTGCCTCCTGTCTTTATTCTAAGAAATGCAACAGTTTTCTTAAACTGTTGAAAAGAGCCCTGTACTACCAACATTGAAAGCAGGCTGATAGGATTTAAGCAGGTGAGACTACCCTTGGAGTGTGTGGTCTGCATGTACTGTTGCAGGCTCAGGGTCATCCTAACTGTTGTTTCTTTGTTTTTCTAAGTGTAGGGAGAGAAAAGTCTAGACCCTCTGAGGTTTGGGATCTAACCCATCTTTGTATCATTTTTAACACCGATTTTCTCATGGCTTAAATCATTCCTTCCGCTATACACAGGAGGCTACTGGGATGTGTCCTGTGAACCCCTCCTTTTTCCCCTAGAAGATTTCTGCCAGATGATCTCATTCTCCACTCATATCTTCTCATCCTATATCCTATCTCATCTAGTCATAAATCTGTCCCTTTTTCATGGCTTGTCTCATTTAATCTCATCCTGTCTCATGTCTCTTCTTGGGTGTTTTGTTGTCAGTTACGAGTCACTATAACTCAGACTTAATTCATATCTGAAACTTTCTTCCCTCCCCACATTACTGTTCAATAAATGCTACTTAGGTCCAATGAATGTCTTCAGAAAAAAAAAAAAAAAAAAAAAAAAAGGAAAAAGAAGAAGAAGAAAAACCCCCAAATAAACAAGTCATGTTTTTGAAATTATCAGGAAAACCAAAATTACAGACCACAAGTTCAGGAACGATAAAAATTAAGGCTGTCCTTAATTTTTTTTCCCTCCTCATTGTCATCACTTCATTTAGATTTTATAGCTGACATTTAACTAACCACTCCTCCCCACTCTTCATTTTGTATCAGGAACAGCTCATGTCTGGGCTGTGTAATAGGTGCAATGCCATAGTTGTGAAACAAAGGCATTCAAACTTACCCACCAACTTAACAGCACCCTGCTAACATCAGCACCATGTTAACATCATGGTCACCACTCAGTGCAGAACCAAAGCTCAAAACATGGAACACACTCTCCTTGCACTGTCTGGAACCATTGCCTTGGTTACCAGACCCAAAAAACATTACATTCTCTATTAGTTACTTGATAATAATTCTTCCTGTGCTCAATGCAGGGTGTTTTGGAATGAGAAGAACCAGGGTTTTGAAAGTTTTGCAGAATTTTATAATCAGGAAAAGTTCCTTTTGAAGTGTCACCATCTTCTAGAAATACTGACTGTGACAAAATACTGATTGCAAGTTTCTCAGGTCTCAAATTTACACAAAATTTGGGAAATGGAAGCACTCCTTCTGTGATAACAGAACCAAATTAAAAGTTGTATCTCTCAAACACAGCAAGACCTTAAGTAGCTTTGTTATACCTGTAATTTGTTTAGAAAATAGTGTATCAGGGTAGTGTAGAAACATGAAATATTTGCAAAACTCAATGCAAAAAGCTTTAAGTACATTTTTCCCCAAAGAAGGGAAAAAAATACTTTCTAAAATAGCTTGTTACTCATTGTTACCCAAATACAGACTGAAATTTCTAAGAGGAAAATCCGACTTTTAAAGTTTTCTTATTTTGACAAACAATCACTGACTGAAATTCAAAGTATATTTTCCCCATAATGATGAGTTTCCAGAACTTTAGGAAGGTCAGTAATTCTTATCTAAAATGCTGAATGTTTGATTTGACCACCACCTATGGGTACAGAACACCTCCATAATTTCAGCTTACAGAATGTTCTCAGTTACTATTCTTCCCATCTACTGTCAATACAATTGGTGTAAGGCTTGTTTCTCCTGTCTTTAAGTGATAACTCTTTTGAAGGAACAGCATAACTGAGTGGTAATACATTTTTTAATGTCAAGTGCACTTATTTTTAAAAGAGTTAAAAGTGTAAATTATTTAGATAATATTTAAATGAATCTTCTTACAAGAAAACAGTATCACTCTTCAAAGTTGAATAGAAACCTTTCTTAAGTCTAGATCAGGAGATTCTGACAGCAGTTTCCTGCTCTTACAGAGAAAACTATAGTTCTAAAGTGAGACTGAGGACAATTGTGAAGGCTAATGAGCTGGCTCAAGGTTCTAAAACACTTGGTAGAAAACCAAGGATTTTCACCATTGACCTTGCTTTTTTGGGATGCCATGACAAGCAACTACTTGCATTGGAAGTCTAATGCTGAAAAAAAAAGTTTAAAAAAAGAAAGAAAAAATAAAAAAAAAAGACAAAATACTGAAAGAAAAAGTAAGGAAAAATACTAATAATACTAAATACTATACCACCATTCACTGGTCCCATGTGCTACATCTGAATTATGTGCAGCAAAATCTGGTACTCTGGGATTTACTATCAGTTTTCCATATAATTTATCTGAAGTTCTCTCAGATGAGGCAAACTGCATTAAGTCCCAGAAGCAGTTGGGTAGCAGAATCTGAAAGAGTACATCAACAGTGTCTATGAACACACTGCCAAAACCACAGGAATGCACACATAAAAAAACCAATGTGAATAAATATCTGGAAGCCGATGAGTGTGTAACTCAGGAAATAAAATAATACCCACCGTGACTTTGCTTTTTACTTGCATCTGCTTTTCAGTCACATATGATACAACATTCAACAAGAGTGATTTTTCACATATCAGTGATATAACCATTAAATATATACCCTTAGGAGGTACCTCTGCTTTTGTGGGTTTAAAATATTTAATTATGAACAACAGTTAATTATAACAGCTTAATTATTGCAATGAGTTAACATAAGACTGCAATGACTGTGGAAATAAAATGTTTTCTCTGAATGCACTTTGGTATTTGTGCGCTCTGCAAGCACAACTCTTACCTTTACTCCTATTAGCAGCTCATTTGCTTCCCCCAATTAATCAGCTATGAAGCAGCGTACAGCCAACCTCTGCACTTACATCACCATACAAACATGTATGTAATTACTTGCTGCCATTAAGATGTCACTTTGCACATCCATAGCATGTCTATCATCACCTGCTCACACTGAGCATGGAAAAGGAATCACACAAGTGTTCGCCCTGCCTCAGAAACATGGAACATAGACTCATCAGAGCCATGCTACTTTCTCCTAAACACATTGATAAATCAAAAATCTATCTTCCTATGATCTAGAAAATTACATTTCTCTAGATTATTCTTGCTTTCCAACTTGGAAGTCTCATTTCTGCACTGAGAAGAACTGTAAAAGTTCTTTGTTTTCTTTCAGCTGTATACAGGACAAATACACAACCTAAAGCTCATAAAAATCCTTGAGGCCTAGCAAGAGACACAGGACCTCTGGCATCTCTGGGAAATGAATTTCTTCCTTACTGCAGGCCAAGACCAGGACCTAATTCCTGAGGTCACTGGGAGTGTCATAATGCCTTAGCCCATCAGTAGAGGGGCTGTTCATGCTGCTCCAGTGGATGTCAGAGAAGGATCCTCTTTCTCCACCACTTCTCAGATGGCCATCAGTGCTCTGGGCAGTAACAGATGGTAAAATCTGACCTGGCTAACAGATTTGTTGGACAGCAGCATCAACATGTGTTGAACTTGGAGCTGCAACTCCAAGTTCTTTTCAAACCTGGCTCCATCTTCAAGTCGCATGGGGGCATTCTGACTAAACAACTTTCATCTTTCACATAACTTTTTGTTTATTTATGTAATTTTCTCACCCACTTTGTGTGAGTTAACAAGAACAAGAACTGCAGAGCACACTATGTGTATGCACCAATTACTGGTGTATGATATAAAATACCTGAATACCTTGCAGTTTAGTCTCCAGTGGCTCCTCTTGGTGTGTTCTGAGTTCATTTCCACAGATTATTGCTTCTTCTTTTTAGGGACAGCCTGAGACAGACATGCTGGAAGAGCAGAACAAAAAAACCATCTGAGTTTGAATTTAGTCAGAAAACACAGAATAAACACAACAAAAGTCAAAACATCATCATTAAAGTACTGTTACCCCCCTTCAGTCTATTTGACTGATAAATGCAACATACCCTGCAGAACAGGTAAACAAGCAACAGCAAACAAACCATGTCATTTCATAGGAAAGAATGCAAAATATTTGCACAGTTCTTTTAGCAATTGTTTTGAAGCTCCTGAACTGATCCATCCTCAAGACTACTGGCAGTGCTTGAAGCTTTGCTGGACTTAGTGGCTACTTTCAAACTCTTCTCCTGCTTCCCTTCTTTAGTTGAACCAGAAACGTGTTTTAGCTGGGGTACAACATCTGCATACACAGACATTTCACTGGCTTAGACCAACTCACCTGGAGTGTGCACATTATAGGAAGGCTACAAATCCAAACCTAAGGAAAACTTTCCATCTCTTGGTTACTCAGGAATAGGGGACAAATGATTTCTCATCAAGGCCATATCACCTGCCACAAAAACTGGCATAAGCTTGCATTGAGTAAAGTGAACTGCACCAGTTCATACAAGCATAAAATTTGGGAAAATGCCACGTGAAATTCCTCTAAATTCATCAGAATAAACACCAGAGAATTATTTTCTCTCAAGGTCAGTAAGATAATATATGTTCTTCATTTGTGCAAGATTACTTGACATTAGCATGAAGATAAATCAACATAAGTACACCTATATTGCAACTTCACATAGAGCTGGATGAGAACAGAAATGTTACAGAATGCCCAGAGCATACTTCATAACACCTTCTTTGGTGTTTTCCTTGATTCTGCTCATCTTTCAAAACTCCAGGCAGCCCCACCAACCAGTCACTGCCATGGGTCATATCAGGCATGAGTCCAACTCTCCTCTAACCCCTGGTTCTCCAGGTCTCTCTGCCTCTCCTCACCATTTTGTCCATGGCAGATTGATGTGTCACCTCATCACAGGTCAGACAGCAGCACAGAGGTGAAATTAAAATACAGATCCAGTAGCAAAAGACCCACATGCTTGTTTCCAATTTCAAATGCCTCTTTCTCCTAAGATTTTGCCTTTCTGTGAACATAAGGCTCTACACATCCATTTCAAACAGGTTCCAAAATGCATCTACTGTGCATGTAAAGTACTTTCCATAAAGGTATTCTTTCATTAAATATCGCTGAGCTTGGCACTCTTATGAATATTGATGGAAGAGATTTTCAAAACTTGAGGCAATGTGATTTTAGAAGATAAAATCTTCCCTAACTGCAATTTCTAAAGATTTTGGTTCCCTCTGAAGATTGCTGAACCTGATCACCCCAAATCACTCATTATTTTCCAATATTAAGGTAAGATATATTGTGAAAAATATACTATTTGGACGAGATCAAATGATTTACACATCAGTAACATCCCTTGGAGTTCAAAACCATGTCGTTTCCTGGTAGGCAAATTGTGCCAGTAGCTGCAAGTACATAATCTCCCTATAGTAAACTATAAGTGTAGAGTGGAAAATTATAGATAAAGTGAACTCTGAGTAACTGCACTGAGTAACTGCAGGAAGTCTAAAGCTGAGGATCTAATAATTAATCTTACCTCTATCAAGGTGCAACAAGAACAAGCTGAGAAGAGCAAGAATGCCTGAGAAGGCCCCAGGCTCTCCACAGCTGCAGAGGCACCTCATTGTTCTGGGAATTTTAAGGCTGATCTCACGTGGAGGGAACATTTCTTTTTGCTGTCATGCTGCTGATGCAGGTGTCTGGAAGGCATATTTACCCACACATTCCCCTTCACACATTGCCCAGTGCTGAGTTCCCCTTTTCAGGGCTACTCAGGCACAGTGAGCAGAAGGTACACAGGGAACAGGACAGCCAAACTTCTCCTGGCTTGTGGCAGGGAAAGCCCAGGGGAAAGCCCTCTTTAAAAAAAGAAATGTCTTCCTTGGAGTTCTTCCATTTCTCTGCTTTTCACAAGGAAGTATTCTAGACTTCATGACTTACTGGTGATTATTACACATTCAAACAGCAGCTGATACTTCACATTGCAGATTGAAGGGAACACCCAGGACAAGAAGGTTATCACTCCTTCCCCATGCTCTAACACACAAACAAACAAAACACTACCAAGCTGGAGGGCAGTTGCATACTTCTCTTACTGGACTTTTTCTCTGGATTTTTATGGATGTGTGAGTGCCTGAGTAACAAGCTTATAGGACTCCTCCTCCAAAACCAAGACATTTTCTCTCTGAAATGTGCAAATTATATGGAACCAAGTTCTTTTATTTTACATTTCCATGGTCCTATGGACTCTCAGCTTTCTCCTGCTCTGACAGAAACTGCATCATGGCTTGCTTGCCAATTCCCAGTGAGAACAAGTGGAATGTTCTCACTGGCTTCAAGGAGAGCTGGAATGGCTTTTGTGTTATTTTAAAGTACAGCAAATGATATCTATTTCCTTGGACAGCATAATATACTGTACTTGGTAGATAAAAAACTCTATGACTAAGAAAAAGGACCCAATATTTCTCTTTTTAGTGCTTCAAGCTTTTTCAATTCCTATGGCCCTCCAGGAAGCTGAAAAAACATAACTGAAATATAAGTAAACGACCTAATCTGCAACATAGATCTGTAGTAATCCTGGTTTCACTGCCAGTGAAGTCCAAGACAAGTTTCATCTTCACAGCAAGTAGTAGAACATTTTTACTCAGTATTAAAAAGCATGAGCACTTTACAAGTTCATATACTTAAAACATGTTGCCCATAATTGGGTCAAGTGAATGTTTATACCACTAGATTTTCCCCCCAAGTTTCCTAATGCTCTCACAAAGTCCAGAGCCTTCTTTTAGCATTTTCTGAGAGAGAAAAAACAGTATGAGAAGTCTGGGTTGCCCACACCTTCCTTTCTCAAGCAAAAGACAAAAGTATCATTCTTACTTCAAGATTAACTTTTATTACCTGGGATATTATTGTGGCTTCCAAGTCTAATTTAATTCACCCCAATGTCAACTGACAAAGCAAAATCTGACCTTTCTTTACACAGCCTGCAAAAAAGTATTCTTGGTAGGCTGAAGCACACAGACAGGAACAAATGCCTTTATCTGTTCCATGATTTGCACAAACACACTCTTTGCAGCCTGCAGCACCCACTTGGCAATTCTGAAAATCCAAGTCCTGCATGGTACCACTGCTATTTTTACTACAATATTTGCTATTTGACTGGGGGATGAGCTCCACAAAGAACACCACTTAAAAAAAAATTCTCACCCATAAAGTCACTATCCTACTCCATAGGTCTGTTCTATGCCAAATGCAACTGGTCCAAGTCTGTCATCATGTGTCCCATCTGCCTTCCCAGTGACCCCGTACCGGCAACCTTATGCAGGTAAATCCCCAAGGAGCTTGTTCCAGGAAGGGCCTCTAATGCTGCATGTGGAGAGGGCAGATGGGATTTGCAGCAAGCCACAGCTTGATCATCCTGAGAAAATGCCACTCCTTAGCCAGCCCCTCTTCTTTAACTCGTATGGAGGGCCCAAAAAGCCCCTAAAGCAGAGGAACAGCCCTGCTTGGCCTCACAGGGGCTTTAAAGACTGTGGAAAAAATCAAATGCTACATGAATGACATCCAAGAGTGACAGGCACAGCCTTTGTTTGTGCTGAATGCAACAATGATGATGATTTGAAAAAGCCAAACTTTACACTAAGAATCTGACTGAAGGGATTTGGACCTGATTAGAGGGTTTAAGCTAGGAGATGTTCCTTACAGTAACCCAATCTAGCTCAATGAGACTGTCTATATCAAATCTATATTGCTATTTTTATTTCCACAGTGGAACTGCACTACCAAACATATTGACTTGAGCTGGCCATAAATGAAAGTGCTGGCAAAAACGATTCTGAAATACTTTTAATTACATAAAATGCCTATGCTGCTCTGGCATGTTACATCAAGAAACCATTCACAAGGCTCTGCCTTGAAGTTTACTCTTATTACTTACATGTACAGAAACCAGTACTCAGGAAGAACCATCTGTATTTTAAATACAGGGGACTGAGGAATGGAAAAAGTATCATGTCCATCCTCTCCTAAGAAACAGTGTAAAAAACTATGCAAAGCAAATACATGATTTGTGAACTATTACCCATCGGACTTCCATTTTCAGTTTGATGTTTCTTTCCTAATCCTTTGAGGACTACAATATCATTAGTCAAATTGAAGACTATGTGCCTTTTTTTCCCTTTTCCCCTCGGAGCAAGGCCACACCAATCAGCGTGTGTTCATCCTGCAGATCAGTCTCTGGGAGCAGTGTGCTTTCCTCAGCAGCTGCATGCTGGCTTCATCACTGAGCTCCACTCAGCTGCTCTGTTACTTGTCACTGAAATGCCGAACATCAATCACAGTGCTCACGAGAATTAGTACAACACAAGTCTAATTAGAAACTAAACACTGTTATCTGCAATGATTTGGAGATGGAGTAAGATGATATGTGTTTTAGGAACCTTTCTTGCTGCACAGTAGTTCATGATAACATCCACCTCACAGCCCATTAGCAAATCAAAATATTATACTGTATAAATACTACTCTGCTCTCTTCCTCTTTACAGAAGCCCCAGGTCTCAGAAGCCTCCATTACCAACCACATGTGACTTGGTTATATTGGAACATTGTAGGAAATGGAAAGCAGCCCTGACAGTCCAAAACCAGCAAAATGAAAGCCAGTATACTGTGTACTTTGGTCCTGCCTCTAGAGAAGTAGCCCCAGCTAGCCTCCAGACATTTTACACTGCAATACCTATTGGCAGAACCAAAGAAACTCTACACTGCATGATGCTGTGCATGTACTGTCAGTCCTGCACGAAGGTGATCCCTTTCACTGGCTCTTTCCTGGAGAAAACAATGTAACCCACTATAAATCCAGACAGCATTACTTCAAACTTCTACCTGGAATCCAAAGACGAGCAGGGGGAAACCTGGCAAAGAGCTGAAGCCAGAGATGTACATGTTTAACAGCAAGAGAAGGACATGAAGGGATATGCAGCTGTTTTGCTGCATGGTTTCTCCAAAAGGGAACTGGAGAGCACAGACCAGGCTCTCACTTCTAGCTGAGATAAACATTTACAAGCCATTCATTTTAAACAGGAAGGTATACCATTAGGACATGTCCTTCATTTCAGAGTGAAGGCAAGCCACCCCAGCTCACTGCACTGCAGACATCCAGGAGAGATTCACACTGTTCCACTGCTCTGTTATTGCAGACGTCCAGGAGAGATCCACACTGTTCCACTGCTCTGTTATTACAGGTGGGCTGGATTTCAGATTCAACAAGGAAGGTGCAATTTCATGGCACTATGGAAAAATCTTTAAAATCCTGGCGGGTAGATGTCTAATGATGCCAGACTAGTGCTGCAGAACATCATATGCAGATAAAGCACTGAAGAAAACGTCTGTGTGCCAATGAATGAGCATCTAGGCAAATAATTCTAAACTGTGCATGTAAATTTGGTGCCATTACACTACTATTACAGATGCCTACCCTGCTTTTCTTCTTTTAAAAGGGTGCAATTCTGATGCTTTATCATTAACTTTCTAGCTGGAAGCCGATAGAACTTGAAAGACAGCAACAAAAGACACTGGAAGATTAATTTACAGAGAAAATCTGCAGATTTTGAAAAGCCACAATCTAATTGTAGCTTGAAAGATGAAACACAGTTCTTGTTTGTATCACATCCCCATGCTTCCCATATGGATATATATGTGCAGACAACTTTTTTACTGTGGGAAACTATCAGATATCATTTTGTATTAATTGGGAAGTAGATATTTATAGCAATTTCCTATAAAAATTGATGTAGGTCAAAGACTGAAAGGTGGCAAGTTTGGGCTTTTGTATCCCAGCCAGAGACAGTTTAATAGGTGGATCTCCTGCACAAAGCTGAATGCTTCGAAACTTTTGAAAGGGCAATCAGCAAGTTTTCTAGATTAGCTCTTCAACACTATTTCCACAATGACCACTGATTTTTAAACTTTACCTCACGGTCTTAGAAAAAAAATTCGTAATATCCATACAAGCCACAATAGAATCTAATATTTCTGCAGGAAAAAAAAAAATCCAAAACGAACAAAACTGTACAAATATATTAAACGTAAAATTCTTCCCTGTTGTGAAACTGGCTTATCACTAAAAGCCTTAAGTGGACCCTCAGCCTTAACTTACAACTCCTCTGAATCAGGAGGAGACAGAGGAACCCCTCAAGAGATTTAGTTCAGGGGAGAATCAAAGCTCTGGAACGTGTAATTCTGAAAGCTTGAGAACATTTTTTTTGAAGAAGGACCAGACACAACCATGACTTGGAAATAAGAATTGTACCCAACTGGAAAAGGTCTTTTGCATTATTTAATAACCTGGAAAATTGCTAATTCTGTATTTAATTTCTGAAAACTGCAAACACTCCTCAGTGAAAAGCAAGTATACTACCTGTGATGAGACAGGTATGCCACGCTTTGTGAGGTTCTAGCATTTTCAGATAGGCCACTCACACAAACGTGACTTTTACTAGAAAGTTTTTTTCCATTCTGGAATACTTTTATTGCCATTGGGTTTTCTTCAATAATAACATCTGCAAAACAAATATTTCCTGTGACTCTAGGAACTGCTTCAGACACTGAGACTGGACCATAATCCATATCCATAATACACTCCCCATTGATATCTCAGATCCAAAATCATAAATGAACTTGAAAATCAAAGCTAGAGCTACGCTCTCATCAGATACAAAGAAAATAATTAGGAACATGTTTTAGAGCACCTGGCTGGCACCCCATTGAAAAATGGGGTACAGATTTTTAATTTCAAACAAAACTCAGTTTTAAAAATTCTAAGTGGGCACAGGAATTAGCTGGGAGCTTCTGCTGATTTTCAGTTGGCTTCCCACTGAGAACATGCAAGGAGTGAAATGACCAGGCCTGCCATGTCCTACCCATGAACTTTTGAAGAGAGCATATTTTTATATACAGTTCTAGTAAGGAAAAAATAAAAGACAAAAATCCAAATTTAAAGTAATACTCAATTGCTGGGAATCTATTTGTAAGCATTATGTCAGCAATTATATCAGCATTAACTTATGATCAAGAACTCAGGAAAAGTAAGAGGAAAAGATGGAAAGAAAGAGTTTGGGAAACGCATAAAACTCACAAAGTTTTCTTTACTTGATTAAAGAACTGTGCTGGCTGGCATTGCCAACCTCTGCAGTGGCTCTGGCATGTGAATTTGCTGTAAAATTCTGATTTTTTTTTTCCTAAATTTACTATTCCTGTTTAAAGGGGTATTATTCCTAAGAGATTAATCTTCTGTTTATATGCAGACGAAAATGATATAACTTGAGATGGTTGGAATCATGAATAGAGCCCAGGGACAGTTAAAAAAGGGGCTGCATCTTTAGTGCAGAAAACTGGTACAGTCCATCTGCAGTTTAACAAATCAGTAGGATCTTAGTGAATGGTGTATAAAGCTGGATATTCTTTTTGTTCTAGGCTGGCTTTCAGATTAGAAACATTATGAACTCATTTTTTTCTGAGAATAAATTGCTATAGCTCCAGGCCAATCTGCTCAGGTGGGAAGCAGCACAGGGCAAGACTCAGAAATAAGAACTTCAGCTAAGAGTCAAAATACATTTAAAAAAGTATGACTTTTATTTAAAAAAAAAAAAAAAAGTTCATATCTACACTACATAATGTATATATGTATGTTTTAGATTGTCCTGTACTTCTGGTAATAACTGTGGTTACTGCACAGAGAACAGTAATTTGTCCAAACCAAAGCACAAATAATTAAGGCCAGGCTTTTGACATCGGATCTGTGTGGGTGGATTTTTGCACCCCTGCGGATTCAATGGCAGGATCAAAGATTAGGAAAGCCAGAAATACACTCAGAATGTGAATATTGCTCGAGTCCATCGCCTGGCATTTCCAGTGCAGGGAAGGGTCTGCTTCAAGGGCCTGGGACATTCTTGTCCCACCCTGCCTATAGAAGCCAATTCCTACCTCATCCACCTCTTCCAGTTACGAGTTAGAGCTAGGAAAACGCAGAGCTGGTGCTTGGACTTTCACTTCTCCTGACTATTCTAATAAAATAAGTTTAGCCTAAAAACCTCCTCTCAAGCTATATATCAAGCTCATATTATAGGCTTTTTTTTTTTTTTTTTCCTACTTCCTAAAAAATAGTGTTCATTTTCATTGAAATGTTGAGTTGTTCTGAAAATAATCAGAGAAAAAACAACACTGATTGCTGGTGTTTATGGTGTGGGGCAGAGGTGGGTCTGCTGCTCCTGCTGAGGAAGTTGTGGATGGCTGTCACACAAAAAGCGACTCAATGCTAACAAATACCCTGGTTTCTCTTGAGAAAAGAGAACTTGTTGCAGTAACATTTGGGAATCTTCATGTAAATAATCATCAAAATGCAGCACCCTTTCATATGGAATAAAAGGGAAAATACTATGGATGACATTAGGGGACAGAATCAGCCCAGATTATGTTCCCCACTTGCCTTAATTTGTGGGAGAAATTCAAAGCTTATCAAAAATTCAGCTGATTTCCATGGAAACGGGATTTTAACTTGTGAATCAAAACCACACAAGGGCCAAAATGCCAAACACAAATTATTAAAATATTTTTCCACATTGGGATTCTCAAAATAAGAAGCAAATAGTTAAACAGAATAGAAATAATGAATTCACAACAGACTAATTTTTCATCATCCACACTGTATAGTGCACATCTACCTATATATGCCTATATTTAGAGTGTTTCATTAAATGCCCTAATATTAAAATATTAACATATTTTTTATGGTTTTAATACCTCTAATAACTGAAAAGCAGAAAGTATGTGGAGAAGACATATCAGCATTTAGTTCAGCATCTCACCATCCAGTCACGATCTGGACTTAAATTTTGCTTAAACTCAGTTTATGGAAACAGCTAAATATATTTTTACTGAGTATCCCAGTGGAAACATTATCAATAGCATTCTCTGCTTCAGAATTATCACTTCACCTGAATACCCACAAAAAATGGACAATTATTCCCCTGGAACTCGTTGGGAGTATATGATTTCTCTAAGCAAACAAGGCTCACTGTTGTACTTTTGTCTTTGCACTAACTCAGGTTCTTGCAAAAAATACTTGCAGTAACATTTAACACTGGCAGTGACAAAGCAATGTAAGAACTAGATTATTTTATATTTTTCAGCATTTCAGTGCAGGAGGTTTTACAGTCCTCTTTCAGTTTACACAATTTTTCATAATCTACAAAACAAACATAAAAGTGTAAATATCCAGTTCAACCCAAGGATACAGAGCAGCATGTGGTGTTCTGCATTATAACAAAACTGCTGAATATTTTAACATCTGACTGTCTAGGAAGAGTTTTTTCAGATCATATAACTTAGAGAAATTTTAAATTCTCTATAAAGAGAATGAAAGTGTTAAGGCTCTGACACAGTTCAGATTTTAATTTTGTGAAAATCAGAGAAAGTTTAGCAGCATTGTTTTTCAGCTCTTAAAATAGTGAACAGATTACCTTCCAAACTGAAGAGTAACAAAAAAACCCCAGAAACAACAAAAGCAAAACAAAAAACCCCAAAAGCAAAAAAAACCCCAAACAAACAAAAAACCCACAACAAAAAAAAACCTGCACCAAAAGAAAGGATTTGATTTAATTTAAATTACCAGGAGTCCTTCCATTCCATCCTATGACAATTTTATCCATGTTTGTTTTTTCTTCCAAGTATCTTTACTATTTGATCAGATCTTCAAGATAGCTGAATATTTATCCACTAATTTTTCAGCTTTATGCCCAATTTTCTTTTTTAATAAATAGCATGCACTGCAGATACATATTGAAATATATAAGAATACCTCAGAATTGTGTATTTGCTCTGCTGGGGTTTATTTATTCTTTCTACACAACCCTGTGTTTAAGAAACCTTCAAAGCATTCCCAAAATTCAACAGTCATGTTAGACATAACTTTTCATGTCAAGGAATCATGGTTTCCTAAAGATAGCTTCTAATGAAAGCCAGGGGGTTTTTAAACCACCTTTACTGATGAAATTATATTTAATCACTGTTAAGAATCAAGATTTTTAGCAGCTAGATGAAGTATACTGGATTAGCTTAATAGCCGTATCTTTCTCAGACTTTCTAAAACCTGTTTTTCTTTCCACTGAAGCAGAGAGCGAGAAGATTGGAAACTTCCAGTGATTCTTTTGTAGGCTAAAGTGGTTTAACTCTGCTCATATAAGAAGACAACTCTAATTCTCACGGGTCAAGAAAGACAACAAACAAAAACTACATTCCCTCTCTACATTAGCCAGAAGCACATACTGTCAAAAAGAAAACAGGACAGAAAACATTAGCTGCTGTATCAAAATATACAGGCATAAAATAAAATCCTTCAGGAAATTTGAGACCCAAATCTTTTCAAAGTTTTATGAAAAAGAGAGCTTATGCATCTAGAGCTAAACTGGATGAATCCATCACTTGACTCAATACCCCAAGGAAAATGTGGCACGTAGTATATTAAGTTAATAAAAAACAAACAAATGTACAGCTAATAATTCTGAAAATTCAAACCTTAAGTTCCTCATTATAAAAGCCACAAGTGACTTTCTAAACAGGACTACCCAAACTACTATGCTGAGTCTCCAGGGACAATCAGTTTTCCTTCTCATCTTCTTTGCAGCTTTTGTACTGATGTATAAAAGTTTAGTTGTCTGGGGCTCAACCACTTTCAGGCAGCTTTGAGCAGTCACCAGTCTAGTGATGAGATGACCATACATGATGAAAGGACAAGGTTAACTCACAGTTTCGGAGTTAGTGTTGGTGTTTCATGTGCCACATGATGAATAACAACATGAGAGGCCCCTATTCTTCTGAAATATAATTGGCTTTTCTTTAGAGAACAGCGCAGAGAAACACAAAAAAACGGGGTAACATTCAGGTCACGCTCAGACAGATTGACTTCCTGGTGCCCCTTTCAAACCTTATCTTCCTCCTCTCTCGGAAATGCAAATGGATCACCCCAACTTTCCTTTTGACAGCTGTGCTTTCCATGCAAACATTTAGTGACGAACTCAAGATTGCTAACCCAGAAATCCATACAGGCTGGCTCTTTGATTCCATTTTCCTTCAGACATGCTGAGCTCCAGAATGGCCTGTTGCTTTGTCCACTGCACTGATGCCCCATCACTGCCCTGTGGTTTTCTTCTGCCTCCTGCATCCCTACCAAGGAAGGGAGAGCCTGCTCAGACAGACACAGCACCACTGCCCACTGCTGAATGGAACCCTCGTGGCGCCCTTCCCACCAGTCCCAAATCTTACTTCACTTTTGTGCATTGCTCACAGGTTCATTCCTCTCTTCCCCCTCTCCTGGACTCCGCAGCATCCTGCAAAAGTGGCTGTTGTTTTTCTCCTTTCCCTGGACAGTTCAGCTGCTCTTATTCTTTGATTCATTCCTTTAGGGTTAGATGTTTTTTCTCAGCAATTCCTCCTGTAAACTGCAATCACATGTCCCACAAATGATCCTGTCTCTAATTAGGAGATCTTTTATGTCTCTAACGTACATGTGCACGCCAGAATTTTCCACCACACAATGCAAGTATCTATCCTCTTCTCTGCTTCTTGCTTTTGGGATTTAGAGAAAAGTATCCCTCTGCTACCTCCTGTACATTTTCCTCAAATATTTTTCCCAGCTGTTACAGGGTTTGTGTATTCATTCCTGGCAATTTTATTTCACTCTTTCATTTTGTCTGGTGAAAGCATAAAAAAGCCTTACCTTCATCGTGTCATTTTTATCCTCTTTGTCAGGCTCATACACAGACACAGCTCTTCCACATGGGCCTGAAATCTTGGTCTGGGAGTTTTGCATTCTGAGGGGTCTGGTTCCTTGCAGGAGGTTACTCTGCCTACTTCTAGGTGTCCTTAATTAGATTTTTTTCTCTCTGTGGATCTCTCAGCCTGCCTGATGGTAACCGCACTTCCATGCACGCCATGCTAGGTAAATAACAAGAGGGCTCCATATTTTTGCATTGAATTTTAATATGGGTATTCAGAGAGCTTTACTACCTGTAACATATGGAAATCTCAGCTGGGTACAAAAACAGTAAAATATGTCAAACTATGCTCCTCTTTCTAAGTTCCAGTTGGGCTCCCACAGTCACTGTGTCAGGAGTTTTCTCTCACAAGTTTGGCACACACTTCCAAATCTCTTCACCTCTGTCCTGCCTAAGTAGTGAATTTTTTTCCTAGTCTTTTAACAGCCATGTTTAAGAAAACTACAATATTCTCTAATGGCAGATGTCCTACAAAGAAGTAATGTTGTCCTTCAGTCCCAACTGCAGATAAACATTCTTGCTTGAAAAATTCTGGAGGCAATGCTTGATCCCAACAAATTATCTGACAAAACAACTTCTCTTTTCTGCAGCACAGCTCCCTGACTCTACAGCAGACACAACCTGTCTCTGCATTAATTCATGCCTCTAAGAGCTTCTAAGCTCCATAAGCTGAAGGGAAGTTACGTTTTAATCATGTACATAAGCTCTGACAAATAGTCAGAGGCTGTGCTCTGGGAAGATGCTCAACCCCACAGGAGCAGAGCACCCCCATGTCCTTGATGCTGGGAGGGGGCTTGGGAGGTGGGAGCTCCTCATTGTCCCAGGCTGAGAGCCTCCAGTACAGCTGCACCTGGCTCAGGCATCCTGGCGCTCTCTGACCCTGCACCCTCAACTCAGGGCTGGAGGAGGCCAAAAAGGATTCCCAGCACAAGTGGCACGTCCAGGCAGGTCCAGGAGACTGCCACAAATGCTTTATTTGGCCACAAATACCACCAAGCCACACCACCTAATGACACTCACATCCAGGAGAGCAAAGTGCTGGGATTCAATCTGCTGCTGTCCCTCTTGAAGCCTCAGAGAGAGCAAATTTTAAGAGCTGAGTTCTAAGATTTGGGACTTGTGCAGGCCTTTCTTTTTGCAAATGCAATTTTAAGGCTCGATTTAATTGTTGCTAAAAATAAGGTAATAGAAGGGTTCCGGTCTTGCACTATAATGAACTGCAGGCTCAATTGTTTGAAGAAGGAAAATTGCATTGATGAGACTGGATCAAAGACAAACAAAAAAATCAGTTATTTCCTCTTGAGGGTAAAAAATTTGGGAGGCTCACGCTTTTTCAAGCAGTCCTTACTGTGGTTTAGAGGCAGAGAGATCTTGTAGTCAGATTTGATTTATTAACAAAACAACAAGAAAAAAAACAGAAGTGGCACATGAAGACTCCAGTGTCAGAGAAGACTCAAAGAAAACCAAATGTAGCAGGTCCTATTACAAAGTGGAACATGTGCCCAAGCTTGCTTTGTTTCAGAAATGAGCTGCAATGCAGACAAGGGAATGGCATTTGTAACAGCTACAACTGCCTGCCATCCCCAGGCGGGAAACCTCCTGCTAAACTTCAGAGGCACCACCATTTTTAATTCCTTGCCAACATATACACTTGTCACGACTGTTGGGATGCCAACCATTTCATGACAGAATCCAAACAGCAAGATTTTTTAATCCAGGGAATACTCTGAACAAGTTATGTCAATTGCTATGCCTCATTCCAGAGTCTGAGAATAATACATGGCACAGCCATTACAATTAAATCTACATACACTTAAAATTATTTAGACCTTCATGCTTTTTTTAAAATGATTATTGTAGCCAGTTTACTATATCTGAATTTTGTGGACGTACTAGTTCCTTATTAAAAAATTATTCCTGAAATTAAAAAAAAAAGAAAATAAAAGAAAGAGACAGGTCATTGCTTGAATCCAGGCTGTATGAAAACAGCTTGATAGATGCATATCCTGATTACATCAAGCAGCTCAGGAGCCCTGAACTTGCCTGTGATTTGTGAAGCTCTTTGAAGACACCTGAGTGGTGACATGGTATTGACTGATCATGTCAAACTGCTACACCATATCTAGAAATGGGAGAAAGATACACTGCACTTTCTTTAAACTGCTATCCTATAAGCAGCACTTGTAGTAATGCTGCATGAACTTATGAATTTAGGGCAGTCTGTGTGGCTGTGACCAGCAGCTCCACATGTACACTGAAAACACCACATCCTTAAAACCTACTTTTCAACAACAGTGTGCATTCACAGAGCACAAGCAGTTCCCTCCCATAAAAACACAAATAAATAAAACCCCCAAAAAGTTATAATCTTCAACCAAATATAAGAATCATATCCTGAGTATTGCATGCCTAGGTTTAATCAAAGAATACCAGATATTATTACTGCAAAAGGGCTCCACCACCTTCCTTTAGCATTCCAGCTTTTCCTATTCTGCTACCTGTATCAAGAATTGATACAATTCCCTGACAGACACATTGGGCTAGAAGTGCCTGAAGTCTTTGAAAATGTGAGACAAGGGAGACAGAGACCTCAGAACTGGTCAGGTTTTACTCAGCATCTGAACTGGGTTTCTTAAAAGCCAGTGCCCCCCATCTCAGGCCACCTGAAGACAGAGAAGGGACAGGAAAAGGGGGAATGACTTCACACTGACAGAGGGCAGGGTTAGATGGGATATTGGGAAGAAATTCTTCCCTGTAAGTGTGGTGAGGCCCTGGCACATGCTGCCCAGAGAAGCTGTGGCTGCCCCATTCCTGCAAAAATCCAAGGCCAGACTGGATGAGGCTTGAAGGAACCTGGGACAGTGGAAAGTGTCCCTGCCCATGGCATGGGACTGAAACTGGATTGTCTTTAAGATCCTTTCCAACACAACCCACTCCATGGTTCTGGGATCCTGTGGTTCAATCTAAAGAAAAATTTAAAGACTGACCAGAGGTGTCCTGAAATTGTCCTGTTAAAAACAGCACACCTTTTCCCAGCCAGTTTAACAGGTACTGGTTCCAGTTCCAAACAATGTGGATGTGTAGTTCATCTCCTGGGACTTCTTCAACCTGCTAGCCACAGGATGTCCAGGAGTGGGCACATACCACACCTGATGAGGATACAGGCATTTCCAGAAACTCCCCTTCCACCCAGAGCAGATTTGTAAAGTAGGTGGGGAAACCTACCCATCTCATTTCATCACCTACAGAGAAATTATGCCTCTAGGTGCTTTAAATACAGGAGTATCAACTTACTTGATGTCTGTCTATCTATCTATCTATCTATCTATCTATCTATCTATCTATCTATCTATCTATCTATCTATCTATCTATCCATCTATCTCAGTTTTGCTTTAGTTGGGTATGGAGCTTCCAGGGATAAGAATTCACAAATGCTAATCATTGTCTATTTAAAAATTTGGTTTAAGTGATTATAATATAAGCAAGCTATTTGAAATAGCAAAATAATATTATGAGACTACAAAAGTACTTGGTAACCTGTGTAGTAATTAAAAAAAAATACAATATTTAAGAAAAATTAAGAACGTGACCAATACCAAAATCTTCAAGAAAGATCATGGCTTGCCCAAAATACTCTGAATTAACATTACTCCTGCTCTACCTCTCTCCTGGTTACCCAGAGAGTTTAAGCATTCTCTTATGCTATTTCTTGCCAGTTCTTTTTGTTCCTTAAAATCTTAAAATAATATTTCTTTTTTTTTTCCCAATGTTTGATAGAGCTTTTTCTCACAGGAATCCTGTACAGAGACAAAGAGCCACATACTGAAAACCACTGCTGCGTTTAACTAAAGCTGTTGGCGCTTTTTAAAGCCCATCAGAAACAGGACTGAATTCTAAAGAACATACACTCATCTCGTGATCATTTTTCAGCTGGAGATTGAACCAGCCAGCTGACTGTTCAAATGAAGATTTTCTTTAGAGAAGAAAGCGGTTATAGTTAAAGCACAAAGTTCTCAGAATTTGAAAGATGCCAAAGGAAAGGCTGTCCTCTGCTCAGGAAAAGCGAACTGTTATGACTGAAATTGCCTATGGCAGCAAATCTGAATAATATACCCAGCACTCAAAGTTCACCCCAAATAATTAAAGTTTGGCAATATTCTAAGGAACAGAAAACAACAACAGTAAGAGGCAATCAGGCTCTCTCACTATTAACTTCCCTTCTTTTACTACTCTCATTTTAGTTTGAGAAAGTCAATACCTTTACAATTATCTAACTTTAGGATATGTATTAGTCTTTATGTTACATACTGGATTACTACCCCAGCACATTCCTTCTCTGGGATAAAACAAAAGGAAAAAGGATTATCAATCATATCCTGTGGGCTGGAAAGAAATCCAGCTTGAAAGATTCACAAGAGCAATTTAATATTGGAGCAAGTGCACTGCCCATTCTCTGTATTCACTGCTCACCAGCTGAGTGAAGATCGTTTGTGCACAAGGGCATCTGCTTTTCACAGGTGGGTCTGACAAGCCCAAATTATTCCATTCCTTGTGGAATTACAAAGAAAACTGCAGCTGAGAAAAAAATAATCCCACATAACCAAACCTCTTTCTTCACCTGAACACATCCAAATTAACTTCCAAGCAATTTAACAAGCATGGAAGTCAGCCTTTCCTCTCAGCTATTATTTATTGCACACACTGATGATGTTCTGACTACAAATTTATTATAATTATTTGTGACAATATCATTGCGTATTACCTGATTTTATTGTTAACTGGGTTTCTTCCCCAAAAAAGAACTTCACCCTCCAGAGACTTTACTCTTAATAAGACTTCATACATTAGAGTTCTTGGAATAGACCACTTCCTTAAAAATACATGAGGATCGATTTTTAGAAGATTTTAATTTCATTTCTGATCATTTATTCTGAGGTCTAGTCCTAAAGAGGTACATGTATTACTAGACTTAGATGTATCAGAGGTAGCAGTGATAATTCACTGTTTTCTTTATAAGAACAACCACGTCTTAACCAGACTGATATTTTTTTCTTTCTCTCCATTTTTAAAAAGAAGATTCTTATGATATTTGTGTTTTAAATTCAATGTAAAATATATATGGACATACAGATCTCAGGATATAAACAGTGCTGTCACTAACTAAAGACATAAACCAAGACAAAAATCATCAAACCGGTAACATTTCTCAACAGAGGTCATACCTCTAAATAATTATTAAAGGCCTCAAAACTCCTGAGCCCCAAGTACCTTTTCATCAGATACACAGCCCCAAACTCGTGATCTCAGGAATTGCAGAGATAAATGGGCTACACAGCCAATTAACACAAGCTGGTTTTAACCAAGCTGTGAGAGGAATGAAATCATGAATTCTCTAAGGGGCCTTAGAGAAACTCTGTTGTGGCAACTCTCACACCAGTGAGCCCCCAAGACTGACATTTCAGTTCATCTCAATTGCCTCAGAGCTGACATAAAAAATGTACAACCCCTGTTAAAAGGTCTGGCACATACAGGGCTCTGCCCTCAGACACAGGAAATCCAAACCACTTTACATATTTATATACATGTATGCATGAACACACAGGTTTCCTATGCAAAACAAAATAATATCATTCTGTGCCAGGATTCCTGGGCAGCTTTTTCATGTGCTTGATGTAATCCCCAGTTGGGCCATGCAGGCTCCAGATCAGCACGATGGATTCCTCAGTCAAATGGTAATTTACAGTAGTCATTTCCAGAAATAGGACACTGATGTAATGGTTACACAAGTCTTTGCCTGTGTTCATTAATACCTCTGGTGTTCTGGGGTGCACAGTGTGGTACTTGTGTCCAGCTATCATTTTTATCTACAGCATTTGGAGTGATAGCAAAGAGAGAAAATAGGCATGCTTTGCCTTTATTGCAGAGGCACAGATGATGGGAGGACAGGGCATAACCAGATTCAATAAATAAATAAACAAATGAATCTGCATGCTGCTGATTCCCCCACACTTATTACTGCGCATTCTACCACAAATATTCTCTTTGATGCTTACAAGAAAGATGAGCTCCAAAGGCTGCAAGAATGCTTATGCCCATTACTGTCTTGTTTATAAACTTGTCTGTCTATAAACAAATGAAAAATAATGTCTGTTTGTAGGTCCAGGACAAACTCCTGAGTCTATAAAGTGAGCATTTCATTATTTGTCATTTGTCAAAAGCAGCATTTTATACTGCCCTGGATGAGAACACCTGCAACAGTAACAACTGTGCACAACACAAACTTTGTTAAGAAAACAAAGTTTCTGGAATGTGTTTTAGTTAAATATTTGACCTAAAACAAGCCAGAGAAAAAAAATCTTGTATAAGAGAACATACTGACAGCCTTTGGAAAATGCTCTTTATATAAAATCCTATGACAGTCATAGAGAAGGGATCATGATGACACCCCAGCTGCCTGTTCTACATTGACAGAGAAATAAGGAAATACACAGCAGGAGTTTAATTCACAGAATGTAAGATAATGGTCATCACTACAGAACACAAACCAAAAGCACTAAGGACAAGCAATGGCGTAAACTGCACACAGTGCAAATATTGCAGCTATTTCTCAGGAGCTAAGCAAGACAAAATATATTGTCCTACTCAGTGGTTCCTACTTTCCCTAACACTTATTTTTCATAGTTAAACACTACTGTACTTTGACATATTTCAAAAGAATAAAGAAAACATAATACATTCTTTCTTTTTTTAATACTAAGCAATTTCTTTATATGTGTATATTTATATATATTTAATTCTGGTAGTAAACTTGAGCTTATTGTTCTTTCTTTGAACATTTTAAACTATGACTATTTAAACAAATATTGCATTGAAATTTTCTAACAATGCCATTGCTCCCATAGACAAGGGTTAATGCACAAACAGGATACTCTGCCCTAGAATTATACCTTCACACTTTGCAGCAGCTTCTACTTTGCAACCAAGTTGTTCTTTATTTTTAATAATACCTTAAGCTTCAGAAGATCTGCAGGAGTCCTGAAGACAGTGGGATGGAGAACTTCTGCTTGGCGACTTTCATCATGCATTTTGAATGATGGTTCAGATGAGTAAGAGCTTTTCCAGTGTTAAAATAATTTCTCTTGCAAATTTTACACTCCTGACAGGGTGACTACATCCAGGCTGATATGCTGCAAAAATAATAATAAGAACTTTCACCACCCAGAAGAAGGCATATATGTATCAACTTAAGCAGTAAATGTCTATAAGTAAATGTAAGGGTTTTCTTTTCTCTGCTTTTGTAACTCTGGGGCAAGATATCAATTAGCTGCAAGAGAAAGGCTGCCTGAACACTGCATTTAGATCTTGAACACACAAAGAGATATGTAGACCAGTGAGAGTACAGAAGTCAGAGTTTTGATAAAACAACCTTTTTTTTAACTGGGTCCTGTGTCTGAGTTGTAAGCAGGGAAGAGCAAGACATTTTTTTGTGGGTATATTTCAAGTTCGCGAGGGCAGCAATTCTCAAACAATCCCCCAGACAACGATTTTGTTCTTTTTGTGTCCTCGACCTGCCGCTCACCGCTCCTCTCTCAGTCCATGTGCTTCCAATGGCACTGCACAGAGTGGTGCTCTTTGTCAGACACTGCCCTGTGCCACCAGGAAAAGCAGCAGCTCTCCAGCTGCTCCCTGCACAGGCTGGGGAAGCACTGGGAAAGGGGCAGAAGCCGTGCTGTAAGCTGCACACTGCCTGCACTTCGGTGCAGCGGGAAGGACCCGCACCTGCTCTGTGACTCACATGTCACGCAGACCGTAAAACAACACAGCAAACCTGGCCCACTGAACTGCCCGGTGCAGGGGTGACATCACAGCCTCCCAAGCATCTTGTGGAATATTTATCACCAAGTTTTTCTGGCAGGCATGGTATAGGCTGAGGTGGCAGCTCACTTAGCAATTGCATGGCTGTAAACTCACCCTGGAGACTTCCTCAGGACAGCTGTGTCCCATGTCCAGAAAGCCAGAGATGGAATTGACATGGCAAGCTTAAATCTAAGATGAAATTCATCAGTGGTTGCAGAATTTCCACTCTCTCTCAGCAGCCAAAGGCTCCTCCACACAGCTCAGCTCAGCACAAGCCCATCCTGCACCTGGTGCTGCACGAGGGACCCGCTGTGGATGTGCCAGCCTGGCCCTGGGTGAGGCACACCCCACAGAAGCAGGAATTCCTTCTGCCCTGCTCACACGATGCTTGCAGGTGCCTTAAAGACTCCTTAAGCAGTATTGGAGTGTGGGGATTTATTTCCTCCCCAACATTGGAGCAGCTTGACAATTTCATCTTTAGTGGTTATTACAGTGCAAGTTTTACCTGTAAAAATGTTTGTCCCACACTGGATAAAGATGCCAACAACCCCACTCCCTATCTAATAAAATAAAATGTATTTTTGTATTTATACTTAATAAAACATATGAAATACTTAATGTAACTGTACCCATGTACAATACACAAACTCACAGCTTTCTATGGCAACACATATGCTGTTGGATTCATCAAGCAATTTCTATAGGGACAGGGTGATTAATTTCAATCCATACTACTAAACATGTGCCTCAGAGCATTAATGTGTACTTTAATTACTGTGCTAAGCAGATGAGCTCATAAGAGCAGCTATCATTTTAGAACTTTACTGATGTGGTTCACTATTTGAAAAAAACCCTCTTAGATGAACATTTGCTTTACAAAAGCAGCAGACTCTTGATCTTATCGATGTTGCTTTATTTTAAAATCAAATCACAAATTCATGATGCTCAGTATTGTTCTTAAAGCCTTAGGTTCTGCAGTTATGCAATTACATGACACCTAACAATGTTTAAGATTAAGTATATCTCTAACTGTTGTGTTTTATGCTTAAAACCTGTATCTCAGCAGCTCAAAAACCACTCTGCAAAGAAACTCTACAGTGTTTTAACATCTTCCAGAATTTAAACTATGACATGATTTTCAAATCCAAGCTAATATTTTTCTATAATAATACCTGAAATTAGTAATGCCACACTATTAACCCAGGAATTAGCTGTGAAGGCCAAGGCCAGCAAACAGCATCAGCTTCTGGCACTGCTTCCAGCTGAGGGTCAGCAAAAATACCTACACCCTTAAGGGGGTTGGACAAGAGTGATGTGACTCTGAGGGAACCACCCTGCCTTTCCTGGTGCCAGCATCCCATGGGACAGCATGGGTGAGCCCCAGCACTGTCTCCAGAGGCACTCCTCAGCCTGCTGAGCGACACTGCTGTGCAGGCAGAATGAGAGCGACCCCCAGGATGACCATCAGCCCTGTGAGAAGGAGCTAAGGGACCTGAGTAGGCTCTGCTGACAGCCTCTCCACACCCAACAGGAGGCTAGGAGGAGTCTGAGCTAGGTTACTCACAGTGGGGCATGGAGGGAGAACAAGGGACAACAGACTGAATTTGAAATACAAAAGGTTGAAGTCAGAAACAATAGAAAACCTTTCTGCCATGAAGTCAGTCAAGAGTGGAAGGGACTGCACAGAGATGCCATACAGTCTCCATGCTTGGAGGCTTTCATGACCCAACTGAACAAAACCTTGAGCCACCTGGTCTCAGCTGGCCCAGCTCTGAGCAGGAGGTTGGACTAGATGGCTTCCAAGGTCCTTCCACTCTGAAGGATGAAACAATCACTGCCCTGTGCTGCTGACCACTGCTGCCTAACTGGAATGTTTTCTGGAGCTCATCTCTTCTCAAAAGATTTTATTTGCTTTGCTCACTTCTCAAAGACCCTTACTCTTGACACACTTCAGGCCCTGGAGAAGTGTCTTATCTGACACCCCTGGGACTTTTTTCCCTCTAAGAGCAAAGAGCTTCAGACAGTTAAACCCCAAAGTATTTTAGCAAATACACTACAGTTCATGGGCTGGTTTTAGACTTATTTGCTCCTATACAATGAGTAACAACACACACACACACAGACACAAAAGCAGCATTTAACATGTACAGCAAAGCAGTGAAATACCTGTTAAATTTTTTCCTCATCATAACAAAATCCAATTTAGTTTAGGACATTTTTTCTTTATCTTTTAAAAATACAATTCCATATCTCACCTTGACATATATTTTCTCACTGGGGTAAAAACCACTGCTGAAACTGTTGGTATAAATTTCCATTACTTTCCTCCCGCATATATTCTACACTTGCAGCTCCCAAAGCATAGTGCAGAGAGCAGGAAGAGCCCTGTGGCAGCTTCCATGCAGAACAGAAACACAGAGCCCACTGGCAGCCTGGCCCATCAAGCAGATTTCCCCACATGGACCTGTTTTTATGGCTACTGGAATGCTGAGCATAACACCACCAATACAACCATACACAAGGAAACTAAGTGGTTTGAGCTATCTAGAACCCAAGCTATCTGACATTTGAAAACGCTCCTTAGGCTCTTACATGAGGTCCTGGGGACATTTTGGTACACAGACTTTACTGCTGAAGTCTGAAAATAGGACAGAGGGAACTCACTGAAACAAATCTTACAAGTGGTTTGAAATACACAGCTGTAACAGGTGACGCCAAAACTGCTCACATACACAGATAGCACAGATCTACCATACTCTTATTAGAAACCTACCTTCCTAAAACAACTGCTTTAGTTCCTGGAATGCTTCTGCTTAATTTCTTTGTCTTGTCCAGCTGGGCCCTAGCTCCATTTTGCCAATGTGTATAATTTCCCCTTAGAAAATATCAAATGGACAAATCAGGTTTCAGCCTCTGGAACCAAGATATTACTGATCTCCATAAGCTATTAAGGGGTTTCAAATTATGGCAAACAAATCCCTCAAGGCTAACTTAGAAAAAAATATAAAAACACAGGCCTAAGCTTGCCAGACTGTCTGCCTCTCACATTCACAGAAACCCGCCTCAGAAGAAAAAAAATCTTTATTATGTATGAGGTACAGACCATCTGCGATGGGCTTTGAGAGCCAACTTAAAAGTGGGGGGGAGGAGAGTGTTCCCAACTGCATTCACAGTCAGTGAAGAGCTTGAGACTCAGCAGCTGTCTGTGAGCAGGGAAGAGGTCAGGATGAATGAGGCTGCACAGGACCTGCCAGGGTCAAGGATGGAAAGGCACATTGTTACACACAAACTGTGTGTAGAGACATATGGAGAACAGCAGCAAGAACCAAGAAAACCTCGTGGAGACAGCAAGATCATCCCATAAACAAGGTATTCTAGGAATGCTGCTTCCCTGTCAGTGTGGTAAAGTAAGGGATGATATTATTCCTGTGGCTGTTACACAGACCACTGAATGCATCATGCCATGGGAAGTAAGAATGGCAAGAGCTGTAAACTGGTAAGAGCAAAATATACGGGAAGGCTTTTTTTCATCCTTTATTTTAGAGAATTATACACATCTTTCCATATCAGTCTTCAAAATTTTCATAATTCTTTTGAAACCTTTTTCCACTTCTCCCCTACACCTATCTGTATTAGCCATTTACTGTTATGCATACCATACAGCTTATTAATGTTTCATTTCTGAAAAGGAAAAAATCACTTGTTTTTTTTTTAATTTTAACCACCAAAACCAGAGTGACATTTAACCCTCCCTACCCAAAAAACCCCAAATCCCACGAGAACATTTTCTTACATCTGGCAGATTGCTACGCCTTTGTGTGTTTGCAGCTCAACAAACAGGATAGTTCCTTTGGCTGCAAATGAACTGTGAACAGGTAGATATAAGTAAACCCTTACAAGTGACTGTTGTTGATTCTGTAAGGAAGCAAACGTATTTACATCTCTACTCCAGCCAAAATCATTACAAGTATTAGTCTTGTTTCATAAAATTTTGCTGGCTTTTTAAACATTACAAATTAAACCCAGCATTCACTGATATTCCTGGCTAAAACTCACTCACGCCTGTGGGGCCAGGTCGTCACCTGGAATGTGAGTGTGTGTATCGGCTGATCCTGCAAATACTTACCAGTGGTGGAAGGGGCACTGCTGAATCTTGCTGTCACACACCGAAGTCCCTTTTCCCAGCAGTCTGTCCCACCTGGCTGCTGGAAATGAGGGCTCTCCACGCTGAATCCACAGGTTCAGACCTCGGGTGCTGCAGCAGCTCTGCAGTGAGCGATGCCCTTCCAAGGGCTAGAGCTGGACCTGTGGGTTTGCAAAGAGGCAGCTCAGGTGCAGGTTCTGCTGAGGAAGCACTAATCCCCAGGGAAAGAGTGGGGTGGGGAGTTTGGGGTACTAGCAACTCAAAGCAGCTTCCAGGAAGCTTGCCAGAGGTTGTCTTCCAGCGCACCAGATTTGCTCCTGCACAGAGCCCGCACATGCCGGGGCCCTCAGCAACATCCTGCACAGGTGAAAACAGGCACCTTCCAAATGGGCATGAGGACATCACTTTGCTCCAGCACTACCAAGACCGGGAGAAACAGTGCAAGAGTGCTGTGCTTAAATTTGCTCATTTATTTAAAATAAGATCAATTCTGCATGCCTGTGCAGAATTCTGAAGAATTTGTAAATCTGTAGAAAATCTGTAGAGAATTTACAGGCTATGCTCCTGCAACTCCACACTGGTCTGCATACTAGCTTGATCATCAACTCAGATGAACCCTTGCTGTAAGAATGCCTTTTTACCCACCTATCTAGGAATATGGTTATGCCTAAGCAGGGAATTTTAAGTTGTTTCCCAGACTATTCCTGAATCCAACTGCAACCTGTTTATTTTGACCTCAGTTCTTAGAAACTGTTGATGCCACGGTAGAAATATGCTGTGTGTTCCAACAGGCAACAAACAGTCCTAATGAGAGCACACTCCATCTGTGCTGCCAGCGCACACAGCCTCAGCCTATAGCTCGGATACGCTGGAGCGAAGCGTGCAGGGACGAGCTCGTGCTGCAAGGGATGTCCTGGCACAGCAGAGCTCCCTGAAACAGGCCTCTGGGAGAGTCCTGAGGCAGCCAGGGTAGGCACCGGCGGCACTTGAGCTCTCCCCTCCCTGTTCCGAGTTTGTGGAGTACAAGCTTTCACGTTTTTTAAACGTTTTAAAACTATGAAGTAAAGAAAGCTGAGTTAAAAACCAGTGCCCAGTGCTCTCAAAAGGCAGGAGTTAAAGTGTGCAGAACATATGGCACTATTTACAGCCGGCTTGCACACGGAATTCAAGGGAATTTTCCATCGACCTCATACTCTGCAAAAGGTACATTACAGAAAAATGCATGTGGGGATCCTTTAATTTCTCTTGCATCTTCTCTTACAAGATGCAGCTGGGGAACAACACCCACTGGTATTGGTAGCATGAAACGGTGATCCTTTCCTGTTACTAAGATCTGGTACAAATTACCATGGATTTTATTTAGAGGCACTATATAAAAGGCAGTGCTGATTTGTTTCTAAATTTGTATCTTGATTAAACTGTCAGGCTATAACACAAATTCAGATCTCACCTGACTTCAAAATTCTACAACAATAAATTATCCAAGAAGTGCAGCACAAATTGAAAATGCTTATAAATGGATCAATACTATGCTTTATGTTTAGATTTTATATCTTGGTCATGCCAAATCAAATGGAATAGAAGCAGCACTTTACATTCAAACTGTAAATTCAGTGTGTTCCAAATGAAACTGTATGTGAGGGGAGACTGCGAAGCAGGATTTTAAAAGCTACCAAGGTGGCCAACAGAATAAAAACTGCATTATTATTTTCAGAATTATTTGTAACTGCGTTGCGGTAGTCAAAAAAACCAAATACAAAGAGCCAAAACTCCTATTCTCAGAAACTCCCATGCAAACTTGCATAGGTCAGATCAGAGTTTTTCAGCATTTACCCCTGCAAACAGAGCAGAATTTGGTCTCATCCGTTAAAGCAAAGTCATTTACTCTGGAATAGCTTCAGTGATACTGAATATACTTCTACTATCCTGAATTTCGGCATCTAGGATTAGTGCTGGAAACACACATAGGCATTGAGGTCTAATGAAAGAAAGAGTCAACACAAATATGGGGCAGCAAAAGTGAGAACAGCTATGCAGAACTTCCAAAAAGTAGCTTAGGAATTAAACTATTCTTATTAAAGCTACTGCTATTGAACTACGGCTGTTAGAACTTTCAGTTTATTGAACCTTTCTGCATAAAGCAAATATTGTAAAACAGATCAGTTTTCCATCATGATCACAAGCCATAGCTGCTCCTAAAGGTTTTGCTTTTTTAACCGATGTTCTTGTATATTTGAACACAATTTTTCTACTTGCTTTTACATCATATCCATGCAAGAAAACAGCTATTCTAAATTAACACACACCCTTCCAGAGAAGGAATATATGATAAAAGTATTACATAGTGAAGTTGAGGCATATTTTTGCACTCTCAAAAGAGGGTAATTGATCTTCCCCTCTCCCCAGTTTCAAATGTGGAACTTGGCTGCTATGAGTTCTTTCCCACACAAATCAAGCCCTAGCTCTTTTGAATTGAAACAATATGGGATGATTATTGTGGGAATTTTTTTACTGTTACTGTAATTTAAAACTTTCTGTACCCAATTTTGCATTTTCTATAAATCAAAAAACTCATTTCACTTAGGGCTACAATTAAACAGAGGAAATCAAAGACTAACGTCTAAGCAAGTCTTGCTATTAATCATAGGACAAACTAGTTGTACAACTATTTTTACTGCAATTCCTTTCTGCCTGAGAACTGCATTTTCATCTGAAGCTTGAGTTCTTTAGAGGAGACTGTGCCACAGATGAGACAAATTAAACAGAGGTACAGGAGAGCACCATGTGCTGTTGAAGATGAGCCTGCCTAGCGGTCCAACACCAGCACAGGGCTACTGCAGAGACAACTACTCGGGTTCTGACACTGCCATTCCAGAAGCTTCTTCCTTCACCAGCAGCAGCCACGGAATCACGTCTATTGCTTTACATATCTGAACTGAAATCTGCATCTTTCTCCTTTTAAAAGAAAAAATTACAAAAGCAGTGGATTTCAACACTTAAGTTCATACTGGAAACAGGACACACACGAGCAAAATTAAAATTGGAGTGCAAAATGAAAACGTGTAATATGGAAACATAGGTAATCTGTTTATTCAAATTGGAAATCAGATTACGTATTTTTCTTTTCTAAAAGCAAAAAATGCATATTGATCGCTAGACAAAATAAAACATGAATTCTCAAATCAACAGAAGCATGTTTCACCCAATTGTCTTTATTTTTTTCTCTATCTCTATTTCTCAAAGAAAAAATTTTATGTCACTTTCTTTTTTATATTTGTTTCATATATTTTCTTTCATATATTTTAGGAAGAGGTTTAATGCCTCATGGTGTTGGTCTTTGCAAAACTCCTACAGAGATACAAGTCATACAAGTCATTGCATTATTTACAGCAGTATATCTAAAATAAGTGATACTAGTAACTTATTCATAAAATATATGCTCGAAACAAAAATTGGCTTCCAGTTAAATAGTCCGCAATGTGCATATTCCATGCTAAAGAGGAGCCTTTTACTAATTGCAAAGTAAAATTCAAATGCATTTGTAAAAAATTCCACTTTTTAAAATCAGACACAAAGAAAACAGCTGTGAGGATTTTGAGAAGTTATTGGAAGGGCTTCTTATACAAACAAAACAAAACTTCCCAACACTGACTTATGACTCTAATGTGATTCAACAAGACATGAATGGAAACGGTTTCATCTCTGAGCAGAACTAGATTTCAAAAGTAAATTACTTACTGAGGCTATAGATTGAAACATTGTTTTACAACTGATTTTCTTTTTAACTACAATCTCTCACTTTCAACTCTCATCATCTCTGACAATGAACTCCTGCAGCAATCAACACATCTGTTTCTCAAAAAGTGCACTGAAACCATGTCAGTCTGGCTGTGGTACCAGAAGCTCCCAAGCTTTTGCTTCAGGAAGCTGAAAACCTGCTCATCCCTTTGAGGACACCTTTCACTGAGGACAACAGGGAGCTGCTTCTGCCTTTCTCTGATCTGGGTATCACTCAAAGGCAGACACTGACCACACAGGAGGTGCATGAGCAAAACAATGACTGCAAACACAGCTTTGCCTACCAAGGATGTTGGAAAGACTGGATGTCAATTGACCTAAACAGTAAAGAAAGAAAGGGAAAACCCAAAAAATAACAGAAGTTTGGAAGTCTCATGCAAAGAGCATGAAAAAGACCTGGAGCACTCACTTTATGCAGATAACTACAAACCCTGCCCAACTCCACAGTCCAGACTGGAACTTCTACACCTTCTCTTTTCCTGTTTAGGTTTATCACATTAATTTCTCCCCTTTGATTCCAACTGATGTTGCAAACAAGGGAGGGGAGCTGCCTACTCTGGCCAACTTACACTCCCCTGGTACCCAGGACATCCATATGCAGCTAAGCCTGGAAGTGGGAATGAAAGTCCAGGACCACCAGTCATCAAAAGCACTCCTGAGCCAGCTGGAGACACCAAAATAAACACCAACACCACAACTTAGGGGCCCAGAAGCACTCACTTGAAGATTTTCAGAGCCATTAATAATCAGACTACAAAGCTGCCAAACTGGGCAGAGGAATACTAGGAAACAATTCAGAGAGGTCTGGCTGCAGGACTCCTGTATTCCTACCTTTGGTTCAAAGCACTGGTTTGCCAGTCAGCACCAAAAGCTGTGGGTGAGGGGAGGGGGGATGCCATTGAAAAGTGGAGAGGACATGGAGACAGAACACGGAGAGTCCCAGTCTGGGACTATCTGTGGTGCACAGGTCAGTCCTGTGCATAAGCACCTGCAGGATTTGGTTTTCACTGGCACATTTATTAAAAATGCAGGGAAAAACTAAACCCAAACAGCTTTTCCAGGGTTTCTGAAACACCCTGGCCTGCTGAAGGCGTCCACATGGTGGAACCAGCGTGGCTCTGTGCACTCAGCTGCTCCTTGTTGAGCACCCGTGTGTGTCTGGGGCACTCCAGGGTGGCCATGCTCTTGGGGAATGGACAGAGAGTGACCAGGACATCTGCTGCTCCAGCCACTGCAGTGCCACAGTGCCAGTGTGGACAAACCTGCCTCCTGGCTCCCAGAAACCAAGCTCCTAGTGCAAACAGAGGAGAGGTTGCTGCAAAGAGAAAAAAATCCTAAACTTAATTACATTTAGGCAAGCAGTAGGCTAAAAAGAATAGAATTATCAGAGGGAAAAAAACCAAAAAGAGCCAGCAAACAAAACATGTAAAATATGCTTGTGTCTTTATTTTTAAAATTTGCCTCCCAGCTTTCTGTTCTGCAGGGAGTACATAAATTGTTATGATTTGTAAGTTCTAGTTTTCATGGTTCTAGTATGCTGTTTGGGAGGATTGTTTTGTTTTATAGATTTTTAAATGCAATGATCTACCTAACCTCCCCATATAATCTTAAAATGCTACCAACATACCAGATTTTAATTACTTGCACAGCAGAATCCTAAACTGGAAGGATAAGAGATCAGGCAATTTCACAGTGTCTTTCTCCCAAGCTGTTCTGATTCGACCTGGACTTTGACTTTGGGTATATGGGTATATATTGATGCAGATGCTGAGTGGGTTAGTCTCTCCTATTATTTATCAATGCATAAAACAGAGTGATCAATTTACAAGGTAGTGGTGATGAAAGAAACCTCATGGGAAGCAATACATTCCACTTTGGTAAGGAATACTTGTGAATTTTGGGAGGCAAGGCCCAGGCTCACTATGAGAAAAACTCCATTCAAAGGCAGTCAAGGCCTAGAACAGCAGCTACACCCCAGATCTACACTACAAGATGCCCCTTGTGCAAGGACAGTGCTGCACCCCTCAAATTCTGCAAGCTCTGCATTCTGAGCAACACTCCCTTCCCAGATGAGTGCTCCGTGCTGTGCATTTGCTGCACATGGTTTATTCACACATCAGCTGTTTCTCTCAGCAGGAACATGGGCAACACCAGATTTATCTCCCAGTTACAAGGGGAGGTACTGAGGCATGGAAAGAGCTGAGGAAACTAGAAGAGATGCTTACTCTTATACTCAAGGCTGAATGAAAAAAAATCTCCCAACTTCTCACTCACTTTTCCAGACAAGGGCACCATACTTCCTGTTTCATCAAGGTCTAATTTCTGGACAATAGCACGTCTAGATGAATATTTTACAAATTAAAGGATATTATAAGAAAACATAGAAGAAGGACTAAATAAACTGTGTGATCAAAATAATCCCAGTCCCAGAAGTGTTAATTATTCTTTGTACCTGTTATTTTTTCCAGTGGCTTCTACAGTAGTAGCTCATGGTACACAACAGACAGAGAAAAGATGGGGGATATATAAGTGGGCCTTAAAATTTATGTAGGCCTTGAACTGGCCATCAGCATGAAGATGAAATTCACTTTGTGAAGAGTGATTTTATTTTTTAAATTGCATTAGAAGCAATACCCACCCAACAGCCACTGGTCACCTGTGGAAACTTTTTTGTCCTGTGCGCTCTAGAGAACTGTTCACACAAGGCTGAAACAATGCAAATGCTGCAAATGCACTGCCAAGGTGGTTTTTCAGCTTGACCTCTAGGTGTTAACTGAATTGTAAGACCTTTCTACTTGTTCTTCCACTACTTGCAACCTTAAAACTTATATACACAGTTTAGGTGTAGGCCTAATTTTTCACAGATTAATGTTGAGGAGAAGTTGTTAGCACTTTCTGCTGAGCCTTCAATTGCTCTTCCATTGAATGTTTTAGGTTAGATTGTATCTCAGGAGGAACATGCCAATGACAAGGAAAGTTACAAAATTCGGCAACTGGGTACATGTGCACTTACCCCCCCTTTTCCAGGTGAAATCCAACCCACCACCAGGCCTATGTGGACTCTGTGCTGTATTTAGCTTTGCATGCATCAAAAGTTAAAAAGCTTGCAGCAATTATTTCAACAATGACAGAATTTTAGTGCTTCTGTGTCCAGCCCAGAACCTTATATGGGTACAAACCAATCATATCCAACTGACACTGTAAAGAAATCTATTTTGGGAAGAGAATTATGCTCATACTCAAACTTCCTTCCAACTTGATAAAACTGATTGCAAGACATGGCCCACAGTGCCACAGACCAAAGACCTGCACCAGCAAGGACATATATACATGTATGGTACCTTCCACAAACATGAAGGTCTCCTTAGAAAATAACACTTACTCTATGTTGACTCCTGACTTCCTCTCTGGCCTGCTCCTTACAACAGGCACAACCACCTTCCAGTTGTCTTTCCTGTCCCAAATCAGCTCTTGCTCCCAGCTGGCTGTACCTGCAGCCATGTGGTATCCCTTAATAGATTTTAATTAATTAATTAAATAGAAATCTTTAATCTTCTCTTAAGCAACACTGCTGAGTTTTGCTTCCTGAAAGCATTTTGAGAAAAACAAAATGCAAGCACCAGACAGATATAATTTTTATTCTGTTTAATACCACCCCAAAACCATTTTTTGTTACAGAGAAGTAATCACTACTCTAAGTGCTAAACAGCATCTTAAATGTATACATGTGAATATTGTACATGCAGCTTCACTTTCATTTACACCAAACAGGAGTGCACTCATACAAAAAATGCTCAGATCTCATACACAAGACATATACATAGTAGAGTAGGTTATGCTTTAAATGAAATAATTTTATAGAGACATTCAAAGGTACCAATAAGACAGTAGAAATAATTGTTTTAGTATAATTTAAAATTTAAATGTCATGTAATATGTAATTTAAATGTAAATCTGCACCTTGAACCTTCAATCCATCAATGTAAATCTCCATTTAAGAAACAAAATTTCCATGTGATCATGTTAATTCCTCCTTCTATAATAATTATAGAATGAGTAACATATAACCTTCAATTAAAAAATGGTAACTAGCTATCTTCATAAAAGATCGAGTTGAAAAACTGTTTTTATAAAACGGTTACTAATAAAAACAAATTTTTAAATGTTAATTATTTATTCACGTAATAACTAAGCAATCAAAAAAAACTCCTATATGTCACACTGCATTAAACCAAAACTAAATCTCATGATGAACCCCTGCAGCAGTATTATATATGTTCTTTGGACCTGTAACAGAGTTTCCATCCATTTTGGGATGTGATCAATTCCCTCAGTGCACCCCGCAATTCATAAATGCTTGCTAGAGTAGGAAGGTGCTATGCCCCTTAAAACCAGAAAGCAGGACTGACACTCCTCAGGTTAAACTGGATAAAGCAAGGAGGTGCAAAAGCTCACTGCCCAAATCTGAAGGTTGTGCAGAATGTAGCATTCTTTAAATGCACTTTAAGAGTCATTTGAGTTCAGGCTTCCTGCATAAGGTTTTTAAATCAGTGTTAGTTGGGTTTCAGAGTACAATCCAAAACCCTCTGATATCTGTGGGAGACTTTCCACAGACTCATGACTGGATATACTATTTTGTTTCCTATAGGAAAATTAGACAATACATCTTGTCCGTCAAAGGTAACAAAGCCATCATGAGAACTCTCCTTTCCTCAAAAAAAAAAAAAGAAAAAAAAAAGAAAAAAAATCTGCAACCAGAGAAAAAAATAAATATATACATAAAAAGAAGAAAATAAATAATGATTTATCAAAGAGAAAAATTTTTTAAAAATGATACTTGCTATATATACAAATATAGAAGTAAATATACCAGAGCTCTTTGTGTTTGGGTAGCAAAACAAATACAGCAATCAAAATCTCTTGGATGCAACAAAACAGCTTTCCTAGCCTTCTGCAGACTGCATTCCAATAAAAAGCAAGAGCAGCTCTGAAAAGATTGCCAATGCATTTAGAAGTCCATGTCAAAGCTTTGTGTTCACCAACACAGAACTGCCTGAACTGAAACTGTCCATCTGAGACATTGTCAATATTTGTAGCTGCTTTATGGTTATTACATCCTGCAGATGAAAATGCAAATAAACTCTCCCACAGAACAAGCCCTCCTCGATCACCTATGCTGCTGTGATTCCATGAGACCAGTTACCGCAAGCAATGCTTTAGAAATAATAATGTAACTTTGTGTCAAAAACCAGCATCTGGTGATCACTTTTACAGGCCCTCGAACTGACTCCTCTCTGAGGAATTAACTCCAGTGTAAAACACCTTGGCCTAGCAGAGCTGTGAAAAACAAAAATGCTCTCCTCTCACATATTTCTCTAAGCTACTCAGTTCAGCGGCCTGTCCCCCCAGCATTAAAATAACAGACTTTATGTTGCTGCTACTTGTTTTCTCGCTTCTGAGATCAACTGTTTGCAGGGTACTTTCCTACTTCTGAAATTACATAAAATGAGAAAAAAAAATCAGAGAAAAATAAAAAAAATGAGGCCAGTCTATATAGTACTCTTTTTTCTAATTTGGCACTCCAAAAATATTTGCCTCTATAGTTATAAAACCATGTGAACTCTTTTATTATTGAAATTGTAGCTGCCCTCTCCTCTGGAAATGTCTGCTTACATTGACAAAAGAACTTCAGGAGCTGAATGAATGCCACAGCAAACATATCTTTGTGAAGGTATCTGAATAAATGGGCAACATGCTAAGTGTCCCTCAGACTTAAAGTGTGGCAAAAATATCAGTCAGCAATTCAAATGCAATCAATCAAGTGCTGTAGAAAATGATGGCTTAATTAATATTTGATAAAGGTATATTGGTTATTATAATAATAAATTCATTTTTCCTTAGATCCTCCTCCTTCCCCTTTGCAAAATATTCAATCGGTATGCAAAGCAATTTACTTTTCTATTTGTGCTTTACAAATTTGAAAAAAGCAAATCACTTTGAAACTCCACACAGATTGGACAGGAGCTAAATGTTTTCCTTGGCAGATAACAGGATACGACGGTTGAGGTTAATTTAAATTTACGTGTGTAAAAATAAACAGGCATTGCCATCTCAAATCTATAGACTCCTTCCAAAAAGGCTGCCCTAATTTAAATAAAGAATGCATAAGGTAATGCATCAGCTACATACCAAATATTGACCCAACACTCTCTCTTTTTTATTCATAGAACACTCATTTGGAGCACTAGTAAGATAAAGCTCTTTGGAGTGCCATCCTGTCCCCCCCCCCACCTTTTTTTTTTAAAGCAAAATGCGATTCATGCTTAGATATGTATTTTGGAGCATCATGCCTAGACAATTTTTATGAGAGTTTTGTAAAGTTTTGTGGAAGACCCTGAAAACCACTGTAGCAGTCAGATCTTTATTTGAAACTATTATGTATATAGTCTTAATCTAAATCCCATTTGAAGTCGGTGGAAAAACCCCCGTCGCCTTCAGAGGCCTTTGGATCAGATCCTTTGTTTCAGAGGTACAGAACAGCAAATTTCAAAATATGCAAGAATGACGAGTATACAACTACTAAATAAATGGTAATACTCATCTGTAAAAAAAGACAGTTTTATAAAGGGCAATTCAAAATTATGAGATCGCATATTTGATGGTATATTTTTTTAAAAGACAAGCTGCAAACGGCTTGATCCTAGGCATTTTATTCCTACATATCCCTCTACAACTGAACACGTCTTGAACAGAGTTACATTCTATTTTAGAGATCATAAGTCAAATTTAAATAGAATTGGAGATTTAAAATACCCTCTGTGAGTGCAGAGGAATACCTGTGGACAGATTTCTGCACCATTCCTAAGAGAATCACAGGCTGGTTCGATCTCTGGTGAGAAGTTACAGGCCAGAATTATTAGCGACTCCACAAATGTGCACACAGACTACGTTAGTGAATGTGGTGGGGGATCGCTCCAAAGCCCATCAAACTCAGCTCAATAGAATTCAATGTATTGTGGCTCAGGTATGGAGTCAGATACATAAACAAGTACAGATTTGCACAGCCCAGTACAGTTTACAGCAGATAAACTCAGGACTTGAAGAAGTACTTGTGCACTTCCAAACATATACCCATCCATTTTCTCTCTACTGGGATCACTGCTGGGGAATGTCTATTGTGCTGGCTACAGGGATTCCAACTTTTTGTCTTCTGGCTGCAAACGTGAGTCTAGCTAGCTGCACGCATACTGAATAAATGAACACTTATCTCTGCAACAATCAAACGCGCTGGGCGAGCACATGCTGCACGAACACGCATGCGGCTATGAAAGGAACACGCTCCACAGTGTGTCTTATTTGAGAAACAAAAGACATGCAATCATATTTTTAAATTATTTCCCCCCCCTTCTCGGACAGGTACAGGCGCCATAAATCAGCATTAGAACTGTGGCAGCGTGGCTTTGTTGTGCATCTCAGACCTGCACAAGCACCACCACGGCGGGGGGAGGAGGGAGGGCTGATTACCGGCACCTGCTTCAAGCTGCAAGGGACTGATGCAGTTAGCAGGAAAAATGCCTAATTAGAGCACATTTCCATTTTCCTGAGGGAAGGTGTCACTATCACAGGCCTGCCCCTGCCCTGAGCACCCATGTGCACAGCAGACTCTGAGCACCAAGGCCCTGCCAAGGTTTATGGAACATGTGGCACATGGACGGAGGCTGAGTGCAGCACAGAACCCTTCTGTTCGCAGGGCTGATGAAGGACTGAGTGGATGTGAATAAAATTTCCCCCCCCCCCCCCCCAAAAAAAAACTTTTTGTTTCCCCCCCCCCCCCCCCCCCCCCCCCTTGAAGAAAACTGGATGAAATAAGGCATTTCTTCCACTCCTTTTATTTTTCCTTAGGAGTATGAATACTTGGTGCGTACTCTGAGAGGACAGTGCTGTACCCATAGAGCCACACAAAATACAATCCAGCCTCACAGTCCTACTCATCTTCCATATTCAACAAAGACAAGAACCCTGGATTGCAACCACATCTCAAAGACCTAACTCCCGCTCCATTCTCTTTCCCTTTCTCCTCTCCACCTCCTCCTCTCTTTTCCTTCTCCTTCACCCACAATAAAATCTTTCTTACCCTGATCCAAACCTGGCAACGTTCATCTGGACGAAATCACAATTAATTTTCAGAAGTTTAGCCAGACGGCCCACTTGCTGTCTCTGGCAGTAAGGATCCCATGGCAGCCCGCCTGCCTGCAGATCCTGTTCCTGTAGGATCCCTGCTGTGCCATGCTCAGAGCACGACTCTGCCCAGCACCCTGCACCCCTCCCAGGCCTAGAACACACGGACCTTGCCCTTGTGTTCCCCTCATTCTCCACACTAGTAGGCAAAAGCCAGATTTTCAGCCAAGATAGGTGGGAGGTTAAGAAGAGACAGTTCATTTATCAGCAACTCCTTAAATTTCCTTTTGGAAGATGAAACTGCATTTTGAGGATTGAGATGAGGGAGATACACTCATTTTGCCCTCAACTTGCTCTATCCTAGATTATTTTCACTCAATTATTACCTGAAAATATGCAAAACTTTGTAATTATTATCTGAAAATATGCCAAACTTCATCCTAGCCAGCTATAAAAAATCTTTTAATTAAGAGAAGTATTGTCTATGCTTTTCATTTTTCATTCCACGCACCAAACATTTTGTACGAGAATCTTGGCACTCTAACACAAAACACTTTCAAAATGTAAATGCTCCAGCTCACATGCATAATTTCTGAAGACATTCATCTGAGGGGCTGAATAGTTCTATCAGCAGTTATATTTCTATTTACAGACTAAAAATAATTTTAAATTTAAACCCTGGAAATTGCCAATCTAATGAACAGATTTTAATCCCTCTTCAATTAACATGCACGTAGTCTTTATACACTGCTATGTTAATTTTTAGCATACTTACAGAAACCCTCACTGTGAAATAAACCAGGCAATTCTGCTTCTTTTATTTTCAGAGGTAATTTCTAGCAAGCCTCCACAAAACAATGAACTAATATGTGAGAAACAATTTTATATTCCTTTAAGATAGCCCTCATCAACAAAACAGCCCCCAAGTATTACAACCTAAGGATAAAAATATATATATATATTTTCTTTAGAAAAATAGCATAATCAGGAGCAATATCACCGTGTACTCTGAAATTTCTCAGTGAGGAGTGTTCAGCAGCAGTTTGTGAACCCTCAACTAATATTTTATTTGCATTGTACCGTGTAGCTGCTACAGGCCTCTAAAAACTACTTTAAAGAAATTAATTTTAGCTATCACCAAGCCATATGCTCCTAAATTCCTTTCTTAATCTATACAGTTCACTAAAACATTCTCTAGTTCCTTTGAGCATGATCAGCCAATAAATACTGCTTTACTACTTACAGTTATGAGTTGTATTTCAGTTTATGTTGCCATAAAAGACTTCTAATGCAATGCCAATACCGAGGTGGCTTTGATACAATGCTGTCAAATGGCCTGAATTTAAAACTATTTTTATATAAGTCTCTAGGTATTTTCAAATTACTTTGGGTTTGTTGTTTGGCTTTTTTTTTTGGGGGGGGGTGTTATTTATTTGTTTGATTTGGGGGTTTGGGGTGTTTTGGCTTTTTTTTTTTAGAGAAAACCCCCAAACTGATTTGTATTTGGTCTGTTATTTACTTTAAATCCTAGATATAAATCAAATTAACAGTAAAATATTAAATTCTTTTATGCGCGTCTCCCATTTTTTCCTGGTGCAGAAAAAGCATTTTGGTTTAGAAATATATATGAAAGGACTAATTTCCTCATCAAGTGTCCTAAAATATATTTATTTTCAGATACTTTAATTTACACACAGATTAATCTATATAAAGAATTGAAAATATCTATTATCATAAGTCTGGCAACTTCACAGCAGTAATAAATCTTAAGTGTTTAACTGTCTGTCAAATTGTGCCTAACTCAGTACATTTCTATCCACATGCTTCTTTGGTCTATAAATGGCATTACTCTAATATTTAAGTATTCTACTTAAAATAAATTCCTTCATTAACACCCGAAGAGAGAGTGGGAGTGTGCGTGAGCATGTGCCAGGGTGCACACGCAAAAGATAAAAAGAAAACACACTTTTGGCGCTTATGGACCTTTAAAGGCCTTGAAAAATAGAATTTTAAAAATATATTATAAAAATGGCAATTAGAAACAAATCCTGAACAATTTCAGGTATGAAAAAATTTAAAACATGAATGCTGAAAATATTTACGTTCAAATTCACGTTGCTAAGAAAATCAGGATATGATTTACATGATAAAATTAATAGGATATGTGATGAGATATAATGACTGAAGAGCATCAGATAGTTACCTGCAAAGCCAGAAGTTGAGCAATGTCACCAGGTCCCTTCTCTCGTATGTGTCCCTACAAATAAACCCCATGCACTGGCTGGTGGCTACGTTACAGCTGCTCTGCACAGGGATGCTTAATAACGCTTCACACAGACTGAAATATTAAATAAATGTAAGAAACTTGCACCACCCAACTTTGTTTCTTCTCTTAAGCCCCCTTCTATTTCTATTTTTTAGAAGGGAAGGGGGAAGCGCCATTCAGGAAAGCAGCTATATTGTGCTCAATGAAGGCAGGACTGGCACAAGTCCTAGAACATTTGCATTCAGAAATAAAAGCTGTGATCGACCTTTGTCTGCTAAGAAAATGAAGCTTGCTGGTTTTAAACAGGCTAGCGAAGGGAGGGGCAGACTCGATAGAGAGGGAGAAGAGAACCTAAAAAACAGCAACAATAGCAAATATTAGTCTATCACATCCTTAATAGGCAGCAAAGCGATCCTCCCGAATGAGCCAGGACCTCGCCGGGCTGATAACGCACTCCTGGTTAATCACAAATTATCAGACAGACGCGAGCCAATGTGCCGATCCCCACGTAGTTCCCGAAACTTCATTTTCCCACTTGGCATCCCCTGCGCTCCGGCGGGAGCAGCTTACCCTGGCAGGGCGGGACGGCGGCCCGGGAGCCGCCGATGGATGCGGCGCTGGGTGTTCCCCCTCGCAGCTCCGCAGTCCCCGGGAAGGCGGGCGGGAGGCTCCGGGCGAGGCGGCGCATCCGCGCGGCCGGGCAGGCCCGGGAGGCGGCCTCGCCCCGCGCCGCACCGGCCCCGCCGGCAACAATGGGCGGCTGCGAGGGGTGGCAGGGACGGCGGCGAAGGGAAGGGAGCAGAGCAGGCAGAAGGGAAGGGAGAAGAGAGGGGAGGGAGCGAGGGAGGGAGCGAGGGGGGAGAGACGGAGGGAAAGAGGAGGGGAGGGGAAAAAAGAGAAGCGTGTTAAGCTTGTCTGGTAGTTAACAAGTCTTGAATGAAGAATGTTAGCAAACAGACAAACAGCATGTCTGATGCATGCTAATAGTCCTGGCTTCACCACTGACAATATGAATAATTCAGTATAAAGGAGGGAAAAGAAGAAGTGGGGGTGGGGGGGGGGAGTAGTGGGGGGGGGGGGGGGAAAAAAAAAAAAAAAAAAAAAAAAAAAAAAGCATCCTCCCTTCGCGCTCCCAAACGTCTGCAGAGGAGACGGGAATAAAAAGTGTGCCGCAACTTTCTTCTTCCCACCCATCGCACAGAAAATATTCAGCAAAAAGGCCGGTCGGGCACCAACCCTTTCGCCAGCCCTGCGTCTCGGAGATTTTCGATTCCTATTTTTGTTGCCTATTAATTTCCACCCCCCCTCCCTCTTTACCGCCTATTTTACTTCTTTTGTCTGGGAGCTGGCACCTGTCCCAGAGACGGCATTTTACTGCACATCCCCTTTTCCCTCCTCAGCAGAGAAAAGGGCGGGGGGAGAAGGTCTGCAAGGACGAAACTGCCTGTGCACCCCCTGCCTCCCCAGACATCCCCCCCATATTTCCTTTTCAGTCATGGTCCAATTACAAGGGGTTTGGAGGGATATCACACGCCCTATTTCACATGGCGCAGATACCTACAGCCATTAAAAATATATTTCTATGAAAGAGAAAGGCAGAGAAATCAAGAGGCTTGTTCCCTGAGCAGCACTGTGCACTGGGACTCCGGGGAGGAAAACCACCAGCAAAAGCCCTTATCCTCAGAGCACACAAACCTGCAAAGCCCGAATCATTGCTCAGGCAAAGGAATCCATTTCCTTAACAGAGGGAAGAGGGAGTGAGGGAAAGGGATGAGCGAAGGGGCGAGCCCTCGGCGCTCTGCCCTCTGCATTGGGATGTACAGCGCAGGAAAGGCGAGAACCAGCCCCGCTCGGGAACGCTGGGAGAGGAGGGCTCAGACAAGCAGAAGAAAAAGAAGATCCTATTTGCAGCATTTTTAAAAGTTCTGCTCTGGCAAAGGCCGTCTGAAGGGGAGGCCCTTGCAGCAGGAATGCGAGCAGCAGCCGCCTTTCCAGAGTCCAGCCTCCTTCTTGTGAGCGACTGGAGCAGTCTGGCGGAGGAGGAGAAGAAGGAGGAGGAGGAGGAGGAGGACGTGAGCCAGCGAAACGCAGCGAGCTGGAGCTGATGATGAAAGCGGCACGGCCCTGCGCGGACAGGCTCCTTTCCATCCCCCGCAGCCACGGGCACACGGACACGCACCGAGCCCGGCCCCGCTGCGACCCCGGCGGGTACCCCGCGGGCCGGGGGCTGCGATGGGGACGGCGCCGCCGGGAGGGGACCGGCAGAGAGGCAGCGATGGGAGGAAAGGCGCTGCGCTGGAATGTAAATGCACCCACGCTATGGCAATATGCTTGACAGGGCAGTGCGGCTAATGAAGCTTTTAATTGGGGGAGGTGGGGGTGTGTGGGGGGTGGTTTCTACGGAAATATCTCCCGGGATTAAATGGAGACAAGAGGCTCCTCTCTGCATTCACACACCTACACTGCTCTGCGTAACACAGCGGTCCGCAAGGACCACGACCTACAGCGCACACACACACACAAAACCAATCCAAACCTACCGAGCTGAAAATGGCTATTTGAAAAAGTAAACACTATATGTGACAGAAAAACTTCGTGATTTTGTTTTCTCATGCCCTTACTTCCAAACCAGCTGCACAGCCAAGCTCAGGCTGCTTGGCCCTTATAACTCTCTTGGCACCGAGTCAAAAGCTGATAAGCATTTGGGCGAGACAGCTCAACTGCTGTGCTGGAAGAAAAACAGCTGCCATGATTGCTGTTTGATTGAGAGCGCTCGCACACACACACAAAAAACATACCAGGCTGCAAGGACGGGCCACAAATGCCTGAGGATTCAGCTTCAGAAGATCAACATACATTTCCTTAAAAAAAAAAAAAAAAAAAAAAAAAAAAAAGATTATATAGTTTTGCCTCCCTACAACCTCCCCTTCTTTAAAGAAAACGTGCTGCGTGGACTTGCTTTTCTTCTTCCCATCCCCCCTCCATAACCTCAAGCAAACTCAAGGAATTGTGCCAAAAGTCCCGTTGCTAGTTACCAAGTGCATTTTTTTAAACGTCCCTTTGATACTTCTTTCCCTCCTGCTTGCCATGGAATATGCAAGTAAGATAATCTTTCCATTACTTACAAGAAGTAATTAAAAAAGAACTTCTAGCTCAGCGTTCCTTTCCCTCTTTCTCTCTTAAGGGGCAAGAGGAGGGAAGCAAGGGGGAGAAGGATGTTTTTTCTCTTTGTGGAGTCCAACATTTGGCTTTTTCCATTTGTGGCAGATCACTGTAACGCTATTGTAAAACAACTTCCTGCCCCTTTTGGCTCACGTTCCAGAAGCTGCTAGGCTAAGTTCACAGCACAAACTTTTTCCCCCTTGCCGAAGAAGAGAGACAAAAAAAAAAAATCCTGCAAATTATTTTCCCCCTTTTCTAGCTAATGGACTCACAAGGTGAATTTATTGCCGCTCTTTAAGAATGTTACACAAGAGACGTCGGTATCCCAGCTGGATAATTCATAAGATGAAAAGGTGGGGTCATTATAAATATATGTCTGTGTGTGTCTGTGTGTGCCTGCATTTTAATTCTGTCATTTTGAATTGTAAGTCTCAGTACCATCAGGTGGATAATGAGCTAAGCTGCTTCATCTGCCATACTAATTTGTATATCTATCATAGCACAGATCATTGCCTCAGTACATACAGCCTCCTACTTTCCAATTGCTTTTGTGTGCTCTAAGGTGACCTGCATCTCTCTCGTCTCCCTCCTCTCCTCTAAACGCTCAGCCTCATGAAAATACTCACTGAAAGCTCCCAAACCCTCCCTGCTAGAAATGGGAGATGTTGCAGTCTCTCTGCTATAAGCCAAAAAGGAAAACTAAGGCCTCCACAAGTTGCTCTCTCACGGTCTCTCCCTCCCTCCCTCCCTCTCCCTCTGTTTCTCTCATAGCAACAGCATTTCTTGGTGCGCCTGCTTTGGCATACATCAGCATTTCCACCGTCCAAGTGTCCTTTTGCGTCACATCTCGCCATTTCATTCAGCCAATGAAATCTCCTTCTTGCAATAAAAATATATAGACTTTTTCTGTTATTGGTATATTCAAAATTTTTTTTCATGTGCTTTCCTAACAAAACACGTTGTCAAGCATTTGATTTGCCCTGCATTGAGGGGGGGGAGGTGGAGGGTGGAGAGGGGGAGGAGACTGTACAAGATTCAACCTTGAAGAGTCTTCTTTGTGGAAAATATGTTACCGTAAGAAAAAAGGGATTACATAGTTACTTAAAGAAAGTCATAGTTGTCCCTCTCATTTACTACTGATTTTGCTTATGCTATCATTACTTTCCTGATGTACTTTTAAAGCAGCGGGGCAGCTTCAACTGATTGGAAAAGTCAATACCATATATGTCTAAGTTTGTAAAATATTTTTCAGGAAAAAGAATATATTAACTGATAGTTTATTCCACTAAATATTGATCATGAGGCGATAGAAAAAACTGCAATGTAAAAAGAAAACCCATAGACATAGGTTTCTATCCCATCTAGAGTGGTTGCTCTCCAATGCACTATCCTGCAAAATGGAGAGGAAGGTCTCAGAGTCGGAGGTTCTTTCCAAGATGTATTTCCCTCTTCCATAACCACACAAGCGAAGCATTTCAGTGCTCAGCTGTGGTAACGATGGACAAAGGCTCCGTTCTATGCCCCAGGTATCCCGGCTGGAGAGGCAGCCGTGGAGCTGCACCCTGTGCCTGGCACGGCCAGCCCTGCCCAGCCTGGAGCAGCAGCCTGGCCACGGAGCCCAGCTCGGGCCCCAGGCCTGACCGAGCGAGTCCTGCTCTCCAAGCACAGTCCCAGCCACGTCCAGAGGGCACAGGGTGGCACATGTGGGTTTCTTGGAGCTGCCTGGCTGTGCCACAGCTCCAACAGCTCCTGCCGTGGCAAATCCAGGGAACCTCTGTTACCCATTTCGATCCAGCCTCAGATCTCCAGAAAAATGCTCTTCCACCAGCATTCTGAGGAGAATACACATTTCTTCTGTAAGCAAAATAGATGTTTTATGGGTTTCCCTTACCAACTTTTTTTTTTTTTTTTAATGGTGTAAAACCACAAAATGTTTCTAATATTTATTTTTAGGGGAATTATAGTAAAAGCATACTAGAGATTATCAGGACACAGTTGACAATATACTTAAACAGTAACTTTCCCACAAATATTTATTTCGGTAAAATGACACCTAGTAATTCTGACTTCTTCTAATGACTGTCTCTATTGCATATAGACTGTGATGCAGACGATGTGCACAAATTCTGGGTGGTTAAAAAGTAAAAGCAAGCAAAATTTCTGGATAACAGTCTTAGGAGCAGACAGCCATTATATCCAGCTAAAACTCTTATCATTTTTGTTTTAAAACAATGGCATGACATTCCTGATAATATTTATTTTAACAGAACATGCACAGATGAGAACGTTAACCCTGCACAAAAAAAAAGAGATTACACATGATAGTGCAGTCAACAACTTTGAATGCCAATGAAATATGAAAGACAGACCTATTTTTTAGGGAAGGATCCGACTTTCATAGACAAATTGCTTAGTTCAGAATGTTTACTTGTATTTAATCAGCTTCTGAATGACTTTACCCCTTTTTTCTCAGATGTGATTTTTAGCTCCCTATTTATTTTTATGCTTTCTATATAAAATATAGGTCTTCTTCTTCTTTACTCTCCATACCTGCCCCTTCCTTTCTCATTTTCTGTTAATGCCTTTTGCCTGCTCCTAATTGGGATAATTCTGGTGCATTTTGAGGGTTAAAAGTGCCTTGCCTTTACACAATTATGACTTGTATTCATCCACCCAAAGCTAGCCTCCTTCAAGGAGACACATAAATGCATTCTGTCTGTCACTACAGTTGTGGAGTAAGATTGAAAGTTGTCTAACTTTAGGTTACGGCAGCAGTAAAAAATTAGGGATTCAGGAAACAGGAAAACAATTACCTCAAGTCCAGCTTGTAAGCTTCACTTAACAGAAATGGAATTTCAAAAAGGGATGTGGAAAAATTTTTTAAGATCCATCATGTCTGAATAAATTCAAATTATGCAAATAGTAGTAAGCCAGTATTTTCACACCACAGTTTATACTATTACAGAATTTTATATCTCCTTTATTTTCCTTTATCACAAGTTCTGTCTATTGGAAATTAATTATAAATACTCTTGCTGAACACTAATTAATTTGCTTGTATTTTAACTCAGAGTGGTATCTCTTGGTCTTTCCTCTCAGTTTGGTATGATAGAGACATCCACACTGAGGTCACCTCTAAGAAGACCATGATTTTTTTGCTCTCCAGATAATACAGCTCATTTGCAATACAGGGTGGTTTGTAATCTAACAGCCTTCAGAAATATTTAATACAAGATGATCAGGTACATATTTAGGTTTGCTTTTTTTTAATAATCCAATTTTTTTATTTTTTAAGATTAAGTTATCCAGAAAAGTAGAAATTCCTCCTTTTTATTTTATTGTATCATTAAAATATTTCCAGTGCAGATTATTAAAAAAAATCACCAAGAATAATTTTACTTAACATTTAGACAGCTTTTGTTTCTAAAGGCACTCTCTAGGAATTAAAAATAATTAAAATCTATCTAGAAAAGCAAAGCAGTCTTGTGCACCATTCCTTTAAAGGACCAGTCTGGGGATTACAGGGGTGCACACTTCAGAGAAAGGACAGCAATTACACATAGTGCCATTGTGCAGGTCACTTAGGAAAGTTCTATTTAGTGCTGGATAACTTGCATTAATTCCAAAGGATCAGTGGCCTATTAAATTATGGGGGAAAAACACTGAAATACCAAACAGACAATTCTGAAATTATCTGAACTGTAAAATCAAACTGAATGAGGATGTATTTCTACACCCTTCCCCTCAAAACATAATGAAGCATTTTGCAAAAACACTTCCTCCAGTACACTGTACTTAACAATAGTGTTGCACAGAAAACTTGGAATTAAACTGGTATCAATAAAAGTGAAACTAGGGCACTAGGACAAGAGGTTTATTTCTTAATTTTTCTTTTTCATCAAGAAAGGAGGCATTAAAGGGGGTGGTTGCAGCAGCAGGTTTTTAAGGGTGCTACCGACCACAATTTTGTTTATCTTGCAACATTTTTCCCCCGATTTTTTTTCCCTGTACTCTCGTCTCGGGACCGCAGGTGAGCGGCGGCCCTTGGCCGCACGGAGCAGAGGCTGATCCCAGGCGGCATTCCCGACAGCCTGGCTGTCCCGCCCGGAATGCTGAGAGTCCGGGCACTCCTGCTCTGCCCGGAGCGCCGCGCTCAGCAGCCGGGGGGGCTCCAGAGCCAGCCCTCCCTCCATCCCATGGGCACCCCTGCTCACAACCCGATGCCTGCTGGAGATTTAAAAAAAGATCTATACCTACAGCTGTATATCTAGGAAAAAAAAAAGAGTGAATAAAAAGAAAGGAAAAGTAACACACCGGGGAAAAAAAAAAAAAGAAAAAAAAAAGAAAATGTTTGGTTTCAGAGAATGATAAATTACAAAAATAAGCAAATATACATGATGAAATCTTCATTGAAAACTTGCAATTTCTCATGTCTAAAAAGGGCTTAAAATCCCTTTACATTATAAATTACTTAAAGGTTTTTAAATTACTCAAGAGCTGTCCAGTGACGAAGTTCTTTTATATCTAGGTTTTAATTACACCAGAGTGCAACAATCCTGAACAAAGCCAACTGCAATGCACAAAAAATTTACATACAGCACAAATTCCTTTGTGGATTTTTTGGTAGTGAAATGTTAGCAAAGATGAAAAATTTGCATAAACTTTAAGAAAAAATAAAAGGGACTTCCATTACAGTATCACTTTCATAGCATAGCTGTGATTACTTACTACACAGAGACAATCTAAAATGGTTGTAGATACAGAATTCTGTTTGAGAGCTGAGGGTTAGTATCAGACGCATTTATGTGGCCAACTTCAGCTCTGCAGTTCAAGTTGCCATTTCTTTTGAGCCCATTAAAGGTAAAATATATTGTGCATAAGGTGCACCTTAGATTGGCTATTAAAGGATAACTGGAATCTCACACAGTAACAGTATATTGGCACTGCAAATTTAAATCCTTCTCCATGAAAGAAAACCCCTCTTAGCATGAACGATATCAACACATTATTGTTATAATCAAATACAATATCAAGAGAATAATGAACCTACTGGAAGTATTCATGTATTTATCCAGCCAGATAAATACAGACTTGTACACTCCTGGTATTAGCTACAGGTATAATATATAGTTATGAGAAAAGGACAGTACTTTATAGAATTTGTGTTCCATGAAAGGTGTCACATTTTCCTGTGTATCATGTCATACCTATTGGAGCTGTCATATGTGCATTATTAAATTCCATGTATTTCAAAGGGATGCCTGAAGTTATAAACTCATCTTTAAAGTGATTCTGCTATGTCCCAGTTTTAGTGAACAAAATGTCCTGCACAGATGCTAACGTGATGTAACTAAAGGTCTTTTCTTTCCCTGTGGACAGAAAGGGCCAGTTCCAAGGCTTGGGATGAGGCTGTTCTCCTCCTGGGCTGTCACTCCACACTGGAGTGTAAAATGGGTTTTAGAAAGGTATTGCCAGCAAAACAGAAATTCAGTGCAAAAAATATCCCCCCCCCCTCCATTTTCCACTTTGCTGTTTCAAAGATAAACCAACATCTACATGATTAAATGTATGCCAGAATTTAATAAAGGTGATTTTACTGAAGATTATTGCCAACACAAAAGCCCTTATAAGGAAAAGACCAAATTAAGTTTTTGCTATGTTGTCTACACTAATAAAGTGCATCATGAATACTAAAACTGGCATTGCAAAAAAGAAAAGGCGGGGGGGAGAGTTGTGAAATTGTGAAAACCTGCTTCCACACTTATTCAGCAAACTATGTTTTCCAGTTTATCCCTGGTGATGTCTGTGACTAATCCATGGAAATTTCAAGTTTCAAATTTAGCATTTTTTTTTTAGGGCCTAAAAGCATTTTACTGAATATTTTAAATGGCTGATCAAAGCACTGACATATTAAAAGGTCAACTCTTAAATGTATATTCCCAGAAAAAGTTACCAACAGTAATAGAAGGCAATGAATATTTTTGATCCACCAAAATTTTCAAGAAAACTGTACAGCTTTTTTTCCTAATGCAAACAAGTAACTTAGTAAGAAAACTGTCCAGAGAGAAAAACCCGGACCTTTTGTCTCTTGGCAACAGGAGAATGTGACTGGGTTTGACGTGGAGAAGTCTCCCCAACTCAATTTTTAGCTGCTTTTTAAAAAAATTTTAAAAATCAAATACCAAAATTAAAGTTGATGTCTGAAGCTCGTATTACTTCTGTCATTTATCTGTAATAAAACTAAGCAATTCCACCTTTCTCCAGCAATCATTTTAACAAAATCACATACTCTGTCCCTTCTGTACGTGGGTACAGTACGGGACACCTTGGTACAGGGTGTATGTATGCAGTTATAGTCTCATGCTACCACAGTCCAGTAAGCATGAATACTACCAGAATAATACTCTAAATTAATATTGTTCATGTAATTCTGCACAACAGAAATTATAATATTTTTATAATGCAGCCTAAAGATTACTAATGAAAGGTTACATTTGAATTACAGCAGGAAAATCAATGGAAGGCACAGTTCAGGACCATTGTTTTTCTAGTTATATAATTAAATGCAACATTTAAAAAGCCTTAACACAACTTAGAAACAGAGTAAGAACTACAGGAAAGAAGTTAATTGTAACAGCACTACACCAGCAGGAATTTTATCCCTCCGTGTTACCGTAACAACTCATCCCTATGTCCAGAGAACAAGGCTCCCTGCTCTGGGACTGCCTGGATGCAGGACCCTGCCCCCACACCTGGAAGCATGAGGGAGACTGACATAAACACCAGGGATTTCATTGAATAAAGCACTGCATGCACAGACCAAAATGTTCCAGTCTACAGCTGGCAGCGCCCTGAGCATTCACCTCAGAGGGGAAAGCAAAACAGGTACTTCAGACTCATTGTGGGGACTCAAAAAACCAGTTTTGATTTAAAACTGCACTTACATGACCGTTTTTGTAGCAAATGGGGATCCCATGCTCACAGGAAAACATTTCTATAGGAGTATCACATTTACTGTATTATTGTTCAGGTTTTACTGGCCAAAACACTAAGCAGTCTAAGAAAATCATTGGAAATCTATTAGAAAAGGCCCTTTTGTGACTGAACTGCTGCACAGCTCCAGCTCATCTTTGCCTTTCCCTAACAGAGAACACCATTTTGAGGCTGTCATGCATTTTTCCTTCCAAAGGGGTTAATGCCAGTGGAAAATGCAAGGATCCTCTTACTACAGAAAAACTGAGCAATGCAGTTTCCCAGAGAAGCTGCCTTTTTATTTTTACAGGTGCAACTGGCGTCTGTCTTGTATTTTCTGCTCACCCAAGTATTAATTTAAAAACCACACACACATGAACATACGATATGTAGCTATCTGCATACAGGTAGCTTTTTTACACTTGCACATATTTTTTTCTCAAGTATTTAATGGAAAGAGGCAGAAGAATAGGTTTTGACATAACACAAATAAGGAAAATAGGAATTCACTTCAAATGAATTTTGCTGAATTGCACTAGGCCTGAATATATATCCTAGTGTTTAGAAAAATGCTTGTCTTCAAAATGTAAAGAACAGGCTTTGTAATTTCCATAGTACACCTAAAAGCCTGACCAAACCCCATGTTCTACAGGACTATTTTTTAAATTTTTCATGTTTTCCCTCCTTAAACTGATATATTTACATAGTCCAGAGAATCAAGGAAATCAACAGGGAAACAGAAATGGTTTCATATTAAAAGAAATGCAGACAAGTGTACACCAGTTGCTAAAGAGAGAAGGCTGTTAAATATGAACAGTTCTTACTTGGTTTTCATTGCAGGGGTCACATTTGGAAACAATTTTGATACCAAAATTAGAAGCTCATGTTTTAGTTTCAGCAACATCTTTGTCTAGGAAATGAGAGAAATCTTACCCACCATTAAACTTTACCAGGTACACTAGCTAGAAAAATCAGTGCCAGAAATAGTAATGCTGAGGAATCTATTCTCTGCTCATTCTATCAATCTAAACCTTGCCACAGATAAAGCTCCTTTTTAAACAGTTAAAAAAAAAAAAAAAACACCAAAAAAACAACTAAACAAAAGAAATCCTGTGAGGTTTGAGTCAGGAACATTCAAAGCAGAAGCATTGCAAAAGGTTTCCTTCACTAAGGATCTTTCAAGAAGAGGCACTTCTACAATGGCATCCTAAATTATCATACTGTATGCTGAAATGTTTAACACACTCTCAAAAAAATTAGTTTTCCCTTTCATCAGGCACTTCTTATAGTAAGGTTCCAGTATCTTTAAGAAAAAGAAGTATTTCAAAATTTGAATATTGGCTGAGTATTTTCTTAACTTTTTTCTTTGGAACTCCACGCTGCTATCCACATTTTAAAATTCTACTACAGCTCATTAGCTCCAAAGAAAGCACAACCATATCAATGCTTTAAGGCAAGGAAAAAAACCCCAAAATAATGTAAATAGTATTGCCTTGAGACTACTTTTAGTCTCTAAAATCCCACATGTAACAGAAAAGCAATTCTAGTACTGAAAAAAATTTATGAAAGAGGATGGACTTTGTATTTTTGTTAGTAAACATACTAATTATAACTAAGTAACATGAGGGAGTAACGGACTTATGTCAATCTGACAATATTATTTTTAGCGGAAAACAGGTAAATATAAACTTCCACTCTATCTTCCAAAAAAAAAAAATCGAAAGGCAGTGGACTCTGTGAATTTGCTGCAACAAATGAGAGACACAGAAGGGCTGGTTTCAGTATTGCTTCAGCTCTGAATGCCAGTTTTCACTCAAAAGGCACGATGGCTCAGCTGGTTGGCCACTTCTTTTATTAAAAGAACTCATTCTGCTGTGTTACAGAATGTACTTTTAAGTCTAAGAGTAGATTATTAGAAGTGTTTGTTTAAATAATTCAACTGCAGGGAAACTTAAAGAGGGAGGTAATGCTTTACTTGAAATGACTGGAACACAAAGATACATTTTTACCTTAATGCTATTCATGGTGACAGCCACAGAAGTCTCAAAGTTTACTATTGTAGTGTTATTTATTTTTGTGATGGCAACGTTATAAGCTCACCCCAATACACTCAGATCCCTTGTGCTCAGCTTTAACCCTGCTGTGTTTTATACAGATTGGCTGTCATCAGCAATTAGGGCTTTTTTAGTTTGGGGCTTTTTTTATTTTGATAGAAGGAAGAAATGTGGAAAAGCTGTATGCTGACTGAAGTTATGTGTTTATACTTTAATTATTTTTTGATCAAAAATTGGATTTCACAGATTTTACTGCTGAGAAATAAAGAGCATACAGATGAGAAAGAACCAACTTTAGGTAAAAGGTGATGGTTTTCTGTATACAAGTCTTCCAAATAATTTATCTCAGCTTCCATGTTTATATACGTTCCCTAGTCATAGCAACTAAAAATGAGATGCATCACATTCTGCCATCAGTTACTTTTGAAGCCAAGGGAAAAGAAAAAAAACAAGAAAAAAAAAAAGAAAAGAAAAAAATCCCAGCCTTTTTGCATAAAATCAGTGATAAAGCTGAGGAAGTTCTAGTTCTCTCTGGCTCAGTATCCCGTGCTTGCCATGCTTGGCCTCACAGGGCCCTGTGTGTGTGCACTGCTGTAACACACAGAAGTTAAGGAAAAGGTGCTGAATACAATCTTCTGGGACACAGCACCACGGTTCCTGACAGACTGAGAAACAAGGCTCATTCTGAGACCTCAGAGGCCCAAAGTTCAATGCTGCAATTGTCATGTGCTTTCTCACTTTCTTTCCTTTGCAAGAATCCAGACAGAGATTTAAAAAAAATAAAATTTAAAGGCTAAAAAGTGAGCAATTGAATTACAGGGGGAAGACCCAAGCAATATATTCAGTTCAACGTGGTTTTAAGTGCCATGGCCACTGGTAATTAAAGAGCTAATACGTCCTCTTGGAAATAGTTTGACTTTCCTCTGCCTGCGAGCGCGGCGCCCTTGGAGGTTCGGCTGAAGCAAACCTGATACTCTGCCATTCTCCGCCAGCACGTGCCGAAATTAGTTCTCCATTTTGTGGTGGCCCTCGGAGAGCAATTCCCATTGAGAAGTGAACAAAGGCCGTGACCCCCGGGTCAGAGTGTAATGCAGGAAGCATGACCTCCCCTTTGTTCAGAACAGCACTGTTTACTCTGCCTAAGTAAAGATCACCAATACATTAACTAAAGAGGATTAAAAAGGTCATATCCCTAGGGATGGAGCTCACGCAAGTGGCAACTCTCTTCAGTCACTAAATCACTGGACTTCCCCACCTACTCCCCCTTCAAAAAATAGACACCTTAAGCTGTCATGGCTCAGTGGAACATTATTTTCAGAGCAAAAGTCTCTAAAAATTCATGTTTCAGAACCGGGTTAATTTCTGCAGAGCTAGCCAGCTGCTTGAAAGTTATTTTTAATATTCTAAGTGAAAACTTATCATCTCATTACAGATTTTTTATTTTGTATCTCCTTTTGAAAAATTCGGAGTTGATTTATAGAATTTATTGGGTCTTAAAGTAGCAATTAAAAAGTGCAAGTAACTATTATAAATAAAAATTTAAAAATATCCTGTAGTCTGTGGATGGGCAGAGAAGTTGCCTGTTGCTGTAGACAATTGCTAACTCCATGATGGCTCACTTGAAAAGAGAACAAGGAAAATAAATTGAAAATATGCTGCCTATAAAATTTCACATATGCTGATTGCTAAACTTTATCAAGCGAAATAAGCACTTATTTTGGCTGTTAAGATTTCTCTCACCAACTTCTGGAAGCTCTAACATAATGTTCAGCTTAATCAGATGTGCCTCTGCCTGAGGGTAAAGAAGGGAAAATATCTTAGTCTGGACCACTCTCTTCTATGTGTTCTTTTCCTCCTATCATGGCTGTCTAACTGATGGTAACATCTGCATCCCAGTGAGCCACATCATCACTGATGAGGAAACCAAGGTACAAAGAAAATTTGGGATCATTCAGCAGGCCAGTGGATTGGAGATGAGACACTCCAAGATGCTGTCTGACTGTATGTTCCAATGCAGTATTACTTCAGCTGTTCTTTTAGCCTTTACTTGCAAAAGAATTGATTAATAAGATTTACTATTTGAAAGGATGATAGAGGACAATTTCGTGACTTGAATATCATAGATTTTTCCATCTGTATGAAGCCTAAAAACTTCTTACTAGCCTGAAAGGTACCTTTTGGTCTGTCTGGATTTCTGGGCATCAGGAGATAGAGAAGAATGTCTTAGAATATGAAATAAGGCAAGGGAGCAAGGTTTTGATCAATGTCTTTGGTGCAGGGAGCTCAGCACCACAGTCAAATCCCACGCAGGGTAAATCAGGTGGAATCAGCACGAGATCACCCATCACCAGCAACTTTGGGAAGAGGACCAAGAGTGCCCAAAACTCCAAAAATCAAGGTCCTAGAGTCCCACAAAACATGAACCATACAGGGCTGAGAGGTTATCCTTCCATTCTCAGACACTTTGTGCAAAACATCTATTTTTGGATCCAAAAAATATGTTCACCTTTGTAGTTTCTAGCAGCATGAATTAATGCAAGACCTGCAAGCTGGGATCTTGTTATACTCAGCCTGCACTGGCCCTTCTTCACCCACCACTGCAGCTCCTGCTCCTGTGGTTTCTGATCTTTTCTCGCCCCAGTAGCAGGAGCCAGAAACTTACTGCAGATTCCAACAAAGCCAAGAGCAAAGAAGGAATTTCCAGAATTTCCAAGTGGTGTGTCTGCACCGTGATGGGTGGCATTCCTACTGCATGTGGGTGAACAACTGGCACTTGGGGTAACTCTCACCTGTCCAGTTCTGTGCCTGAAACAACCAAACCTAGTAACACATTTTCCTGTGACTGCTGATCCCTGAAATCTGATATGATAGTACTGGGCTTTTTATTATATATCAGGAGTCAAGGAGTGAAAGTCAAGTCACAAAGCCTTGACAACAGGTTTAGAAAAGGTTGTGTCTAGGACAAAGCAAAAATGTACAGCAGGTATTTAAAATAATGTTGTCTGTTCATCAGATCTTCCCACCAATTCCAAATAAACATTCTGCTTTTTGGCACAAAATAATTATACAAGAATAATATGACCATCAGGGAAAAAAGGGTAACAAAATCTCTAGACACAGAAGGAGCACGTGGGCAAGAGTACTGAGCAAAGCTTTGCATGAGGCTGAAGCAAAGGGGTACCTTTTCCAAAAAGCACTGGACTGAAACAACCAGAACAAAGAATATACTTAGACATTAAGATTTAAAAATGGATTGGGAGCATAAGGACTGAACCAGGGACATAAGGACAATTTATTGACATACATTAGAGGCAGGAAGACTGCACAACAATTGTCTGGCAAGTCTGAAATAGTACTGGGAAACAAAGAGACTGAAGAAAGAGGACAAAAAAACACCACAGAAAAAATAATGGCTGATTATGACCTTGAGCTATTCAGTTATGCAAAAGAGGAACCTTGCCTTTTCTCACCCTGTATGACCATACTAACATTTCTTGTTAGCTGGGTTCCTGAGATATTAATAAAAAAATGCCCACTATTTCTTCCAGCGGAAAGCCCTAGTCTTTTCTTTTTCAGCTCTCTTTCACTTTCACACCAGCCAACATCATTCTCCCTTCAAGATGGGAAGCAAAAATAACACTCAGGACAGTGAGGAAATGAGACATCCCTTCTCTTGAGCAGGCCAACAGAGGAAACATGATTCTGCAACACAAAATCCTTGCATTGTCCATATTTTGGGGGGATGGAGCAATCTTGACCCTACTTCATATTCTACGACATGCTTCTCTATCTCCTGATGCCCAGAAATCCAGACAGACCAAAAGGTACCTTTCAGGCTAGTAAGAAGTTTTTTAGGCTTCATACAGATGGAAAAATCTATGATATTCAAGTCACGAAATTGTCCTCTATCATCCTTTCAAATAGTAAATCCCATTAATCAATTCTTCTGCAAGTAAAGGCTAAAAGAACAGCAGATAGCAAAACAGAAAGTGCTAAAATAGAGGGATAAGTCATTCTGAGACACAAACAGCCTTTCGGAACCAGCCCTAGGTGGAGGCAGGGCTTCCAACAAAAATCTGCACTCTTCTGTCCGAAATGAAAGGACAGCAGTCCTCAAAAATAGCCACAAGTGATGATCCAGATTACATGCCAATGAATTCTGTGATTTAGTAAACCGTCTGGAAGGCTACTTTAAAAGATTATAACTTTAATTCCTGAGCAGGGATTACATAATGGGGAGAAAAACAACATTGATAACATAACGAAAAATATGTCCTTTTAAACTTTGAGTGCATCCACAGAATTCATTATTATTTATTTGGCCTTTCAAAAGGGCTTTGACAATGTGACCCATGAAGAAAACACAATAGTCATGACTGGAAGTTGGAATCATAACTAAAAACAAGCTAAGGAACCAAAAATAAAATGTACAAATGAAAAGACACTTTGACAAGAGAAATGTTAAAAGTTGAATGTAGAGGCCATTCTGGTATCAGTTTTTAACTTCAGTTCATGTTTAGAAAGATCAGCTGTAAAATAAACAGCAGCAAAAATGACAAGCTAGAAAAGAGTACTGGGGCTACTGAAGGGTTTAACCAAGCTGAGTGAACTTGAAACACAATAAATACTTTTTTTTTTAAATAATTGGTAAGGAGATCATATTGCAACATTCTCCAAGGGGAGGACCTGGGTGCCACGATAACAAATCAACAGAAACTTTCAGGGATATGCAATAATGTCAGATAAGTCAAACTGGAAAAACAGAGATAATGAAAACATTATCCTTCTAATATCTGGCTGCCAGGGAAACAGCTTCCTAGGGAATGCCAGTGAGCCTTTCCTCATTAAAGCTACAGAAGTAACAGGAGTGCAAGGGCAGGTGTCTACAACAATGCCACTTTTAAGAGACTGTCATATATGAAAACACAAAGCGATCAAACTATTTATGTTAGTGAGCACATGAGCAACAGGGAACACAAGAGAGATACACAGTCTGAAAGTTGTGATCTGTAGTCCAACTTTCGCACCCACTTCCAGTCTTGAAAAGGAAAGGATTCAGCTAAATTAAATAAACACTAAATTCAAACTGTGGGAATATATTATTTTTCAACGTGCAGCCTGAGCATGTGGAAATCAATGCATTGTTAAGGGATATCAGCAGGAATCAGAAAGAATGATTCTAACCATAGTCTACAGAAATACAGCATTGGATGGGATTGTTTGCTGGAAAGACCACACGGACCTTTGTGCAAAGCTGAGAGACCTGCCTGCCCCACTTTCTGACAAGGACAGGGTACTCCAAAAGGATCTGATGCTGGTCACCCTCACTCTTTACCAACCAATCCTTTGTAAAAAATGCCAGGGTAACTTGGCATTAATTACACCGTGAGCCTGTTCCAGTGCAGCATTTTCTACTTTTGTTTTCTGTGGCCAGAAGAAATGGCAAAAAATAGATAAGTTCACTTTATCTAATGCAAAATGCCTCATTCTCTAAGCAAGCTATGGTGCCTGGCACAACACTGTCAATGCATCATTCAAACATTACAAAAACACGTAAAAACATGCATGTTTACTTTGCCACCTGCTCTTCCCCCTGGCACCACAAATAATTAGCAAGAACCTAAATTTTAAGTCTTGGTTTTACTATATATAGTATAGAGCATATAGCGCTCTTCTTTGTAACATATAAATACATTTCCTTTTTTTTTAATCTTACTATCTTTTTTCCCATCCATGCAGCGTTATTTGCAGAACTCATTTAATAATTATAAGAGAGTCCAAGTTGCGTGTCAGATCCTGGGATATTGCCACTCATACGGTGGTTTGCTACACTCAGCCTTTGGTCTTGTGGCTAACAATTCACCCAAGCTGTGAGAATACCTCACCACAACCCCCACACTGCCGCTCTTCAAAGGAAGACAAGGATATGTAATTACGAGATGATGAGCTCAAATATAAGACATGAGATGTGGGAGCAGATTCTGTAACCACACCGGTGAGTGGTTTCACTACTGAAGTTTCAACAGCTCTGTCTTCACTTATGTTCTCAGTAAAACTCACATGTTTTCAAACTATATTTGCAGCAGCAAAGGGAAAAAAAAAGGAATGCTTAAACTGTACCACTGCATAAAATATAGTTTTAACATCAACTGGTCAGATCCAAAATTACTAATCAGCATTATTAACAAACTGCCCTTTTAATAAATGGGGCATATGTCTCGGAAAAATAAGCAAACCAGCATCCAGTTTTGCTAAAAATATTGTCAAAATTTCATCCCACAAGATTTGTAACCTGAAAATATTCTCAATCTCATTTCAAGACTTTATGATGCTATAATTGTGGCCATAATACAAAGAGCTATAGATAGAAGCATCTGTGTGTATATGTGCCAGCTCAGGGACTAAAGGCACAATGCAGAGTGGAAAGGAATTCATATGTGGGTACAGATCCACTCCAGCACGCACAGGATCAGTCCCTCACTGGCTATTTAGAATAAACAAAACATCAAACCACTTTTCCTATTACTCTGCAGAGCTGAAAGAAGTTTTTGTTGTTGTCATGACTGATTAAGGAAAGAGTTGAATAGTCTGGAGTGGAACAAGATGTGAATAAAGCTACCAAACTCAAGTGAGGACCACTGACCGCCTTCAGAAATAGGCATAAGAAATAGCAGGATTACATGCTCGCCTGTTTCTGATTAACAACAACAAAAAGAAGAAGAATTCAGTTTTACCTATAAGAAGTCTTTGTTTTCTGCTGAGGCAGGGCCACATCTCTACAAGCCAGGGACCCTTTGCAGGGCCAGAGCCTCCCAGCGGCAGCCACACCCTCCTCTTCCTCATTTCTTTCTACTGACCATTAAATACTTTCCAAGTCAGGCACTGAAAAAAATAACCCAAAACAAACCCCACATTTTTAATAGACATCAGAATACCATGTTGCTGATTTAATTAGGCAGATAAGAAACAAATAAATATATTTGCACACACACCCATATTTGTATTTTCTGTTTCATTTCAAATAAATTTGGTAGGCCTGATTTGAATCTCTATTTAAACCACAGGAGAAAAATAATGAAAACATGCTCTATGCTGACAGGAGAACTAAGCCCTCTGGCTATCTCTTTTTAGAGTTTTATATGACATGTCCATTGGTACTGGAAAAATTCACAGAACTGGGGCTTTTCAGGAATCTTCGGATGAACTTAGATACTTTGTAGCAGTAAGATGTCAGCACAAAGCAAAATGAAAGAGACATCCCAGAACTTGTCTCTTCAGGAATTCTATAGATTTGACACTTAGGAAGATCTATGACTTTATATTAAAAAAGAAAGAAAGAAGAAAAAAAAAAGTTAAAAAAAAAAGAAAGAAGTAATAATTTCCTGGCTCATATATCATTCAAACTCTCCCAGGTAGTAGTGATGCTGCATTGCAAGCATCAGACAACATGTCCTTACTCTTACTATATTTCATACAATTTATTTTACCCATAATTCGGCAGCACACAGAACTATCTGGAAACTGATTGTTGCTATAAACTGTTTTGCATATTATGTCATCTTCTGGCTTTAATTCATTATTTAAACAACACTGTAGTTATACTACTTTTAATATTCTATTTAACCAGAAAATAGTCAGTTCAAAGTGAGAAAGCAAACTTCCCCCATATCTCAAAAAAACCCTACTTGTTTTCAAATAACCAGGTCCAGCATTCAATAACAAAGCAGAAATACAATATTCAGGGTTCAGCAACTTAAGCTCAATTTTTTTTTGCAAATAACTGCACAAAGATACTTTTGTTCAACTATCATTAGGACTGTGAAATTTCTATTAAAATAAGCTGCTTGTTAATTAAAATTTACAACTAAATTTATAACCTGAATCCACAGACTCATGCTATTATTCTTGCTGAAAGAACAAATTAGTATTAAAATAAGAACACAGGTTATGTTGAGATGTGTGTTAGGGGATGGCAACATTCCTTATAGGTAGTATATAAAATAATGCCAAATCCAAAATTAGTTTTTAAGACCACTATCTTCTACATATTTATTCCTCTACAGCTGTACATCCACAGAAAAAACACTGCTATAAGCAAGTGATACACTTCACTACCAGTTGAGGTGTTTGCAGTTTCATACAGTCCTACATACTAACAGGTTTCCAATATACAATTCTGAATTCTCAAAGCCTACATAATGTTGTATTTGCATATACAGTAAAATATGTACAACTGACAGAGTACATCAATACTGAACTCTTTCAGACATGATTATTCGCAAAGAAATCTTTGTTCTGTAACCTGCAGAATATTAGGTAAGACTGCCATTTATACCAGAGTGCTCCACTACACCACTGACTTCTAAATCCAAATACACAATAAGGGAAAATGCTAGCACATTAGTATTTTACTGGCCCACAAATTTCAACCCTTCCAAGCCCTCCCATCCATGTATTCCACATCAGAAAAGCACACTTACTCCAGACTGTCTGCATTCTTATTTACGGAGGTGCTCTGCAATAAAGGGAGTGAACAGAAATCCAAGGGTTAACAGAAGAAACAAAACAAAACCAAACCCTAAACCAAAAAACAAATCCCACCATCAAAATGCCCAGCCATTCTGCAGTCCTTAAAAGAAAAGGAAAATGTTCAGCAGACAAGTGCCTAACAAAAAGCAAACAGAGAATTTAGTGCCGCTATTGCCTGGATACCAGTTTGGGATTTAGGCAGCCTTGGATTATAAGGACTATTCCGCTGAAAATCCAGCCCACAGTTCCTGCACTGTTTTCTACAAATACCACATCCAAACTGTGACTAAACACCTCATTATGCTTCTCTGGCACTGTCTGAAGCACACATATTGTACAATTTTCTGGGCACCTAAAAGCAGAGGGAAAAAAGTGGCTGGTTTTTTACTAACCGTAATGAAATGATGAACAAGTTCCCTGCAAAAACTTGCATGATCAGTCAGTCTTCTTCCCCCCATCCCTTTTGTCCTGAGTAGGCAACAGGTGACAAAATACATCCCCAGTCTTCAGCTTTACAAATAGGACAATGTATGTAGACCATGAGACATCTGCACTGTAATATAGCCTTTTAAAATAAATTTAAATTGAATGAAGAGACTTTACCAGGCCTCCACATTGGCTTCAGAAAGTAAATTTATTTGTAGAGGCTTCATTTAAAGAAAATACAGTCCTCAGAGTTACAAACAATAACTAACGACTTAAAGTAGCAATCTTATTGACAGATCTTAAAAGAGAAAATCCAAACTGCATTTTAGAAGGGACTAAATGCCTCAAATATTTCACTACAATCTCTTTTTTCCTTTTCTTGCTAATTGATCTCAAATATGGAGATGAATTATGAGCCAATAGCCTCCAATTTTCTTAGCTCTAACTCCGGACAAACATTATATTCTGATTTATGGACATCTGAAATATTTAATTTGCTGTTCATGGCATTTAAGCAGTTAATCTAATTTATGGGAAGTAAGGATTCCACATTAAAGACTCCTTCTACTTTCTCCTCTAAGCTTCACCAATTCAAAAGCCTTTTTACCTATCCCTTATTATTTAGGAATAGTGTCCCTTTGTGCACTGGACATACTATGGTAGTTCAGGAGCCGTGGCACTTGCATGGTTCCTTTGCCAGTCCCCATATTGCTCATTAAATAATTCTACTCTCATATATACACACGCAGCTGGTAAAAGGATGACTTTGCTGCATTCGGCTACATCTACACTTCCAGAGCAAGCCTCAAAAAAAAAAAAAAAAAAAAAAAAAAAAAAAAAAAAAAAAAAAAAAAAAATCAGCGCTATAGAAATGATCAGCTCCCATCACTGTACACTTCCCTAGTCTCTCACAGCTCATGCTACGTTTGCAAAGCTGTGATGGAGCAGTACACCTGTGTCTCTTCTGGCTAAAAATCCACAATAGGGTAATAACATTTCAGTTCTGTCAATACCCACTTCTCAGTCCGTAATTAAATAGAATCTTTCTTTAAAGAAAGGATTCCCTAAAATATTTTACACGCTTACAAACAGTTTTCTACTTCTGAAAGCTTTGCAATTTCTTCCCTTTGCAAATTCAGCTGTGCAGCACCAGCGAAGAGCTCCGGGTACAGCAGATGGTTAAAATTCTGCATCATTTTTAAGAGCCTAAGAGAAAGCACTGCCTTTTTTCGGGGGAGGGCGGGAGTGGAGGAGAGGAGAGAAAAAAAGCTGAGAACAGCAATTTGCAGGTTTTTTTTTTTTTTTTTTTTCCTTGACAGCAGCAAGCCCCGCCTCAGTCTGGCCCTTCCTCCCAACCTCTGCTAACCTAAAAACCAGCGCCAACCTGGCAGCGGGCCAGGGATTCAAAAGTAAACATTATCCTCCTGCCATTTTCCAGTGCTGTTTATCATATCCTGACCCCCCCATTTTTATTTTTTTTTCCTTACCCCCTCCCCCCGCCGCCTGCCCTTCGCCATCGCTGAGATCCCCGTCTGTGCGCCCGGCTCGTTTCGCTCCGTGAGATCCGCGCCGGGAGTCCCGCGGCGGCGCCCGAACCTGCAGGAGCGCCCCGAACGCTTCCGCGGCTGTCCCGTGGGACGGCCGCACATCGCCCCCTCCCCGCACAATGCACTCGCCTCTCCCAGCGCTGCAGATGCCGGCACAAACGCGGCTTTTGCCTCCGCGGCTTTCCCGTTCTTTTATTTAATTGTGAGGGGAGTGCTTAAAGACCAGAGCCGTCCACGAACGGCCGCGAGGGCGCCGTACGGCGCTGCACCTGACTCTTTGTTATCCCTCACCGCTCATCCCCGCTCCCTTCCGCTCCGCACTTCTTCCTCCCACCTTGGGCTGCTCCTCGTTTACCAAGGCTCCGTAGAAAACCAACCCCACTAATTGAAGCAGCTGCCTGTTAGGGGTTTTTACGTAGTCGTGCAGTGCATGGTGTGGATAGCGGGCATACCGGCAGGAGGAGGAAAGATTTAAAAAAAAAAAGAAATCCCCCCGTCCACCCAAAAAATAGAGGGGTGGGGGATGGGTGGAGTAAAAATAAATAAGAAATAAATGGGTAAGGAGAGCGGGATGGTGCCGCGGGAGTCCCAGAGCCGCCGCTGCGGCTGGGGAGGAGCGGGAGCGGGGCCGGGCGCACACGGCCATGTTGTGCGCGGGGTCAGCGCGGGGCACTGCGCTGTGCGGCGGAGCGCTGCATCTCCGGGCGACTTGTGTTATTGCCCTCAAATCCTCCACCCCCGCCCCCTGCATATTCCCGCCCGGCAGAGCTGGTCTGGGGGTTATTTGTACTATTTCCCGTTAAATCCGTCCCCCCCCGCCCCACTCCTGCCAGGGAACGCCGGCTGGCAGGCTTTGCCCGAGCCCCCTGCTTTTCCCTCTCCGGGCACAGCGCAGCGCGGCTCAGCGGCAAGGTCATGTGCCATCGGCCCGACGAACAAAAGCCCTTCCCTCGTTATTTATTTATGGCTTTGGGGCGTGTTCCCGGTGAGGAGGAGCCTTTGTGCGCGCAGGTTTCACACCCACCGGGGCGCAGCGGCCGCGACTCGTCCCGAGGCGCCGCGGGACAGCCCGCGGGCTCATTAATAATTGCTGGCCATCTCCATATTGAAATCGCGGAGCAGTGCATGATTAATTAAGGAGGGAAAAAAGAAAGGGGCGAGTGACGGAGGCCCGCGCGGGCCCGGCCGCGTTAACTCCTTCGCGCCCGGGAACTCGCTGGGAATATTAATTAATTCTGCTGTTTGCGTGTCGTTAGACAACCACGTGAGGCTTCTGGCACAGGCTCTCCAGAGCCGCCGACTAATTTCCTGCGATCCGCTCATCATCAGCTCTTCATTTGGGGAAAAACCCTATGCAAAAAAAAGTGTGTAAATCTTACAGTGATTGTAAATTACTGCATTCTCATGCAATGAGGTTAAAAGAGTATTTACAAGGTTATTTATATAAAAAGATATTACAATTAAAATCTCACGAAATGTGCAATTTAAACTCATCCGAGTACTCCTATCATGAAAATATTTCCCATTGCAATGCTGTGATTAACTCGTACGCGGCATCGCAGATCCTCATACAGAAATGGGAGTAATAAATACGCTCTATACAGTAATCAGAATATTTAACAACCGTTTTTCAGAGCGCTCCAACTTCAGACGGTTGTGTCTCCCCCGAGCGCTCGGTGCCCCGGCTCCTCCTGTCACAGGGCCGGGGTTTGTCTCGGGCAGAGCCGGGCTGTCTGAGCGCTCCCGCAGGCGCTGCCTGGGAAGTGAAGCTGCGAAGCGCTCGCACGGTACCCGCTGCTCGGCAAACCCTTCCCTTCCCTTCCCTTCCCTTCCCTTCCCTTCCCTTCCCTTCCCTTCCCTTCCCTTCCCTTCCCTTCCCTTCCCTTCCCTTCCCTTCCCTTCCCTTTCCCTTCCCTTCCCTTCCCTTCCCTTCCTTCCCTTCCCTTCCCTTCCCTTCCCTTCCCTTCCCTTCCCTTCCCTTCCCTTCCCTTCCCTTCCCTTCCCTTCCCTTCCCTTCCCTTCCCTTCCCTTCCCTTCCCTTCCCTTCCCTTCCCTTCCCTTCCCTTCCCTCTTGCTCCAAAATTTCACCTGTGACTGTTTGGCCCTTTATTCCTATTTAATCTTTAATTCCCTTGGTTATTACTTAGCATCACTTGCAGTCTTTTCTGTGGACGGGCCCTCTATTTGGCTGGGGGGTGTGTGGAATAGATGGACTGAGCACTAAATTAAAGCCCCTTCATTTGTGAAGCCAAGCACACATTCATTTGACTTACTAAGCCCCCCTTTTTTTGCAGACTATGAATTCTGGCTGTCACCTGCTGGGTGGCTCCAGCAAGCTGAATTTATCCAGGCACGAATCAGGCCAGCTATGCTCCATCTCCTCAGCATGCTCAGTCTGCAGCATGGTACTAAACTCCTCCTGAGCAGCTGTAACCTCACTGGCACTAATCAGCACATCCATCGACGTTCTACACAACAACAGAAATGACAGGCTGCAAACAGATACAAATTCCTTTATACAGCCCCACTTTCAGGACCTGCTAGATAATAACAACTTGTATTAAGAATTTTTCCCATCTGAATATTATCAGATGTGTGTTTATCAGAATCCTCCCCTTTCCTCTAAACTATTTGATGATTTGGAGAGAGCTGAAACACCAGTGGGCCGATCAGGGATGACAAAGCTTTGTGTTTTTTCTTCCTACTGCTAACATTCTATAAAAGTTTTTACTGGCTATAATCTGTTTATCCTTGTAATAGGTGAAACCACATTGGGCAACTCAACGAAGTCATGTTGTGACTACCACTGTCAGGAACATTTTCATCCCTTCACAGATCAGTATAAAGCATACTCTGCTGTGCAATATGAAGAGCAACTTGTTACACCTGAAAGTTTTGCATTTGAGTTGGCGTCCAACAAAAAAGCAAAGTGCAGACCAAGCAAACCACAGCCCATAAAGACTTGGAAAGGCAGGCCCCAGTTCTTTAGATACATGTTTGGCTTTAGAGGCTAGAGAATTCTTTGGAGGATATAATCCTTTAGCTACAAAAATACTAATAAATACTCAAGTGTAAGTGAGTAAAAGCCTTCTCCTTTCTTACAAAGTTTGCTCAGTGTTGTCACAAGAGAAAAAACAAAAAAAAAAAAAAAAAAAAAAAGAAAAGTTGCATATACCAAAATGTTACTAATTTTCAGTGTCTTTTACTGCTTTTCTCTGGTTTAAAGCAGCAAGGCATTGTCAGAACTAATACAATAAACATGCAAACTCAAGGATGGAACATAGCAGTAAGACACTAATTTCTCGTTTATAAAATAATTTTCATAACATGTAAAAACATGCTTTTAAAATAATTAAAGGTATACTGAGGGTATTCAAGATGGAAAAGTAAGTAACAATTTTAGCATATTTTTTCTCATTTTTTCTCTACATGTTCAATTACAAACTTCCTAGTATTTTGAAGCCTATGAGAATTGGCTAGTGATTCCAAACTCCACATGCTGGTTTGTAAATTCTCTCTCTATGGTTTGTAGCTCAAAGGAGTATGAGGAAGCAGCATGGTTATAAATTATTAAATTCTAATGGAAAAAATACTCCCTTAAAATTCTTCACTGCTTTATTAAATGATCCAAGAAATGAGAGGTGGGGCTGGCATAACTGCCAGGTGGAATGATTGCCAGATACCTTCTATTGGAAGACTACATTTTCAGTTGGTTAAAGAGTTTGCCTAACTTCAACTGTTTGGCTGAAACCAGGTGTGCGCCTCGGGGATGACTTGTTTGAAAATCTTCAGCCAAACATCTCAGGTCTTTCTGAGAAGGAGCCTATCGAAGACTGTTTGGACATGCTGCCAAATAACGGAAACCTCTTCTTGGAGAAGCTCCTGCCTGCCCATGTTTGGAGCAGGGGTTAGAATGGGAATGGCTTGGTAAGGAGGTGGAGTTTGCTGCTGCACTCTGGCCAGGCTGCCAAGGTGAGAAAGCCTCAGCCTGTGTATGCTGGCCAGGGGGTTCCTGAGGTTTGACAGAGAAAATCTGAAAGCCCTCACTTTCACAAACCATGCTCCTGGGAGATGGAGACACACCTGCCGGACACCAGAGCTCTGTCATTCTGTCTGGGATGGTGGAACTGTCTGCCTGGGCGCCACAAAACCACCATCCTCTGCTCTTAATGTGGCATCTAGACAGCCTAGTGCAAGTTGCTTGATTTCAGTATGGAAGAACTAAAACTATTAAGCCAGAATAGAAAGAAAAGAAGGGAGAAGGGCGTTGGTAAAGTGACAGAGACTGGTGGAGCAAGGGAGGCAAGCTGTGTGCAGAAGGTGGGAATAGACTCTTTCTGAACAGGGAAGCTAAAACTGTTTGCAAAAAGAAACTGGCTATCTTGGCTGGGGAGGCAAATGGAAGCAGGTAGGGAATAGAGTGCTGACGAGGCAATGCATTGTCAAAGGAAAAGAGGGATTCACCAACTGTGTTGTTTATGGAGATGCTTGAAATAGAGAATTGTCTTCTTTTTGCCATCAGATGGCTCAAGTACCACTGTGGGATGGTTTGGAATATTCAACTCCTCCTGATGACTCGTATGGATCTTAGTAGACTGCTAGAGGATAAAATCTCTGTTCATGCCATTTGCTATTAACCCCCCCACCTAACTTGCAAGAAACAACTTGCTCAAGCATGTGCACTGACACACAGACACATGCATACACATGTCAAAACTATACTGAAACAAGGGTTAATCTTGTTCAAAGAGGATTGAAGTGTATGGAATCAAGGAGAGAGAAACAGGAAAAATCTGCTGTGAAGCAAGCAGAATTTATTGTATACAGCCTCTGTTTGTATGGTACAATTCTCACTTGGGCCTTCCATCTTTCCTGCTGGGGCCCAGCTTCAGGAACTGGATGAAACAAAACAATGCCAATATTGGTAGCTACCCTATTTTGTATTCTCCTCACTAATAAGGTGCAGTTCCATGTCTTGTTTGCTGGATGCTTCTCAAACTACCCATCAGAGTCTGAATTACAAGGTTTTTCTGTGGCACTATTTACAACTCTGGTCATTGGATGCTTCTCAGGGATCCTCTAATTCATATTCATGGAAATCCCATGAGCTAAAGGAGAGACACTACTCTCATTTTAAGAGTAATATTTTGACACATGTATCCCCTCCAACCTGGGAGTCCAAACTCCTGATAAAGCACCACAGATACTGGCACTGTGTGCTGGAAGCACCTTTCCCCTGGATCCCACCAGCAGGGGCAAACCCTTGTCCGAGTTCACAACCAAGGAACGTGAGGAACCAACATTAATCAACTTATAATTTCACTGTGTTAAAAACAAAAAGTCAAATACCTGCCCTTGTGGGTTTCTGCCAAATATACGCCCTTTGTTCCATACAAGGTACAGTTCTACAGCAAAAACTACCAGGCACTAGGAGGTTAGGGAGCATTTCCCATTATCCCAGGTTAAGAAAACTGGTTTTCTCAACGTTATAGTGCTAGAACACAATATAAAATAAAACCAGTTTTAAAAACTATTTTCTATCCTTTAATATCTTCTTTTTAAGTATTAAGATGGGGAAGGTTTGACTCATACATTTTGTACAGTTGGCAATCCAGCAATGCTTTGGGGGGTGTAATGGGCTGCTGAGCATTGCTGGTTTGTTTCCAAGCAGGCACAGCGGGCACCAGCCGAGATCCACAGCTCCTGTAACTAGTGACAGCTCAGGGTCCACATGGGCTCTCCTGCATATGCTGAACTGAGGGCAAGGACTACAAGTGACCACTGAAATCACCTGACAGACCAAAGTCAGGTTTCCTTTTCCTTTGGCACAAAAGGAATACTGAGAGGCTGCAGGGAATGCACATTCCTTTCACACTGCCTGAGGCAGGAAGATCCAGGTCAGGGCAGCAGGGAAGGCCACAGTGCATTTACTGGCTGTCTGAGTTTGTGGTTATTTTGGATTATTGTTCCAGTAACACTTTTTTGAGCTTTCTTCTGAATTTTCCTTTTTGAGATTTTTCAGTGTTTTGAATGTGCCTAGAGCTGAAATTCATAACTCAAAGGAACCTGTGATAACATGAATGCTTATGCTAACTTTTACAGGAGCCTTCAGACACGTCTGGAAGCAAACCTCTGAATGGGATAAATCCAGAAATCACAGGCAACACGCCTTGCACAGTTAAATGGGAGAGTATTTAGAAAAAGAATAGTTTTTCAAGGTGAATGAGTCTGGCAAGAACTCACTGCAAAGAGATTTTACCATAAATTCCTTCTTGCACTGCACAGGAGACTTAGAGCCCCAAAGGGCAGCCGAGTCTTTGGCACAATAAACTTCTATATTGCATCATGATGATGCCAACAGCAATGATCTTGTACTAAGTGTGGTCAGATGGCACCTTCCAGGAGGACACATGCTATGTTTTGGTGAAGAGGAAACAGTTGCCTGTATATATGCTAGACAAAAATTACTGAAACTCTGATAATTGTGTCTGTTGCTATTTCAAACACAAAGACCAGCATCTTCCCAATGGAATGGTGGTGGCCTTTTGGGGTGAAATATTCTTGGCATGCTGTTAATAAGCTTAAACCAGCCTCACTCAGGGCAAGTTTGACCAAAGCAGAAGAAATTATTTCAGGAGAAAAACAGTTTAAATACTCCAAACAAAATCTATAAAGGACTCGAATATTATTTTGAAGGCATTCTTCTGATCTGGAAAAAGGAAAATTCAAGCTCCTCCTTACAAAGTATTTTTTCATTCTTGGCTCAGCTCAGGAGTTCCATTTCATGAGAAATATACTTACAAAATACTGCTATAATCACATTCTGGAATCCTAAATGACCTAGGTAGAAGAAATGTCCTAAATCAACTGGAACTGTTGGCTAATGTGTGAGCATTTTCAATGAAAAAAACCAACAACCACAAACAGAAGCTGAATGTGAAAGCAGCTCTTTCATTTTCCTACAGAATGATGGATTGCTTCTGATAAAATTTGTAATTTACAGAAATCTGTTTCTTTGGAGAAGGTACAACTCATCCAAATGTACCCTCATAATTAAGAGAAAAATGAACCTGGTAAGTGATTATTGATGCAAATGTAGGGAAACTAAGAGTTAAACTTCCTATGTTCACAATGGACACTGTTAATTTTGAAAGAAAATGAAACAGGGAAAAAAAGGAGCTTAGGAGATGTGGAGCTACTGGAGCTTCCTTCTTCATGTTGTTTCCAACAGTCAGCTGCAGGTAATCCTCTGCATAAAAGTCATACTCTTCTTATGTAAACCTTGTAACAGCAGTATTTATTATCTTTCAGAACAAGACATACACTCTTAGAAAAGTAAGGCTGATACCAAGTAGAAATATAATGGAAGAAGTGGGATAAATCCCCAGACATTCCTCTGTTCAATGGATTTTAAAAGTCAAAATTGATCACCCAAGTGCAAGCCAACCTAGCCAAGTGTTCTTTCCTAGCTTTGATTTCTTTATGTCCCAATATTGTTAATGAAATATGGATTTTGGTTGATTAATTTACTTGTAGCATAGGACTGTAGGACAAGTCACGTTTCTGCATTTTGTCATATGTCATTAGTTTCCTCCCCATAAACCACGCAGGCTGTCACTCAAAGACACCTTCCATGCCTTTAGTTTTGTTTTTTTTTTAGTTTCAACAGATTAAATTTTGAATTATTTTAAAGTATAGGGTGAAAAATGAGCTGGAGTGGTGAAATCAGGGTTAATTCAATTGCACTTTTAAGGGTATCCTGACATTTGAAAAAGTGGCAAAGCACATTCTGCCTGCTTGTTTTGATACAGATACATCTGTCAGGAATTTGTGCAAAAGCTTGTATGGGACTCCCAGGACTGTGTGTGTTGTAAAATAAATCTGTATTGGTCTTCTCCCAGTCTAAATATATTTGTGACTAAAGCTCTCACATGCAGATAGAGATCTAGTAAATCAAAGTATGTTTCCAGGAGCTGTAAGTTATCAATTTTACACACAAAATCTAACAAGTGATGGGAAAAAAAAATAATCAAAAATTACTTGAACTCTATACACTCCTACCATTAGATCTTATTTTATTGAATGATTCATGCCTTATTGGCTTTTCTAGATTTGCTTTTATATTTCTGCATCACTATTTTAATAAAAAAACTGCCATCCTACCTAAACCTATTTAGAATTTTCTATGATTAAATCTCATTGAATGAAGACTAGTGAGAATTATGGCTCTTTCACAGCACAGTCAAACACCAAACACAGCTTGGCATAACCCAAAAATGCCTTGCCCACCTTTACATTTTATAGCATCAAGAGGGAAGCTATAAAATGGGAAGGGTATTTTTCCTGAACTGAGGAAAATCAATGGGAGACACACTGATTTGTGTTCAACATGTTCCTCACAGCAGAAAGCCTTGCAGTTTTCATACATTCACACATTATTTGCTCCACATGCAGAACACAGAACCTGTTGCTTCTTTAGAGATGCTGACAGAGACCCAGATCTCAAGGTGAGAGGGAGCTCAAACCAGGACATGCCTGAACCACAGACCAATTCCTCTGGAACTTGACTGCTTTGCAGGAAATTCTCTGAGTTGGAGCCACCACAGAGGGCTCAAAAATCTGTCTACACATGCAGTTAACAGAAAATGAGTAGAAAATTGCCATTATTTGGGGAAGACCATGGAAATAACTGAAAAAAGTCCAATGAAGCTTTTATAGCCCATACCTTCTGTTCATTTCATATAAAATCCCCACTTAAAAACTCCTAGAAATTATTTCCTTGGTCATTTAAAGAACCTGGAGCATACTGCGTGCTTTGAAGTTACTAAATTCCTGAACTTCGAGGTGGCAGCAGTGAACAGGGACTCTGAACTTGGGCCTGACTGTGTTGAGTGCTTAGCAAAAACAAGGACTTTGATTCTAGTGCCTTTTGAGCAACAGCCCTGTTTGCAAATTAAGTAAAAATCTCATGTATTTGTAATATACAATCTCAAATTTTAGCTGCAGAAATAGCATTTAAAAGTTATTCCTCTGCAGAGTAGTTAACAAGTATTAATTTTAAAAACCCGCACTAACTTCATCACCTTATTAAATAAAACATTTTTCTTAAAAAACATACATATAACAATTCAATATGAATTTCCACCCAAAGTTCTGAGTTGCTGCATGATTATTTCTAATGGAAAATCTCAGTATGTCTTTTCTGCAATGAAAATGTTTAAAAAATAAAATTCTTTAAAAGTATTTTTTCTTACATTGGTAATGCCCCATAATAAAAAAAATAATTTTCTTTAGCTCACCATGGTGAGCTCAGCGTTTTGTAAATAGGAAAGTTGTAGATTAAAAAAATCCACGTGCATAAGGTTTGTTTAATAAAGGTACTTCAGTTATTAGTCAGCTATTCAGTTACCTCAGACTACATGGTAAGCAAGTCTGCATTCCTTTGAAACAACAGCTTCTGTTTTTGAGGTGTATTTTAGTGGCGAAAGAATATTAATTGCACTATGAGTTGCTGATTTATTGAACTGTAGAGGATACAGCCTCAGACATTACCTGAACTGCTTTCCACCTGAACTGAGCAGGCTGCTGCTTTGCCAATATTTCAAAGTATGTTTAGCTGAATAAGTGTATTTTCAACATGACAACAGGGTATAATACTCCTCTTCCCTTGATCAGCATTTCATGGGAGCTTTGGTACAAAAAGGCCCAAAGTTATACATGGGGGTAAACAGGCATATATAAATGTAATAAAAAGGTCTCTAAAATATTTTCCACCCTCAAGCACCCTCCCTAATAAAAGGCACAGGAGAACCTGATGTCATGAGGAGTGTGAGAGTCCCTTGGGAGTTTCAGGTGACTTCCCCTTCCTCTTCCTCTTCTCTTTCCCCTTTCTTTTCCCTTTCCCTTCCCCTGGCTGAGCTCTTGCACCAGTCTATAGGCTGTGTGCCATTTAGGATGCTTTCTTTCACCTGAAGTGACCTCAGTGGCTCAAGCAGCACCTGAGGAACAGCTCCATCCCCTCTGCCAACCACTCCAATGCCAGGAGCAGGATGGAGAGAGGGGCTGGCCCCAACTGCCCAGGAGCATCCTGCCAGAGCAGTCCACCACACTATGAGGACACTGTACCAACCACCTGAGGCTCAGCAGGATACCCAGGGCTGCCAAGAGGATACAGGTAAAACGTTTTTCAGGATGTGAATGTCATGGGGCCACAGGTCTAATCTCCCCACTCAGACCTTACTCCTCAGGACTTGAGAAGACTCAGGATTTGTGCTGGTTTTGGCTGGTAATTACATTTCCTCCCAGCAGCTGGTAGTGGCAGTGTTTTGGATTTGTGCTGGAATAGTGCTGATAACACAGGGATGTTTTAGTTACTGCTAAGCAGGGCATGCACAGAGCCAGGGACTTTTCTGCTCCTCTCCCACCCCACCAGTGAGGGCCTGGGGGCATAAGGTGTTGGGAAGGTACACATCCAGATCAGCTGAGCCCAGCTGGCCTGAGGGACGCACTGGACCATATAGCATATTCCAGTATACAAAGCTGGGTGGAGGAGGAAGGGGAAGGAGGTGACATTTGGAGTGATGGTGTCTGCTTTCCCAAGTCACTGTGGCCTGTGATGGAACCTGGCTTTCCTGGGATGGCTGAGCACCTGTCTGCCCAAGGGAAATGAGGAATGAATCCTTTGTTTTGCTTTGCTTGTGCACACACTTTTGCTTTCCCTATTTAAATGTGTTCATCTCATCTCATGAGTTTTCTCACTTTTTTTTCTGATTCTCTCCTGTGTCCTACAGGTATGAGGGAGCGAGTGGCTGCATGGGACTCAGTTTCCATCTGGAGTTAAACCATGACTGAGTTTCTCACACAATGAAACACTTTTTCAACTGCAGATGGAAAGGTTACTAAAGTGACAAAGCAGAATCCATATGAAGCAAACTACAGAAGAAGCTTCCCCACCCTTCTCTTTCCAGGTTTCAGAGGAGGTCCTTTGCTGGGCTGGTCTAAGCACTGGTAACTCAATGAGGATCAGGCTGTTTCACATCACCCTGGGATCTGGGCTGTGCAGGGACAAGGCTGGAGGCATATACCCCTCTGAGGACAAGTCTGACACAGTCTGGTTATCTTGCTGGAGGGAAGACAGTGACCAGACTTGAGCTGTCATTCAGTTTAACCACCTGGTATGGAAAAGCAGAGCATGTGGCTCAGGACTGCAAGCTCATACTTGTTTCTAAGTCATCATCAGCCAATACCTAGTTCCAAGCTCCATGGTGAATATTTGAACACTTACACAGACACTGTGCAAAAGAAAGGAACTTTTTAATGGAAAAATGGCTGTGTGTATCAATTTTAAGGTAAACATCTTCCACTTCAATAAAAACCTGGCCAAGGCAGTGGTCAAGGTATCAAAGACTGAATGAAATGCAAAAATGTATGAAAGTGTAGTGTATTATTTTCAACTTCTAGCCACTATTTTTTTGGAAATGGGTTTATTTGTCATTAGTTATCTGATACCTGCTCTCCAGAATTTACTACTGACACTCATTAGTACTACAGGAGTACTTGAGATTTTTTCTGAATTTTAGGGCACTGCTGTGGTATACTGTGCACTTTGGAAAATGTACAGATATTAATGAGGACAAACACAATACAGGGCAAGGCTGGGAGTAAGAGCAGTGGTTTGGGGGATGCGTTGAATCTTTGGGGAAGAAGGAGAGGCTAAGAAATAAATTTAAATGCTGTCTTTAAAACAAGCTTAGTAATTCAATGTGGAAGTAAAGTAGTATCTCTGACTTCCAAAGTCCCTTTAATTCAAGAGGTCTGAGAGGACCCGTTGTTATTTCAACCTTAAAGTATCCAAATATAGGCAAATATAATATAAATGGGTGAGGAAAGAGAACAGAGCTATAACAACCATGCAGCTAATCAAAGAGTGCTCCCTGAAAATATGAAGATTTTATTTTTAAAATATAAGTCAAAACTAATCATAAGATTAGTGCTGGAACACAATATGAAATAAAATCAGTTTGAAAAACTATTTTCTATGCTTTAATATCTTCTTTTTAAGTAAGTGTGGTACTTTCACCACAGATGAGCAAATAATGCCCTTTTTATGTTGATTGTGTGAGGCTGATATTTGGAGTTATCACTGTATCAGTTGCATTTTCTTAGGATAATCAGAAACAATTAAAATGTTTCATTTGAAAGAAAACATGCAACTCTTTATTTATTATTTAACTAATGGGAGGGGCTTTCATCTATAAATTTTCATCTATTATTTAGGAAGGAAAATGCAGTAATGTGGTTTTTTTCATATATCAGATAATTTTCTTATCAGCAAGGGCTGAATGTAACCAGTTATAAATTGACAAAAACAGCTTTTGAAAGGTACTGCAGTATTTTCCAAGTGACAGAATGTCTCTGAAAAAAAACACATTATGCCTCAAACATCCCCTCCCCAAAATACGATATTGTAAATAAATATCATTATTTCAGACAAGGAAATTATGATGTCGAACCTACAAAGAAGTCTGTTTTCTGCCAATAAACATGATACATAGAACATCTGTCTTGGAGCTTTCTCCACCTGCTCGGGCCCATGAACGTCCTTGAGGCTTTGGCCAGAGTACCCTCAGCCAGAAGGATTAGACTGTCAGTGACTACTTAGCTACTAACCAAGCTTTCTCCCACTTCATTTTTTGGTCAGCTCAGCTCACTCTCCTTGCTCTCTGGTGTACCCAAAACTATGGAACTAAAGTCAATTTTTATGCAAGTCATTCTGTCTATGTCCTGCAATCCATTACCTTATCACATATCATGTCTTTCTGAGGTTGCAACTTACTCACAGTTAATTTGCACAATTTTACATTTGAAGAGTTCCTGCTGAGATGCCCTAAACTCCACAGAATGGAGTTCCCTAAGCCTCTGGTTTCTTTATCTTCTTGGAAGGCTCAACCAGGGGTGATATCTCTATAGCTGAGCCATTTCAAACTCCTTTTCCACTTGCTCTCTGCTAAGCAGAACTCAGATGTTCTGAAGGGTGGTGGCGTGCACGCCCAACTCACATGGAATTTTTGCAGAGCAGCATGCTAGTGACAGATCCATCAAGCATTGCTTCTGAAGAACACTCACAGTCTTCCCTGCCAACTACTAACTGGAAGGCAGAAATTAGCCAAGATATAGAAGCTTTAAGGCAGGAGGCTAAAAGCAAAGTGCATATTTGTAGCTTTCCATTCAGGGTGTAGATTAACCAACTTTGAAGTGCAAGAGGATGTTTATGGTATTTTCTATAAAATAACATTACCAAAGCATCTTCTGCTTTCATAAGGCTGCAAAGGCTATCAGCAGAGGATAGCCCACGCTCTTTATACAGCCATAAAGTTTTCCAATACACTTGCTGGTGAACTTGCCTGAACTCCATCATTATATCCAAAGACAGCAGCCAGCAGCTATTCAGAAGTGCTCAGAAAATGTAGCAGTTAGCAAGTGAACTAATTTTTCTGTTTTAAAATTATTTTAAGAACTAATGAACTACAAAAACAATAGAACCTTTGACACTCTTACTCAGACCAATGTTTGGACATCTGTCATGCTCCAGTGAAGTGTAACAGCATCTTTCACTGGCCCCTGCAGCTGGGAACTACTTGGATGGACATGCTGTCTGTAGAGGAAGGTGGAGAACTTCCCTGCAGGATTGGGAGCACACAGTCTCCCCAGCTTTCAACTGCCAGTACCAGAACACCATGCATGCAGCTGGCCCTCACTCACTGCCAGTGGGAATTATACCTGTGAAATGATCTTCCAGATACTTAAACCCATTTAACTACAAGGTGCTGGTGGCATAACCAGATTTATGAGTCACCTTGAGTTATGCAATGCTGACAGAAATGCTGATACAACCCACTTTAGTCTCAACATTTTAACACCAGTTACTTCGGTTACCAAAGGTTTTGCTGTGCAAAGATCAGAGTGCTAGTAAGTGTTAAACTCCCTAAAAATATTTTACATGTTTTATGCAATGAAAAGCTACAATTTTCCAGTTTGGTACCTCAACACTTACATAGACTTAAAGCTGTAACCTGCACTCAAGTGACTGCCACCTGAGAACTCCCTATTCTGCCAGAATTCTTCTATTCTGCCAAATTACCTGATCCTCAAACTGTGCCACTGATTCTGGACTGAATACTCCAACTACTGTTATTTTTTTATTTAGAAAAAACCCCACATATTTGTGGTAGATAATTACTTTTCTGTTAGATTCCTGCCCTTCTGAGGAAACAGAAAATTTTTCAAGTTAGAGAAAGTAATAAAAGAGCTAGATTAATGCAAAAAATGCATGAAAAGCAGTTTCTCTGGTTGATATCACTAAACGACTAAACAACAATAAATCTATAGCATGTACATAACACCAGTATTTACACCTGGAAGCTTGTATAAAGAAAGCACGTTCATCAGAAAAAAGCCAAGTACATTTGGTTCTTGGTTTTGGTTCATTTTTGCATTGTTGCAAGTACCTATTTTTAGGTGAAGCATTGTAAAATGCATTTGAGAGCAAATTATTCACTTGCATTTCTTGTGCAACTTAAATTTTTCTAGCATCAGATGCAGACAGAGAAAGAAAGAGTGACTGCAGAACCAGAGTCATCACCATTAAAAGTAACTGAAATGCAATATTAATCTTTCATGGCAATTATTCTTTGAGTGATCCCTCCACACTGTAAGATGTGCCTAGCTAGAGCTTTCCCTCCAGCAGCAGCCCTCTGACCTCACCAAGGGAAGAGGACACTCCCAAGACATGCCAGAAGGAGCCTAACCAAGCATGGCATCTCCCCCTTTAGACATCCAAAATTTACACAGAGTGGTCAGACCTGGTCACATTCCAGGCTAACACTCCCTGCAAAGTAAAAATCCTTTGGTTATGTCAAAAAAATCCCAGAGGCACTATATACAACACCTAACTCAGTTGCACGTTGGGCAAATACAAGTCCAGTAAACGCAGCAAGTGCAAATTTCCCTTCTAAGGAAAACCAATTTATATATGAAATGTATATGGCTGGCAATCCCCTCACTGCTTTTGCCATAAATTTCTATGCCACTCTTTTATTTACTCATTCTCAGCCTGTGGTTGCACCGTCTCACAGGTCAGCTCTAAGAGTCAAAGCTGGTGCTAATGTGGTGACAGCAGGAAGGGCATGGAGGGGTCAGGCCGACCTCGATACAAGGAAAGAAACAATTTTTCTCCTGTGTCTCACCAGTTTCCTACCCTGAGTTCATCTCCAGTCCCCCATATGCCATCACACCCTTCCAGCTTCCACTGGAGTGGCTTTCAGCTCCTGCACACAATCCAGCTTGAGTGCCACAGAACAGTGCACTGGGACAGGAGAACCATGGTCACAATTAAACCCACTTCTGTTTAGGTTTGGTATTAAGTGTACAGAACATCCCCTTCTTACAGGGGGCTACTGCTGTGAAATACAGCATAACAATATTGGCAAGGGAGATATTTATCATACGGCACAGGCCTGGGGTTCCTGTACTCCTTCCCACTACATCTGGAAGGGCCAAGGAATTCAAAATGTCCTTTGTCAGGTGGAGCTGTTCTGTGTGTGTCTTCGACTTGAACTTCAGCATAGGGACAAACAAATGGAGCAATAAAAAGGAGTTCTGTCCTTCGCCCCCAATCCCCAAAGAACCCTTGCTCAAAGAACTACTTGTGCTCACACTAGAAATATCCTTAAACTCCTGTGTGTAGCAGAAATAAAAAAGGATTATCAGGCAGTGCCATGACTTCGGCCTTAATATAATTAAATTAATTTCAAGTAATGTTGTATAAAGAAACCCATCTGCTTAGACATTTCATTGTGCAGTTAGCCCACATGGATGTGCACCAAGCAGTGAAATACTATGCAAAATTTTATAGAAGTTTAGGTTTTAGATTGCTAAATGCTTTCTAAAGAGTATTTTAAACTTAATTGGTTATGTTCTTAAAAACTTTCATTGCAGTAACTAAAATCAGCATATACTTTTCTGAGAATCTGAATTCAATGAGAGAAACTGTTCGGAAGTATTTCCTATTTTAATGGATCAATGAAAAAACACTGAGATAAAATAACAGCATGGGGTAAAATGAGGAGTAAAGCTATGCTTAGTGGGACCGTGCATCTTTGAGCTGAGGCCCACGGGACAGGAAGTATAACCAGAACTTTACAAAATGTAAAATGGTCACCATTATATAAGGGGATTCTTCATTACATCAGGCATGTGCTTGGCTTTTCCAACACCATTTTATCAGTATGAGTGAAGATTACATATATGTGTTGTGAAGCAGGGGATGGAAGGGGGTGCATTAAAGTCAATAAGAGCAAAACTTTTTTTCTGATCTTTCAAAGATTTGACAGGAGGAAAACATGGGTCCTTCGAGGGGATCCAAGTTCTGTTTGTGAAGTCAATTGGTCTTTTCAGTTTCCCACTCTGAACGGAGATGAGGCTTCCCAACAACTGACTCCAACAGTGTCTTTCTCCCTCCTCTACCCTCCATCACAGAACACTCCTGGAAGTGATCAGCCTTTGCAAACTCTAGTTCTTGGGCATACTGCTTGGTTTTGGACTTCAGCTGGGGAAGAAAGGCAAAGAACACAGCACAAAAAGGCGATGTTGGGATCAGCCAACATCCATGTCAGCGAGCTGCCACTGCCACATCCCCAGAGGCAGACACTGACACACTGTCAGCTCCTGGGACATAGAGGAGGAGGAAGGACAAGCTACCTTGGGATAAGGAACTCTCCATCCACAGGGATAACCTCCCTGGGAAGGTGAAGCTCAGTGGGCTGTTGGCAGTATCAGGACATGTAAATACGTGTCAAGTTCCCTGGCTTTTCTGGATGTCTACAGCTTCATAATGAAACAAGGAGGAGAAGGGCCGTTTGTTCTGACACTGAAACATGCCATGTATCCTACCTCTTCAGAGTTATTGCAGGGGTCTGAACACAGCCACCAGCCCTGAGACAGAGCTATCAGGTGCTGAAAAATACAAGGGGAGAGATTCACAAGGAAAAGATCAGTGTTGGGGAAAAAAAAAAAAAAGAGAACAAGTAGAGGAAAACTAAAGCACCAGGTGAGAAAATCCCATGTCCTTTTTCACCTTAAAATAAAGAAATTCTCCAAGGCTGATTTATGACTTTTTTCTCTCTAGAAAACTGCAAACTCTAAACAACTTTATCCATGGGGTTTCTCACACTGCACACACCTAATTATAGGCTCTGTCATTATCCAAAATTACTGTGATATGTCAATGGTCTGCTTGCTCCTCTTCTGTGGCACTGAAATATCAAATGTGCAATTTCTGCATTTTTCCTTCAGTATCCAAAACCAATTTCACAAAACCAAACCAAACCCAAAAATCCACCTATTGATCATGGCTACAACCACCAAAAAATCCAGTGCAGTCCAGGACTAACAAGGGCATGCATCCAAGCTGTGCCTGCAACTTTGCCTTTCACATAGGAGTGATCCTAGGGGTTTAGGAGCTGGTGGAAACCACACCAATAAAAGCACAAAGTAACGTAACAGATGCATTTCTGGTATTAGTGTTTGTATAAATACAGCATCTTCACACTAGGTCAGAAAACAGTGTGTATTTTTATAAAAATAAATCTGTTTTCTACAGCAAGCAAACCATTAGAGACTCTTCAGTTTGTGTGCTTCTCACTTCCTTAAAATTCCAGAAACAATGGAAGAGCACATGCGAATGTACACACACACACACACACACACACACACACACGTCAATTAGAAGAAAAATGCCAAAAAATGCTTAATGTCGTTTATCTGATACACTATGAAAGAATTATTCACTTTAAAGAATAAAATAATTGCCAAAAAGAAAGCTATTTTGAGTGCATCCTCTACCAAAACACTCCACAGGGTTTGAGAGAAAAAGAAATTGTTTTTATTCCAAAACAAGAATATAGTTACATATTTACAATGTAGCTGAGATGCTCTGTTGCTTTTCATCTGTTACAGAGCTAGCTACAAAGAAGCTTCCCATAGGCTACATCACATCTATGATTATGAAGATACTAAAATCCCAGAAAGAGACTTTAAGAAATTACCCTTTGATAACACTGAATGCCTTACAGACAGATCACTACCCACCTGCATCCAGAACTCAACTAAAGAAAATAATCTGTGAATGAAAGAATTATTTTGTCTCATGCTAAGTGCTTTATGCCTTGCAAATTGTTGGGAAAAAATAGGTAAATCCTCCACTCCCCAACCCTGTTGTAATTCTAATATGATTGAATACAGGTGCTAAAACCATACTATTCTTGTATCCAAGAGTCACAAATGAGATGCTTGTAAGTATGATGCATGTGAGCAAGTTAGAAAAAATATTTCATTCAGATAAAAGGCTGCAGCTAAAATCTTGGAAATTGCATTTCCTGGCATCTTTGTCCATACCCAAACCTTAGCAGTGCCTGCAGGTGGTGGGATTCAGCCTACGCTTTCACTGGGTGGATGGCCCTCACCCAATTGCTGTATTAAATATTTATTTGTCCATTTTGAAGCTAAGACTCACATTAGATTTCAGAGCATGACTACATTTGCAGTCAGGTTATCATTGCTGCTTTACTAAATCCTAAAGCCATGGGCCAGTATGTCTCTAACTGTGGAAAACATTCTTAATAAATCAATCATCGTTGCATTTTAAAAATTATTTTATGAGTGGTAAAATATTTTGATTAATAGAACAGTCAAAACTGACTAAAATATTTATTTACTAAAACACACCAAAATGTTTTATTTTAAAGTTAAAAACCCTCCAACCAAATCATGACATGTTGTTCTCAGTCTATTTTCCAGTGACTAACAATTTTATGCTGTTTGCACCACATTAGTATTAGTGTAGGCTGAAAAAGGAGGTTCATAAATAACTATTTTTTTTGTGATTACTAGTATTCTAACTGTGGAGTCTTTTTCAATTATTCCAGACTATCTTCCCCTCGATACTTTATGTGATTTTTTAAAAACGTTTCTTTTAGGAGCTACTTCTTCCCTGAAAGGCTTAATATTTTGTAAACATTTCCATGTAAAGCATGCTTCTGGTCTCTGCATGTGTCTTACCCAAGATGGCATTTAAAATAACGTTCCCAACTGGATTTCCAAGGGTCAGATGCAACTTGGCAAGGCAGAGACAATGAACTGATTATACCTTTGCCTTTGGTTTGGGGCGATTGTTTGCAGCCAGTGCAGCTGAAGAGTTAAAGCCATGTGCTGAATTTAAATCTATAAACATGAACGATGGTGCCAACTTGGCAGAATCCTGCATTCAAAAGGGTCGGGGCTCCCTGGCTGCCCCAATGGAGGCAGCAGGAGGAGGGGGAGCTGCTGCCTCCCCAGGCTGCACATGCGACGCCCCCAAACAGCCCCAAACGGAGAGGAAGACTCTACAACAGAACAAGAAAGGTCACAGTTTGAATTTCAATGAGCATATTAAAAGGAGATCTGGCATTATTTTATTCCTTCATAAGAAAATTCTCAGATCTCAAGTTACAGCTATAAAGATAAGTGGTTTTTGTAACTGAGTTAACATCAGTCCAACTCAAGCGGGGCTTACGGGTTTCAGGGTAATGGGCTACAGTGAGCCTGCCTGGAAATGAGATGTCAGCTCCCAGCAAAACTGCAATAGTATCCTGCACAATGCGTTCAGACACACCATTTAAAATTCAAAATGCAGCTTGGAAGGAATCGAATTACAGAGGATAAATCTATATTTCATCTTAAGAACTGCAAAAGGCCACACCTTCTCTAAAACTAGAGGATGAAAAAGAAAGCTAAGAAAATGCTTTCTTTTTAAGTATGTTTTTTAAGCTTTGATTGCAATCTCTCAAAAGTCAGGCTGCTGGTGATACTCCAAAGTTTTCAGGAGTTACCTTTATGAGTTTACATTAAAACTATATAAAAGGCTTTCAATTTTCTGAATCCTAAAAGATGCCAACTCTTTGTCAGTCTGTACACGAATGAAGGTCTCCACACCAACTCTGCATCTATCTAACCAGGAAACATTTCAGGATGTAACCAAAACATACCTAAATAGAAACAGAAAGAAAAAAGAGCACCCAAACCCAAACCAGAAGGGAGATTAAGCTAATGCAATGTTTTCTGTTAAAGGACAAATGTCATCTTTTATTCAGCTGCAGTCCTTTTCACAGAAGAGAAAACCCGGCAGCACTCCAGTGCAGTGGTGAGCAGTGCCCTCTCACTGCCTCCAAACGCACGGACATTTGATTTGCTGCTGATTAGTGTGGGCAAAAGAGGGGGGGAAAGCTGGCATCAAGTCACATCCTCCATCTTAGTCCCAGCTGGTACCAAGCTCCGAAGAAACAAAGCGACTTCAGACTGTGCGATCATATATTCATGACCAAGAAGAAATATAAAAACCAGCACGTTTGAATTCCTGACAACCATAGAAGAATAGTGCATTGGCATGTTGAATTTTTCCAGCCAGCCTTTGCTGACCTATAAACCTTTGTGACTGGAACAAATGCAAATAGAGCTGACTTGCCTCCCAAACTACTGAAGGGCATTCAAGCTGAGTTGTGTCTAACAGGCTAACAATAACCCACTGTCCCACCCATGCAAAACACACAGTCTGGGAAAAACAGCTTTAGAAAAGCACTTGACGGAGACATAAAGTGCAGACTATGCCAGAAAAAAAAAAAAAAAAGATACTTTTTTTTTTTTTTTTATACTTCACCTAAATTTCCACAATACAAAGTAATATGGAGTAAAATTATCTGATTATTAAAATAAGAGCACACAGTTTTAAAAACAGGCTGGAAATTGGCAGCTGAAAAAATCAGGGGCTGCACTGTCTGAAGTCCCATCAGTTTCAGCTACCAAATTTCACCCCTGAAAGCAAACTTAGAGTAAATTAAAAACCTAAAAAATGGTTGTATGCTAACCAATTGCATACTAGAACTGAACTACACTACACTTTAGGAAACGTGTATTCAGAGTAAAAGGTCTGCTTGACTACAAACATTCCTGGATATTTCTCTTTAAATGATTACTATTCCTGTATTTTTTCTCAGTGAAGGGAGATAACTGATGGTATTGACTACTGCAGCTTCCATACAGGCCCAAAAAAAACTTCAGTCAAGGAAGATCCAAGCCATACAGTAACTCAACTAAATATTTTCCAATCAGAGGAAGGAAAAAAAGCACCACTGCAGGGCATTTACTCAGTGAAAAACAAATAATTTCTCTTCATGAGGGAGCTAAAACATGGAAGTGGGTGGCTTTTTCCCCAAGTATTTGCATGCCCTTGCTATCCTTATATTTGACTGAGTACAGGTCAGTGACTGAATGGGAAGCAGCCTTCCCTTGGTTTACCTTCACCAGACGCCAGTTAACACAGCCTAAGTGCCTGTGCAGATAGAAAGGGCTGAACAAGAGCAGAGGAATGCAGGGGGAATATGGTGGTACCTCAGTGCTCCTGCTCTGTTAGGCAGAGCCACTAGGGATGGAGTCTGGCTCTAGAATTAGGCTTGAGCACTTGCACCTTTATCAGATAAATTTGTCTGTCTAATGTATCCTCTCTTAATTCAGGTATTCATCCATCTAATTCCCTGAAGCTGTGGATGCAAGCAGTGAAGAAAAAGAGGCACTCCATGATGAGCACTCAGATCACCAGCAGACTGTGCTGGAAGCCTGGGTTGAGCAAATTCCTGATCTGGAACTTAGATTTAGTCCCCAGATCTCACCTTCCTAAAACAGAAAGAATCCAGGTCAGAGCATCAGTCCTACAAGCAGCTGCCATTAGTCTTTTTGCATTCAGCAAACTACTTGCGTGTCTAAAATTGATTGTGTGCAAATGCTTGGATTCTGAGCATGACAGATACATTTTTGAAACTTTTTCAACATCTGGTTTTTAAGAACAGAGTGTTAAGGAAAGCTGAGAAGATTTGTCTCAAGTTTCCATTAAAGCGTGTATGACATACAACCATTTTATAAACATTCCCCCATTGCCTCATTAAAAAAAAAAAAAAAAAAAAAAAAAAAAAAAGCAGCGGCAACTGGCAGCCAGAATAGCTTAAAAGATACCACAAAAAGAGAAGCTCACATTTCCATCACCTGGGAAAAAAAGGTAAGGCAGAACCCTTGCAACAGGCTACTGAATTTGCACAGGAAGAGGGAAGTCTCTTCTGGACTGACAAACGTCAATGTATGTGCACACTGGGAGGTTTAAAGCAAAGTCTGGCTGCATGTGGAAACACTTCAGAATCACTGACTTACATACAGTGACAGATGCAAAAGATGTCCAAAACAAGTAATGCATCTGTGGGGAATCTCCAGCAATGAACTCAAAAACCTGCCATTTTGGCATGTTCCTTACAAAAGGAGATTCATAACCCCAACTCTCTTGGACATCCAGGAGATTTGGGCTTGCAGCAGCCCACAGGGTGTTTAGGCTGTAATGTATCCCATGAGCAGCAGCTGCCTCTGTTAGGAAGTGAGTATGACTTGCCTTTTGAGCTGCTTGTGCAGCCATAAGAACAAGAAATGATGATAGGAGTTGTCTTCTGAGGGGACAGAAGGCATTCTCCATCTCTAGAACCATTACAAGAGGATCCTTGATATCCCTGATTACCTCAAAAGACAAGATGTAACATGCAGAGGCTGAAGCTTTCAATCCATAGTGTTTTATTATAAAGCAAAAACACATGCCCAAACCAAATTAACTTCCACTAGATGAAATTGAAAATGGTGAAACAAAGCAGATATTTCATTGAAACTCACTGATAGTCATCTCTTCCTTGTATTGCTGCATAAATTTTGTATCCTCTAATTGTATTTTGTTTTTAAATACTTTTCCAGTGGCATTGGTATTGATCATAATTTGTCTGGATTTTCAGCATTTATAGGCATTGTGGGGCTAAAGCCTTTAGAAAGACAAAGATAAGAATATGAAAGGCCTGTTCTTCCTTTGATTTTTCTCAATCCTTGTTTGCTAAAGGTGTTAGTGTTGCAGTGTCAGCAATATTCTGCCATGTGATGAAACCACGGACGAAGAATGAAGCCAAATTACCATTATTCTAGCTTAGAAACAACTGATAGTTCTGCAAGAACATAAAGATGTGTAAGAAGTCTCCTTTACATTTAATGTAATGCAGCAAATTTATTCTGTGGACTAAAAGTTTATCTCTGAGGTGTACATTAAACTGAATGGATTTTATGGATTTGCTTTAATGTGAAAAACAACTACACTTTTTCTTTTTTAAAAGTCTTTTCCTGCTACAATTCCAAGAACTTGAAGGGTCACATGAGTTTCAAAAGAATTAACTTAGCTAAAAATTTCATTTTATCCTTGCAAACTTTTGAAATATGGAAGCAAGCAAAGCACAGCTAAAAGGTGAGCTCCCTGCTGTGGCACTGCTCCAGTACAGGGCTGCAGGATGTACCACACATTTGTTAGAGGCCTTTCAGAAATGCACAGGCTCTGTTTACTCAAACCAATCAAATCTGACACAGAAAAGTCTGCATCAGTCTCTCCTGGGTCAGTGCACTGCTCCATGCACCTCCTGGCTCTCAGTTCACATCACCTCCTCCATGTAGTCTTTCATAGGACTGTTTGCTGTAGGGTAGAACACATTTTCCCAAAGGTCTGCTCCACTGAACAGCTCCATGACTGATTATGAGTAAAGCTAATGAAGTAGTGGTAGACACCACAGTTCTCTTCATTCTATTTTTCATGTCCTTGTTCTTTATGGGAAAGCACTGAAAATTCTTACTAATGCCAAAGGCAGACATGACAAGGCCATTTAGTCTTTGATGACCAGTGACCAACCTGTAGGCCTACAGGGGATAATGAACACCCAGCCAGAAGGGCATGAACTTATGTGGCACTGCACATGTGTGTCATGTCTTACATGAAGCTAAAGAGTGGGGGGGGAAATGGCCTTCACAGCATTTTTTTTTTTTTTTTTTTTTTTTTTTTGGAAACAGCAGAATTTTTCAGTGATCCCTTTCACTCTTCTGCAAGAAGAATACCTGAGTAGGTGTTTTGGTAAAATGAACTTCAAATTCAGACTAAACAGCCTTTTCAGTCCAAGGGTCTCTTGATTAAGTTTCTTCATATGAGATTGGGAAATCATGAAATAGAGGTTAGATGCATTACAGAAAGATATTAATCAAAATGCTTTGACAGCTGTAAAAACTTCAACAAGCTAGGAATGCCACAGATGAAACAAATGCAAACCCAGCACTAGCAGAAAGACACTCACATGGGGAGGAGCTTTACACATACTGTAAGCTCAAGAATGAACTCAGAAAATCACCTTTGAGCTCCACTGTCCTGAAACTCTTGGCTTTCTATTCCTAGTGGTTTTCTATTTCTAGCAGGTTGTTGCTGTTTTTGAATCCCAGAAGCAGCACAGATTTTCCACCCATCACTGTATGAAGATGGACCAGGGTTTCCTTCTGTCACTCCCTACCACAGCGTTCTCAAGGCTGAAACTGGGCCCATAATCACAAGACCAGCAGAAGTGACTGCTTTCCTCAGCAGCACTTCATTCTAGAAATGCTAAAGGACGGAGGCTTGAAAAAAACATTTCTGGAGAATTACATTTGCTGTTGGCAAGGCAAGTCAAAGTTGATTTGGGCTAATAAATCAAATGGTTATCAGACCAACAAATCAAAACCACATACCTATGGACACCTCTTTTACTAACTCACAGCTACAACACTGCCACCATGTCTTGGTTATACACAATAGAACAGCCCTAAGACCTTAATTCAATTCCTGCCCTTGACTCAAATTAGGGGGGGGGGGGAAAGATTTTTGCACTTCTGATCAGATAATCAAAATTTATACCTTTGATAGTTCTAACATGTTGTAGTAAAAATCTTGGCTTTGACCTCTTTTTGTTTTGCATTTGATGAAACCTTTGTGGCTTTTGCTGTGTCACAGACAGTGTTTTCTTTGAAGAAAAGCTAGATTGGTTAATTTTTTAGCTTAATTTAGGGCACTGATTTTCAGGAAAGTATTTTCTCAGTTACATTTGCTAATATTTTTTCTAAGAACATATTTGTTCTTTATAGTATTATACACAGCATTTCTCTTGGACAGTTTGTTCTTATTTTGTAAGGCAAAGGGGACAATACAAATCTTTGGAAAAAAATGAATTGATGTATCACCCCAGGACAATGGTACAGCTCATTCTTACCTCCAACACAACAGCACAGGTGACAGCACAGAAATCCTGCACTGTTTCCATCAGGTCACAGGTGATCTAAAGCATCTTCCTCCAGACTGAACTTTCTTCTGTGCCAAATATAACATAAGTAACCTTCATTAGTCAACCCAAAGGTCAGTTTTGGGAAAGGTGCTGCCATGCAGACTTGTGAGTGCTGCACAAGCCCCAGACCCATTACAGTAAGGTACCAAAATATCTTTACCTATTCATACTACACTAGTGTCACCAGTTCCTACATGAATGCCATGACTGTGGGAGAGCAGATACTAAAATGGTTTATACTGAAAAAGCTAATGGATTTTGAGCAATAGTGTGTTGTCCTATTACAAGGGCATTGGTTCAAATTTTGCTGTTGGCTTCAATGAAAGTAGGATCCACCCTCTTAATTTCTGGTCTCTGTTGCAAATCATGAATTATATATCAGAGCTTTAGGAACTTGAAAAAAGTGTTAAGAGATTTGGACAATTAGCATGAGACTCACTTGTGTGTGACTAGGGAGACAAGTCTTTTTGATTATTCACTCAATTAATTGAAGATGTTTCTTGTGTTCTGATGCTTTCCCCAATATTCCCATAAGTTCATGACTGAGGTAAAAGACTCTTATTTTTAGAAACATGGTCAATCCTTGCGTAAGCAGCGCATTGTCTGTCACAGCACAAAGTGAGAAGCACACAAGGTTGTATGTTCAGTTGTACAAAAGGGTTGCCTGGCCAAACCATTTGGAATGGATCATTAGGAAGTCTCCAAATGCTGCACAGAACAGCCAAGCAACACAATCCCCCTGATTGTTCTGCACGGGGCAGTGTGAGCCTGCCTGTGAGGTGGGGGCAGTTCCCACGCCTGCCCTGGGCTGTGCTAAATCACCTCTGTCCTTCCATGTCCTCAAGCTCGGGCTCTGTCACTGTGTGCTCAGGACACCCTGATAGTGGGGGGAGAGGGGGACATGCATTTCATATGCATCATTGCCCTGGCAGAGGTGGCTATTAATGAAATTCTGTAAATCAGCCTCACTTTTAAGAGAAGCATTTTCACTTCCAAGCTGTTCACTCACAGATGACAATATAGAAGAAATTTAAATTACTTTTTCTGAGATTGTGGCAGATCACACTAGAAACAACTGAAATCAGGAGAAAAGTAAAAGAATTCACAGAGCGACCCAAATTAAATCCCTGAATAAATACATGGAGTTAGGTCCTTCCTTATTCCAATAATCAATTCTATTCATCCAAGAATCAATTTATTTCATTACTGCTAATACCGGGAAGAGCACAAAATATACATACGTACTCTACACAACTTTCTTGACTGTTTTATATTCAGACTTCCAGACATTCATACTTTAGTCCCAAAATGAATCTACCTACATAGCTGATTTTTCGAGGAAACTAAAATATTAGCATGCCCTTGCTGTAGATAATCTTCTGGACAGTTTCAACTGCTGATTTCTCTGTGCCTTTTAACTTAACATTTCTGTATACTTCACTAAGACCGTTTAAAAAAAAAGACATTAGCTAAACTGAGAACTACAGGGATGAACAGAAAGCTTCTACATTAAACACTTCAGTAACCTCAAAAATTACAGAAGTCTCAAAAGTCATTCTATGTTGATGTGAACATTTTCAACACCTTTCTGTTGTGGAAAGTTTATTAATCCTTTCCTTGTTTATTTTTTGTGTAACACAATGGCAACAGAGCCCTGCATTCTCTCTGCAGCCTCATTATCTTAGCTCATTTCTCCATTCTGCTTTTTACAGGGTGATTTCATGCTACTACATTTATGTTTTCTTGTGTTTTCATTTCTAGCACAAATATATAAAACACATGGATATATGAGGTAATTCATAGTTGCGCTTCAGGAGCATCATAACAGGCTTTGGAGGAGACTTTGAGTTTCTACATCTGAGCAGATTGCACCTAGATATCGAATCCGTGTGTGCTGGAAAGAGGCTTCTAGACATAATCCTTCTCACCTATCTAGACCATGCATCAGGCACCTACATAACAACAGCTTAATAGTGAAAGGAAACAGAAAAAAAAATCCTGTTTATTCTGAAGGAGTGTTTAGAATAAACCACCACAGTATTCTACCCTTCCTTCATTTACAGCAGGTTCTTGTGTTAGAATGCTCATGGTATTTAAGGAAAGAAAGATGGGTAACTTTATCTCACATGAGAAAATGACAATAGGTGTGTCACAGGGCAAATACAGTTTCATTGTATTCTACTCACTAATTACAGGTTCAATCTGAAGGCATTGTGATAGCCTATATTACACAAACACACATACACACATACATATAAATAAAATATTCTATTTGTGAGCTTTATTCTTTGGTTTAAATTTCAAGATGAAAATAAACAGCACAAAGGAGGTAAACGTCTAACATCCTTCTACAGAGTAATTTCTTACAGCAAATCCCAGCATTAATTTATGCTAGAAATATTTTTATCTGCCCTTTTTTTGAAACATGGAATGCACTTTATTATATCAATGCTCTTTTTGTCAGGCCACGCTCCCTTGGGTAGGAGGGGCTGCTTCCCAACACAACAGGCAACTTAAGAATTTGGAGCTCTACGCTCTTAAGTGGAGTAGACATTGCCAAGCCTTTTAGGGTCACATTTTGTTGAGGAGACCATCTTTCTTAGTCAGGGCTGGCTTTGCAAAGCTCTCATAGACACAGAGTGGCCAAAGTCCTAAAACACAGAGCTTCTGGGTGTTGATCTGTTTTGCAACTCTCACTCCAGCTTCAGTTTTGAATACTATAGATACTGAGCTCTTGCTTTTTTGGCCTTAGCATACAAACACCATCACATTTCAGAAAGCTGTTATGTAGGTGAGAGCAAATCATGTGGGACTAAACACTCTGGTGGAAAAACCTGCGGAAGTGAGCCCTTGGTAAGCTGGAGCGTCAAGAGCCCAGTTGTTACCGTCAGATGAGAAGGCATGCTGATTTATCTACAGAACATAATGTAACACAGTGAAGACATAGACCAATGTGCTATACAAACTGTGTTTGTAGTGGCAGAAATTATTTACCAGTTTGTAAAATCCTCCAAAGACAATTTCTGCCTTTCCTAATGTAGAGGGGAATACAGAGTTAACTATAACACCAGCTGCCTTAGCCATGTATTTCTTTGCATTTATTACTCTCATACTATGGAATTACAGTACTTTTTTTTGTAAGTCAAAAAGCAGATTTAAAGGATCTGCACTAATCTGTGACTTCTGTTACAGTTTTTATAAGCAGCCACAACAAACACCAGCACTACACTTAAGTAACATGCATTAAGGGATTTACCAGACTGTGTTTGGAACTTAATGAAATTTGGTTTGACTTGGAGAAGAAACCTCACAACTCCAACACTTGTAACATTTAAAATGCATTGTATAAGACACCATCAAATGCCAAAACCATTTGATGCTGGTGAGTTATTCAGTACTTACATGAAATTTCTGTTCAGGTAAATAAGAAAGCAAAGAAAATGTAGGTCATACAAGTACTCATGGGGTCTTGGGAAAACAAAAGATGCAGTCCTATGAGAAAAGACAAGTTTCCCATATTTATTCCTCTGAAACTGTCTCTTGGAAAATAATTCAGATACAAACCAAAAGGTATCAAAATTAATTTAGCACAGTATATGTAGACTAGTGTGTATACCCTAATATTTGTATTCTGATACTGAAGTTGAGCAGCCACTTCTTCAATATTCTTACCTGAGTGTCCCTTTGCCTCACTTACACTTCCAGGTTTTTCCCCCAGTTTTACAATACAGACATCTGAGTAAGGGGGAAAACATTGTTTCACATTATCATTAATGAAACATTAATTTGATGAAAGTTCGCTAAATAAAATGACAAGAGTGTTACTTCTCCAGGGGCAGTTCCGTTCCTACAGTTCATCTTCCTGCTGTCCTTGTGCCATTTGACTGGAATTCCAAGGTTAGGAGACTTCTCACTATTTTACTGTCTGCACTTTGGGATAGCTTCCTGTGCATTTCTGAAGAGTTCCATAGGCCAAAATCCTCTGCTGTACAGTGCAAGAAAAGCTGCTACAAGACAGCCTGAGAAGCTGTTACAAGACACAAGAGACACCTTCTCATTCCTGCTGCCTTAGTTCAAAACTCCACATACAATTGACTTCTTAGTTAAGACACTTAATAAAACAATCAACCTTTGCACTGCATTGTCATCCACGTATCAGTTATTCATTTTTATCCCTTTACTTTCAATTAAGTGGGTAAAAAAACTGCCTTCATGACAAATATTATGCATATTTATTATCCCATGTATTTATAAATCTTTTCAATTTCTCTTTGTGCTTAAGAATAGAAGAGATGTAATTTACACACCAAGTCCTACCTGCACACTAAATATCCTGCAGTATTCACACAGAATGGAGATGCTGTGGTAGAACAGCTTTATCTCTACCCTGCTATCTGTGAAACCTTGAAACTGTAAGGCCCAGAGCAATACAGATCATCAGAACTGAATGGCAATAAAACAGCAACACCACACCTGACATCACTGTATCTTCTGCATATACACTGAAAATACCATGAGCTTTGATGCTTTTCCTCTCTTACACTGTGCTAAGTCCTTCTCCAAGACCTCAAAGTGAAAGGAAAACAGAAACAATGTATTAAAAAATTGCTAGCCATAACCCAGTACAGCTTTTTTAACGTGCAAAACTCATGATTTGAATACTGTTTTCTCTGAACTGTACTGGGTAACAGGTCTCATGTGCCTCAAAAGTTGGTACTTTTTTCTCTCCAGCAGGAGACTTTGTTTCATGCAGAACTTACAACATGCCACTTCATCACTGACTGTTGGACTCCTGGGCATTGGGCCAAAATAGTTTGGGGGAGAAATTCCACATACGCAAAGGGGGGAAAAAATGAAATAGGTTCCTGGCAGAGACAGAGATGTACGTGTGTTTTGTTAAGAGTAGCTACATGAAAAGAGATTATGAGAGTTCTTTCAGAGATTATGTATTGATGAACCAGCTACACAGTCCATGGCCAATTATGTTTTATTTATGGATATTGGTGTGCACACATACACATGAGGACACTACATGCCCACACCTCAGAATGAACTGGCATTGCAGAACTACTGAAAAAACAGGATGATCCTGTTACTGAGGCTCAAGAAATATGTGTTCCCTTCTCCTGTCACTGAAACCTTGCCTTGGGGACAAAGCCTGATAATATTCAGTGAGTGGTACTTTTAAGGGCCTGAGCCAGACATCACCAAACTGTATTTCTTAATTAACTCCTACCAACTCCATGCCCACACCATCTACTACTACAAGTGAGCTGGTCACTGGTCAGCCAAACCTGATGAGTTTCTTCTTCTATTCACCTAAGAGGAAGATTCAGGCAAAATCATGACCACTAGGGAATACCATGGGAATTTGCCATATGCACTTCTATTAATCACAAAACTCAGAAAAAAAAGATGGAAAAGTTTTAAAGCTGTGATCATTCTTTTTTCTGTTTATGGAGTACCTAGCGCAATAAAATAATGCCTCCTAATCATGGACAAATCTATGACAAATAGAGAAATAGAAAATCCCTTCTAGATTAAGATGGAAAGTTATGCTTCTGCACATTAGGCTGTACTGTTGTGGGAGAGTAGCAAAACCAGAATACACAGAAGAGAAGAATGGTTTTGTTCCGATTTTATTTAGAAATATTTAAATTAGAAAAATGTAAGGGAAATGGAAGGGATAGTTTAAGAATAATTTTTAATTTCAATTTTCTAAATGTCCCTGAAGTACTACTATTCTGGCACCATTGTTTTCAAAGGCAATCTAAGTGGTGTCACAGCTGATATAATTAAATTAATTACCAGTACCATCAGGGATGGTAGTTTCTGTTAGATGGGCAGATCTTATTGTGCCAATACCTCACTGCAAGGGGGTCTCTGAAACACAGTCTCTGGCTCTCAACATCTCTGGCTCCCAACATTCTGTGAGGCTGATAAAAATCTTGTATTATTTTGATTTTCCAACAGTTATACCCTTTGACTCCACTGTGAGACTGGAAACATTTAGATAATAAAATAGAGAGTGAGAAAAGGCTGCCCTAATGCACTGATTCCTGTCCATGGAGCAGTGTGGCTATCACAACAACCTGTCCCTAGCACTTACGCTCTCAGAAGACTGGGAAACAGGTTTAAGAGGGGCCTAAAGGGTCTTAACACACATCTGAGATATTATTCCAGTCAGAAAATGCAGTTCTTTGACACTGAAATGCAAGGAAACAGCCATGTTCTACTCAAAACAGTGGGTGAGAAAGAGTTGACAAAATGCACAAATTGAGTAAACTGGCAAATATATTTGCTGTGTTCTCTGCTCCACATACCCTTAGAACCACCCACTGAAACAAAATAGACCTCTCTGTCATGGAAGAAAATAAAGAGTCAGAAAGGACCAATTAAATCAGTTGCAGAAAGAATCACAAAAGATTTCAGGTGAAATCAAAATTTAAAATATAAAAAGTATAGAGTTACCTAATTCAAATCCACCTTCTCATAATCTTTCCCATTTCCAGTGAGGAGGAACAACAATCCCATCTGTACCTTCCTGCCTCATGTGTGTAGCATGCTTCCACTCAGCTTGCTTTACTTATGGGGGATATCAGACCCTGTGAAAAGCAAATGCTGGGATTTCCTGACTAGTCTGTTATTGTGGTAACTGTTCTCCAGTCCTAACCAAATTTAAAAGTATTTCCTAATAATGAAAAAATATGTTGAGTCTTCTTGATTATCACCACAACAGAAGTCATGTTATGGAAAGGGTATGGGCCAAAGGCATATATAAAGTTGGAAAAAAGGACCACTTCTAATCAATTTTTTAGTTTAAAAAGACTACTAAAAACATATTTTCTCAAAGTACTATAGAATATACTTTAAAAACGGCAATAAAAAGAATTTGCCTTAGGTGAAAGCTCTTACATGGTTACTGTTCATTAACTTCAGTTTAATAAGTGCCCCCACAAGGAAGGCTCTGCTGGTCTGGATCCGCCCAAGTTTAGCACAGAATATTGTACTAAAGAATTTAAAGATAGCAAGTGTAGAAACACCAAATAAGAAGTTTGTATTTGGGACTCTGGCTGAATAATAATTAATATAGTAATAATAATAATAATAATAATAATAATAATAATAATAATAATAATAAAAAATACAGTTTCTGTGAGTCAAGAGCCCCCTTAGAGAGCATGATTTTGTCCAACATCTTTTGATAATATGCTGTGGAAAGAGCTGAGAAAACGGAAGATAGTGATTGGCAGGTGAGGGAACAGGAGGGAGAAATGTTTAAGACAGTCCTCTCTGGCAGTTAGCAGGTAGGTGGTCTGCAGAGGGTCAGTGTTCAGTGCACATGTGAAAGGGCAGTTGTGTCATACACTGCTGTCACTTCTGATTTAGTGGTCTAATACCTGGCCCAATGTTTCAAAAGCATTGAATTTCCTACAGAGTATATAGATATTTTTTCCTATGCATGCTAAAGCAAATTGTCACATCTCAACCTTTTGCTCAGAAAGAAGTACTTTGTCAAGCAGGCCAGAAAAGTCTATTACAATGTTTATTTCATGACCTTAATGATAAACAGAAGGAGTTCTGTTTGTGCAGTACTCCAAACATGCCATAATGCAAATACAGGCACATATCACTTGGGAGCCTCTATCATTCAGGCCAGGGAGGTGCAGGTGCAGACACTGGAGGTGAGAGCTACTTCTTTGCTTTGCTACAACACGGGAGCAGCACCTCTGCTGCTCAGCAAGCATGCTCCTTATTGCCTTTGTGCTGACTATTGTCAGATTCCCAGAGGGAACAGGTCTCTCTGGGAAACTTTGTAAAGTGCTGCCTCACAGCTAGTCTGTCATAGATGAATCCTGTTCAACAGTACCCTGTTTGCAATGGAATTGCAAGTAGGTTCAAACAGTTTTTATTAAAAAAAAACCAAAACAATCCAGTGTATCTACAAATTTGATTTCCCTCTTAGCTGAAACATAAGACATTCAAATTAAAAGGTCATGAGCTCCTCTTCATATCACTTTTCCAGAACAGGAGAGAAATGAAATGGCCTCAGGCTTTGGCCAGAAGGGAGCAACAGAAGGGGGAAAGAAATTTATTTGTTCAAATACACCATTTATCATGCTTTAATTAAATACAGCTCAGGAATTTCCCCAGAGTTGTATAGGGTGGACCAGAGTGCTTGTTATGGACATTTAGGATTCACAGCCACAGTACTGTATCTTTTTATCAGCACAGCATTCCCTAAAGAGCCCCCTAAATTAACCCCCAGGTGCTGAAAACAACTGTTGCTTCACCTCAGTTTGCATCAGCCTGCTCTGTCCCACCTAATGGACTCAGTCTATAACATTATCTAAGCTCTGCCCCAAACTTCTCAGTCATTTAAGTTGTCCTCAAGCTGCTTATTGCCTAAATGTTGATTTTTATGAAACATGGAGAAAATATTCTTTGTCAGTAAGATGTGTGAATGCAATAAATGACCAGTCTGTAACCCCTCCATGCTCAGGTCACGTCCAATTGCAAAGATTCTCTGCTGGATTAAACCCAGCAGCTCAACAGCTCTGCTCTCAAGAAAGTAGGGAGGCAAGATCCAAGCCTCTGCAATTATTCTCTTCTTTCCAGTTTGCAAGAAAAGCAGAGAGGGACTGGATTCTAACAGTCATGGAAACATTTTCATAAAGAGACAGGTTAATGATAGTCTCTCCAGTAAATGCCACCAGGGAAGCTGGGAGCTGTGGGTGCTGCAAACTCCATGTATTCTCTCAGACTCTTTTCCTCAAGCTGTCCACACAGCCATTCCATTGGCTTACGTGCGCCTGGACCTTTTTCATGTGCCAGCTGGTATTTACCCCCTGTGTGACACACTGTGTAGATAAACTGACACAGACTATGCCCTCTCCCCACTTTCACACAGATTACAAACACTTATCGCAAATAAACAAACAAAATCATGCTATGCAAGTGGTGTTCCTCTTCTTTAAGCACTGCATTTCTACTCTCGACAGCTCTCTCTTCTAGAAGAGGACTGTAATAAAAATTATAAATAAATAAATAAAACCACAAAGGTGGTTAAAAATATTTCAGTAGTTGGTATATTCATTCAATACTTTGTTTCTAATAAGCTTTTTTTACATACTGAAATGTGATGTAATTTCAGTTTCTGTCTAATTCTGTCTAATAATATTGTGTTTCCATAGTTCAGGTTAAATTTTGCTTGAGCTTAACTGGAATCTTTGGCCAATCCCCTTTTCCTTGCTAAGCAAAGTCCTAAGAACTGCAGTACGCAGTGACCTCCAGCTCTGCTGCAGCACCTCATTCTTACTGCCCTGTGCAATCTTCTCCTCCCTTTAGCAGGAATGTTTTTAAACTTTAGCTCTTCATTTCCAGTTCCAGTGTCGAGGGAATAAATTTGAAAGAGCTTTGGCCTTCATTAGCAAATCATCAGTACTAACAAAACCACAAGCAACGAAAAAAGCACATCAGCATGCTTTTCAACATAGGCACTGGCTGATGTCTCCTCCTTCCCTGAGCTTTTTGTGTTTTGGAGGATTTTTTGTTGTTGGTTCTTTAATCAGTGAAACTAGGCTATTGAGCTTTGGGAAGGAAAAGAGAGCCAGTCCTTTCATTTTATAATTAGTGGAAATTCAGTAGGAGCATTAACAGCTGTCTCTTTCAAAGACACGCTCAGCGTCATCTATGCAGAAGTTAGAGCACAGACTGGGGAGAAATAGTAGCAACAACATGTCTCACATCCACACTGGTGACACACTGGCCATTGGTTCTGACTAAGGGACAGCCCCAGCTTGTCGTTTGGACAGGCTAATGGCTTTGTTTGGCTCTTTGCGAGGACATAACTTTTCATTTTTTACTTTCTGATTAACAATGTGGAGGAAAGAATGCATGAGAGAAGCAGACAGAAAGACAGACAGAGTGTCCCACATGATGAGATCAATTAGGCAATCATTTTGGACATGTTCAGACAAAGAAGGTGGTCTCCTTGGAAACTGCAATCACATGCACACACACTCAGAATAACTTCTCCCACATTCTATTCTCCGCTCGGTACAACACACTTGGATGTAAGCTCTGAGGGACAATCGCACATCCAGTGTGGACAGACTTGTCAGCATTTCCAAAGTCACAGAACCGGCCCCCTGCTCTCCTCGCCGACAAATTTACCAAAGGCTGAAATATTACAAAGTGTACCAGGAGGGTGACAAGGAGGGGCTAGGCAGAGCTACCAATGTTTAAAGACAAAAATTACAACATTTTGGAAAGCAAAATGGTATAAAAATCCTCTTAAAATCTTGAAAGGCTTCAGAAAACTCTCAAACATCAAATTAAACAGTTGGAGAAAGTTACATGTCCGAAATGAAATAGTAAGTTTATGACTGTGACAAAGAAAAAACCCAGATACTTAGTAATTTTTTTAATTTGAAAGATAAAGGAAAAAATTTATATCGACATGTTAAAAAAAAAATTCCTCAGACTCCACTGTTCTAAGCAAAGTATTTTACTACTGAGACAAAGAAAGCCCCACCCCCTTCTGCAAGAGATATAATCTTTAATGTTTTGAGCACTAAAGTCAGACATTATAAAAACAGTCCTTAATTCTTGCACTGACAAAAGGTGGCCATTTGAAACAGAGGAGAGCAGGATTAAAGTACTTTTTCAAGAAAGTACAATTATATAAGGTTAGACTCTACCAAAATCAACGTTTCTGAGTCTTCTGTAATATTAGAAGACATTCTGGAGTTTTTACTATATTAAACAGCCTTTGTTGTACTCATTTCTTTGTATTAAAACTCTCACTAGAGTGTCATACATCTCAATTAGTATGAAAGGGACATGGTACAGGGTACTGAGACCAAACACAAGCTGGCACACAGTTTAATGTAACAACAGGTGAAATATCTACCATTGTAATACAGATCCAATTAACCTCAAAATGAACTTCAATTCTTCAGGCAATAAGACAAAATTTTGTAACTGTAAGCTTTAAAACCAAGCAGTGCCAACATAAGCAGTGAGAGAGCCAACTAACCTTGGAAGAGATCAGTTACCAGAGCTCCTGTTTCACCCTGTACAAAAGTTCCATATTGGAACTCCCTGGAACTCCTACGAGAAAAGCTTGGAAATTAATGCAAAATAAGATGGTCTGACATACACATAGGACTGCAACTCTACCAGCAGAGACCAAACCTGCCTGTGTAGCTCTGAACTCATCAGCTCATTGTTAACACTGGGACTAAAAATAAAGGAAGATGATTTACTCCCACACTCTGCACCAGTAATTACTCTGGTAAGGACATTCCTTTTCCAAATGGACCTCCAGATGCCAAACTAAGTTTTTCCTTAGCTATCTGAAAGCAGATGCAAATTGCAGCAGAATAAATTACCACAAATGTCTAAATATTACAAAATGTAGAGAAAACTGAACCAAATTGCAATTTTGAGCTAAAGCTGTGCTTTTTAATCAGTAGGTCTAATGCAAAAGTTTATATAGGATTCTCTCCCCATTTTGATTCACACGGGAAGCATTAAAAAGGAGGGAGCACACTTATCCTCTCCTTCTGCAGAACAGCTTTTTGCAAAAGGTATATATTACAACTTCTTTCTGAACCTCAGCCCAAGACTCCTTCTGAGCACATTTTTCTTACAAGAAACTAAATCAAACTGCAAAAGCTCTACTTCTCTACAGATTCAGATTCATTACTTCACCTGCTGTGTTTAGCAACTGCAACACATCCTACCTCTAAACCTGCAAGGGAACAGGATTAAGAGCTGAATTCCTAAGTTCATAAAACTACAAAAAAAGCATTTTCATCCAAGTAAAAAAGGTCCAGGATTCCTACTGACTTCGGTAGGAACCTTTTGGGCTTCTGAGATACCCCAGTCCCTGAGCCAGCCTTTGCCTATGCCTTCACAATGCATGTCGTTTGTGATCTCAGAATTTGTACAGGGCATTGCTGTGTAAAGATACACTGACGGAGATTCTTGGACCAGTTTTACATAGCCAGCTCTGCCAGCAGATGATAAAATTGCATGGTGGATCTTGCCAATCAGAGCTCTGTGAGCTTTTAATAATGAAAATCTCAAAAGGTGTATTACTAAATTATTATTTTCAAAATTCATAATTGTAGGCATTTTATTCTTTCACCCTGACTTCACAGAAACATTTTTCATATAGAATGGTGGAAAGAAAATCTAAAAACTGCAGCATTCCCTTAAATCTCTCCAGTGCAGCTGGTTATGTGAAGGATTTGAGTTTTACACAAAGGTGACTCACCCATTTCAGAGATGCCTTGATTCAATCTGCTGCTCAGATAAGAAGTGCTCACAGAAGAGTCACCTGGGCAGCCAGATGTACCAAGGGCATTTTCAGCATTCTGCTTGGCAATCCTCTGCCTTCTATGAATACAAGAGGGGTTTGAGTACATTTTGAGTCTCAGTTTTTGCACAGGGATGATCCACAGTGAAAGCAAGTGTCTCCACCTCAGCGGTTGATGCAGCCACATGTAAGCTCTCTCTGCCATCCCCTCTTAGATGGAAATCTGGGCTGCCAGGCTTCTTCACACTTCCCATTCTCCTCTAAATGGCTGACTCACAGAGATGAAAACATGACATGGACACTGTGGCAGGATCACTGCTTTTTCTTAATCACAGACACATGGAGAAAAGTGAAATTGGCTTAGCAGTCTGTTGGTGTTGCCAAAGTGTCAATTTGATGATTTCTTGGACAACCCTCCTGGAGCTTGTGATGAGCCTGTGATGAGTCACCTGGACATGGTTCACTCCCATCTTCTAGTACAAGCTGCTAAGAATTTAGCAACACTAGCCCAGGTAACCTGAGCAGTTTGCTTTCTGCTGCTTTCATCTTCTTGGACAGAAAAAATCAAGGCTATCCTGATTTAGGTTGAAAAAGTATTTTGTGTTGCTTCCCAGATAAGGAAAATTGAAGGTGCCTAATTCTGGATTGCTGAGATTGTGCTCAGTGAAGCAACAGGAAAAAACCCCAAATTGCATGTTTCAGTGAGTGCACAATCAGGCAAAGAGACCTCCTAAGGTAGCATATCAAACCAGAAATATATGAGGGGCAATTTTTCTTGTAAAAAAGATAAGTTGAGAGTTAAATAACACACTGCCAGCTTTTAGTTACAGAAAGCCACTTAGCAATGCACTTGAACAGATAAAGAGATGGGAGCTGAATTCCAGAAGAGGTGTTCTCCTTTCTTTTTAAAGATAGAGAAAAAAAATACACCTAAAATTAAGGAAAGCCCATCTGAACTAAACCAAAATTCTATACATGTTACTAAATTTTAGAATCATCACAGCAATCCCACACACAAAACATTGGTATTTTCCATTCTACATTGGCAAAAGGGCACTTTTTGCTACATATTTCATATACATATTCAAGGTTTTTTTTTAAAAAAAAAGAATTTTTAAATTTGGAAATACATAAAATTACTAAAATATGCAGATTTTGAAAAAGAAGCACAGGTTAAAATATATAAATCAAGAGAGCAATTCAGGGAGGGAAGAAGAGAGGAAGGGCAGTATGCTCTTTGGCCTCATCATAAGACAGGATCCATTTTCCCCTCCCTGTGAGAAAGTTGCTGAAGCTTTGCCCAAGGCATGTATTTATGTTGAACATGCCTTGTGGTGTAGAAACTGGCTCCAGGTTTAAACTCTCTGCCATATGAACCTTTTTGTTACAGCATTCTTTGCAAGCTCATGTATTACAGAACAACTCAGGAGGTTTCAGGCAACATGTCCCCAGCACAGAGAAAGAATGATAAAGTAGAATTCCTTTCCAGCTGTGTACAGCTGTGCACATTTCAACCAGTAATTACAGAATCAAAGTATTACTGACTTTGGAAGGGACCTCGGGAGGTCTCAACTCCCACCTCCTGCTTAATGCAGGCACAGCTATTGGTTTAGATGAGGTTGCCCACAGCTTCATCTGGGTGGGTCTTGAAATCCTTCAAATGTGGGGATTCCACAGCCACTCTGGGCAGCCTATTCCATTGCTTGCTTGAATGAATACATGAAAGATTTCTTCCTTACATCTTGTTTCAATTTATGTTCATTGTCTCTGTATGCTCTCATTTAACACTGCCGGGACTCCATCATCTCAATAACCTCCTTGGGAAACTGGAAGGCTGTCATTAAACCCCCCTTTCTTCCAAAGTTTTTTCTTAAAAAAGGGGTTAACAGAACCAGCTCCCTCATCCTCCCCTCCTAAAAAACCTGTAGCTCCCCTGACCACTGTGGTGGCCCTTTGCTGAACACTCTAGTTTATCAAAGCCTTTCTCACACTGAAGGGTCCCAAGCTGCCTGGAACGCTCTAGGTGGAGTGTGAAGAACTGTAAGAGGAATAATCTCCTGCCTCAGCCTCCTGACTGTGCTCCTGTCAGTGCAGTCTGTGTCACAGCAGCCCAGGATGCTGCTGGCCATGGTCACTGCCATGGCACAGGGCTGGCTCCAGCTCAGTTCTCTGCCAACACCCCTGGGCTGTCCCTGCACAGCTGCTCCCCAGCCTCCATCACTGTAGAAGGATTCTTCCCTCTCAAGCACATGACACTGTATTTATTCCTACAGAATTTTTAGGGTTTCCAGTGACCTATCCCTCCATCCTCTCTGGGTCCTTCCGGGCAGAAACCCTGCCCTCAGTCTATCAGTTGATGTCTCCAATATAGTGTCATCTAAACTTCACGAGCATACCTCTATCACCTCCTCCAGGGCACTGCTGAAAGTGTCACACAGGATAAAAAAAGCTCTGTAGTGCTCCTCCTGCCACAGACCTCAGCTAGAGCCTGAGCCATTAATCACAACCCTCTAAGACAGACCAGGCAACCACTAATTATGCATTTATTTGTCCACACATCCAAATTCTAAATTGGACACAAGAATATTTGTAGATCTTGCCCAAAAACTCTTGCTGAAGTTAAGATAAATGACATCTACTGCTGTTTCTCATCCACAGCCTCATCCAGCTGTTTTATCCTAGAAGGCAATGAGTATAACCTTGGTAAATACATACTGATCATTTCCAGTCATCATTTCCTCCCTCCAAATGGTGTCATTATGTTTATTATTTACTCAGTGGCCCATATCCACAAGTTGGGTGTATGAAGAAGGTAGCAGCTCAGGCTTTTCCACTGAACCACCACAGAGGCTGCATCACAAAATACTCTCAATTCTCAAGCAGAGTCTGATCACCTGCACTGTGCAAAGCTCTGCTGCTCTGCACTTGCCACAACATTCAGCCCCAGCCACAAAGGAAAGTGTGTGCCTATATGGACAGATGTGTACATAAAGATAAACCAGCCAGTTTCTCTTCACCCTCACTTGTCAAAATTCAGTATTCACAAATGAGCCTTTCAGACTGTATGCAATTCTGTTTGGCTGAGGTATTTTAAAGATACTACTGTTCTATGAATTTAATTGGGGGGAAAAAAAGTAAGAAAAAGAAATTATTTCCTGTTGCTTCCAAAACACTAAATATTAACTGAGCCTAACATGTATATACTAAGGACTACAACATACACTGCAACTCTGAGGAAAATATTCCATTATATATGATATGAACCACCAATGTGAATGTGGTGATCCTGCTACAGAATAACTGATGAATAATGAAATCTCAAAACAAAAATGCATGGCAACAAAATGTATGTGATTTTAGGATTATTTCTATACAAAATCATGCATTTATTTAATCCAAAATGATTTCTACAACCCTTTTCCACAAAGGGATATTACCTCAGATGAAAAACAACACATTGAACCCTAATTTAGCAAGGCTAATACCTGCATATTCTTGAGATTGAATTCTTATCTCTCCTCGTAGGTTCTGTATAAATTTGTAATAGAGACCATCTGATAAGCATTTTCCAAGACTGCTTCTTCCATGTGAACAGAAATAAATTCTCAGCATCTGGATGTCATGGCATGAAGATGGTAATTGAAACCCTTGCTCAGTACAGTGAAGTATCTAGAGACAGCACAACATAATGAAACTTTCAGAAGCATGAAATTCCACAGGCTCCTGCAGCACATCTGACCAGGATAAAAGCTGCTGCCAGAAAGGACGAACTGACCATACCATGGGCAATGCAGTATAAAGCCAGAGAAAGCTGTCTTTACTAAACACACAAAACTTTTCCAAATGTCTGACACTATCAGTAGGCTCTAAGTTTCCTTTTTTCCAGTTTAAATTTACAAAATCACTGTTGCATTGATAAACAAAAAATGAAAATATTTCATTCTCCAACCTGGCTCACCCTTAAGTAATGGGGAAATTAGAAGGACTATTTTTTGGAACATTCACTGTTGTGTCTGCTCTCCTGACTTGACAGAAACTGTATCTGGGAGAAATTGTCTTGAAGTCTCATTTTAAATTACAGTCAGAGTAATGCAATTATTTACAAACAGGCAAAGATTAATTTTGATGCTGCAAACCTACAAAAGACTGACATGAACCTAATTATAGCTTTCTACCTTATCTTCTTTTTCTCCTATGTATAACCTTATTTTAAAATACACTGGGGACACTAGCTGCATTGTGATCAATAGCTATGGTTTGAGTTTACAATTTTGGACTGCACTTCTACTTGAAAGAAAAAAATAGTGCATGGTTGATAAATAACATAAAGGGGTTTTATGATGAGTGAAAGAATTACTACAGAATTTAACTGAGATATAGCAGTATATGCTGCTGTATACACCCTGTTTTTCCAGAAGCTTTTTTTAAAACAGAAGTTTTATTAAATTCCACTTACATCAGTGACAAGTCAAATTCAGACAAAATCATGGTCAGAAAAATGTGTACTATTTAAATGTATTATCAGAAGTCCTCCTCTGATGTACTTGTAGGTGTGTTTACATTCCCATCATAAAAATTTGCTATAGGAAGATCTGGAAATAAACTAGAATAAGACAGTATTATCTGTCTATCAATTTAAGCAAAATTTTTAACACTGCTATTTGACAGGAATGCCTTTCCAAAGCTTGACTGTTAGACTCCATGAAAAAAAAATTTCATAAATAATATCAAACATTTCAAGTTGTAAGTGCTGAAAACATGTGTTTACTGTCTGAGAAACTTCCAAATGGGAAAGGAAAATAGGAAATAAAAGCATCTGATTAATAAAGAATGGACGGATTTAGGCAATTTAAAAAAGAATAGTTCAAACAAACCAAGAACAAACCCAGTTTAATAGAAGCCTTTCTATTTTCATAAAATCAGAGGATTTCAGCCACAAAGATTTTTTCTACACACACAAACACACACCCCATTTCAATATGGAGAAAGTTTCTGAGAACCTAAATTGCTCAAATATCTCCATAGACAGTCCCTCTGATCAAAATTTCACAGAAAACTGCAGTAACATCTCCCAGCCTCTGCTGAGAAGGAAGACAACTTAAACCAGAGTGCAAGACACCAGCTTAGAAAGAGACTATTCTACTTAAGTTTGCTGTGCATTAAAGACCACTATCCATGTCCAAAGTTTAGTGCTACTGCAAAGGGTTTATTGCAGACAACAGTTCTGAAGTCAAACATTGCTTAAACTCCTCTAACTGTAGGCACATCTCCTGTTTGCAGAACTGGTCATGAGCAACTGGCATTTTTACTCCTTTGTAAAGCCAAAATAATCTGGTCAGAAAATGGCCATGGGAAAACAGGCAAGTGAAAGTGCAAACCTCCCTCCAGCAGTAGGACAGCAGCCACACAGCAGAGCAGTGTGCAGGAGAAACAGCAGGAAGGCTGGAAGCAATGCTACAGGTGCAATCAAACCCCTACCCACTAGTAAGTAGTTACATAGTGCAAGATTAAGAAACAAGTTGTGCCTCTCCCAGGACCACAATTTCTCCTACTGATGTGCAGATCTTTGTTCCTACCTACTGGCACATAAAAGAATTCTTCCCTAAAACAGAGTTGCTCCACTGCCAACTGAAGTGATGCCCCATTGCTGTGAGATGCCATCAGCTCCATCTCAGGGACTGTAAATGCTTCTGACCACACTCACAGCACTGAGTGGGAAACACACTGAATTGAGTTTTCAGCTTTCACCCATTGCTATACAATGTCTTTCACACACAGGAAAAGCCAAGACACTGTTTTACTCCTAGGACACTTCAGCAGCCCCTGCTTGTCTGGCAAGGCCACATCCTTCAAGAAAACTGCATGAAACAACTGAAAGGACTACAGTTTCAGCTTGGCAGTGATTTTATATGGAGACATTGCTTCAGCCTCACAGACTGAAGTAAATGAGGAGAACAAATCATAATCTCTATATAGCCCTAAGACATCACTTTTAACCATAAGATGCTTAGCACTTCAAGTAAGCTTCCCAGTGACTCTCAGTTAAAAGGTTTGTCCCCCCAAGTCATCCACACTAAAAAGAGAACCATCCAGGCCATGTTCACTTCAACTGAGCATGGGCACTGTTCTCACAATCACTGATGTTTATCACATGCAGTAATTTGCTTTGTGCTATTATTAATTACCAGTGCTGTTTAAAAATCCAACACCTCACAGCCTGTCTCTACTCTTCCAACTACAACTGCTGAAGCTAACTCACATGTTAATTTCTAGCACAACAATGGCTGTTATACTTTCCCCTCAAGTGCTAATAGATGCTTTAGTGTCCACAAAAGGTGTGGATAGATTAAATTAAATAGGATGAAACCACCTACAAACACAAGGAAAGTTGATTTGGAAATCCTGGTAACTGCTGGTGTATACCTAGAAACACTTGTTAGAGCAAATGTTGAGTGCAGGTCTAGTGACAGTCATTTTTACATGAGGAGGCATCATGTAAGAACGTAATTTCATCCTAAATTGCCTGAGAACTTCTAGCCATGAGGTTCCAATGAGTATAAACTAGTTATTAAAAAACCCTCTACCCTTTTGAGACAGCTCAAATACCGGCTTTGCTTAGTGCCTCTCCTCTGATTATGGCTACCACAAAGAACTCACTGGATGTTTTTGAAAACTGTAAAATTTTCAGTTTGGGAGAAAAAGTGTGTAAGTATAGAGAGGTCAACTGGTTTCTCACTATTCTGAATTTAAGCTTCCTCTTACTGCAAATATGTATCAGGTAGTGACATACATCATCAGCCTGAATCAAACTGAAGAGTTCTGTAATACACACATTTACAATCACAGCCTTTGAAAGCACAGGAAAGTTTGGAATCCTACAGCTCTGTTTAACTTAAAATTTCCTTGCTGGTTTCCTACACCCTGTATATCTGCACAAAAAGGTACCTAAACATGTGTGCTTGCTTCCCAGCTGCTCTGTATTCAAACCTTGTCAGGCACAATACATATAAGGAACTCCACCAGTGGGTATTTTGAATGCTATCCCACATTGCAAGCAATTTGATGTCTCAGAAATGCATTCTAATTTTTTCTTAGTATCACAGAATCATATATATCTACACAAATATGAGAGTAGAACTGAACAATATTTTCTTTCACCCTTTATTATCATACTTTCAGTATGATGTTTCCCTCACATCTCGATGAATAAGATGAATATTCACTCACAATGAATATTCACTCAAAGACTTACTGGAGAAAAGGAAATATGAAACAATTTGGGTATTGCAGAATGCAAAGGATGAGCCCTAGAACTCTGTGACAAACATGAACCTTAAGATTACCTTTTCATTTCCTGCACTGAACAGAGTAAAATAACCATGGAATAAATGAAAGACATTTTGTTCTTAAAAATATAGCCCACTTGATGAGGTATTGCAAAATCACAACTCATTTTTCTCTTATCTTTAAATATGGTCTTTAACCGAGTAATTATTTGTCATGTAGGCCACATTGGATGAGGAGCTGGATAAAATTTTATGTTGGTTAAATTATAAATACCCTACACAAACACTGCTTTACTAGACCAACAGAATACAGATTCCACTTCTGAGGGGAGAAAAAAAGAAAAAAAGGCAAATTCTTGCTTCCTGTTATGTTTCATGTTATTTTTCAAAAGTTCAGCAGCAAAGAGCTACCATGAAACAAGCCAGAGTATTTAATGGACAGCAACTGGCAAATAACACATTTCATGGGACAAGTTGTACTTTTTCTTCAAGCTAGTCAATAAATTATATTTAATTCAAGGAAAGTGCTGCCTATAGCTCTTTAAATAAATATTAAATATCAGGTAAAAAGAAGGAATGTATTAATTTGGGAAAAAACTTTACTGCTTATGCCTCAGAAACTACTTTAAAAACTAAACTAATTGGAGTCAAAGAGGCAAAGACAGTCTTCACCTGAAAAGTGAGGGAAATTTGATGAACCAGTATTTATATGAAAAACATCTTACACTGGTTTCTGTAACTGTAATTGAAGGCTGATTTCAAATAGAGTAAAATCAATAAAAAAAATGTTCCTAAAATTTAAAAATTTCTAAATTAGTATCTGTTAGATTTTTTTTATTTAAATGCCCAAAAATATTGTTCTGCCTGTATTTCTGCATCAAAATCTCTTTTCTGGTAATGGTGTAATTGAACAACATCCTCAGCTTCATTATTCCTCATGTACACGTAGGCACCCACATCTACTGCCCCAATTTCTGTTTATCTTTATATTAATGGCTCACAGCTGTAGCTTTCTATGCTTTCCCTGCAGTCTTCCTTCAGTTCCATATTATCATACATCACTTAGGGCCTGTCTCATGCATCACCTGGCTGCTCATGTAACTCTCCATGGCAAAGAATAACTCTCTTCCCAGTTCATGGGCAGGAATGTTCCTCTCTTCCAGGGATGCCTCCAAATTGCCATTCCAATCCAACATTTGATACTTTCTTTCTTCTCCCTACATATAATGGATCTCAGTAATCTGGTTTCTTTTTTAGGCTTTTCCACGTGTTTCCAGATTTAAATTTATATTTTACCAGCTAAAATGCAGGTCTGCATTTGGTCAAGGTGCTCTTTAGGACATCATGGTAGTGTGTCTCAGCTCCTGCACCACAATCCCTTTGCACATGGCAGCTAAAGGGTTTCTTTCCTTTCCCACCCACAACCCAGATTTCAGTCCTTCCTGTTTCATCTTCTGGCCCAAAGTACATTTTGTGTTCAGTTCAAGCAACTGAATAAATTCACCATAGGGTAAAGACCAACCAAAGTCTTAATTCTTAAAACTACAACCTTGAATTTTCTACTTGTCTTTTATTATATATCCATGTAAAATGGAAAACAAAACTATGCCTCGTTTTTTCCCCCCAGCAATGTTCCTGTTCCTACATTCATTTGTAAGATACCCTATTTATTGGCATGCCTACTTGCAGCTCTAACAAACCCATTGCTATTTGTTTCTCTACAAGACCATTACGATTTATATTTTTTATGTACTTTTATTTTTTGTTTTTCTAATTGCTGATTCTCCTAGCTTCTCTTGCTCCTCAATCTGAGCACTGAAAAAATCTACCAAATGAAAATGAACCTGTCCCTGAACAAATTACTCTTGCAGCTTTAGAGGCTGTATTCAGAAACTTTTTCCTTCAGCTGAGCGAATTATTTTGCCCCTAGCAAGGTGTGGTTATCAGTGTTTATATAACATTAGCATTCAACACATCTCTGAGCAATCTCATCCTTCTACTAACCCCAGGGTATCACTGTTCCTCTACTTCTGCAGCACTCTCCCTCTGAACTGGCACTGCAGGCATTACTGTGCTAGCCTGGAGTTTAAGCCTTTACAAATCTTGTACCTATATACAGAAATAATGGTTCATACAGTCTCTGTGTGAAAGGAGTCACAGAGGTGTTCAGCCTCTACACATTCTCATGGACATAAAACAGAGCCCAAGCAGAAGATTTGATGGAGTCTGTGACTGATTTGATTGGTTTGGAAAACAAGGCAGTTTGACCTTATCTGAAGAAGTATTTTACCATGGACTCCCTCTTACAGATTTGCTTTAACCAAATATCTGCACTGATTATTGAAAACCACCAGCAAAAGTCCAGCTAAGACCAAAGAAAACCTTTTAGATGGGGTCCAAAGTAACAAATGCGCATCTTCAGGAGTCAGTGCATGTGAGCCATACACAGCCATGCCAACTGCATGAGGATCTATGCTCTCTTTTAGCACTGCTTGTGCTGTAAGAAGTGGTGTTTGCATGGGATCTCCGTGTTCATGCTGCTCACTTCTAAAGGGAAATGTAACACCTGCTTTGGCATTAGACAGTTAATGTCACAGAAACATTCATGTTCGACTGTCAGGAAAAGCAGAAAGCCAGAATAGGCTGATTACTGCAGGAGCAGTAGCCTTGCTTTGTGAGCTTTATCCACATGGTCTCCAACCACAGAAATACCAAGGAGTTCCATGCACAACAAGGTGCCCCATGACTGTGCCTATGTGATACAGAGCCACTGGTTAAAGATATGGGAAAATGCCCAACACCACCCTGAAAACCACGCTGAGAGATGCTGATTAGAATTCCTACACTTGCCCAATCACAATATGCCTATCCTGTGCTAGGGGGTCACAATAGAAAGATACTGGCTATGCAAATACTAAACAATGAACACCACTGCTTTCAAAATATCAGTATGGGTTTGTTTCTTAAATTACCTGATAAATTGCAGTGGTCATAGGTTCTGGCATTTTTCTCAACTAAAATCTGGATCTGAATTTTAAGTTTACTAATATTTCTAGAGAGCTTTAACAACACTGGCTGGAATAATGTTTAGGTTCATGGTATGATAAATGTTATATATTTGGTTCAAGTTATGGTTTATTTAGCATACATCCTATTTGGAATTACGAGTTTGAAACAAGTTCCCAAAGCTCTGTAGGCAGCTGAACTTCACACATCTGTCTGGGGGATATGTGCCTTTATAAGAGATTTGTATGATTTGCACTAATACTACAGAACTTTATTGAGACTCTGATGTCCTTCATAAGATTTAACCCAATTTCAACATGTTTAACATTGAGGCAATTCCCTGAATCCAACATGCAGACAACTCCTTCCAGAACTGTTTCTATTATTTCCAGGGTAGCATATAAGAAAGAGGAAGGGGATGATAAAGACAGAAACATCTGTAAAGCACCTGTTATATACTGCCTTTTGTATTACCTTTTTAAGTCCAGTTGTAGCCCTGGAAATCACAGACTGAAGTTTTAATGCTGCAAAACTGTGAAGGCAGTGGTACAGAAACTGTTCTGCCTTGCCAAAACCACTCATTTCTTCCAATATTTCAGCAAATACAGAATAGGATTTACTGTCATAAGGTGACTAGACTAAATGCAAACTAAAGGAAAACATACAGGAAAACTTACAAGCCTTCTACAAAGAACAAATTTCTAAACTTTAGAAAAGACAAACACATCAGCACATAGGTGGCCTGGAAGCACAGATTTAATTAACACTCCTGCAAACTTCTTTTCCCCAAAGGCCCATGACGAAAAGCATGACTACAGAGTCAGCTTGACCCTAAAGAAGCCTGTATGAATGTAGTACAAAAGCAAAGTTAGGTCCAGTGACTAATCCTGGTCCTTAGCCAGACAGAGACAACAAAAAAGCCCACCACATTTAGTAAAGCAATAGTCCTGCAGAATGAAAATGAGCAACACTTATTTTCTCCCCTATACATTTCATAATACTTTTAAAGTGCCAGGGAACAGCCAGGTCCCTTGGTTTTGTCAGGTAACACATTTGCTGTGGAATCTTTATTAGGGAGAGGTGGTACCGCTGCTTGCTGATGGGACTATCCCTATCAGGACACCTGCTAGGCATGTTTCAAAGATGCAGCATTTTCTAAACTTCTAAATCCTTTCTTATGTTATTCAAAAGATAAATAGGGCTAAATCCAAATATTTAAACAGTACTGATTTTTTTTTTCTTAAATGTAAGTTTTGCAATTAGCAGCTAGGCAGAACTTGGACTGGCGTAAGTTACCAGAGGTGGGAGGAATAGTCCCTTCCTGACACCATCTTCCACTGGTTTTAAAATTCATTGAAAGCAGGCTCAGGTCTGTGCCAACAGGGGCAGCTGGGTGAGGAAAACAAAGGTGTGCTTCAGATCTGAACTTGGCAAAACAGTGAGCAAAAGAGTTTCAGTAAGTTCCTACATACAGGACAGATGGTCTTAAACCCCACAAGCTTGAACTTTGGCAGAATAAATATTCTCAAGTGTGGTTTAGGAGACAGATTGCATGGAGTCAAATTATGCTAGAGTGCACACTTAAAATTTAAAGACATGGGATGGGGGATCCATTGTCTCGGTCGCCCGAATCATGGCCCCACTTAGTTCACTAGGATAAATAAAAGCATTGTTTTCCAGATACATTTGGATGTTGGTGCCTGGATCCTCAGCAGAAGAGAGAAGGCTGATGTGGAGAATCAGCAGTGAAGGAGTTCAGTTTCAGCCAACCAACAGAATGCAAACAAACCCCTCAGAAAATCATATACAGCCTCTGTCAAGTCCCAATACAGGTTACAGTCTCCATACAATCTCAGAGAAGAAGTGAAAAAAGGAAAAGCAAAGTTTTTTGTTTTAGGGAATCTCAAAGCAATTCAGTAGACAGTATGTGCATGTACACCTGATTTCAAGAGAAAATGACTACTTGGGCATGGCTGCTACTCTGTTCTTGCCTGAGGTAAATGTTCTGAGATGCACAAAATACCCCGTGAGTTTTCTTAGGTGAAAACAGAGCTTGTTTTACTTATTCAGAAGGTGAAGGGCTTACAGGGACATACAAGTGCCTTGTTCAGGGCAGATACCATCTCTCTCCACAGCCATGAGGATAGTGCAAAGGTAAGACAGGTTACTGAAGCAACACAGAACTTCAGTGAAGTCACCTGTGCCACCTCCAAAAAACTGAGACAAACCTAAGGCCACCTGATACTGTAAACGTGCGTTCTCCTGTCTGCATTAAAAAAGTGATTTGAATGAGTGGTTGATGAGAAATTAGGACATCTATCACCTTCAAGAAAAGCCTAATGGATACTGCTGATCAGTGAGGCAGGAAAGAAGAGCCTCCTACCCATCTCTGTGTAAAGTATCTACCCGAGTCTGTCCAGATGTGATGGCTGAGTATCAAAGAACAGGTGAGCATATAAAAATAAATCTCTTTGTAATCAGCACTTTGGATCCTAAAGCATTGTGAGTCACACCTGCTTGTTCTAAAACAATAAAAAACTTCCCAAAGTTGAAAGTTCAAAGACTTACCAGAATTTCAACAGTAAGGCTGTGAAAAAATGAACTGTGTCCTTCTGGGCACATCAGCCACAAACAGCAAGCTGGGAATTTTTATGGTGAGTGCAGTGCTGAAAGCACATGCAGTGGTTCTCACATTGAACTCTTTTCTGACCTGTAAGGAAGACAATCTGTAAGTCTTTCAGAGAAAGAAAAACAGATAGACATAGGGAAAGGAATGAACTAAACACACAGTTCCCAGGATGCCCTGTTTAGCCATTCTTCACACTATTAAAACACCTTGGAAAGAATTGGTATTCTCCTGTATGGTAGAGAAACAGCCTTGTAGTTACTACCTTTCTTCAGAACAGCAGCTGGGGTTGCAGAAAAAGGAATAGCCTCAGCTCTTGAGCTGATATTTTACTAAAAGGAGAAATAGTCACAAACTGAAGTGGTACAGGGACTGCACTGAATAACCAGACTGCTGACTACAATTGCGGATTTCTAAGGCTACCAAGTGGTACAAAAGTTTCCTTAGGACCATGACTGAAGCAAAATGCTACATACCCATACTGATTTTAGAATGGGAAGTTCTAATGCCCATGAATAATCTGACCAGAATTTTTACCCAGGAAAGAAAATAATCACAGACAGACTGTGGCAGAAGTTTTTGGGTTACAATTTATGTGGCAGTAGTATTGCCACAACCAGGGATCAGAGTCATGCAGCCCTGGAAGGAATCACAGGTAACCACTGCCTTCAGCAGCTACAGAGTCACAAGACTCCCTAATCCAATGGGGAGAGAGAGGGTTTACCATGGTTCTCACTGCTCTCTTTGGAATACAGTGACATTTTGCCTATGCAAAATAAAATATCCATACTAGTTGAGATTTTTTTTTTCTTTTTGGCCCTTTCGAAGGGATAAAAACAGGTGGAGTTTTATCCTTGTCTTTCCAAAAGGAAAATAAAAAAACAACACAAAAAAACTCAAACAACAACCAAAAAAAAAAAAAAAAAAAAAAAAAAAGAAAAGAAAAAAAAAGAAAGAAACACACACACACAAAGAAAATGCCAAACCTAAATAATTTAGTACCAAATTTAATGCACAGAACTGCAACTTCAGTTCTGCTCTTAAAGAATTTAAAACATGAGTAACACTAGATCTGCCATTCATGGTGGCTTACCAAAAGCCAAATGATTAAATGTGTTCAAATGATCATTATTGCTTGACTCATAATGAAACTTATTTGAGGGGTTGTCATTAAATTATTTAATTACATGATAGAAACACTTCTGTAATTTTCAGTCTCTAATTCCAACAGGTTCCTGCTATTGAAAGGGACAGAAGATGCAAGTGGTTCGCCTAAGAAGGGTGTCATTTCTTCAACAAGAAATTTAATGGCAGTTCAAGGCTGTAAATATAGCAGATATTTACAGGAAGCATAGGAAAGCAGACAAAGTAACATGGACATCAGATCTAACTCTTAGATGCTGGAGACAGCGTGTCCCCACATCTTCACTTCTTTATGTGTGCACATTTTTCACTGCTACACTACAATCTAAATATTATTTCACAGAAAATGAGTATTAGCACATGGAAAAATCAGAGAGCTTTAAATAATTACATATGATGGGTTTTTTCAATCCATGTACTTAAATATTAGATTTTAGTGACAGAAGCATAACAAAAATGTTTTCCCAAGTATTCACAGTAAATAAACATGTAAAGCCCAATCCAGCTCCTGTCAATGTCAGTGAGCAATTTGCCTTTCTGTTCCTAGGGACTAGGATGAAAGCAGACTTGTCTATGCTCTTGGTTGTACCAATCATTTAAGGTGTCTTTGGAACAATTTCAGCAAAATTTCTGCAAATGCCTGCCCAAATAGTTTTGCTGAGGTTAAAACTACGTTTATTGTGTTTAGCTTATATCAACTAAATTAACTAAGCTACACTGAACAAAAACCCCCCATTAACGTGAGATCAAACCCCCAGAGAATTAACCTATTTGTTTCTCTTTGTCATGTAATTACCCTGGAATAGCAATTTTGACAAACACTCTTTTATGGACAAGGTCTTAGAATCCCTTCTAGACCAAAGCAAATGCGGTCAGTTGGAAACTGAGAGACCAGTGTTTCTCAACACCACACGAGGCTTGACCAAACCATTTTGATGTCACTTCAACAATTACTGAAAAAAATTGAAGTCAGAATGATTCAGCAAATTAGAAATTGTTTGAAAGTGAAGACCAGAACAATTACCAGCTAACAGCAATGCAACACTTTTCTTATTCCTAGTACAAAGGATTTGATTCTCATACAAGTTCCTGCTGAAGAATAATAATGGAAATGAAAGAAACAACCTTGAAACCTTCACCAGTCTGGGAAGGAAAAATCCTTCTCGGGGAACAGAGTACAGGCAATAGAGCAATTACATTTTAACAGAAATGCCACTGCTCTGAAAGCAAACTTCAAACTGTGACTATCAGCCCATATGTTAAAGCATCTAGAATACTGCAGTACTTGCCTCTGGAAGAAAGGCCAAGGTGTGAAAGGAGCAGAAGACAATGTAGTTACAAAGCTCATCTGACTTACCAAGTTTAATATTCAAAAAGAGGGAGAAATTAAATCTTTGTGCAGAAATGCTCCATTGTTTTGTGGTTTTTATTATCTTGATACATACACATACACATTTAATCAATGTGTGAGACTCCACTCTGCACTCTTGAAAACCAGGATCGATACCCAGACAAGCTATCACATAGAGTAAGGTAAAGTCAAGATTTAAGAGACTAAATTTTTTGCATTTTTTTTTCAGACTCATAGTTTAAATCTTATTCAGCTTCCTGCTATCCCTTGCTCCTTGTCGAACGGTACAAGGGGCACTGAAATGAAATTTTACACTCAAATAAAAACCCTGGCATAATAGGCACACATGTTTTTTTTTATTTCTCTTTTAAGTCTGGCATACTTTTTATTCTCAGATTTGTAAGCAGATCATTTTGATATTAGTCATCAGGGAAGGAACCTCCCAAACTATTTTCAGGAACACAGACAAAAACTTCTTGCTCAATTTCTTCCTCTTGACTCAAAGTTTGTTCATCCTCTACTGACTTCTGCTTCCTGCAAAGCAAAACCAAAAGCTTCCAAGCTTACTGAATCACTGTAATTGTTCAGGAGTTAGACAGTTTAGCTATTTACTGCTTTGGTGATCTATTTTGCCATTGGAATCCCTGAATGCTTTTGTTTTCTCCCATCCTCTGCCTGCCATATAAATAGGGCTTCTGTCTACCCAGCAGCCCCCATGCAATGCTGATGTCTTGTCTACTGCAGCCATAACCTCTCCTTCACAGCAACCTTGCAGTAATAACAGCTTTTGTTGTCACATGAGATTAGCTGACATAAAGTTACTCTAGCAAAGTATTTCTTTGTTGTATTTTTTGGATGAAAAAACTACATGTGGAATGTTTTTAAGCACTTCAGTTATAGAAGACTTTCAATTAGCTGTTTGGTTTCATTGTCTTAATTTGGGCGGGAGACAGACATGAGTAAATTAGTTCTGATGAAAACTTTGATGAATATTTAATTAGATGATACACATTCAGACTTATATTGAAAAGCGTACCAAGATTCTCCAGATGTGATGGTCATTTTACATACTATCATCATGCTCTTCTGCAGTCTTAAATCCCCCTAATTTTCTGTCCTCGTTCTCTTTCTCCTTGACCATTTCCACCGCCAAAGCCAGTATTAATTAAAAGAGAACAGCTTCTGCTCTTCACCTACAAACAATTCTAAGGGCAAAAACAGTCCTTATGAGCTACTGAAGGCTACTGCCAATCTTCTATTTCCCATTTCCACTTCCTTTTTATTTCTGTCTTCTTGGGCAGTACAAAGGAAGGAAGCATTTCAGTTGACTGGCTTATTTGGCAGGTATTTCAGCTCTGGCTCTTATCCTGAAAGACTAAGTAATATCCCTTTCTCTTTGCCTGACAGAAAACAGGGTTCAAGGATACCAGTGTGATATCAAGGCAAATGCATGATTGTTCCATTAGAAAAATGCTCTGGCCCCTGGCACAACACAGGAGATGAGGAGAGAAGGGAATATGCACATAGTAAGATTACAGTTACCAAAAAAAGAGCCAGTTGGAAAGCCAGAAATAACAACTATTAAAAGCAGAAGTTTGCCTTAAAAAGCAAACCAGTTCCAGCAAGTGAATCCATGACCATGAGATTCTGTTAATGCTATAGTTTGCATACTTTATCACTCATTGGTTACTTTCATGCTCATCGATCTGCATTTCCACAGGCTGATATTTGGACACTTCCTTAGGAAGCAGGAGTCCTAGGTGAAAGTCTCCCTTCAGTCCCATTCTCCAGAAAGACTTCCAGTGCCTGAATACCTGACCAACAAGCTCTTTATGGATAGATCCTACTTTCTTTTCTCATCCTGCCAAAAATCTTCAGAAGTTCCTTCTTACACACTGATATTCAAACAATTCAAGAGACAGAACTTGAGCTTATTTTGATCACAAATGCAGCCCAGTGCCATACCAAACACAGCACCACTGCCTTGGAATAGCAATGCCATGCAATCTCACTTTCAAGGACCTAATTCAAGACAGAACACAAACTGCTAGGAAGTCTCAAATCTTCAGCACATCATGCATTTTTTCCCAGCAAATTTGCACAGCTCTATAAACCCACTTGGAACAACAGTGACATGTGTTTTTTTCTCCTTTGACCTTGTGGATAGAACATCCTCTTGCACCTCTTCAAGGTTGAGGCCAGAAATTCCCCACTTACCTTGCTTTTTCCCCATCCATGAAAAGAAAAAAGTGAGAAGGATCTTCAGGTTCCTTTGTCCATCAGAGCATGACCAGATGGGCTAAAACCCTTTGCTTTTATTACATGGCACATGGTTCCAAATAAATGCACCTGAGTTCACAGCTCTCAGAATTTCTGTCTCAGCAGATATACAGCAGGAGTATACTACTACACCTATAAAAATTAGTTTTATTAGGTTTATGTTTTCAAGCTCATCTTTTACAGAGAGAATAGCAAACACAATATACAGGTATTTCTAGTGAAAATGGAGAACTATGTATCCACCACATGAATATAGACACTGGCTATACAAGTGTACACCAATATTATCAGTATTTCCTAGAATAACAGAATACTTTGGGTTGGAAGGGAACTTAAAGCTCATGTGCCCTGCCATGGGCAACAAAAACTTCCACTAGATCAGGCTGCTCCAAGCCCCATCCGATACTTAATTTGGTCTTTGTTATACAGCAAAGAGTCAGTGTAAAATAGATTAAAATTTTGCCAGGGAAATAAATTGAAAATGTGGGTATTTAAGGGTCTTTGCAATCTGGAAATCAAATGCACAATTACAAATATTAACTTTTTTACTACAGCTTGTGGGAGGTTTTTTCTACTTCTGCAAAATTGTGAACATCTAAAGCTGTTTGACAAAATGCATCAATTATCACACAACTAACGCATATATATATATCTATATATCTATATATATATATATCTATATATATATATTTGCAACTTTATTTTGTATTTTTATTTTTAAACATTTCTCACTTTTTAGAACCTTTTGTAAGCTGTCTCTGGTGGTGGATTTTCCCCATGTATATTTTTAATTTTTTCCATACTACTGTATTGGAATAAACTATTTTACTGTATTGTAATAAAAATATCTATTTACATTTCATGAATGAAGTAGAACTGAAAACAAAAAATGGCCCACACACTTGTCATATTTGATCTCCTCCTATGCTAAACAGAGGGGAAAATGTAAAATCAGCTTTCATAAACTCCTTTGAAAAAGAGGGGATGCCTCAAAGATTGACAGATCAGTATCAGTTTTTAGCTTTACTTGTCATAGTCATCAGTCCATTTTTGGCCCAATGAAAAGCAGCTCAAGGAACTCTAGTTTTAGCATTTACAAGTGCACTGCATCCACAAGGAGTTCACTTTATAGAGCCACTGTGGACATTAAAAAACTCTAACTTCCAGGAAGAAAATTTAGCATTAAGACTTAAAACTTATGAGATTCTTCGACAAAAGGCAGCCAAGGTGCCAAAGTTTCAGATGGTTTAAACAAAATTCTAGTAGAAGTCTTCAGTATTTAGACAGTCAAGATTCTGTATTTTGAAGGAATTGCACTGAAAGCAAGACCCAAATGGCACAGAAGAGATTGATATTTAAACCTGCCACCTCAAAGAACAACCAACCAAATTATTTTCCATTCAGTCAGGGAAGTTTAGCAAGTAACAACTGAACTTAAATCAGATCCTTCTGTCTAAGACATTATTCTTATATGTGGTTTTAAGAACTCAAATGGCAGCACGTTAACCTTAATTATTCCTTGTTTAGCTTGCAACATTTAAATAACACATCTGTTTTTACAGATACAACATCTTCATACGCCCTCCCCTGCTCCCAGCTTGGGAGGAAGAAGGGCATTTGTCTACTAATTTTTCTCTGTAAGTGGGAAATGTTATTCATCACATAGAACATGGATGCAATTAAGTAACCACACTGAGAGCTGCTGCTCTGTTTCTTAAAGCACCAACTTGAGCTGACTTTGTCCTCACCAAAGCAGGACGGTTCTTTTGTCCAGGCTGGTGAAACTCAGCCGGAATGCTGAGCCTGATCACACTCACAGGACGGATGGAGTTAAGCAGAGAATGCAGGAGGTGAATGGAATGATGAGCTCCTCACAAAACATGGTCAAGGAAGAGAAATCAGGGACTTGGGCATCTTTAGCCTATGGGGAGAAGACTGAGGAGGCATCCTTACACCTGCATATCCAGTTGAAGATGGGTGCTAATGGGGTGCCACTCACAATTTTGCCACGCCACACATGAGGGCACGGTGGGGCTCTCCCAGTGGGGCTTGGGGATTAACTTTTGTGAAGGAAACATTTGCTTGGCATGGCCTTGCAGAAGCTTGCTAAGCACAAGGGAGAATATGCAGTTATCTAATCAGCCTGTGAATGCACATTATGGGGATTTTTATTAATCAGGGTAAGAAGCATCTCTCAGGAATAACATATGTATTGGGCATTCATGTTCAGTCAGAGCAGGAAGAGTCAAGATTATAAAGTATGGTTGTTATTATTTCTACATGCTTTATTTCCTTTTAAAGGTTTGTTGGGGGTTTTTTTGGGTTTTTTTTTTTCCCTTCTTCTTCTAAAGTTTTTTTTACAGTTCAGGAATTTAAAATACTGACTGTGGCCAAAAGAAATTTCCCTCTTAGAACAGGAAGGTCATATGTAAAGTTATTTTTTTCCTCTCAGACATAAATTAATTTGGCTACAAACTAAATTAAATGTAAAATTGGTCCTTGAAGAAATCCAACAGTTTTATTCCTAAGACCCCCAGCTGAAGAAAGCAGGCTCATTAGACTTATCACAGAGTTAAAACTCACTGAAGTCTTACATACCAGCTTTACTCAAACTGCATATGTAGGCTTTGTGGGTTTGATACTATTCTTTAAAAATAAATGTTTCTTTTCCTCATTTAGCTGAATTGTTCTTCCCTAGAGATTTTAATTCCAAACTGTCAGCTACAGAAATGGCTATTATTTCTATGGACTTCCAGAATATCAAGACATTACCTACAATTAAATTATTATGCTAAGAACCAAAGTTCTCTAGTCACAACAGAAATGGGATGTAGACTGATCACAAACAAACACAAGCACTTGTCCCTCCCTGTGTCACCTCAATCTACATGGACAATGTTCAAGAGCCAATGTTAGTACATAAAGTTTCAGGAATTTACCACCTCAAGAATTTCACTTTAAGCAAAGGCAAACAGCAGTACTGTTTCCACAGAAGACAATGGAAAACCTCCTGAAAAAGGCACTTCATGTGAAGAAAATGTGAAGAAGCTTCTTGAAAAAAAATCCAGTTAAGAGAAAAAAATAGAGTCAACAACCTTGAGGTCTGTAATGAGAAAAACAATTCTTCAAACATATGATCACCTAGCACTGAAGAAGAATAAAAGAGAAGAGGATATGGCCAACAAATGGAACAATAATTGATGCTACAGAGGAAGAACACTGATAGATGCAACAAGAGAAGTGGGAAGACAAAGTTCTGAGTATGTATCCTGTAAAACTTGTGGTGCAGTGTTCAGAGGAACACACAAAGAACAACATGAGACAGAAGACTCTCATTGACCTTTATATACCTTTCGGGTTGTTCATATTTCTGAGGAGTTTCACTGCAATTCCAAAATCCTTCAGTACTACAAATCCTATTCATTGCAGTACTTAAAATAACTCTGTAACTTTTGTGGCCTGGAGTCACTGATAACTGTTCTCGTCTTTAATTCTCTTTAAATGTGGATTTTACCAAGAATATTGACCAGCACAATTAAAAACTATTACAAAAATCACTTCAGGGGAAATGCTGTGCTTGGCCTCAGGTAATAACACTGGACTGCTTTCCTTCTCAGAGAGTCCCCAAGGAGTGGTCACAGCTTTCTACCTAGAAACCTCATATGCTGGATAATACAGAGCACTCTGTTCCTCTTGGAGCCAGTGTGTTTCATGCAGCATAAAACCCTCCCTGGACTTCAGCCAGATGCTGCACTCATTGGGGTCTGTCCCAGCTTCTCCAGGCTGAGGGGCATTTCCAACAGCTGCTGCACATCCCTGCAGGGTGGTACTGCAGGGGCAGGGCACAGACATGGTGCACCCCAGTCTCAGAGCACCTGCAAGTGATATATATATTTATATATTGCATTTATATGTGATATAAATATGCTTATGATATGATATTTATATGTTTCTACTATACTACTCCACTCCAGCTTTCTGAAAACAATGACAAGAGGTTTTGGCAAATACATTAAGTTCTTTCTCCTCAAAGATAGAAAAGTAATATGTATTAATATTGCATGTCCTATATATTTACAATATCCTTGCTGTGAGTTTGAAATAAGCACAGGAATCCTGTGCAGTCACTGGAAAACCTTTGAGAAGACATTCTCTGGGTCCTACACTGTGCTCCTGGAATCCTGGTGTCACTCGCTTGTAGCCAATGCAAGATTCAAAGAACAAAGTCAAGCAATACCCTTTCTGTTCAAGAAGTTGTAGAAGCATGCCAGAAAAGCCTGGTTTGCCTTCTGGATCACAACTTTGTACAAGGACATACTGAAAACCTGCCAGTATAGAAATATTTCTATATTATAGAAATTCACCAAACCTAAAACTGCTTCGCACATTTTCAAACCTACAGCTGCTGAGCTTTGTCCCACCAGTATTTTGTAGTACAGACAATGACAAATTTACATGTAAGAAGACAGTAAAACTCAGGCAAGTCAGGAAGACTGAGAAAACCCCCTAAAAATTACAGTTAATTTTTGTCCTCTGCTCTGCTCTGATGTATTTAATGGCATTAGTTTGTATTTAATCCATACTAATAGAACACAAAGCAGTTTACTGTCTGAGACAGACAAGGACTGGATTAACTCACTTCATTTAGAAGCAAAATTAAAAATAAAAAAAAAAAATTAAATTAAAATTGCTGTAAAATTCTGAGTTCTAGCTTAGGTATCTCAGGCCGGGTAGGAAGTACACTACTTTCTACCTAATCTAACTCAATTCCACGCCACCCCCTATGCATATTTAAATGAAAACATGCCTCACCCTCACTAGAATTTGAAAGCTTGCTGACATATGCACGTGGACATATTCTCCACACAGTTCCTTACCTTCCCCACCCACACTTCTCATGTGGTTCTGTGCCCTTACACAGAAGGTGAGGATGATGGGGGGAGGGGGAGGCACAGAAAAACCTCTAAAATACCTTCTGTTTTTGAAAGAAGAGGCTATTTCCCTAGAAAAGTGAGGAACTTTTGGCTTAATCAGATTTTCACAGATTGCTGTATTTGGAGGAAAACCAACCGTACTCATCAGAGATTCACCCTCTCAGGTTATCTAGCTGAATTTCAGTATATATATTTTTAATATATATATATTAAATACAACTTTTCCAGAAATGAGGCACAGGGAAGAAAAGACATTGTGTGGTGCCCTGCAAGTTTTCCTGGCAGGAGGACAGGCTTTCTGTATTATCCACAAATGATAAAACGATAGGCAGTCACACAGGTTATTCCAAACCACTGCTGATAAAACCTTTATATCTCTTTACATATTTCTGCACCAGGGCTATGCCATAAAGCAGAAGGTATGTTGTGTCACATGAATGTTCCCATCCTAAAATGGCTATTCCTGCCCTTGGCAAGCTTTTACTCAGCGTTGGATACAACTATAATTTCTGTTATTCTTCTATAAAGAGAAAGCATTGGTAATCTTTCCAAAGGCAAAATTTCACCAACTTCCCTCCACTAAAAATCCACAACATTCCCTCCCAACACACAAAACTTAACAGTTTAATATTTTTAAAGGCACTTTTAAAATAGTTAATTAACTGTTGCATGTGTTAAAAATAAAAAGTTTTTCTCCAAGGGAGGAGTGGGAGCTACCAATATCAGCATCTTTTGTTCTCCATACTTTTTGTCAAGTGGGTAATTTAGGGTATTATCTGAATGGAAATTTTCTCTGTTCTGTTTCTTCTGATCAGAGAAGTCAGTGTGCCAGTTCTGTAGTTTCTTTTTCATTAGAACATTATGGATCTTCCATGTCAACATGAATCAGTCAAGTCAAGTGAGCTGAGAGTTGTCTCCCCATATCAGATTATAACAAGAGATTAGGACAGAGGGTGTTAACTGCTGCTGCCTTGGAACTTTACCCAGCCTGGAGTTTTACTAAACCTGTCTTATGGGTGTGGGGAATGCAGCACAGCTTCAAAGTGTTCCACGCCCAGCTGGTCTTTGCAATTTGCATGAACCCATAAGAAAGTAAATTATATTTTGCAATGTTACTACTGAAGGTATTTTATGGTATAATGTATAAGGTATTATGCTGTTACATAGTGCATTCAGACACTCCCAAATTTTGGCAAGGTTTCTGATTCACATTTAGGAATCACAGGCATGATCCACTTAAGCAAAGGAAGGGTGAACTTAGTATTTATGCTTTTGCCTGTCAATTCTGCCAGCCCACAGCCCATGGCCACCTTTCTGAGATCTACCAAGATCTAGAGATACAGAATACTGATCCCTCCCAGAATGTTCCTTCCAGTGTCCTTTTACACTGATATTTGTCTGAAACAAACACTCAACAGACACTGTCTAACTGCATTTTCCAGTACACTCCTGTCTGTTCCAGCCTTCTCCATTTGCAGACTGAAATAACTATTTCAGGGGGTGAGCAAAGAAGGTCAAGACCACAGGGACATTTCCCCATGATTGTACCATGCCTGCCTCATTGGCCACAATGTCTGCAGTAACTATCATTCTGCAGATATAATGCATCTGCTCCCAAGCTGGAGAGTGTTTCTAGAACAGCATATCTCCGTCAGAAATCCTTATCAGGTAGGGCAGCAGAGGGGATGGTATAATGAAGGACCACATTTTGTTCTTAATTATCTATTAGCTGTTTCACAACACCATCAGATAGTTGACACTGAAATACCTGTGATCTTAAGATAAATCCTGAACAGGGCAAACAGGGCTCAGGTGAGTTTTGAGCAGTTCACTGTCTGAATGATCTCCCACCCTTTAACTCCATAAAAGCATTAAACAGTACTAGGTTTCACTGTTATGGATCTGCTATAGCATTTCATTCTCCCACATGGTACAAGGGAAAGGCTATGAAACATCACCTTCATAGATCGGGACTATGAAGCAACAGGTGTACTGTTTGCACTGCAGAATTTTGTCTCAAAAATCCATCAGGCTGTTGGCTGATGTCAATACTGACTATTCAGACACTGAAAAGATGTTTCAGGGAAACGGATCAGCCTTTCAGGAACTTTGCATTTACTAGCTGCCCAAGTCATTAGTTATGGAAGTTACTGGTTACTCAAGACTCCAGCCACCAAGAGCTACACTCTGGCATGTCAAAATCCCATCGTCAGTACTGCTCAGAGAGATCAGATGGCCCAGGAAACAGAACCATGAATGTTACAGGAACTGAAGGAAAACAGAGCAGCTCGGTCTGTGACACAGCTGACCTATGCAGAACACATTGCAAAACATTTCCGTGGGGGTACACCAGCGTGGCAGTGGCAATGAAGTGTACTCAGCCCTGACACTGATGCCATGCAAGTCAAGCAGTGGGACTGAACTGCACTGGACCAATAATTCGATTACATCACTGAGGACACAGATGGATGAGGACGCAATGTACCGTTTATCGCTTCTCTGGAGACTTGGAGTGCAAATGAGATCACTGATTACATCCAGACTGGAGACACTGAGGCAGAAGGGCAGTGCAAACATCTGTAGACTGAACAGATCCAGGCAAAACATTTCTGTGTCGGACACTGGGGCTCATCACCCAAAATCATATTTGGCTGGCAAATGACACAGGCTGCCAGATGACCAGACACACATGCTTAAAACAGGGTTTTACAGAGTTTATTTTTGGTGTTTTGAAATATTTTGTTTTCAAGGGTACAAATTCTTTATGGAAGAAATCTTCTTATGGAAGAAATGTTTACCTACAGGTATTTCACTTACAGACAGTAGAAGAAGTCATTGTCATTATGCCCTTTACAAGGAAGATGAAAAGGAATAACAGAGAACTGACTTGATATTTCCCCAACCAGGTAGCAACAATGCCAGGAAGAGAACCTGGTCATCTGCTTTGCCTGCCTGTTATGGAACTGCAAAGGACCCGAAATAGAGACACCACAGCGGCAAATAAGAACAGATGACTGGAGGTTTAGCAAGAGCACAAACCTGCTAGTGCCACAGACTACTTTTAAAGCCTAAATTTCTTTCTATGCAGGAATATAAAACCAAAATACCACCTACAGATCAAATAAGCTTGATTCCACCACATTACAAATACATCATCACTTTATGTGACAAATTAACGTGACACATTACAGCAGCTTCACACAAGTAAGGGCTTCTCAGTTGTATCCAAATGCCAATTGCCTTTGTGTGCATCGATTACTTAGCAATGAGGCATTTTTCTGCAGCACCTCTTAGGAGACTGACAGGGAGGAGAAGAACCCCAGTTAAAAATTAGGTAACACTGAATTCCAAATACTATGTTAAAATAAAGCTTCATGCTCATGGTAACTGGCTACTAGCTTTGGGGAAGTATATGAGTCACTCTGAAACAAAGCAGCAGAGACAGGTAGGAGATCAATATTTCTTGAGAGGAAGAAGAGAATTGAGGGAGCAATAAAGAGAAGAAATACCTTGAAAGATCTTCAATTTTTCTCTTAAATCTGGTCTTTTGCTTCAAAACATGAACTCAGAAGTGCAACATGGTCTAAGTTTAATTCAAGGATGCTTTGTTTTCGGAAAACTGTCTTGTCTATATAGTTTTAAGAGCCTTTTTTTCTAATAGTCAACAGCGATTGCCAGTTGCCTCAGTCACAGAGACTTAACAGCAAGAAGATACTAACTACAGCCAACTTCCTCCATGTACTGCTTCCTCTACTCCTACGAAGCAGGAGTGTACAAAAAAGTTCGCAACGATGAAACCAACCCCTCCTCACAGAGTATTTGAGAGAGTCATGTGCAGCTCAGAGCAGAGGATGGTATTCCAATAAGCAGCCAGAGGCTTTACTGACACACCTCCCGTCCATCCCTGCACAGCTAATGGCTGGGTCACAGACCAAGTGCCACACAGGCACTTAAAGGGCATAATTCATGTTTTAGGAGTGTCCATTTTTATATAGTTTAGAGCTACAAGCTCCAAGGTCACATGAGTTCACCATTTGGGCCGCAATTACACTCCACACCAGTAGTTCTGCTGACACCAGCAGAGCCATTTGCACAACTGATTTAATCAAACACAGATCAAAAGGGAAAAAACATTCAAGTTAAGAACATGCAAAACAAGTTATGCAGAGACACCCAATGTAAAGCTTTATGCTGAAAAACTCTTCATTTAAAAGCATAATATAGTGGGATTTGCAACCAAAGGGAGCTGAGCAATGCTTTGGCCCTGATACAAAGCCCCTGGTTGTTTCTAGCTAGGAAATGGGAGCGGGGGAGAGGAAGGGGGAAAGAGAGGTTTTAAAAATCTGTCACAAATATTTACGCAAAATGTGTTAGTGAACTACATAGGACTTTGGCCTATCCCAGACACCCAGAGAACAATGCAGGAAATTCCATATTCCACTAAGGGAGGATAAAACTTTTCAGTAATTTTTTTTCCCTTTCTCCCCTTTCTGCTGTAGGGCCAGCTATGTGAAACTCCTATTTGTAATGTTAGAGGAAATGTCAGGGAGAAATGCCAATTGAGAGGGAACGAGATAGTGAACTCTTATCAAACTGATTTGACATACATGTATGGGTAGGTAAAAAAAAAAAAAAAAAAAAATCATAAAAAAAGCAGAGATTCACCAAGCTCTGGCCTTGCCAGCACAACAGGCAGCACGTTCCCAGTGCCTGCCCTTCTCAGGATACCAACAGCTGGAGTGAGTGACACCACTGCATTGAGACACCTGGCTCCTGCAAAAGGAACTGCTCAGGAAAAAATATGATTAAAGCATTCAATTCCATGATTTTTCCCCTGGACTGATTTTCAAAGATTATATTCTCACTTTGTATTCTTTAGAATATAAGGCAAGGCTCTTTTTTCTTGTAAGAACATAACAGCTTTCCTATATTTTGCCTTAGAGCAAACCACTTTATCTCTTGTACAACAAAATGCATTGTATTGGAAATTAAAATGGCATCATATGATGTGTCTAATCAATCAGTCCTTTTTCCGTTAGTCAGCTTGTCTAAATATTGAAAAGTTGAGCACTGGAAGGCTTTTCTATACTCTGCAAACAGAAAGGTTTGAGATAAATTTCTTCATAAGATACACCAAAAGAAAGTATTTCCAAAAGCAGTATCTACTGGTCCAATTTCAGAAATACATTTCATAACACCTGCAGAATTATAAGCATTTTTTGTATTATTACTTACATATTTTTACCACCAAATGCCTTCAAGATAAACACGGAGAAATAAACAATATTAGTTCTTCATTTTGTTTTGATAAAAATAATGAGAAAGTAACTTAAGCACACTTAAGGAACAATGAAGCCATTGAGAATGTACAGTAGATGTATATGTGACATGGGAAGTTTACTTCAAACTTTTCATAATGCTTTCGTATTTCAACAAACAGTAACACTTGTAAAAATAACAGCAAATTTTGGAAAAAGCTACTAGAGACTATTACATTAAAAAAAACCCCGAAAAAAAGGAAATAAAAAAAAAAAAAAACAACCACAAACATCCCCCCCCCCCCAAAAATACCCCAGTAATAAAACAATAGACTGAGCCCTTAAAAATGACACAGTTCAATTGGAGGAAAAAAACCACCTAACTCTCCTAATTCAGATTAAATAACAGAAGAGTTTATGGTAGCTTCTGCTTTCAAGTTTCAAAAAATACACATTCTCTCTGAATCAGTAAATACTTTGCCAGCTGTATCCTGCTGCCTTCAGTCATATGTAATCACATATTATCTTCACAGAATATTCTAGTGCAGTCAGTGGCATTCTGAGGGGTCACAGGACTCAGGATGGGCACGTGGAAATTACCTGATTCTCTTGAGGTGGGAGAAAGGCCCTTGGAGTGTTAACAGCAGTCTTTATAGGAAATTTTATTGTTAATTTCAATAATTAACTGGATAGTTAATTTCAAGAAACAATCAGATACAATTCAGCAATACTCCATTGTGTGTATCAAGAAATTACATATGTTAATCAACACAGACATTCAAAGCCTTTGCTGGACAGATTCATTTCAAAAGACATGGACCTTGTGCCAGAGACTGGGAGAAATTTATTAAATAATCAACAGAACGTAACATAATTTTCAGAAAAGTCTTAAATGAAACAAAAATCCTTCCAAATTCTGATCTCACAACTATGACATTTTCTTAATTGCAATGAGAATTATTTCAAGATCTAAAAAATATCCCAGAAAATTAAGCTAGTGCTTTAGCAAGCACTTGAAAAATCTTTCTATTTCTAATCACATTGTCACCTGTTACATATACTAAAAATCTGCATCTGCATATTCATATGTATTTTACTCAATATATTATTTCACTGCCTCATTTCATGGCATGGACATTTATGTCTACATATACAAAAATGGATATGGATTAAAAAACCCCAAAACTCACTCCCAGCTTAAATTTTTCAACTGTATAACTTAGCTTATTATTCTTTTCACTATTTACAGCATAATAAAAACATGCCCCCCAAAAAAGAACACTGCTGCAGCTCACTTGGCAATGTTATAAAAAAGTCCCTACCTTTAGATACTTCTGATATACTAATATTGCCATACAATGTGTTTAGGTCTTTTTCCACCTGCCTTTTCTGTCATAAAATTTTCAAAATGGAGGAATAAGCACAGATCAAGCCTGCTGCTTGCAATATTAAAGCTGATTACTGGGCAGAACTCAAGAGAAAAGGAATTTATTCGGGTTGGAAGCATTAAAAGCAATTCAGACTTTCTGGATTACATCATTGGAAGCAGTATGTCATTTGTTCCAATTGATGCCATTTGCTCACAGAAAACCAGTATTTTACAAAGCACCTTAGAATATTTATACTTTCCTTCTTCCTGACACTGTGATCACTCACTTCCAGCTGACACATGGAACACTTGGGAAAGGCAAAGCAGAAGAATTGTCTGACAAACACATTTTACCCCAACCAAACTAACCGTATCAGATGCAGTGCTGCATCAAACAGAGTTCTAAGCATCCCCTTGTAACTAAAAACGTCAAAAGAATTCCCCCTATTCTGGTCATACAATGACCTTGGATAACTTAGAGCTGTTGTGGGATTTGGAACTCTTTTCCCAAATGGATGTGAGATGAGGTAATGCCATTCAAACGGGGCTGTGCACTGAAATGTTACATGCAGAACTCAAACTTCTTGGCCCCAGTTCCAACCCTGCAATTACAGTTAACTGGGTCAATGGAATTTCTCAACTTCCACTTCTGGTTTCTTCGCTTCTAGATTTCAAGAGTGCCAGTTCCATATGGATAATAAACTAAGATATGGTATTTCAAATTAACACCATGAAAGCACTGGCCTGCAAGGAGCACAGATTTGTGCTGCTCACCCACACCATGCACTGCAGGATGAGACTGTACTGTGTGAGGGCAAGGCCAAGCCCTGCCTGTGCCACCACAGCAAGAACACGGCCACCCAGCTGCAGGGGAGGGTTTTAATTACCAAGGGACACTCCTTTTTAAAAGTGCTTTAACAATAGGCTCTGTCTGAAGCACAGGATAATCACTTTTAAAAATCGACTCAATAAACACATTTTTAAATGGAGATCAATTAAAATCAAGCAACTTCATTCTATGTCCTTAGAACTTAATGAAGTTGTGAAAAAATATTTTCTATATGATTTAACCTGTCAAAAAGAATCCCATGCATTTAAAAATCTCTGGAATAACACTGGCACAATCAATGCAAGTGTTAATTAATACATACAGAAGCTGAGTGTGTGTTAAGTGAGACAGAGGGGGTTTGGCTCCTGTCTCAATCCATTTACCCCACAAATACATTGGTTACGTTTCTAAAATCTTCTAACACTAAACTCTCAGTAAGCAAGAATTCACCAGGGCATAAACTTGTGCCACACCAATCAAATATCATCAAATATCCATAAAAAACTCACAGAGCTCTACAGATATCTATAGTTGTATAGATATAATGTAATTATAATATAAACCAGTTTCCTACTGGTTTTCTTTTTTTCATTTTTTTAAAAAGCAATACAGAAAAATCACCAGCCAAGTAGCAGAAGGCTAGACATGCAGACTAAGGTTTAAATAAATTACTGAGTATTTGGTTCACCTCTGGTAGAGTTCTTTTAATTTCAAACACATACTACTTCTTTTTAAAATATCCATGTAAAAATAAAATTAAAGACAAATTAAAATAGAAAACAAAATCATAGAAGCTATGATGTTCTCCCTTAACTTTTTCATCTTGATGGGTCATTGGTAATTTTTTTGTCTATGCCTCAAATCCTGTTCACAATTTTTAAATGGAACTGTGAAACTGCATGTCTGGCAACAGCATAAATCACCAGTGCAGTATAAATAACTGCATATGTACACCCCATAAAAAGGCACACACTCATGGTTTCAATCCTGTGTCTTCTTCAATAAGAACAAAAGTTTGAGGGAGAGAACACCCTAAAGTATGCAGAACAACACCATAAGTATGTGGAACAAGGACAGTGCTGCAGATGCTCCCTAAGCTGCAGATGGTACTAAAGCAGATTTTAAGATAAAGATGAAAATTAAACCTCCTAAAGTCATTCCTCCTTGCTCCTCTTCTGGGAACACACACACACACCCTCCCATGGCACACAACACTAAGGAAAAGCAACACCAAATATGTTCACAGCATATAAGTTATTTGCAATTTCTTACTCTGGATGACCAAATATTAGCAAAGATCTATACAGGGAGACCCAGCTGCAAGGTTTCACTTCTTTTCTGAATCACATATAAACTGACAGCCCCAATTACAATTAATATTTCTCCAATTTGTTGTAGTGATTTCTTTCAGCAGGACATCAGAATTCACAGTTCTTCATACCATACAATTACCAGAACACTGCAAGTTTTGCAAACACTAGTGCAAATATACTCAGACATAAACGTTCTGTAAAGCTCCACAGAAGGCGGTGTTTACAGTAACACAGTGAAGATTTTGGAGCCCGAGGCTGTGTCTAGAAGGCAGGATCGGCAGGACAGGCAGGCTCCGGGCCATCCCTCCCCTCACTGTGCCACCCCTGTCTCACAGCCTGGCTCATCCCTACATCACTCCCTGAATCACACCTGCCTTACCCCTGACTCGCACCCGGATCAGCCCCTGGGTCTCTCACACTTGTTTCACACCTGAACCACCCCTTAGATCAGCCCTGGGTCCCCCCCTCTCACCCCCGGATCCCCTCAGATTCCCCCGGATCCCCTCAGATTCCCCCGGATCCTCGGCGCGGTCCAGCCGTGCCCGCGGGCCTTGTTTCCCTGTGCTGCCACCTGCCGGCTGCGCCTTTCCCTGCAGCGCCCGCTCCCGCAGGAACTCCGGCTCCCGCAAAAATCGCGGCTCCCGCAGGAACCTCGGCTCTGGCAGGAACTCCGACTCCCGGGTCCTGCTCAACCCACTTAGAGATCAACATGACTTTTCTTGACCTGGAAAAACTGTGCCTCGAGATGCTGTCCATGGCTACATGGCAATTCATAGCTGTGTCTTTCTTTTTACATTGCAAATTTTTTTTCCAGATCCTTGAAGCTGAAAAACCGTTCTCCAGCACCAGTAAAGGTTTCTGAATCTGTTATTCATTCTTGTCAAAGAACACTGTGCCTTGAAGTTTATATGCAACCACTTCTGCATGAAGTTTTTCTGCATTTCCTGATAAAACTCAGAATGGCAATAGAATGTTATCCCATGACCTAAGAGTATAATAAATAAAATGCAATGTAACTTAGTTCAAAGCAAGCTTAGTATGCAATATTTTTACTCAAACTAGTTTTTAATTAACATTTTACTTTAATGCTACATTCTACTTCAAGGGGTTTCTCCACCCCAAAAACCTGGTGGGATGGACAGCCTGTCTGGAGTGCATTTATACCAACACAAACAGCAAGGAGCAACAACCAGAAGGAGCTGGAAGTCACTGTGCAGGAGACAAACTGACATGACTACCCTCCCAGAGACATGGTGGGGTGACTGGCACACCAGGAGAACTGCAATGGGAGGCTACAAACTCTTCATGGGGTTCAGGCAAGGAAGGGGAGGCAGTGGGGTAGCCCTGTGTGACTGGGAGTTTGGATTGTTTGGACTTTACTGATGGCAGTGACAGAGGTGAGTGTTTATGGTTTTGTCAGCCAATGCCAACAAGGCAGGTATCCTGGTGGGAGTCTGCTACACCTAACCAGGAGAAAGAGCTTGATGAAATATTCTATTATATTATAACATTAGAATAAAAACATTCTCTGGGAGAAGAAGTCTCACGTTCACTATCATTGCTCTCATAGAGACCTTAAACTTACCAGAAGCTGGAAATTCAACACAAAGGGAAACAGTCCAGGAGATTCCTGGAGTTATTCTCAGAGAAGGAAGGAAAGAGATTAGCAGAATTGCCATTTTAGATGGCTGAAGGGCAGATTTTGGCCAGCTTAGGAGGTGGGCCAACAGCTTTACTGGGTAGGCAGACCTGAAAGACAAAGGCGTCCAGGAAGGGTGGACACTTTTCATGGAAGAAATCCTAAAGCAAGCTGTCCCCATGTGCCCAAAGACAAGCCAGCAGTGAAGACCAGCCTGGTTAACAGAGAGCTTTGTCTGGAACTCAGGGCGCAAGAAGAAAATGTATGGCCTTTGCAAGAAGAGAGAGGCAGCTCAGGAACCGCAAAGATGTCGTGAGGTCATGAAGGGAGGAAACTAGAAGGGCCAAAGCCCAGGTAGAACTTAATGTCTTATTTCCACAGACAACAAAAAACTATTTCTATTAACGCATTAGGAACAAAAGGAGGGACGAGGAGAATCTTCATCCTTTTTTGTCATAGTGACAAGAATGAGGAAAATGTCTTTTCTGCCTCAGAATAGTAAGACCAGTTGTTCTCTGGGCACTCAGCGACCTGAGCTGGAAAACAGGGACAGGGAGCAGAATGAAGCTCAAATAATCCAGAGGGGAATATTTGATCAGTGCTACACAGGTCCATGGGACCGGATGGGATCCACCCAAGGGTATTGAGGGAGCTGGTGGCAGTGCTCATGCAGCCACTTTCTATCATTTCCCAGCTGTGTGCTGGCTCCCTGGTGACGTCCCAGGTGAAGGCAAGTGTGACACTGCTGTAAGAAGGGCTGGAAAGAGGATCCAGGAAACTCCAGGCCTGTCAGCCTGACCTTGGTGCTAGGAAAAAAGTCATGGAGCAAATCCTCTTGAGTGCCATCATGAGCACATGTTGGACAGCCAGGGCATCAGCACAGCCAGCCAGGGCTTGTGACAGGCAGGTCCTTCTTGACCCACCTGGTCTCCTGGACAGAGTGACCCCCTCAGTGGATGTGTTTGCCTGGACTTTAGGAAAGCCTTTGACACTTTTCTACAGCATTTTCCTCATGGCTTGGACAGGGACACACACTGTTCACTGGGTAAAAGACTGGCTGGACATCTGGGCCCAGAGAATGGTGGGGAATGGAGGTACATCCAGCTGGGGCTGAATTACACTGACAGAGCTCTTCAAGGAGCATGTATTTATTTAGCTTTCTTTTTGCCTTTTCATTGGCAGGGCTGTTCTGTAGCAATAAGACTGAAACTTTGCAGACATTAACTTATTTTTTCAAAGCACAGGTGCACATAAATGAACTGCCGTGCCTTGGGCTGCAAAAATACTTTTGCAGTCCCCTCACAGTCTCACTGCTCTGGCTAAGCACATGAGAAACAGTTCTCTAAAACTCCACAGACCACAGACAGACACCAGGAAATTAATCTGTATTTTTGTCCTTTTTTTGAGTTGTGAGGCTGATAGAGTTTTGCTGACAGACTGTCTTTAAATCACTGACTGCTGTGAGGAAAGAAATAAAGTGGAAAGTAAAACCCACCAGAGAGCCAGCCCTATTAGCCCAATTTCTTTATCAGCACCAATGAATATGTTTTAGACCCATCTTACAGTTTGTGAAAACTTTGTATACACAAAATACATATGTTCATGTATCTTCTCATATACCTCTGGTATACTGTAATACTCCCAAGTCATTAAAATTCATCCTGTAGGAGAAAGTGAGCAGCACTAATGGTACAGACAGGCAATCAGTGCTGGAGGAGCAGAAGGAAAAAAAACATGAAATAAAAACCTAGAATTACAGTGGAGTTGTGAGGTACACCAAGAGTAAGACATAATTTTCAAGAGCGCTTTAGCAGGAACAAGATATGCACAATAATCTCTTTGACATGCTGGAGCAGAACAGCTGGTATTGATGCACAGGAGCCATGATAGAGCCAAGCAAAGGATGCAAAGTTCAGACACAGCAGTTCATGAGGAGTCTACATCCCAACTCACAGCAGAATCATGACTGAATCCTCAGGTATATGATCAGATTTCAGGGAAAAGAATTGAAAAAGGGTTTGCTGAATGTTTCATTGTGTTCAATGACTGTGCACTCCTGCAAACTCATCCTACTGCATTAATATTTCAGTCCTTCAGCAAATGCTTTACAAAGCAAACACCTTTAAAGAAAGTCAGGTGAGGACTCCATCAAATTCTCAGGGCTCCAGAACAAACACTTGAAAAGGGGTATGACAATAAAATCAAGAAAGACTTGGGAAACATTATTTTTGGTGCATTTATAGTCTCAGAAACTAGTTATTAAATACAGTACTTTTTAAATTTGCTTTGATGTTTGCTTGTTTTATTTTACAGAAATATAATAATCTACGGGACTAAAATAAGAAAACATCCTTTTTTTTTTTTTTCCCTTTTTAAACATAAATCAAACAATAGACACAGGAGAAGCTTATATGACATGTAGCCAGCTGAACACCAAAGCAAGTTAGTAACTTGATTATCAAGAGAACAACACCATATTGACTTCATGGGTACTTCAGCTCAAGAGTCCTTGACTCTGACACAGGATTTCTTCTTAAAGACTTAATAAAATACACAGTAGTCCAATAATTTCCTTGAATCATGTAACTTATCCCAACAGCATTCTGAACCACCTTTCAAGAGAAACTACTCTTGTTTTGAAGGCAAACATGGTAAAATACTGAAGGTATGGCAATGTGAAACATACACATGCAAGCATGAACAAACACAAAGGAATGAACAGGGACACACAGCCTTTTCCCTATTTCAGGCAGTAAGATTATTGTGACCTACTCCAGGAGCAAGAGTTTTGTAGGTGCCAACATGTGATTAACACACACGCATCCCACTATACTTCAAAATTCCCCGTACCCAGTGTTGAGAGAAGCAGCTTTTTAAACTGAAGCAGAGTTTATGCAGACCAGATGCAACCATAAAAATACAAACCACTTGAACCTTAATAAAATACACAGTAATGGAAATGTTGTAAAACAGATACTAAACCCATAAAATATTAACAAGCTTAATCAAAATGAACCAGGGTCAAAACCACTAAGTCCAGCCATCATTTACAGAAAGACAACAAACACCAGATGTATTCTGATTTGGGGCACAAGGAGGAGAAAAAACCTCAAAACCTGTTTTCAGCATTGTAGCAATCTACAAGACAAAATACACTGAGCATTTAATGTTTCACTGACTTGAAAAGTTACAGGTCTGTTACTAAAACTCACTCAGTCACATCTCATAATCTACTCTGTAAAAGATACATCTGGTATGTATTAATATATAAAATAAGGGCAGCTGCCATTTTTCTCCCCTCAATTCCTTCTTTAATGCTATTTTCTGAAGAAATTTGCAAAACTCTTCCAAACAAGTAAATCCATTTTAATGCAAATCTATAAAATCCTAAACATTTTTTTAAGACATAGGTCCTTATAACTTAGTATTTTTTACATATATATGAGGTCATTTGTTGGTCATAAAAAGTAGTATCTATGTGAAGAAGTCTGAAAATTAAGAAACAGATATTTTTGTGTATATATATCTACATACATATATATCGCACATATAACTATACAAATGTGACAAACCAAGAAAATGCCTCTGATATTCCTTCTGAAAATGATCTGCCACATCTAAACATTTTACCTCAGTATTTTCCTTTTTCCAGGAATGCAGTTCCCTGTTTACCCAACTTTCTGAACACTTCAGTTCCTTCAAGGCAAACACTACATTCCTTACTATGGTTTGATACTGGTATGATGCTGTGATTGCAAATATCATGGGCTTATAAAGTTTATTAACCACTACTCTACAGGACAATTGTAGTAATCAATTCTAATACTGGTTTTGAAAGCAGCAGAAAGATATTTTTGCAGTTATAGATTATCAAGTTTAGGATTCAATTCTCTGAGGTGATTGCTATGCTTGCACAGATTCAGGCAAATTAGCACACCTTCATGCACACGTGGATCAAAACCTCTATTTCTTTGCAGTCCAAACATTTAAAAAACCTTAAAAATTATACAGAAAGCTTGAAAAAATTCGTTGCCAGATCCTTTGTTTCTGTTTGGGTTTTTTTGTTTTTGTTTTTGGTGTTTTTGGTTTTTTTTTAATAAGTCTTTGCAATCATTTTCCTGAGTGGGGAACACTTAATTTCTTTTTTTTTTTTTTTTTTTTTTTTTTTTCCTTTTCTGCAATAAAAGTGAAGATCTGTGTCTCAATAAGTAACTGTAGCTTCAGGAAAACCACCAAGTATCATGAGACAGACAAGAAAATCACAAAGAACTGGCAAGAATTTCCTAGTGCAGGATTGAAGTGTGAGACTGCCAAAGGAACTGAATCACCTAGCAGCCAAGCGGCTCACGCAGTTTTCTAAAAGCAAACAGAATTGCATTCCAGATCATCATGTAAAATGAATGATGTGGGGAGGTTTTGGCTACTTGGGCAGGGGGGAGAAAAAATTAAGGATTAATAGCGTGAAGAATTGCCATGGATTTTCCCAGGAGACTGTGGGATCTCACTCATTAGAAGGTTTTATGAATAGGTTAGACAGGCATCTGTTGGGAATGAAGCGAGTACAGTTTATCCTCTCTCCAGGCAAAGGAGTGGCCAACATAACATCTGGGGGGCTCTTTGAATCCTTCTTTCTGTGATGCTATACTCTGCAAATGGAGAATGGAAAAACACTTTCCAAACAGTACTCAATTCTTGCAACAGTGCTTTGAAAAGGAGAACAGGGCACTGAAAGCTTGGAAGGTCCAAACTGGATGTTCTTTACCTGATACTGCTATTCTATAGCTCAGTGAATATTATTTCATGCATTGCTTGAGAAATATCCAAATATGACCACTGCTGACAGATTTAAAAGTTTCCTACTCTGAATTTCCTGGAAGCTATGGTTTTTCTTTTATTCTTTTCTTTTTCCTTTTCCCTGGAAAGGAAATTCCTTTATTCTCTTTAAGGATACACAGAGGCAAGCACATATTTCAAAATAGTGTATCAACCCTGCCCTGATCTGTTCCCCACCAGATATCACCCTGTAAATCTCCCCAAACAAATTTGTTACAGTCAGGTAATACTCCTGACAAACTAATCTTTAATGACTGCTCTAAGTAGTTACATATTGAACTGAGTGGATACATACTGTCACTTGATATTCAAGGTATCAATCCTAATTTTATTTATGTGAACACACATATGTGTATGTGTGGGAAAACCCTCTCTGGGGAGAAAGAGAGATCATAGCAAATGTGCCTAACATCACAGCAAAATGAGGGGATCCACTCAGGAGAGGCACTTTCTCGCTGGAATTGATGGAGCTGTAGTCATTTACATGAAGGCTGCCCCTGACCCTGATTCTGACCTATCTTTCTGGAAATTGTTACTTTAAGCCCGGTTCCCCTCTGTTTAGTGAGAATAAGACCCAAGCTCATGTGCAGACTCAGAGGTGGGGTGGAACCGGTCAGGCTCATGCAACACAGAGCCGAGCAGAGAGCAGGCAGACAGGGATTTTCAGGGTCGTTGCCAAACTCCAGCCATATTTTAGAGGCCTGAAATTAGCCAAAGCTGAACTTGCTGTGAAACACTGAATGTGAAAACAGAAGGGCCAAACTTCTCCCAGAATCCAGCCCTGGAAGCAGCTCAGAGTCTGAATGAATGGATGCATAGCCATATGATGCATCCAAAGGCTTCCATCTAGCCATGTGCAGCTGCACAGGGAACGGGGCATGAGCCCTGCTCTCCCTTCTGCCATGGGCACAGCAGGATGGTCCAGAGCCACATCATCCCTTGGACTGGCCACAGCCTTGCCTCATAGCCCTCAGTCAGAGATGGCCACTGCCCTTGCCACCTTGGCACCCAGGGGCAGCACCGCTGGAGTCACCTCCAAATGGGACACCCGGCACTCTGGAGCAAAAGCAGTATGTAAACAAGTGACAGTCTACTATAATGAGATTTATTCCTTGAGATTTTAAATCTGATCTAAACTTGCAGTAGAGAGCCCTTATACTGCACGTGTCTCGTGTGGTTTCCTTTGTTTGCTCAAGTAACTACATAGTTAAGCATGAGGAGACATATCCTGAGCTGCAGAAAACTGAGCAAAGGCACCAAACACCAGTGAACCACCAGTCACCTGCATTTTCTAAACTGTGCTTCAACAATATTCCCTGAACACTGACTTTATTAACATCTTTAGGTAATGTGCAGACATTGTTTGAAAGGAAATTTTTTTTTTCTTTGTAAGATTTCACTGCATTGGGAATTTTGCTAAATTCTTATACTGAAGAAAGCGAAAAAACCCTCGCAGTTCACCTTCTGTACACCACTAATAATTTATGTATTTTTTTATTATGTCTGTCCTTATTTATATCCTATATTGTGTCATATAATTAATCTCTTTCATTCCTGTATGTCCTTATTTAGGAGCTTCTCCGCACTTCCAATTAATTATTATGTTTAAAATAAAAGTGTTCTTTTTCCAGGTAACTCTTCTGACAAAGTATCTACTATGACAGAGTAGGTCACGTACTATATAATGCAAATTAAGGACATAAAAACATTAGAGTATTTTTTAAATCCTTATTAAAAATAATAATAATAATATAAAAAAGAGGTTTCTTTTCTTATTTTCACCTCAGCTCCAACCCTCCACTGCTGTCTCCCATTTCAGTGCTTGGGAATAATATCATCATCTCTCAAGTCCTACTGCACCTACCTACCCCCCTTTCTCAAAGCCCCCCAGTTAGGAACCTACTTGGCTAACTTCTAGGTTGCATTTTTTATATGCCCTTTTAAACTTATTTCCTAGGTTTTGCCAGCTAATCAGTTTAACAAAATGATCTGTCATCTCATATTTCAAAGGCAGAGCCTGTCATGCAGGAACCCGTCCTACTTTTCACGTTCATCATCTGTACTAAATACTTTTCAATCTGCAAATCACTGGAAAATAGTTTTCTACCTGGGTGTATGGGAAGACAATAGTCATCTTGGTCATCTTTTCACATAGTATTCTTTTTTTAATGATGAATTTCATTTGGACCTCACAAACTAAAAATCTTTGTATTTATTTCAACTATAGAGCTGCTGCTGGAAAACTTTGAAAAAACTTACTCCTACTTTGAAGTTTAAAATCAGGTTTTAAAAATCTTGAATATGATTTTTTATTAATGGTAATAATCAAAGTACTCAAGTGCAGAAGGATGCTCTAAAAGGCAGATGTGGGCATGTGAATTCGTAGGAAATGTGCACCACCCCTTCACTGCAACTTATAACACAGCTGTTGTAATTAAAATAATTACAAAATCTTTCATAAAGTTATCTTAACCTGTACTGGTTCCTTCCATATATAAAAGAAGGCCAGTGACCTAACAACCAACTTCAAATGGTTTGATTAAATGTTGAAAACTTAAATGTAGCATCACCAAAATAACATTTTTTAAAAAAAGACCTCATGACTAGGGAAGATAAAGAATTTATTTCCCATAGTTTAAACACAACTGCTTTTCAGCTGGGCTATTAAAAATATTCTGTTTCCAGACACATATTAAATCATGCTAAAATTAATCTGAGGCAAATAAAATCTTAAAAACAGTACTTCTAGATCTATAACAGAATACTAAGAAAAATTTAGTTTCATTTCTCTTTAAAATAACCTATTAGTTTCATACAGTCAACATAAAAATCTGCAATCTAAATGTATTTTCTTTATAAAGCCAATGCTCCCATATGAGCCATGGACAGGGAGACATTTATAAATCCTTCACGACCTCTTTTTAAAACACTTTTACTTTTTGTTTGTGTAGGTGACATTACCCATTTAGCTTCACTTTAAGCACTCCTTCTTTCATAAAGTGAATTGCTGGGCTAGATCCTTCTGGTTCTGAAAGAGTCCACTGAAAAGCAGATATTCCTCAGTTTTCCCCCTGCCAAGAGTGATTAAACACACAGAACCTGTGTCTCTGGACAGCGAAACAGGAATGGGACAGGAAGCACAGTACTGGTCATAGTCAGGGTCATGGAATCAGTAAGAGCATAAGGAGATCCCAACGCCTGTCCATACAACCAGCACGGTACAAACCCATCTCTATCCACAGCTGGTTTAGAGCAATAGTTAGATTTGTAATTTTTCCACCTCAACTCATGCAAAAATGGTGGCTTATAAGACAGTAAGAAATACTGACCATTTAAAACATGCAAAGCTAAATACAGCACGGTCCTTCCATAAGCTGCCCCGAACCTTGATACTATGGCTTGCTCTATGTGTCACACCCTGAACGAGCTGAAGTGGTGCTTTGCCAGGAGCAGAGCCTTAGCGCAGATAGCAGAAAGTCAGCATGACAGGCTGCCTTAACCAGGAGCAAAAGAGATTGAGACAGGAAGGAACCTCTCATTTCTGGCCCCTTTTATAGTGCTGCTGAGACACTTCATGGTCTTCTCTTCCTAGGATAATTGCAAAGTAAGGAATGATTATCATTGCTGTTCTGCAAATAAAAGAGTGGCTATGGGGCTATATTTTAAAGGCACTTAGGTGCCTAAGGATGCAGATAGGCACCTACTGGTATTTAGCTCTTAACCTAATTAGCAATTTAGTTGCAAATTCTAGCCTTGGGCATCAGTGTTTGAAAGCTTTGCTATCTCTTGAATCACGAGGAACATCATTACAGCTGTCCTGAGTTTCATATTTGGTACTTATGTGTAACTTTAGCTAAATGGGAGAAGAGGAGAATATTCCAAAACTGAAGGGAATAGACTTAAAGTGAACAGGTATGAACAATTTGCACCAAAACACATAACAGGCATTGGACCTATGCCAAAAGACAGTATATTAAATACTGTAATTCAGACAGTTTAGCTCCTGGCCTTTATCTCTTAACCACATACTACTTCTGTTATATTATAGTTTCTGATTTCATTCTGAACTTCTAGCTCATAATGCTCCAGCCTAGGACAAGCAAATATCTACTTTCATTTCACTCTCAGTTAAATATTTCTTATTTAATCCTTTTATATTCTGTCTTTATATGAAGTTAAAAATAAATGGTCAGCTGCATTAGGCTGCACACCACAAACAGTATGTCTATATAGCTACAAAATTGGGTGCTATGTAGAATTAAATGGGTTAGAAACATTTGCAAAACAGCTCTCAGTGCCAGTGCTGCATGGAGAGGAATTGTCAAATGGGTACCTTAAATGAACCTAGAAACATTAATATTTCAAACTTCCCAAATCAAAATGAAATATTATAAGGCTAATACTTATTCTACTTTTTCAGGACAGTGTACATTCACAAATCATATCAGATCTATATTTATGTCACTTCAAAAATAAAATCGATAGCACGTGTTTCCCACTTTGGTTTGCTTCATAGCTTCTATAGAATGTTCAGTGTCATCAAACAAGAATCAGTTGGACTAAATGACAGTTGAGTTTCCTATGTGAACTAACTCTTATTGTGCTACACCAGGTGCCATGACACAAAATCCACTGGCTGCAGTGCACAGTTCTCCTTGGTGCCACACACTTGCTAGAGCTGGCAACATTCTCCCTTCTGCTGGGCAAGCTAAGTCTCTGCACTTCAAACTGATCCCTGTGGAGGTAAGGAGGCACCATGCTGGATTTCTTCCATCACAAACCAGACACTGAAATGAACAAGATAATGTAATGCTGCCTTTTAGTATTGAATAAAAGCTAACATTAATACTGAATGCCTATTACCAATGAATAAGGATTTTTCCATTCAGTTTAAGTTTAGATTAACAAGTTACAGGTCAATCAGTTTCAACAGCCATTTAAAATATGCAGGTGTCTTCTTTTGAACTTCACAATCACAATCTAATCTATTAAAATAATGCTAGTAAGAAAGAAAAGCAATGCTCTCACAGAGGACAGCCATTGCAGGTTTCTGTTGTCAGACCATAATACTTGGGCTTTATTTGATGTGCATGTTTGGATAAGAAAACAACATCAGAGAGAGATACTACGACAGCTTTTTTTTTCTGTGCCTTTTAAGTGTTATGGATATTAAGCTTTTCAAAACAGTTCTCTTATCCAAAAGATAAGCTCCATGGCTATTCCACCTAAGCCCTTGTAAAAGGGATTCCCATCTAAGACATAAAGCTACTGTTATCCTAGGGAACTTTTCATTAGGTCTCATGACAAGACCCTTTTTCTCCAAAACTTTGCAAGCTGGTAACACTGGAACAATGCCTCTGATTTATCCAGCTCTTTCCTCTGCAGCTTACAAACAGCCTTACAAACAGATATTGCTGCCCCATGCAGGGCCATCTGGGTCAATTCTTGGCCTGCGCCTTAGGACATGTTAAAGGATTAGCCTAATTGCCAAGACCTTTCAGGTGACCTCAGAGCCTGACACTTTTACCTGGAGTTACATACGTCCACTTTTAGATTTCTCATCAGACACAACTCCTATCATCATCTCCTTCAAGCCACATCTCAGCAACCAACACCTGTCTCTCCAAGAGCATCACAGTACAGGCAAGACATCCAGTCCTCTTATTTACTGGATCACTCACACTACCAGAGGAGAATACCAAGTGTGAGAGAAATCTCTTAAGGAGCTAGAGAAAGTACCAAGGCAAATGCCCCAATGACACTGGGGCAGGCCTCCCTCTTGCTACGAGAAGAGGGCTTATTGAAGCATGTAGTCACTGCAGGGGCACTTGCTCTGCTGTTTACGTGTACACACAGGTAAACACGATCTCCTTTTCCTTAGGGAGACAACTCCTGGGCGTTCCTGCCTCAAAACTGCTGCCTCCACCCAGCACTGCCATGTCACACAAATCTGCTTGCACGCCACCTGTATCTGAGCTCAGAGCAAAGACATAAAGCATCTCCCTGTGTTGTATGAGTCACCTTTACATAGATTTTTATCTGATGATATTTTGTTTCTAGAAGGTATAAAACCCAGCTGCGCTTGTTACCTGCTTGGCATGTCTCTTTTTCCATCACCTGCAAATCAGCAGGGCTCAGTTGAGTTGGCACCTCTATTTTTTGATCAGACAACAGAGTCCTGACCAAAGTCAGTCTGTACAGAGACTCCTTTTGACTGGAGTCACTCCAGAAGGAGCAGGATATTCTTTGTAAGATAAGAGAAGTGACAGAGAGAAGTCTTCCTGGCTCTAAGACAGCAGAACACTCAAATACAGAGCACCTTGATTTACTGTTAGATTGGTTTTTGAACTGACAGTGCTGACAGACTAAAATTTTTTTAAAAATTCTCTTGAACAGGAGCAACCAAAATGTGGCAGAGAATTGTGTGTAAAGAATAAAACACAGGCCAGACTAAGTCTGTGCAATCTCTCATAGAGCTGTCTGATTTTTTCTTTCTGCTTCATGATTTAGAACATCACAAACTGTGAAGCAGACATCACAACAACGAAGTTTGATGTTAAATGATTTTTCCAGTTCCCCTTATCTACCCTTGTACTGAAAAGGACACGTCTGTCTGTCACACAGCACGTTTCCCTCTCACAGGATTTCCAGAAACCAGCCTGGAACATGAGCTTTAAAGCAGGAGAGCAGTGGCCAGGCAGCGGGTGCCCAGATGCACTCACAATATTCTGCTATTGTTCTGCTACAGCCTCCACAGTGCAGAGGGAGGGAGGACTTTGTGGATTGCTCCTGTACTTGCTTTTTTGTCATTAAGTTTCTGTGTGCAACCACCTAAAGTTATTTCATGATTGGCCAAGGCAGACTTCACACAGAGTCTCAGACAGGTGTTGAATGGTCATAGAGACCTTGGAATACTGCATATTTCCATCATGCTGAGCAGGATATGATGGAAAATATTTTTGCTTATTGAGTTTTTGAGAATAGCAAAGATGTCTTACACTCAGTAAGCTTTTAATTTCTGATAGGAATAAAATGAACAACTTTCCATGAACTATAAAAACCACCATTGCTCCTACAATGAGCTGCTGATGACAGAGGTGTCTGCTTCATTTGTTCACTATACACTGTTCATTGTTGAATATTACATTTTTCTGGGAGTTTCAGCTGGCAGTGATAAAAATGCCTCTTAGCTTTGCACCCAAGTACTACAATTTGAGTCAGATGGATACTCTGGGGAAAGGTGTAAGGTACAGCAATCTCTCCTTTTCCAAGTCACACAGACTGTTTAATGGATGAAATGCTGTAGAGTGCAGGTGTAGAAACAGGAGGGAGAATGACAAACACAGCATGCAGACAGACCACAGCATAAAAAGAAACAGGAATTCCAGGCCCCAGGTGTGAGGGAAAGTCTGACTTTTCTCTGACGACCCTTCATGGTCATGTCAAAATCATAATAACCCAGACAGCCATTGGAAGTTGCTGAATGGACAAGAATTGGAGGCAGGAGACTTTCACTGACATCCTAAATGAAGGGGAAATGTCTTTCCAAACCATTTCTTTATATCCATTCTCAACCTGGAGACCTCAACAGTTTCATGGCTTTGTATGAAAACAACTTAGGTTTTAGGTTGTCTCCAAATGATACTGAATTTGGGATGCAGTTTGCATCACTGTGAGCATATTTTAAAAGAAAGATGCAGAAAGATACACTCTGCAGCCCTGACTGACACAAGTTTTCCTTGACAACTTGTCAAAGAAAGATGACAGCCAGTGCATGGGTCTCACTGTCAGAGACATTTCTAAGACAGCAATTGATTGTTCTTTGTCTTAGACTAAGCAAAACATTCATTTAAGATAATTACAGCTAAACATGAAAACAAGTATAATTCTGCCAGCCTGCATGTTCCCACAGAGAGGGCAGTAGGGTGGGATATTTAGTCCCAGCATTGTGATCTGAGCATTGACAGCAAAGATGGAAATGAAATACCAAAATGGAGATCTGGCATTGTAATGCCACAATTCCAGAGATACATAAGAAGCTTCAAGGTTGTGAACAAGTTCCATGTTGTTCTCATTTCCCATTCTGGCCATTCAGTGGCTGAATTGAGCATTAAATCAAGCTAATAACCCTGTGAGACCGATTCTCAGAAATGGCAGCTGGTGACAGAAGGCACTGGGGCAGTACACACAGGATATTGCTACCAGAGACAGACAGGACACCAGGCATGGCAGGCATCATCCTGAACTCCTTATTCTTTGGGGTGTGTAGCAGATGTGGAGTTGCTCAGTAGTTATTTAAGAATACCATACAATAATTTAGTCATCAGAAAGTTTTTTTTCTACAGCTGTGGTGGTTTCATTCAGTCACAGTCTGTCTGGTCAAGCAGGCAGGAAGGAAAAGTTTGGCAAAATAAGTGGCACTTCTTTAAGAGTTAGTGCCAAAAAGAGGTAGCTCTGGTTTCTTTTCCAGCAACCTATAAAACCAGCTCTTACCTGGAGAGACAAAGCCCACAAATACTGCAGGATATTAAGAATGAAGATCAGCTCCAAGAAAAAGAGTCTCATGCTCTTAAAACTGTGCTTTATTTACTAATAGAGAAAGTAATTATTAAGTAATATTATTTATGCAAATTCTAAATTATGTAATTCCCTCTTTCCCCTGCTGCTGTATAAGATACTTCATGTCAAACATGCCTTCTTCAACACAGTACACCATAAAGTGCAGATTCCACAAAAGAACTGTGAGTAACTAACAACAGCCAGACAGATCAGATAGCAGATCTGATGTAGAGAACTGAAATTCTGCTTTGAGGTATAAAATAGTCACATCTTCTCCACTGAGACTTAGATTTATGCAGCTGGCTTTCAGCCAGCAATTCTCTACAATTAAATGTAGATAACATGTGACTGCAATGCACACTTAGCATTCCCTAAAACCACATTTTGAAACATGGATGGTTAGGAACAGGAGAGAGCCGGAAGATTCTACTGTGGTGGCATCAAACTGGGCCTAGCAGTGAAAGGAATCCCACTGAAAAAACCCAGATTTTTGGTGCAGATTAGTACTGTGGTCCATTTCCCTGACTTTTCCAGAGTTCACCTTTCACTCGGTGGGAGTGTTAATGTAAGATAAAAACTCATGAGAGCATGAAATAGCATTGCTATGAAGACTAATGCATGCAACAGGTTCTATTCATTGAAGACAGCACCTTTACAGGTGCTCACTCTGAGGCACCAGTAACATAATTTTGTCTTTTGAAAATTCCTATTGTGTTTCGTTTCTTTGCTCACTGTGAACTTTATCCTAATGGACTCACAAGAGTCACACAGTCCACAAGATCTAGGTGCAATTTCTTCTTTTAGAGAGATTATGACAAAAATGGAAGCAGTCAGTCCTTTCCCTATGATAAGCACTCTTTGACAAGGACTCTTCTCCTCAGACCTTGTGAACCTGTAATGCAGTATGAAGCCCAACTAAACTTCTTACTTTTCTAGGCTGATCAAAATGCAGCTCTTGGAAGCTTCTTTCTAAAGCCCCAGATAAGAAATTTACTTTTACCAAACCCAAAAATGCTAATGGAAGTCATTCAGCTAGTACAGAACAAAGTTAAAAACCAGGCAAAAATGGACATAAACTATCATTATCTGGCTGCATAAAACCTTTCCTGTGCAGTGAGGCACTGCTAGGAAGGTGCACCATGTCTGGAGGGAAATCACACACAGAGATTTATCAAAGCTTACAGCTCAACACAGATGGCAAAAAATGCAATTAGCTGGAACTCCCTAAACAACAGGGACAATGCTTTCAGAATAGCACAAAGTAACTTACCTAAAAATAAGAACCCTTGGCTAACAAATGTAGTCATTTAAAAAACTACACTGAAGGGTAAAGCAACCAATGTTGGTGTCATTTATCTCCTTTATGCTTAGGTTCAGGCAGGCCCTTTAGGAAATTTTGACACTGCAAGGCAAGACAGAATAATGAACATACCCTTTGTTTTTGCCATCTACTATTTTAATGCATCCTTCTATACATGACTTCACTCTGAGCCTGCAATTTCATTCACATTAAGTTCATAAATGTATGCTACAGCAGATTCTAATACATCTTCTGCCACTACACATAGCCTCTTAGATTTTTACTTTAAATCAGCTCCTGCTTTTCCATGAGTTAGTCTGGGATAAGGCTTACTGTCTGATACGCTTTGAAAGACAACAGTTGGGAAGATGTTACCCCACGTTTCCCTTTTTTACTGGTTAAGTATTACAGGAGTTTATGCAATACATATTCTGAGAGGACTCACAGATCTCTATCATTTAACAAGGAAAATTCCTTTCTCATATTCATTAAGGTCTCTATCACAATACAGTAGTTGGGTAACTGCTGAATTCTTCTCCATGTGTTTACCTAGCCTGTCAAGGTAACAGTCCATGGTAACTTTTTCACAGATAAGATGTCAAAATAATAATAAGATGTCAAAATACGAAGTCTGCAGCACCTGAGTGAACAAAGAACATAAAGGAGGCCTTTCTCACATTCCTTCTTCTCCAACAAAGAAGTTCCAGTTTTTGCTTTTTACTAAGTCCCTCCACCAGCCCAAGACTTGCCACCAATGACCGTGGGTGAGCACACAGCTGTGGGCTTCAGCTGATGAATGGCTTGGAGTTCACTTGAAATGGAAAAAAAATAGGGAGCTAATTTTGATAAAATAAAGAGTTCAAAGGTCTCAGGAGCAGGAAAAGAATATAAGCAAAGAGACAGGAATGAGACAAGGAAATTATTATGAATGTTCTGAAAAATACAAAGCACCTCAGGAAGGGGAAGGTTATGTGAGAGTGAGAACAGGGGAGGAAGAAAGGAACACAGTGGCAAAAAACACTGGAAAAGACTTCTGAAAAAGCACAGCAAAGAAAAAACATAATAAAAGTTTAGAGCTATCCCTCTTAGATGAATATTCTAGTCCTTCTACTATTAACATTTTAATATTTTCTCATTGGCTGCAAAAGAATTCTTGAAGTTCTTTGAGTCTGCCACTATGACGTGACATAGAGTAAATAGGAGGGAGAATCTCCCAGCAATTACAGGATCAATATCACAGCTTATGATCGTACTCTATCAACAGCTTAAAAAAGCCTTTACCATGTCTTTCTTTTGACTTGCTAAAAACCAAACAAATGAAAACCAGCACTTGTCCTAAAAAGGCAAAACCTACCAACAGCAGCAGCAGCAGCCCATTAAATTTTATGTGGCTGAGAGAATGACCAGAGATTGGGAAAAACCAGGTCATCTTCAATTTACCAGTTCACTGGTCTCTAGGTATCAACATTTCTGATATGTTTATTGAGCGAATAATCAGTCTTGCAACCCATTAGCTGCATCTCTTCAAATTTCTTGTGTTGAAATGTGTAATTAATAGTGTCTGGTTGTTACATTATTTGTTCTGCAGTCACAAGAGCTAATCCATTTCTGTGTTCTAGTCAGCTAGCCTGGTAATGTCTGTATATGTTGTCCATCTAATGCTAAGTAATTGAGTTAGTGGCATTTAGAGGCATACAAAAGACTCTTATAACCCAAAAACTGTGTTCCTGTAAGTACTTTAAAACAGCTGACCTCAATGCAAGCAATTGCATGAGTTCAAAAGAAAACAGAGTAAGAGAAGGCTAGCTGGAAATTCTAATCACCTTGTCATCTTCTCACAATTCTTGATGTTATGGCAACTCTTCCAGAAATACATGATGAAAATCAGGCAAATGCAAACAGGTGTGTGGTGTATTCTAAACCCATGTCAATTCCTGGCTACTGAGCTGGAATCCCAAACAGCCCAACTTTGTGACCTCAGGGTTCAGAGTGCCCTGAGTTACTCAATTCAATAGGAACCATCATTACCAAATTCATTATCCAGGGGATCACTTATCCATCAAGACAACACTCATCATGCTTTTGGAAAAGGCTTTGGTCTTCTCCTGGACTAAGAACAGCACAGTATCCTTGACAATGGAGTCAGTCTATGACCACCTGAGCCCTTCCAGAAATCCTTCCTACCAGACAGTGACTGCCAGTGCAAATGCTACACCACCCTAAGGATACTTCAAAAATCAGTCATGGATGGCAGTACAGTTTGGAATACAAAAGGGATGCCTCCACTTCAAGGCTGAATACATGCCACTGAGATGGATATACAACCAATATGAATTCCATCACCACAGAAACCAGGCACTCTTGAAATGTGAAACATGTCCAAACATTTACCTGATCTTATAAGCATATATATGTAGATTTCAAGTACAAGCAAAATCTGTATTTTGCACTGCTGCTATTCTTCCAGCTGGGGAAAATGACTTAGGATAAACCAGGAAAAATATGAGAATACAGAGAAAAAAATAGGAGAGAAAACATAGTTTTGGATTATATCATATAAGTACAAGCAATTTTACTGAGATTTACATGTTATTAAAACTACCAAGTGGAAGTGTAACTGAGAGTCTGAACCTAAAAATTATGAAAGTAGGATTCATTATGTGGATCAGCCAAAGCTGAGCACATAAATTCTCCTTTATACTTAGGCACCTATTCCGAGCCAGCCATTCCAAAGACAAGTTCACTATGCCTATGGACAGTACCTGCTTTAGGATGGCCCATGGAAGAACCAAACTCTCAGAGGACTAAAACTACACAACAGGAACCTGAAGGTTGCTATTGCTATGGCTCTCCTGATTTTCCACGACTGCAAGGACCCAGAGAAAACCCACAGCCAGTCCAAAGGCATCTGGGGTAGCCAGATTCCAAACTCTGACTTGCTGATCACCAGACCCAGCCTTTCTCAAAAATCTTACACTAAAAAATACAGAAAATATGTTTTTACTATTATTACTCTTTGCAGAGCTCTAGGACTATGAAAGCAACTGACCATTTTTTTAACAAAATGAGAGTGAAGTTTAATTAATTAATGTATCCTTTATTCTGGTTTAACATTAAAAATATCTTATCCTCTTCATTTGGGTTAAAAATGAAGACCAAAAGGGTGTATGAGAGTCTATAACACAACCTCTGCACATATTCTAGGATGATAATCAAAATTGTTGGTTAGTTGTTCAGGCACATAATTTTAGAAAGGGACATTCATGGGAAAAAATCAACTAGGAGAGAAACATGACTTTAAAAGTTCTGAGAAAAATGTAGTTTGTGAAAAAGATGTTTCACATCTTCATTACAAGGGAAACAAAGCATAAGAAAGACAAAAATGCTATATTACATTCTATTTTTTAATACACTGCATGCAAAATAGTTCTGTTAAATGAAGCATTAAAAAAAATAGAAAAATAAAAAAGAGATAATACTTCACTGCCACTCCATCAAAAGCTGATGCATAATTAGAGAAAAGGCACAAGACATGAATTTCATGGCAAAAGAAAAAAATAATGCAATGAAAAAGTCTGTAGGCATGTGTGTGAATGTTGGCCAATTCTTCCAGCTAGCTCAAATTTGTATCTGCATGAATTTGCAGAGCCTTTTCTCTCTACAAATAAAACAAATGTTTGAGGCACCTTTCTCTCCTTTTTTATTTCCTGTATCCACTGAATTAAATTGTAATAGATTATTTTTTTAAATAAAATTCAGGTTCTCATCTAGCTTTCTAAGTCATTAACTCTTTCCAAAGCCAAATTATAAAACTATAGCAAGTATATTCTGCATACAAGCAGGTTTACACATCAACTCTTGGACAGGCCATTCAGTGTCAGGTTAGGGACAAGCCCTGGATAACACTGCTCCAGGACTGCTACATCCAGCAAGGGCTGGACACATCTTTCTGACAGAAATGGTGGTGTCACACTGCCCCTGCTCTAAGGGGACAAGAGGCTCTGAGACAGATGTGTGGGATAAGGAACGTACCTGTCATCACGGTGAAATCCAGGCACAGCTTCCGGGCATTCACATGGCACTGACCAGTCCTCATTCATGGCCTAAGATACACAAGCAAACAGCAAAAACTACCATCAGCATCCACATCTGCAATGTTTGAACACAAAGAGCCTTTTCCCTATCACCCTGCAATCACCTGCCCCTAAGGGCTCTTTGTCACGGGCTGTTCCATGGCAGGAAGGGCAGGAGGCTGCAGACCTGCCCCAGGCCTGTCCAGTGCAACAGTGAGATCTGGGAACAGGAATGAAGCCTCCGTGTGACTGAAGCATCCTGCCAAACACCATCTATCACCCTGGCACTGCATGTTGCCATGTATTTTTGTATAATACTCAATAAAGAGTTTCTAGCCAATATATCCATCTGTCATGGAAGGGAAAATAATCCCATACAAATAGACAAGCAAAATATGCTTCAAAAGCAATAATAAATTTGGGGTTCTGTAACTATGATATTTAAACTAAAAATAACTTTTTGTTATGCATTATCAAGTGAGGTTAAATATTTAATGAGCAGTTGTTGCAAAAAATCATAATTCTCTCTAAAGATTAGAGCAAATTAAAGATGTTTTAAAATGAAGATATGTTGAAAGTAGTTATTTAAAAAGAAAAACAGTCCTAAATACAAAAACACAGAATTTGAAAAAGCCTGCTATGTATTATAATTATACTACGCATTACACTTTAATCCTGACCTAGGAGATGAAAAGCTATTGCCACAAAATTTATCTGTGGTGGCAAACTTTCAGATCCAAAGTCAGAGATGTTCTCAGACAATGGAGTGGAATGAAAGGCACTGGCTGGGGCCTGGACAATCTGCTCAAGACAGCCACAGAACCCATTTGCTACAAACACCTTCCTTCCTCTGCTGCTGAACATAGTGGTCACTGTTTAACTTGGGCCTCAAAATCCTGGAAATTTAAACAATATGCAACCAATATTTAAATAATTTTAAATAAAAACAATGGAAGACTACTCGAATTTATGGGGTGAACACTTAAGATTGCTGAATTTGCTTGAAGCTTTTTTACTTATTTTACTGAATTCAAGCTCTAAATCAAAATGTTTTGATTGCAGAAGACACACTTGAATCGTCAAAAAGCACTTAGACCTCACCTGTGAACCCAAGTAAAGGTGTTACTTTACCTTCCAAGGGACAATGAACTTGTAGTCAATTTACAGGTGAAAAATACACACTGAAGGAATATTTTTATATTTGGTAAAGATATGTGTCTTGCAAAATTAAATATCTAAATCCAATTCTTAAATATTGATCTTATATAAGAAGAACTTAACTGTTAATGCTAAAATGATACTACATCTGAATGAAATCCTCTGTAAATACTTGTATTATTATAAGTAATAAAAAATACATGCCCTGTATTAACTTTGTACAGACCACTGAGATATTTGCAGGATAATGAGTTCTTTTCAGTGTGAACTACTAAAATGCAGGAGACTAATTCTCTCTTCTGGATGCCAAACCATACCAAACAGGAGTTGTAGAATACATTTTCACTCTCCTGAAAGTCTCTAAGAATCTTTCATTGCCACTTGCAGCCATTCTCCACCACAAAGTTAATTAGAAAGTGTTAGCTTACATTTCACTTATTTTTAATTAAAGAAAATAAATTATATTTCCTAGGTAGGTCAACACAAAAGAAAATCCTAAAGTTAACAGCTATTATAGTTTAACCTGTCAAGCAAAAACACTTTGTAAATGGCAAACACCCCCCTCTGATATCCATGTGATACAAACAAAGACATATCAGCAGAAATCCATTCTAGGTTGCTCATGCTACACAAGCTGTATAAATCTGAAAAGAAAAACCTTGAGTCAGTTGACAGCTCATATTCAGATGCAACATCTCACATTTCAGTTTATATGCCCACTGCTCCTTGTCCTGTCTTGAGGCTGAAGAGAATCTGGTCCCATCCTCTTGACACCCACTTTTCAGATACTTTTATGCATTCATAAGATCGTCTCTCATTTGTCTCTTCTCCAGGACAAAAAAGCCTAGCTCATTTCTCATTTCTCTTATTTGTTTTTTTACTAAAAAACAAAGTGTAAAGGAATTGTTGAAAGCAATTATAGAAAAAATCCTGACTTGTGCAAAGGACAGGTGAAAGATATTCAATACTACCCAAAAGCCTTTTGCTAGAATTCTCAAATATCTCCCAAGGGTCTCAGAGAAGTGCCTACAGAATGCAAACCATTTGGAAGAAAAAGCCTGGAGTTTTGTCAAGAATAAACTGCACAAAGGCCTCAAAAGAAAGGGAAGGAAGTCCTCTTCATGCATTTTGAGTTTCTACTTCTACACTGAAGAAACACCACACTGTAAAAAAAACAAACCACTACTGGTTCACCCTGCTGCCATGAAAACTGCACTGGGCAGCTCTGATTATAAAAGATAAAGGAAAAGTTAAATTCTACTTGTTTTCACCTGATCTAAAGAGAAGTCTTGCTCTGGCACTCAAAACAATCCATCACTATAATTCCACAAAAATGACCTTCAAGAATCCTCTGTAAACCTTGTCACCATTTCCTCATATTTTAAGTGTGAAAAACACAAAATTAAGGAAGTTACTTCAAATGTGATACAGGGAAAAGTGAAAGGAGAGAATGAATATTATCAAAAACATAGTACTGCAAGATAGCTTAATAAGAGGCTATTTATGTGGCCTGTTTAATTACTGAGTTTGGGGCACTGGTATCAGTTTATTGGACAGTTAAATCAGTTAATCAGATTATTAACAGTTAAAGCCACCTGTATATACAAAAGCATGTTCAGCAGCACAAAATGGATACATAGCTAACACACAGAAACCTGGCTGGTCCTGCCTTTGTTTTACAGTATCTAAGCATGAAGGAAACATTTCCCAAGCTACCCCCAGACTTGCCCAAAAGCAGCCATGTAACACCCAGAGTGGCTGGGTACTCATATTCCCTGTAGGAATACTCTGCCCAGTCACACCATGACCTGTCTACCTGTTTCACCTTTCTCACACGGCACATGACAGAATGCAGTTACTCCTACATGCTAACTTTAAAAAATCCCTAAAAATGCCCAACCCCAAGGCTCTCTAATATCTACAAAATAAAACTGTGAGCCTTCAACAGGATTCACATTCGTGGTGTTAAAAGACAAAACAAAAACATTCAAACTCGGCTTTGGCATTTTCTTTCATGAGGCTTGGAAGAGCTCAATATAAATGAAAACTGGTTTTATTTGCAACGGCCACAGAAAGTTTTGCTCCAAAAAGTCACAGCTGTGTGCATGTAGGGGCCTTTGTCTCTTATAGTGGATAAACTGCTCAGAATTCAGATTACTATAGAGAAATACAGCCTCTGTAATTGCTATCAAGGTCAATGAGAAAAGGGTAAGTGCTAAAGCGATGGATATATAATTTACCTCACCCTGGAGCAATGCTACATGAATTTTTAAACTTGTTTTTTCAAATGCTGCAGTTGTGAAAAAATAAGTTATCACCTGAGCCTATTCAACAAAAATTTCTGTCTTCAAATACATACACTGCCTTTTTTTCTAACCAGCAAGATTTAGAAGAACTGGATTTCAAAAAAACAAAATTAAAGTCAAATGGCATCACCTTCTCTTTCAAAATATGAACAATGCCAAGATGGTCCAGGTCAAAAATGATAAAAATGTAGAACCATAAATAGTAACTTTATTTCCTTACAATTTGGGGGTATGTTTTTTTGCAGTTAGTTAACTGTTGCTAACATTCATTGAATTAAGCTGAAACATCTCAATTCCAATACACAATATGCAAAGTTCAGTCTCTGGACCACATCTGTTACCAAAATGACGCTAAGAGAAAGCAGATTTGATTAGGTTAGCCATGAACGTGTTCCCAGTGGATTTTAGTTACAAGGATGCATAGGAAGTGAAATTATAGATATCTGTGATGAAGAATTTTGACCAAATATACTTTAAATTGCTTTATTTATCATTCCTATTTAACACCTCCTTAAAGCCACTTGGCACAGTGCTGAGATCAAAGTGACATTTTGCTAAAGAGCAAAATCGATGCATAGTTCTTTAACCAAACCAGAAGACACTACTCTTGATGATAGGAGAAATGCAAAAATACCAAATTCACCTCCTTTCTTTGTTTTCCTTCTCACCTCTAATAAGAAAGCACATGCCAGTGGGACTATGCTAAGCTTATCATAAGTGCAGGAAAAGAAGAGGAAGTTACTGAATGTGCTCATAGCTTTGACCTGAGAAAACAAATCAGCCTGTTATTCTGAAGGCATTTATTTTACCCTAAGAAAATAACATATTTTCCACATACCAAAGATGACATTACCTTCCTCAGAAAAAGATGTCTTGTCAAGCTCGCCAAGAAATCTATTTCAGCTCATGTACCTGACTATCTATTAGGAGCAAGACTGACTCCTCCTAAGTCACTGAAATACCACAGCATTATGTATTTGGTAAGATCACATTTTATGCAGCTTTTCTGAAACAAAATTTGGATCAGACAGTGCCTTGGTTAAAAATACTTGGAAAAAACAGTGCAAGTACGACGGGGCATTAGGAGGTGACATAAAAATTCTGACCAAGAGTGCAGCAATGCCAGAGGATGTGATAGAGGAAGGCAAAACCAATCTAAATTGCAGAATAACACTACCAAGCAGATGCCATGTTGCACTCTATCTGTGTATACTGTAAGAGAAGTGCAAAGCAAGGACCAATTCAGGGGTGACTGTTTTCTTTTTAAGCGCATATCACAGAATCTCTGAGTTGGAAGGGACGTTTGGGATTCCCTGCTTAAGCAGGGTCATCTAAGCCAGGCTAACCACAACTATGTCAAGTCTTGTCCTAGGCACAATCTCTCCACAACCTCTCTGGGAAGCTTGCTTTCATTTTTTGACTACCCTTGAAAGAACAAACTTCTTTTTCTTTCTTGTGTTTAGATAGAATTTCATGGGGGTTTTTTTATGGTTTTGTACATTTTTGTTTGGTTTTTTTTTTTTTTTTTTGGCGGCGGGGGGGTGTATGTGTGCTTCTTGCCTGTCACTGGACACTACCAAGAAGAAGTGCACCATCAAGAAGAGCCTGGCTTCCTCATCTTCATCTCCTGGATAAACACCTCTGGTACTTATACACATTGATAAGACCAGAGCCTTCTGAATTCCAGACCTTCCCTAGGCTAAAGAGTCCCAGCTCTCAATCTCATCCAGAGATTGTCCAGAGGAAAGATACTCCAGTGCCTTAGTCATTTCCATGGCTCCTCACTGGATTCATGACAGTATGTCCAAGCTTCTCTTGTACTTGAAACCCCAGGACAAGACCCAGCACCCTAGAGCAGTCTCACCAGGGCTCAACCTGCTATCCATGTTCTTCCTAAGGCAGACCAAGTTGCTTTGGCCTCCCTACTGCAACTGTGTCTTCCTGACTCATGATCAGCTTGGTGACCACCAGGATCCCAAGGTCCTTCTCTGCAGAGCTGCTTTCAAGCATATACTGGTCCATGTGATTGCTCCTCCCCAGGTACAGGACTTTTTATTTCCCCTCACAGAGAGGCTAGAGGTTCTTCTCTGCCATTTCCCCAGCATGTCCAGGTTCCTCTGGGTGGTGGCACAAGCAACTGGCACAGCCATTCCTCACAGCCTTGTATAATTTACAAACTTATTGAGGGTGTGCACTGTCCCACCAGATCATTAATGAAGATATTAATTACTGTGTTTGCTACAGATCCCTGAGACACCGCATCAGCGACTTCTGCCACTCATCACAACTGCCTGGGCCCAGCCATTCTCAATCCCCCTCAGTGCCCATTTACCCAACCCTTATTTCCTCAGCTGGTTTATTACAGGTAGCATTGAAAGCCTTACTGAAGCCAAACTAAGCAGAATACACTGCTCTCATCCACCAAACTAGTCACCTCATTATAGAAAGCCATCAGACTTCTTAAGCATGATTTCCTTTTCATAAAACCAGGATGAAAATTTCTCATGATCTTCTTGTCCTTTACACTTCTGGAAATCGTTTCTAGGATTAATTACTCCAGTAACTCACCTCCTGAGGTGAGGCTGACCAGCCCACAGTTTTCCTTCTCAAAGACATCTGATTTACCAGTCTTCATAAACCTATCCTGAATACAGGAACCTTTCAGAGATAATCGAGATCAGCCTTGCCATGACACCAGCCAGCTCCCACAGAACTCATGGATGTGATCCCTTGGGCCCCATGGACTTACAGATGGTCCAGTTTGTTCAAGTGTTCCTTACCTTATCCTCCTCCACCAAGAGTGAGTCTGTTGCTTCATACTTCCCTCTGGGTCTCAGGGACCTGGGTTTCTTGAAAACTTGTATTTTTATTAGGGGATCTGAACATATTGACCAAATTCAAAGCACTTCCACATCAAATCCTATTCTCATCTCCTGCACACAAAAGACTGCACGTGAACAGCAATATTTTCTCCTGGTACCTCTTTACATGTAGTTATTTTAAGTTAAGAACTTCTACTGCAGTTCATGATAATAAGATGATGTATAGTAAAAGAAAAAATCAATGGAAAATTTACAGAAGAACAATTCCATTGATTGAACAATTCAAAAATAAAACCAAACAAAACTCATTCCAGCTAAAAACATAAGGCAGAGAAACATGATGTGTCTCTAGAAAACTTACATTGATTTTAGATAAGCCTTAAAGTGGCCAACTATAATAATTACTTCTAACAGTTATATAAATAAATACTATCCTTTCACATGAGAGGCTTTTGACTATTCTGTAGGATTCTTCCTTAATGTGGAATGAAGGCACAAACAGATACAGAATAATTTAAAGACTACAAATTAAAACATATGAAAAATACCATTGTGGTGAGACTCATGTGAAGTCCACCATAAAAAGAACTCTGCCAAACTGGCAGAATAAAATCTGTGCCCTTGAGATCAATCCAGTTCAATCAAGTTCATTAATGTAAACCTAACAGTAAGTCAAGCCTGTACATAGGTTTATTTCCATGCCGCACTTCTTCCCTCCACATGTGCTGAAGTTGCATTATATTTCACTGATAGAGGAGCTGTGAAAGGGGTTCTGAAATGGAACTGCATTTCTCAGAAATGTGATTGCAAACCTGTGTAAGAGATGACCTGGGTTTGAGATTTTATGTGGCTCATTTGGCCAGTCACACCCAGGACAAAAAGGAGAAAATGAATACATTAGTACAGATGTGGGCAGTACACAGGGACAGAGTAAAAGACTGAGACTTGATTGATACTGAAAATCAGTGCTTTTCCTGGGGCCAGCTGGCAAACATTATTTCATGTACCACTGATGGGAAGCACAAACACTCTACAGACATCCGCACCTCCATTCTGTGGTTACTAACACCAGGTCTAATAAAGGCTTGGAAAATACCGCCAGGGATATTGCCAGGTAACTTTCTGACAGTTCCTCTGCACGATCATGACAACACACCTAATAACCTTTGTGAAACCAGAAATTCTGCCACACCAGATTTTGATTAAGGACAAACTTTGGTGCAAGAAGGCTGCACCAAATTATATACATGCATCTGAAGTACCAGAAGTGTTTTTTCACACATGGAAAAATATTGTCTGATGAGGACAAAAGAAAGAGCGGATCCAAAATCTGTGTGCCAGACATGCTGGAAAATGGCATAAATATATGGAGAGAGGATGGGGGGTGGGGAAAACACACTCAACCCAAAACAGAAAACCCAAGCCCACACAGTGACCAGCTGCAACAAGCCAACAAATACCTCAGTGAGAAGCAACAGCTGGAAATAGTCAATTCCAGGACCTACTGCAGACAGAAGCAGAGATCCCAAAAATGTAACAGGCCTAGATGGAAGTGACAAGAAAATATGTTTTACAAAAATCAGCATACGGAATAGGACTGTTTTTCAGTGTGCAGAGAACCAAACTACTAAATTATTTTTATTCTTCTTTTTCCATAAGTCTTAAAGTTGTTCAAACCATCTCTTCCCCTTTCTTCCCCAGACTCCAACATTGTGATGCTGCAGTTAAGGAAATAAAAGTTTCTTCAATGTCATTTGCTACAAGTTTCTGTACTCAAATTTTGTGACAAGTGTTTGCAACTTATCTAAGAAGTTCAGAATTATGTCATTAATCAACATAATATCTACAGAAAAAAAAGCATTTTCCATCATAAAATAATTCACACATTTGCTTTCACTTTGTATTGACTACTAGGACAAAGAATCAGGTATCAGTGTTAGCTTGTTTTCTTTACTTTTCATCTCATGTTTTTATGAGTCTTAAATACAAGGTGATGATCTAAATAAAACCAAATTATGAATCTAGTTACAACAGCATTCCTCATGACAATTTGAAGAGATTCCCACCATTACTCTGCATTTCTCTTATATCAAAACCCACCTGCAACATATGCAAATATGTTTTGTCAGTCCTCTTTAGGGACAAAGAGGAACTTGAAGTTCACTGACACAATGGAAAGATGGTATTGAAGGAAGCCAGAGAGATATGGGCAGAACAGAATCTCCAAGCAGAGAGCAGTAACATTGTAGAGGAAACACTGGGAATGGCAGATCTTGCTGGTGGCTGTAAGTGGGAAAGCCCAAAGTAGAAAGAGCTCAGCTAACCTCCAATTAGCTGTAAAGATACACTTTTGCTCTGCTTGGTCTGTGTGTGGCTAGGAAGACTTGTTAACTCCCTGTAGCATGTTTGGACATGTTAATCACTTTGTGATCAAAGTAATAATCCTGGCTTTCCTATGCAGTGGTAAAATACAGCATCAATAGGCTTTTCAACTACTAATAACATGGTATGACTCATTAAGTGCTGTTTTAGTGCCATTCTTCCATACACATAAAGGGGGGAATAGTGACTCCATTCCAATTTGAAAGACTGACAGCTATTTAAAGGGGGAGGCCACATACAGGCACCAACTTAGTGGTGCTGAACGTTCCCACTCTAGACCTGAATCTGACCTGAAATACCAAACTGGAGGAGAACAAATATGCTCTTTGCAAACACCTCTGTTAAAAAACAGTGAATGCAATAAAGTTGAAATAAGAATCATTAGTTCTGATAATTACATTGTTAGCTTCACACTTACATTTTTTAAAATTGAGGCTTATAAATCATCACAAAATAAATACATGATACATTTTCTTCCTCTATGTACATAAACCTCAATATCCAGTACATCTTTGATTTCATCTTTAGCCACACACAATGGAAAGGCTCTACAAAGCAAAGTGACTTGATTCTGCTTTAGCCTCACACCTCTGACAAAACCTGGACTGCTGAACTGCCCAATATCTACCTTATGGTTCTCCCAAGCCTTGCTCAGACACTGTGAGTTACCAGAAGTTACTTAAACTCACGCCAGCTAACCAAAGGAAGTGTAGCACTGTTCTATTTATCAGGTGTACCAGAGCAGCTCCAAGAGGAAGAATTCAGCGTCATCATTCAACTTGTGTTCAACATAAACAACAACTCCAGCTCCCCAGAGCTCTGACACTCGCCCCATCCAGGGAAAACAGGAGACTCTCTGCAGCTCCTACAGCCCCAGTGACCGGGGCACACAGATTAAAAATTCACCTGCAGGCCTATACAGAAGGATCCTGTCATAGACAGCCTTGAGTGGGGATGACACCAACCACAAACATGAAACCTTTTCTCTCTGCAGCATGAAAACAACAGACGTACTAGCTATCAAAGGGGGAGAAACTTGCACAGTCTGAAGCAAATTTCACACAATTTCAGAACATAACAGTGAATGTTCATTTTTAGATGCATTTAAGGCAGAGAAAATAATCACTGTTACACATGTAGTTGGATGGCAATTAGCTCAAGCATGCCTTAAAAAAGCACATGGTTGCTCAAAACTCAGAAAAGTCAAAAAAACCCCACGGCCAATGAGATGCACAGAGTGTACATGCATACAGAGAGCTTTGCTTGGAATGCCCATGTATCCATTGCAGATAGGACACCTATCTGTGTAATCTGACATCAGATTAGACAAAGGCTTTACTTTATCTTAATAACAACTCCTTCCACCATAGAAGTTAAACTTGCCTTTTGTGATACTGCTCTAATTCCAAAGAGCATAATGGGACATTTCACTGCCTGAAGAGAGACAGCCATTATGACACCCTCTCCTCTCCAGGAGTCTTTCACAGAGATTCATGTTCTCAATGAGCCAGAAGTTAAATGGGATCTGAAAGCTATTTTCTGATTTTCCTACCTATCTACCTGCATTAACTCCCCTTATTGCTTCAATCATGGTAAATTCAGGATGTGATACACAATTTACCAACTCTTTCAAGGAGTCTTAGCAAATCCACTTCTTATTAAAAAAAAAAAAGAAAAGGCAGGAGGACAGAAACGCAAATTTTGCTTCTTGTAGTCCTTTAGTTTCCACATATATTCAGATATGGGTGGATACAAAGCTCTATGCTTTACAGCTGACTTTATAACTTACTTATTGCAGCAGTAAGTGATTATAGGCATTCACTGTTATTTCTGTAATTTTCATACAAAATCTGTCTTTGCCTACAAGCATAGAGCCTGCCTTTACATACAAATCTCTTAAATGAGGATTCTTTTAACAGAGTCTCTGAAATGAGTCATAAAGACTGCTACAAAAAACCTGTTAATAGTCTCTCAGAAATGAGTCTCTCTGTACTTCTAGAAGAAGAAATTTGCCTTCAAGAAATGCAAAGGGAAAGATGGCAAACTGAGTACATCCCTAGCAAAGAGATATTATGATTCTATACCATTACAGTGGGAAAAAAATAGCTTCATTTATGCAGTAGATTGAGAAGTACAGAGAATAATTAGTCTGATAGTGAGAGAAAATAACATGCTTGATATAGTTACTGTGACTATACCAAGGAGGAAAGTCAGAGAGCACAAGGAAGAAGAAATTAAATGGAAAGGCAAAAGAAAAAACACAGGCACCTGGAGAACAATAATGCAAAGAAAAGAGACAGAGGCATCTCAACACAGACATAGAGAAAAAGAAGTGGCAAAGGGTGCAGAAAAGGTATCCAGGGAATTAGATCTGGTGAGCAGAGGTCCCGTGCCAGATTTTCATTCAGGATGACAGATAAGCATTGATGCTGCTTGCTGCCTCATATGCAAGATTTAAATATTTATTTTTTTAGGGAAACTGAGACAATTTTCACCTGATTTTTTTATTTCAGAGTAACATTAAATGATCAACTGACTTTGCTTTTGTCAGTGTACAAAATGCCATAATTGAAATAAATGCATCTTGAAAGGACAGCTTTTCGATACCATTAAATAACATATTAGGGGATGGCGGAAGGCAGAACTTACATTGACAGGACTGCACCAGAGTAACATGTGAAGCACATAAACCATTTGGCTGCAACTACAGAAAGCAATTTAGCCACTGGAATCCCATGCTGATTGTCTGCTTTCTTGGAGAAGAGGGGCATGAAAACCTGCTACTGACATAGCAAACGCAAAATAGCATCTGTTAAAATACTGGTTTCTGATCTTAAACCAGCAGGGTTGCAAAGAACGACTGTGCTTTTAACTAAAGAATGACAAAAAAATAAATTAATGCTTTCCTCAGTTCTTAGCAGCAAATGTATTTCTAACTTAGCAATTTATGTGCCCAAAGTGGAGCAAAGACAATCAAATTGATGATCTAGCTGTACTGCAGCTTCTTTGGACCAGTATCAGTAGTTTTGAGTGGTCATGTGAAAATGCATCCTCTTCTTGTCACAAGCCACACACAATCACCTTACCATGCACAGGGCAGGAGCAAGGGGTGTAGGAGATAGTAAATGAGGCAATATCTGTCATTTAGTTTTAGGGAAATGCACAGAAATATTTGTGTGGGAAATATTAAACATTTATGCCCAATATTAACATAAATGGGACTGTTATTGAGCACTTTGGCCAATTTTCCAAAAGTAAAAATTAAAATTCATTTTTTTGGAGTTGCAAAATATGCAAAAATATGCAGATTCCAGCACGGTTACTGCATAAAATAAACCAAACAACTTGTAGACTGGACCTGGTTTTAAACCTTAATACAGCTCACACACTGAAACAAACAAACAAGCTGAAAAAGTTAACTCCTGAAATCCACACTGCATGGACTGAGCTCTTCCTGTTTTGCATGACTCTTGCGCACCAGGAGTTAGTATCTATTATTACTTAGGAAAATTAAATTAAATATACTACCCACCAAGACGCCATTTCAATAGTAACTATTGTGTCCTTTTTGTCCTAACTTAGAGTGTAAATACTTAGAATGTGACACTGAGATGGGAAGGTTCCAAGCTGTTTGCAGAATGTAGGCAGAGACAAAGAATTCTGCTCTTCACAACTCTCCTGGCTCAGAAAGGTCAATTAGACACTTGCTAGTGGAAAAGGCATCCTGTAAAGTCATGCCTTGGTAAGAGAATACAGTTAGGATTGTAGGTTTTAGAAAGCAAAATACTGAAAGTCTATGTTGGCAATTTTGGTTTATCAATCCAAAATTGCTAAAGATCTTGTTTTCTAAACAGGAAAATTGACAGCTCTTTTCCCTTGCTTCACCTTAGGTTTCTGGGGTTTGAGTTTTGTTAACTGTTGGTCTTGATTATGCTTTTATATTGTTTATATGTTGTTGATCACCTCCAATATACCATATTTTCTATTTTTTTTAATTTTATGTCAAATTTCAATTAAGAAGTAAAGCAATTTAACACAAGAGAAAATATCTTTTAGTGATCTCAAACTTTTCAGACAAAAAATTTTGCGTAAAACACAGGCCAACCCAATTGAAATTACTCCTTCAGGTCATTGGTGTTTCCATCATCAGAACAGTGATTTTATAGACATATTCAGAAAACGAATATAAATGGTCACAAACATCAAAGCAAATTCTCAGTTTTTACTTAGGCAAATGCCAGCTGATTCTTCAGGTCATAGTCACCTGATTGTAATTAGAAATACCTGTGGCAAAGGCCACACTGAATCCCCCACTGACCAATCTTTCACTGTAGGGGAATAAACATAATAAAATATTATGTATAATCTGTGTATATGGTGATACATGTCTGTTTATAACAAGCAATATAAAAAGGATTGAGTAGGATTTGTGATAAGGGCTTATGCATAATTTGTTCTAGCTTAACTCTTTTTAGACACTATGGCATCACTGTTAATTCCAAACCTCTTGATGTAGTTAACCTGATTTATAAGAGTATCACATTCCCACTTGGGCACAAGAGAAAGCAGAATACTGAACATCACCCCTAACACCATTCCAAAAGGCACCATCCAGTGTTTCACTGAAGATCTTAAACTCTAATAACACAAAATCCCAGCCATTAAAAGCCTTCACACATGAACATACCAATTTACTGTTTCAACAAAAAGCTTCGAACTCAGAGCTGCAGCTCTCCTGAATAAATTGATTTCTTGTTTTATTCTGTCCCCACCTAGGTAATAAGAGATACTAGAACTGAATATAAGGAATATCATATTAACAGATTGCATTAATTATTCTGCAAAACAAAGAACACTCAAGACTTTACAACGGACCCAAATGTTCATTGTGTCAATGGCAGCCAGCACATACACATTGCTGCCAGAGTAGGAACTTAAAATTCCTTCTATGTAAATTAACAAAATTTCCTTCCCTTAATTTGTTCCTTAGTGGAACAGATAACATGGCAAACCTGCTGTCTAACCACAATAAAAATTCCAATGAATCCTACATTACTGTTCCAGTAGGTATGCAGCACAACTGTATCAGCCAAACTTTAAATTAAATTTGAAATGCAAGACATTATAGAAAAAAGAAATAATTTCAGTTTGTACAAAGCATCCAGCATTGAAAGAATATTGAACACAATGTGCCCACTCTTAGCTAAAATACAGAAAAAAAAATGCTAAATTCACTGCCTGAATTCTCCACATCCCCACATGGTTTCACCACTGCTGCATTTCCTTTACAGCCAAGAGATGAAAGCAGGAATAGCTGAGTTTTCAGATGGCTTGCAACAGTGACGTCTGGAATTCCAGCCACTCGATTAGATCTGAGCAAAGCCCCATGATCTTATGCAACACTTGTTTCCTGGATTACATCACACATTTACTTCATGTAAGATTCAGATTATTTTAAGTACAGAATTAATCTTTTCAGATGCAAGTCCGAGCCGGCAGTCCAAACGATCAGGGTGTTTTGGCTGCTGCTCCACTAGGTGGTTTAAGGAATATACCTCTTCCATGGAAAGCAGGGAGTTTGTACCGGGGATACCAATAAGAAATGTGATCTCTCATATTGAAAGGTGTAAGACATAGCTGAAGCCATAAATCATTAGCTGTTTTGAAGGCCAGACTCAGAAACATGCCTCGCTTTCTCTCAGCTTGCCATCAAACATCCAGCCTCAGCAGAGAAAAAACAGCTCTTCCAACAGGTACATCTAAAAGACCTTTTTCCACAGGATCTGCCACAGTGATTTAGAGCAGCCCCTAGATCCTGCAACATTTCCTCTGTCTTTGGATCACTTTTTTTTTTTTTTAATTCTCTCCAGACTGAACACCCACAACAGCACAGCGATGACACAACCTCTGCCTCTGCAAAACAGGACTTAATCACCTCAGCAGAGGCAAGAGCAGGACAATGTAAACCCTCCTAGGGGAGGGCCGTATTGTCTCTAACAAAGATAAGGCAGCTCTTTCCTTTATTCAAACACTTCCTCTTTAAAAAACTTGCTGAGTGTGGACAATTCTCCAATTTCATTTTATCAGGGACAGACCAAGCTTCTCCTTCCCCCACAAATCCTTCCAACAATCCCTATGATTCTCACCCTCACCCGTTATGTTTGTCTGCACTTCTGATGCCTCAGGGCTGCACAGGGCCTGGGACAGCCTATAGAGAAGGCCTTGTGTAAAAAAACTACAGTATCTAACTGGGCACCCCCTGTCAAACCTGGCAACAGTTCAGAGGTTATTAGCTGGGTCATGAAAGACAGACATGGGACAACTGAGTAATTCTTATCTCCTTAGGAAATACAGCTGAAGCAAAAGTTTGGGATACTATTAAAATTTTTCTCTGAAAAATCTAAGTCTGAAGTCTAACACAACAGCACAGCAATCTTTAGTCCGAAAGTCTGAGAGAGAGCTACCACAAAGTTTCTGTGGTGCGTGGAAGGTGAAACATGGTAAAACTCTTTTTATGCATTTATGAAAGCAGTCAGGAATTACTGGCCAAAAAGGTTCTAAATATAAAAGACATGTTTAAACAATGGGATGGCTAAACTGAACATTACAGGTGAAAACTTTACTAGACCAATCCTAATGTGGAAAAGTATGCATTTTAGGCAAAATCATAAATACTAATTTGCATGAATGAAATGTAGAATTACTAGTTTAAAAAAATATATATAAATCTGAGTTACTAGTACCATTTTCTTTGTATTTTGTTGTGTTTCTTGGTTGACTTGCAGTCCCAGATAGGATCTGATCCAGTAAATGTTTCCAGATGTAAGGCTTGTATTTAGTACTCCACCTAGAAGTAAATCTTATTCCCACTACTTACTGTTTGTATAACCCTTCAGAGTTTAGCCTTAAAGTAAAAGGGGAGGGGGAAGTAAAATATAAGTCCATATCCATTGGAAAGTTAACAACTTCCTTATACCCTGTCAAAGTGAAGGGAACACAGACATAGGCCATCAATCAAGATCAACCATTTTAGCAAGATAAAATTCCCACAGATTTCCATGGAAGACAGGACCTCCCCCCGGTCATTGCCAACCAGACTCAGAACCACCTAGGAAGGAGAGTGTGGAACAGACAGTGACAATCTCCTGACCTTTCCCACTGCTCTGAGAAATAGCACAGCTTCCACAGGGCATCACCTACCACTCAAGACACTCCAATGGGACAGAAAGAAGCTGTTACTCAAATACCCAGGCCACAAGACAAAGGAGAGCAAGTCCTCTCCCTGTAGCAGCCCAGCACTGCCTGACACACCCGGCCCTCGCTGCGCAGGGCACAGCTGATCCCTTCCCGAACCATCTAGCAGCCTTTGGGACATCGACTTAGTGACTCCAGGTTTTCCTACCACTTCTTAACCCTCCTTGGAACTCAGGCTAGAGCCCAGCAAGACATGGAAATGCTAAAAGCTACTTTCAGAAAACTCCTGCAATCAGGTCTATGATGCTGACAGCACTCCTGTGTTCCACTGCATGCTAAGATAAGAAATCAAACAAACCCTTTCAACATTGGCAAGAAGCCATAATGGGATCTCTTAACTTTCTGCAAAAACAGAAATAACTTCTACTTATATCCAGGAATCCAGTGCCTCTCAGGTAATTTACCTTTCCAAGACAAATACTTACACACACTACAAACTGCCTGTGTAAGTATGTTCAGAGATCTTGGAAGAATCTTCTTTGTGTTCTTCCCTGTTCCTTGCAACAGCATAACTGACTTTTTTTGAGCTACACCGCTTTGCCTCTTTTGAAGAAAAGAAATAAAGTATTTTCTCCTACAAATAATTTTAAAGTTGCTGTGTTGATGTAAACTTCAGAAATAAGAAAATAAAAAGTCAAAGTAATAGAACATTCCAGACAGTTTATTAAATAAAATACAGCAGCACCTCTTGGGTGCTGGAAGTGTTCATGCTTCAGCCTGATGCCTTTACAGCAGCCCCGTCATGTGTTAATGATTACATATATTCGTTCACTACCAAAAATAGTTTCCTCTAGAATTATGCACAAAGAACATTTGTCCACAGTGAATTTCAAGCTTGGCTAGTCTGCTTGGGTTACAGTTACTCCTAATTTTACAGTGGCAAAAATCCAGAAGTCTACTTTATGCTAGCAGTTTATCTTTTTTGTCAGAATACATTCTCCAGTCATTCAAAAGTTGGGAAAGTATCAGCACCTAAAAACTGAGATCTTTACTGATGGAGTTATCACAATACACAGATTACCATAACAAAATCCCAATTATCTTATCTGGAAAAGCATTTCTCTCTCTCTCTCCTTCATCCCCCACTCCCTCTAATGTTGGTCTCCTCGGGAAACCACAAGTAGGATCTTCCTGATCAATTTCATATGCCTTAAAGAATCAGTACATGCTATCAAGACCCAAACATTTGCAAGCTTAGATTACAAGCTACGAAACCAGTAGAAAAGGAAACATCAAACAAAAAAAAAATTGTATTTTTAATATGTTCGCTCTCTTACAAAATATGAGTGCTGGAGTAGCAGGGGAAAGCAGCTGCACATTTTTCCAAGTTCAGACATATATTACTTAAGGTGTAAAACATTTTACCTATATTTTTAGTTAGCCACATAGACTCTCGAAGATTTCTCCTGTGCTGCTATGAAGCCATCTATTCTCCCCCTCCCCCCTCCTTGTTTTTTTTTTGGATTCAGAGAAAAATTGCTCCATTCCTGCTTGGAATCCAAAGGAGAACAGGAAGTAACGTCTGAGCTCCATAGAGATTCATTTTTATTTGCTTACAGGATGTGGCGGATTCAAAAACTGGCTTCATTTTCCAGTATCCTTAAAGGACCTGACTTTTTTTTTTTTTCTTTTTGGCAGGGAGCATGGTTGGAACTTCAAGTTCAGCCAAAATAGACAATAAAACAGTAAGAAGGCACAATGCCAAAAATGCAAAGGCAGCAGCGTCCAGAGCATAATTCCACCCTTTTTTCTGTTCCCCCCACCAATGATTTACAGAGGAAAACGTAAAAAACAGAAAACCTTCTTTGTCCTAGAATGAACTCATATTTCAACAGCCTACAAACATCTCAGACCCACTGGAGGCAAGCTAAAGAATGATATTCCTCATTTAAGATGACAGATTTTTTTTTAAATCCATATGTTTTATTGTTATGTCCTTTTGAATATCCTACTTTGTTCTCCTTCTTGGGAGAAAACATTTGTATGAGTAACAACATGTGGAACCTCTCACACAACACAATATGAAATTTGGTACAAGAGTAGCCTCTTTTTTTTTTCCCTCCTTGCTCATGATATGCATTTTTAGACATTATTCTCACTAGAAGCATGCCTGTGTTAGCCTCTAAGCCAAACCAGTCCCAATTAATTAAAAAATCTCACTTGCTGCAGCAGAAATTTTTTTTTTTTTTGAGAGGGTCTAAGCTGCAAATAATGCTACGAAAATAATATGCAACAACCAATAAATAAGTAAAGCTTCATCATGAGGATATGTGCAAATGTTTCCTCACGTTTTCAACAGGAAGCTAGGCAGGATGAGTACAGGGGAAGGTCTGGAAACTGTATAGCAAAAGTGGAGGGAAAGACAAAAATAGATTTTAAAGAGGATATTGTCTTCCTTACTGCATTAATCATTGTTTGGAATTAGAAGCTAAGTATTCAGTGCTTCCTTTCCATCGTATAAAATTGAACCTATATAATTTGCAGAAAATATCCAGAAGCCACACAATGACTTCTATTTATTAAAAAGAATCAAAGAACTACCTCTGTGGAAGCTTGTACCTAACTTGGAAACCAAAAATGGCAGAGGCCAGCTTCTTTAAATAAGAAGTGCAAAGTGCACCTGAAAAATATTTACTTTTTCATTCTAAAGAGAGGAAAGAAAAAATAACTATGACATGTGCATTAAAAACAATTAAACTGTTAGTTGAAGACAAAAGGGTAAACTTTCTGGCAGGGTCCAAAGTCTTTTTGAAAGGATCTGTGAGACCGAACACTAGAAATGTGTGTAACTGTACGGAAAAAGACAGAAAAGACCATCAAATCACCAAGAATTTAAACAGATGGTTTTCCAAGGAACTGTGCTATGAGATCACTTTGAAACAGCTGAGGCAAAATGGCACAGCAAACTGAGCTAGGGAAAAGACAGTTCTCCCAGCAGGATTAGGAGGAGCATAGCACAATCCACAGTGGGGGGCAAAAGGGGGAAAAAATCCAACTTCTGAATTACGTTTCACAGCTGTGGCATTTCAGGTTGCCCCATTCAGAGAAGAAAATTCACTAGGTACAGTAAATTTAAATACAAAACAGATGGCCTCTGCACAAACTTCTGCTGAGCCTGGAAACAGGAAAAGGCAACACAAAACAAAACCCCTCAGAAACTTCACACCTCATGCAGACAATCAGGAAAATAGACCCAGAAAGAATTAAGCCATTGGCTGCTACAGATATTCTTTACCAAATCCCTGCAATTTTAAAATTATGAATGATAGCTTGCCTATTTGAATGCTCCAATAAACAAGTACTTTCATGAGAGATGTATCTTGCTTATTGCCACAGCAAAAACTGTATGATATTACTAAAGCAAACACCAACACAGCATTTTGGACTAATGCGGGCTCCTAAAAGAAAAAAAAAAAAAAAAAAAAAAAGAAAAAAAAAAAAAAAAAAAAAAAAAAGGAAAAAAAAACACAGTGGAAGATAACAATATAGCTGCTACAAATATATACATTAGGATGCCTATGTTTCTAGTGGAAAAATTAGGTTTTTGATTATGGATGGCCTGGACAGAAAGCTCAACTTCATCTGAATCTCTATATCTCTTGCGAAAATTCAATTTCCAGTCCATTTTTTATCCATTCTACACAGAATGTCCAGCTTGCTGGCTGGTTGAAGGAACTTGTAGGGGTGTATTTGGAAAATGCACTAAGCAGCACAATTTCCAACTGGTCCAGCATCTCTCTCTGCCCCCCAGTCTGGCTGGGTGCTGTGACACCTGGACACCCCTTGGGCTCAGTGCTGCACTGATCAACCTGCACTGATCTGAGGCTATTCCCAACTGGCTTGCATCCATTTGTCTCCAAGGCTGACCCCTTGCACAAAAGAGAGCACATAAGAGCAGTTTAAATTTTCAAGCACTTTCTGTGCGAAATTTTTTTTTAGATTGTCAATTTACATTCCAAACTTCACTCAAAACTGAACTCCGCTTTACCCCACAGCTAAAAAAGTCAGTCTGCAGTTGTAGCCTGAAATCATACACCAGAAACAACAACCATTTGTACAATAAAATCAGTGTGACTCCTCAGGACACTACAAACCCACAGCAGATGCACTGGGGTATTTTGGAGGGAGTGGAACAATATTGTTGAAATATGCTCCAAGGACATCAATATCATTTGGGTCTGTAAGTGCAAACGATGATTACATCCAAAGAACCTGGAGATGGGCATTCAAAGTCAGGGCTGTTCGTAGTACGGGTTTGGTGTTGACTGCAGGTGAGCTGGGTGACAGTGTTTGCTTTAGGCTTTATTTTCAGATTCTTTTTCTTTGTTTTGCTGGTTCCTTATGTATGTACAAACTCAAGTGGGAAAGACAGCACATTGGAATTTGTCCACTGCTTCTGCAGTGACGTCGGGTGGATGGGCTCATCTCAATTCCAGGAGCATCAAAGTACAAAGGGAGTTGATTTTAGAGCTGAATAATTTTCAGTCTAACAGGACTCACTCAGCATTAACAGAGATCCTGTGTGTGTTTATTTACTGGTACCATGTTCTCTGTTAATGACCCAAGAAGCAAAAAGCCCATCCCCACATGCTCTTTATCAGCCTCAGGAACACACTGTTCCAACAACAGCGGAATGGTTAAGTGGCCTAGTCGGCCTAAAACCAAGAAAGAGAGCTAAGACCAGAGGAACGGGAACCAAGCCAATTGTCTAGACAGCAGGCAAAAAAACATGCTGGCTAAATTTAATCAGCTGCCTCCTTTACTTTGTAAAGTGAATGGGCAGATTAGAGACAGGGTGACACATAATTTGTGATTGAAATTGCTTGTTTAATCATAATTTTAAAAGAGATGAACTTATCCCAGTTCCATATCCATCATTCTTATATGTGCACATAAACCAAGAGCCATCTTCACAATTAACAGCAGCTGGTGAAAGCCTCCAGCTTCAGCAGTGGCTCTGCACTCTCTGTATCTTTACAGCCTCTTTCGCTCATCCCCTCACTTGCCTTTACAAGAGAAAAAGAAGCCCTTTTTCAAGCCACCATAAGTTTTCTGCTCTTCACAGAGGGTCTTTCAAGATTGAGACTGTCAGCTTCTTTCTTGAGAAGGGGTAAAGTTGGCAAAGGACAAATAACATGATTTATAACATCTACTGACTAGAACCCATTGCCCAGACTGTGGTACAGAACCAGCTGGCAGGATAGTAAACAATAGTTCTTATTAGAAATCTGCTATTTAAACCCAGTAACTATATCCAAAATTTGATCCAAAGCCCTTAAGAGGAAACATAGTGAAATGCTAAAGCGTTAGGGGAGGTGGGGGACAGGCATGGGGAGAAATCTTCCTTTAGTGGCATAGAAATCTCTAAGTCTTAACACCCAATTTAACCTTGCTCCGAAATTAAGGGTGGAATTTGTGGTTACAGACCTCATGCAGTACATCACCACTGGGATAGAAAATAGAAAAAAAAAAGAACATTAGAAACATTCACAACTTAAACAGAAAACTATCAATCCCAAAATGGTGTTAATGTAATTTCTTAAGTTGCACTTCTCACCACCATTCTGTCTTAAATGACTGAGATTTGAGAAAAAGCAAAATGAGTTAGTAAGATTATCTCCAGTCATTTTTAATCAGTAACACAGTCACTGAAAATCCAGGTGGAAATTTTAATGAACATCTGAATATTAACCAATACTGGTGCTTAAAGTTTCTGCTCCTTACATACTTTGATTACATTGCTTATGGCACCAAAAATAACTTTCAAGCAATTGTATACAGAATTGACAAAGTGTTGGTTAAATCTAATTTTAAAAGTATCAAATTAAATATTTAATGCTGAAATAGTCAACCTTGTGAAAGTAGTAACTCTCTTTGATTTGGGTTTTGGTTTTTTTTTAAAGAAAAGGTCGAATTACTTTATATTACTTTCTCAGCTTGAAGTAAAATAATGTATTATGACCCTTTTTAAAAACAGAATGGTTTCAATGAACATCCAGTATGAGGATACTGTAAAAAGTTAAAAGCTTTATAGTTCTTTTAATCTAAAACAAAATCACTAAAATATATTTAGAATAAATGTAAAATATATTTAGACTAAAAAGAGTACTCCCATGGATATGCTGGGCAGTGCTTTCTGAGACACTCCAGTGAGTTCCAGCAAGCTTATTCATTTCAACAGCAATAGTTAAAATGCAGAATATACACAGAAAACATATTCAAAGTTCATAATCACAACCACTGATGTTAAAAATCCTATCTCCTGCACTTAGACTCAGAGAACATATACACACCATAAAATTCACACTGCAGTTTAAATAACCCCTATTTCACATGATGTCAGAAGTGACAGACCAAGTTATTTATAAGCTTTTGATCATGTCTGTAAAAAACCTAACAAACTCCAAAAAATTGCATCTGATTTGCAGATAATCATGATCAAAGAGATTATATTTAAGTGAATGGCTATGATCACAGCAGGTTCCCATAATCACCTCACAGTATAAAATACTGAAAAATAAACACTTTCCTGCTCACCAAAGGAAAGCATGGATATAATTTATTAAGTCAACAAATTACCTCTTAAAAACGTCTGCTAACACATAACTACAATATGCCCATAACAACAAACACATATATCTCTTCTTTATAGATACACAGAAACACCCACAATTTAATTTTTTTTAACAGGTGCAACTATTTAAAGATGAAAAAAACCTGAGAAGAATCAGCAAGTGAACCTATATGGAATCAATAAACTACTACTGGATCCACCTACAAAATACAACACTGCAGATTATTTTCAGTCAATCTGCAAGCTTTCTAATATCTTCCATATCAGGGTTGCTTGGGGTTCCATGCATTTGCATAAAAGCACACCAGCACACCGCAGAACAGCACTAGAGGCAAGACATGCTTAGTGTAAAAAAATTTAAAAATTAAAATCCTATATTTGCACGATCACAGGCAAGATCATGTTCCTCAGTGCCCTGCAGTGCTGCAGTGACTGTCACCCCTCAAAACAGACAATGGTGGGTAAACCAAACCACTACAGGGCACCAATTTCAGTCCATAATCAAAGCATATAGGATCTAAAATACAGCCCTCAAAGAGTACAGATTTCAGCCTTTCTTTACTGCCTTAGATATACAGAGAAACAGGCAGAAGGCACATGCTGTGAGCCCTGAAACTGTGAAACACGATGATGATGGAAGACAAAATTCGTATGCTCATGAGAGAACAAACACCTATGCTAGCAACCTTCTGATATCCATAAATGCATGCAATGGAACAGATATTAAAAAAATAAGGAAGAAGATACAAAGCAATACAAAGTGACCTGGTTTTAGCAAACTGGTATGTATTTGATTCCAGAGTTAAAAGTTAAATGAACAGACACATTCTGGCAGAAGGCCAGCTTCCAACAGAACACAAACCTCGTAAGATTTGAGTTCTGGTTTTGATTTCAAACCCATGAACTTTAAGTGGATTTGAAGTCATGCAAAACATGCTCACCCATTGCTATTCATAACAGGAAAGAGAGACAAACAAGCTCTTCTTGGGGCACAGATCACCCTGTGGCTCCCCAACCTGAAGCTGGCGGAGCAGAGCCCGTGCACCCGCTTGGAGGCAGCACAAAGGAGTGACCCGCAGCTGGCAGTGCCCCTCCTGGGACTGCTGAGCGACCCAAAAGCTCTCTTTTGTCTGGGCTTTGCTGCTGTTGTTGTTGCTAGGTTTACAAGAAAAGGTTTCTATTCAAGGAAGTAAAGCAGGGGGGACTGGGGAACCTCCTGCAGCATTTCAATGGCCTGGCCAGAGCTGTCCCCAAGCACAGCAGTGAAGTTACAGTGCCCACAGGTTGAAAAAACAGGAGGAAAAACCTCCAGAGATCAGTAGAGGTAACCATGTGTAACTGGGAAAGGAAAACAGCATTCGAGGCACACTGACACTTCTTTTTCACACTTGCAGAGAAGCTACTGTGTCTGCAATCTCACTTGCTTTTTCCAGTCTCAGGCATACAGTACAAACTTTTAACTTTTTTTTTTTTTAATTATTATATGTAAAATTCCATTTATGTTTGGAAGTCTGGAACAAGCTTCAAAACTGAATGGTAAGCACCCCACTATCTCTGACTCTGACACCTGTGCAACAACTGCACCATTTTTCTCTTCAATAACTCACCCTTCACCTGAAAGGGCATATTCCAATTCTGTCCTAAGAGAATGTATTACCACCATGCTTGACTTGGAATTAACCGTGATAAGGAGACAGGAAGAAGATCCTGCTGCAATTGGAACATGCTACAACCCAATGTTCTGTGTCATCCATACCTGGTCTCTTGGTATTGGTCTCTAGAATACTTAGGAGGTTTAGGTTGGTTATCAGGAAAACGTTCTTCCCCCAGAGGGTGCTGGGCACTGAACAGGCTCCCCAGGGGATGGTCACAGCCCCAAGGCTGCCAGAGCTCCAGGAGAGTTTGGACAATGCTCTCCGGGATGCACAGGGTGAGATTGAGGGGTGTGTGTGCAGGGCCAAGAGTTGAACTCAATGATCCTGGCAGGTCCCTCAGAATTCCATGAACACTGCACCCTCTCTGGAATAGCCAGTGTTCCAAAAGAGTAAAGCAATGGTGCAGACTGGTTACTGCTGTCAGCAGAGAATACCAGAACTGTTAATGACAAAGAGGAGCAAGAAACTCATTCTTCAGCTTTTTCTCCTTTCCAGCAAGTTCAGTCAGAGCAAATTCTTTGGCAAAAAAAGATAACAAAAAGATCCAAGAAATCAAACATAAATCTGGTAATCTGTCAAGAAGGGAAGAGCAGAGGGAAGAGAACTGGCAGGGTTTACTATTAAGCACACTTTGTGTTATCCAACAGATCCAAGAGTAACATACAGCAACTGGACTCTGTACAAGAAATCTATTATACTGCCTGCTTTCAACTTAAGGATATTGCTGATTTCAGAAATATCAGAATGCCTAATTCTGGATGCCCCAGGAATAAACAAGAATAAATTTGTATTCTACTATGCTTGAGACAGACCTAGTCAAAATATTTCCAGGAATGCTGTTCGTTAGCAATGAAGCAGGTTTTCAATAAAGCCCTTTCTTCTCTTTTGGTGAAAAGTATCTGCTTTTGGATGCTTTCCTGAGATTCTTAGCAATCCAGCTAAGAAACTGGGACCCTGAAGCAAGTAAGCTTATTTTTACAATGAAAACCTGAAGTTTTCAGTTTTTAATTTTAAAGCTGCAATTCTCTTTGGTGGGAAACTTTTTGTGTGAGACCTCTTTTGTCAGGCGTTTCCATGCAGGGAATCCCTTTAGATTCCACAATTCTGGTACATTTTAGATTTCAGAGGACTGAACCATTCTTTTTTGCAGTTTTAGTTTTCCTTTAAGTAGAACTCGAAGGAAAATACTGATCACATGAGATCACAGTCGATCCTGACCTTGATCAGAGCTAGGGATCCTTAAGACTTGTGGACCTGCAGCACTAGCCCCTGACCTTTCTGTTTGAATAGATTATACTAAAATAATATTAATTTTTAAAAAGTTAATACGGTTTAAATTAAGGACTTCTAGCCTGAAAAGCTTCTTTGTGTAATTTTTAAAAGCCTACTTTTCACTATTTCATCAGGGAACAAGTGCTCCCAGAGAGAAACCACAGGACCAATCTATAATCAGGACTACGTGTTAATGGCAAAAGTGATAAATCACTGAAAAAAACCTGTCTCATAATTGAAGCCCTCCACAAACACTTTCATAACAAAATTAGTAAAATAACTTAGAAACAAGCAAATTGCTTTAGACTTGATAAAGAAAATCAGTACCTAGGAAATCTACATGCAAAGAATTTATTTTCTTTTAAACTTTTAACATAAATACAGCAAGATTCAAGGTAAATATGAAGCAGGCCATGTTAAATTCAACAACAAAGTTTTTAAAGCAATGGGTATCTATTTTTTTACATTTTTAATGAAATAAGCTGTCTTTAAATGTTAAAGAACCTGGATAATTACAAATATTTAGATTCAAATTCTCCCATGGAGAATGCTTTCAAGACACTGATCAATAGATTCCTAAGATTAAGCTAAGAACTACATTAATAATATGCACTTTCTATCTGTTACACATAATTTCTCTTTATACACAGAGAGTGTAAAGATTTTTCTTTTTCTCTCTTCCTTCCCCAAACTTACAAATCAGCAAGTCTGGTCACAGTAACAAGTGCAGAACAGTGACTGAACCTGTGCAATGTGCCTGATATTTGGATTATAACATTAATTCTGCTAGTTAGCCACAGCAGTGCAGTCTTTTAAGAAACTTTTGATATTGAGTCAATAGTTTTGTGCTATTATATGTAGTCACAATGCCTTGATTGGATTCCTTTTAAGACTGCAATCTTGTTCTGCGAGACAGCACTGATTAATTTCAAAAGAATTCATACAATCAGGTCTGCTTGGCTGTGCTACAGAAACCAGAACCTAGAGGGCCAGTGAGTAGTACCTATTCAGGGCAATATGCGTTATGTATAATTAAAAATGGATAACCACACTGGCTCCATAGTCAGGAAACTTTTCCAAATGCCTTTTCTGTCCCACAAAACCCATCTGTGGTTTTCCAAATTTGCAGTTGAATACTAACGGGGATGCATGAGCAACTCACTTCTAGTGGAAGAAAAAGAATTAAGCATCTTTTTGACTCCATATCTACTAATGAAGATGAATGCCATCCTGCACAGCAGAAGATTCCTTAAGGCATCAGTTCTGCATCATATAACAGGTATACAACTAAAACTGTGCAGAAACTGGAGAATTAGAAGACTAGGTAGTAACTCTGTTTCATACCTCATAAAAATAACAAATGTTCTAGCAAAACCTACAAAGACCTAATATCTTCCCCTAGGTAAAAACCCAAGTTTTTCAGTCTTCTCAACTTCTAGCATTTCACATACAGCACTAATCTTATGGGAATAATAAAAAAAAAATTAAATTTGAACAATACAGAGGTCAAATGAGAAACCAATTCATTCAGTTTTATAACTGATGGTCATTCCAATTGGAAAAATAGCCATATGATTTTCCCCTCGTTTATTTTAGGAGAAGTACAATACATTGCAAACATCATTCCTGGAGAAGCAAAAAATTAGGACTGACATACAAGTATTTCATAGGAAAAGAGCTGAATGCAGGGGAATGTCCAGCGCACAGCTCAGAAGGCAAAGCCATTAAATGCAGCTTACAAGAATCATGTGTCTGGAATTAAAAGTATAGCATTTCAGCATGTTTTTCACTAAAGAGAAAAAAAAGAAATCTCAACTCTCCCTCACTTTTCCAGACATTGAAAAAACACACCATAGAAGATGCTGAGAAACACTACAGTTAGAATTGCAATGTGTGCAGTTTGTAATGAAAGCCTGTGAAATGTTTATTAGTGGCCACTCAAAGTGTCCCACATTTTACTGCCTTTGTCCTTCACACTTCACTATTAAATGGAAGTGGACAAACAAGTTTACATGTAGCCATTATTCCATACAGCTACAGTGCATGTTTTGATGCAGCATTTGGTGCCCAGCACATGCTCCTCAAAGACATTCTTGCCAACTCCAGGAACTTTTGCGTATCTTTAACTGTTGATAGAATAAATAAAAATTATTAGTAATTATTAATAATGTGGGTAGAGACCAGTTAGAGCAAACACACTTTTAACTTTTCTTACGTGCCAGCAAAATAAGTAACAGTGCCATCTGCTACTTCAGCCTCTTAAAGTTGTTTTAACACTTCTGAAAGGTTACAGAATGAGAGCAAATTCAAAGAAGCCGTATTTTGGTATTCATAGTGTATTCCTAAGAAGGCAACACACCCTCAGCTTCTATATCCATTTCAACACTTCAACACTTCTGTGGTTCCAATGCAAAAAAGGGGAATGGAGTAGCTGTACCTACTTTATCTCTCTTCATATGCTTCTCCCCATTATCACCAGAAGGGTATAGATAACTCAATTTCTATCCAAACTATGCAAGCAGAGGGCAGCCTTCACTCTTGGCACAGTACTCAAATATGATGTTTTTATAACTTCCATAAGCTGTCTCACTTCTCCAAAGTGAAGAATGTTATACAAACAAGACAACTGAGAGCTGGATTACAGCAGAACATTATCAGTATACATTTTATAGCAATCGTTCATTGTCAGGTATGACATTTTTATTGAAAGGATTTTTTAAAGTTTAATTTAAGGGTACTACAGCAAATGAGTCAAAACAATGAAACTGGAGTCAACTTGTGCTGAGAACGATGGGGCAAAGATGGTGGAGCCATGATATACAATGAAAGCAACTACTTTAAACCTATCAGAGTCATAATTCCAAAAAGTTATGAATATTTTTTCATGTCTTAATCCTGAAATGTGGAACATCTTTTGTGTACTGTGTGGAACCAAGCAGTGTTTGTTGTTTGCATCTGCATGTAGGGGGGCTGAGCTAATAGTGATGCAATACCATGGCCACACATAGACTCCAGATTGCAAACTTGTGCAGCCAAGGCTTGCTTGCTGAACTAGCTCCTGAAAAGTGTCAATACATCCATATTTACATTCCACTTTCAGGATAATTTTGTTGTTGCACAAGAAAACCAGTGATAAATTAACAAATGACAGGACTTAGGCTTAAATATACATTAAAATACCATTCACAATCAAAATATTGCAAAAGGAGTATACTGAGTCTTCATAATGGTAAGACTCAGCAAACTATGTCTCTCTTTTAAAATGCCTTACTGAAAACATTTAAGCTCGTCAAGACAATTTTGATTCAACCAGGCTGCAGCAGCCACACAGAAGTTGTGTTTGCAAAGTACAAGCGTGGGGGCATTCAGTAAAGTCAAACCCAAACCAAACTAGAGCAAAACTGACAGTGAGGTCAGTCAGTAAGCAGGGAACTCCAAATGGCTGTGGCCAAGAGCACGCTTGACCATACCCTATGTCACAAAGGTAAGCTCCACTGGAGAGCCTTCCTTCCTCCACTATGGAGAATGTTTAGTGGAAACTCCGTGGATTTTAAAAGAAAACTTTTACATTTGCACCAATACACAAGCTGGTATCCAGCTAAATTCTGAACAAAGGTACCAACAAGTACTGCACAGAAAAATCAACACTTGCCTGATTTTCCCTCATTTATTAGAGGAAGCAAAGCAAAGACAGACACTTTCTTTAGAACCAAAGGGATGCATGTGACTAATAAACAGACCAGCAAAACAGCAGCTGGATCTCTGATCACATTCCATTGTCTCAACCTGCTCCAAACCCATGTTCATGTCACAGGCATGCAGGTCCAGGTGGCACTGACAGGAGGCAGACTGCTGCTGTGCTTCGCTCACACACAGCACTTGGTGACTTCCTTTTAGTTACAAGTCAACCAATATTCTATAGAGACCGCTTTTTTTCTCTTAAGTTCCTCTGTATTATGTTAAAATAACAGCAAATATTAAGGAATAAAAAGAGAAGCAACTATGTGAGCTGTTCGCATTTTGAAATTTAATTTTTAAGACATAAGTTTCCCTCTTCCCTTGTCACTTTAAAGTATCTTGGACAAAAATTTAAGGTTTATTTTACTAGAAGTATTAGCAGACTAGAATAAAAGAATCCTCCAATCTTGCTCAGCTGCACACAGTTTCTCCCTACCCTAGCAGAAATAACTTATGCTAGTAGCAATACACTTAATCTAATTTCAGCCAAATAAATGGACTTGTGAATCGGTTGTTTGATGAAAAACAAAATATTATTTGGTAGAATTATAGGAACAAGCCACAATGGAGGTTCTGGTAATGCTGTTATCTGACAACAAGTGACTTTTTCTAAAAAAATAAGGACACAAACCAATCACTGTTTCTCTTACCTGAGCTGCACCTCTCAATGAACTAACAGGAAGATTCAAAGGGTGGGAGTCATAAACAGGTAGGAAAAAACTTAATTAAAATATTAGGCTATTAAAAAAAAACAAGAAAAACAATAAAACCAAATGGCCCTGATTTACAGCTGGAAGCAGCTCATTTCCTCCAGGGGAGTCAGCAGCAGCTGTAATTACCTGCTGCATGGATTTAAGCTGGCTGGGGAACTACCACTCCCTTCAGCTTCTAGCAGCACTCTGCTGCTCCTGGCCAATGCACAGAGTGTTTACACCTACAGCTGATCACTGCAGCTGATTTTCATACCTTTTCCACCCAGCACCCTGAGGAACTTAGCTACTTAGCAATTAAAGTAGTACAGAATAAACTTTTAATTTAGGAAGTGCATAAAAAGAGAAGGATAAGCTCAACCAGTGCTCACATTTGCAGGAAGTCTGAGAAACACTCATCTACCCTATCCACTACTTCATCTGTGTTAATTCAGACAATTTGATTGGCCTGACACTAGGGCCGGGATATTTTCAAAGTTTATTAAAAAACTTTCCTACCTAGACATTACAGAGGCATAAAATAAGTCAGGGCCAGAAATCACATAATATTCATTCAAACACTAAATTCAAACCTAGTTACAGAAGACTTAAGCTTCAAACTGCTTTACTTTGCTCTGCCCTGATCAAGGGAAAACATCATGTCTCTCTCCTCCAGCCACTGCTGTTTCCAAGTAAACATCCAAATCCCAAAGGTGGCATAACACAGCCATACAGTAGGTTCATGGGGCACTCCTGGAAGATTTCCCTAAGGCACACAGGTCACAGGATTAGAAAAACCATTAAGCATTTGAAAATGTCCTCTCCACCCATGCTAAAATCTGGTTTAGTATATTGAAATGGAAAAAAGGTTCTGGCTGGCTGTGCCAGGTTTCCCGTGCAGAGTTGTACGTTTTCAGATGTCTGGTTATGTAATGGGGAATCCTTCCCTTTGGTAAATGATAATATCCCCACCTTAACAGAATAACAGTATATGCAGCAGTAAGCCCCTTCTCAGGCAGTGGGCAGTTTATGCTGTCTAGTTACACTCTAGGTCTTTTTTTTAATACTGTGCGTTTGTCAAGGTTTCTTTCACTCTATACAGAGGCAGATTCTTCTTTGCCTCTGCCCACTCTAATTTCCTTCTTTGAGACTCGCATTTACTTTGTAAAAAACTTTAAATATGTATTTCTGATGCAGAATATGAAGTTAACTATACTCTCTTATTAGCCTGTATTTTATCCCCCACCTCTTCTGAAAGCAATTTTCTCCCAATCCCATCCTTACCGTGCATTCTTGCAAAAAGAAAAAAAACAAAAAAATCAACAACAACAACAACAAGTACAAAAACAGAAACAAACAAAAAAACAAAAAAAAAATCAGAAAAAGAAAACCAAAAACAAAACAAAACAATCCAAACAAAACAAACTCCCCCCCACACCCCTTTTTTTTCAGGGAATCTCTTAACCATGTAGTGGGCAAAGGTATATAGCATACCCTGTGTATATGGATTTTTGTTTTTTCTATGAACAAAGAAACATAGCATCAGTCTGATGATTTCCACTTCTTCTGTGAACTTTACATTCCTTATACACTGGACACCAGAGCATTTAAAAGTAAGCATCAGCTATGATCATGAAAATTGTGAAAGTCTAGTCAAAAGCATAATGACCATGCAAGTTTATTTTTAAAAGCCACCATCTATTTTGAAGTCATTTAATTTTACAATGTTATCTATTGCTTTTGGAAAGTATATATAATGTATTTTGAAATGTAGGTTTCAAAACAGGCAGCCCTGCTCTCCAAGCTGCCATGGGAGAAGGAGGCACGACCTTTTAAAGTCATTTTGTAAAAAAAATCCTACATGGAGACAAGATTTCATTTAACTACCTCCCCACAAGTAGAGGGTCAGCATTCACACTGTCCTGTGCTGGGGGTTTTGTGAAAGGAGAGCTGAGGTGGGCTTTGCTGAAGCAGCTCCAGCAGAGCCAGTCAATTCAAATTAAAGTCTTTATAGACAGTATCATGCTTATATGTGACCAAGTTAAAGATTATGTACAAATTTAAATTAACTGAACTAGCAATGTTTGACCATGAGATTCAGAAAACATGTGCAAAGCAGCCTCAGCTTACTTCCAACTCACATTTAAGGCCTTTAAATATTTAGCACTATAGCCAAACCATTTTAAAGCTGTATGTACATGCCATATACATCACTACTACTACTGTAAATATGAACAGAGGTTCACCAGCACTCTACACAGGAATCAAATATCCAGAAGTTTATGAAGTTTTACAAACTACTAAGCTGCCTTAATTTCACATCCACTTCTCCATTACACGAGTAAATAAAGACTGGTCAAACAGAGGGATAGAAACCATAAAGTCCAATTCAGCAACAGGTGTCAGCAGGAGCCAGGGAGAGATCACTACTGAGCCCCAGTGAGTATCTTTTATTGTCAAACCTATTCTATGAGAGCAGACCAAAATCAGCCACCAAAAAGGAAGGTGAAATCCTAGTAAAGAAATTTAAAAAAAAAGGAAAGAAGAATTAATTATTCAAAAAGTAATCACTCCTACACTGCTGGCAGCTATACTTGAGAGAGTTACAAACATATTCGGATGTATTAATTCAAAGGGCTGCCTGAAGAGGGAGAGACTATGAAAAAAAGTGAAATACCACTGACAATTACTTCATCTCTTTGTTCCCTCTACTCCCTGTCCCAGCCAAGTTAAATCTCAGAAAGAAAGCCCTACTTCTGATCAACTTATAACCTTAACTTACTCACAAAGCAGCTAACTAGTACATCCAGAAGGAAAGAATGGATGCTGCCTGTCAACCTTATCCCTCCCTAATTCCACAGTAAAGGATGCTAACATACATCTATCCCATCAAATCTGGCTCAGTCACCCACACACCATCACAGCCAGCCCCTTCACGCTCCCAGCACCACCAGCAAAGCCTTCCTTCCCCACACACCTTCCCGGCACCTGGCGTCTTCCCGGGAGAGCGGCACACAGGCACAGAGCCCGAGCACGGGCTGGGCAAAACCCACCTGCCGCTGCGCTTTTCCGGGGTCCTGATCGAGGGGGCATTTTTGTGTTTGTGGTTTGGAGAAGGCTCTCCGAGATCCCTCCAGCCCGGCTCCGCCGACATCCCTCGCCTCAGGCGGCTGCAGCCGGACAGGGCGGCCCTTCCCCGCCTTGGCGGCCGCCTCACCCCCTGCCGCCGCCGGGGACCCGCCGGTCCGCCTGCGGATCCCCCAGGACACGGCGCTTCCCTCACGCCCGGCTCCGGACCCCCCTCACCGCTTTCCCCTTGGCAGCGCCGGCCGCCCAGGGGAGCGCCGAGGGCTCCGCGCCGTCCGGCCCGGAGGGCGGGCGCTTGTGCCCGGGCAGGGCTGAGCCCGACCCCGGCAGGCGGCAGCGAACGGCGCCGGGCACCTGCGGCCGCCTCGGGCGGGAGGGAGAGAGCGGCGGGCAGAGGCCGCCCGAGCGCGGGCAGCGGCTCCGCAGCGCGGCCTCGGGCAGCCAGCCGGGACGGGCAGAGTCACCGCCGCGCAGCACTCCTCCGCGAGGGTGCCATTTCATTTCATTTCATTTCATTTCATTTCATTTCATTTCATTTCATTTCATTTCATTTCATTTCATTTCATGATAGTTTGGGTGTTTTGCTTTGTGTTTTTTGTTTTGCTTTGTATCTTGCACGCTGAAGGGGCTACCGAAGCCTCTTTAATGTATTTCCTACTAAAGAAAGGCACTCGTCTGACTAACCCGTGTGTTTTTGCACAGCCTTATTCGCAGAGCGGTTCACCGTGCGCGGCCCTGGCTTCGGGCGCTGTGTCCTGCGGTACCGCTCCCGGACTCCCGGAATTTCCCGGATCCAGGTGCTCGCAGTGGCTCAGCGCGTCCCCCCTGGAACAGCCCCGGCCGGGACACGCGCTCCTTGCCCAGGTGCAGTGCAGCTGTTTGTTCCGCAGCCCTGACCCAATTTAGGGGGAAAAAACCCCAGGATTAAATAGGAAATACAAGAAACTACTTGACACCTCAGTTCTCAGTGCCTCATGTTAAAGGATTAAGGAAATTACTCAAAGCTCCATAAAGATGTCGAGTGATAGCGTTTTGCTGTGCATTTCAATCACCTTTTGCATTCAGTCCCAAGGAGATGAAACAATACACCTTGCATCTTCAATCCTACACATCTATCAATAATTTCCCCTCAAACTGTAAAAACGTGAGTTTTTGCAAATCTTTGGATTTGGAATGAAACCCAGATAGCAATTGTTAAAAGTAATTAAAAAAAAAAAAAAAAAAAAAAAAAAAAAAAAGGGGGTATTTTTCAAAATACCAATTTTGTGATCTAGGAGAAAAAAAGTATTAAAACAGCAATTGGGGATTTTTTAGAGATCTTTCACAAACATTGAACTTCTAAAGGAACTTACCTGAAAGTAAAGGAAAAACAAACTTTAAAAAAAGTCTGTGGAAGTTACATTTCATGAATTGGGGCCCAGTTGCAGATTGTCATCCTTATAACTCCCTGCAGTATTCCAAACCATTCTGGTTTGGGTGAAATGTAGCTTGTGCCTCCAGTAATTAAACTTCAGTCTCTGTTTTCAGTTAAATTACGTTATTTCCTACTTATTGTATTAAGTAAGTATTTAATTCAACTTCTCAGTAGCTATGTTGGAGTGGTCAAATGCTAGGAGTAAAACCCTTCCATGTACAGGGGAAATTTCATTCCCAATTAACAAGGCTAAAGTGTTCAAGTGGGTTTAGGTTATCTACATATGGGCAGAACTGTATAAGCAAAGCTTTCACTTCTGAAAAAATGAGGCAATTTTTGAATAGAAATATAATAGAAATATTATAGGCATCATAAATGTGTTGGAAATGTTTTGTGTTAAAGATACTAGTGTTTACTTTTAGCTGATTAGCTTGTGTTCATTAGGTGTAAAAATAAAAGTAAAAATTAGTCACCACTTACATATCAATATGAAAACCTATGATACTCAATTGTTACATTTTAGGACTCTCTTATCATGCCAAAGAAGAAGATTGAAAGCATTAGTGTCAAATAAGTATGATTTCCACACCACCTCTTTTTAACCAACCATGTTTGCTCTGCCACGTGTTGTGTAAAGGCCTGATCTTTTAAAGTCATGTTCATCGTCACTCTTAAAAGTGTCTTTTTTCATATACTCAGTTTGCCTCCACCTCTTTTTGCCTGTTGAAAATAGTATGTGTATAAGCCTCTGGATGGCTTTTCATGACTGGAGAAATGGGATATTAGGCATTTGCTTGAAGAAATTAATATGGTAAACAACAAAATTCTGCTAACACCCTTCCAATACTGAGATGCGATCTAATTTAGCAAGAATTGGCTGAAGCGTTAAAACTTGGCTTAGCTGAGTAATTGCTTACTTATACACAGATTGTGTAGTTGGAATTTCATAGTAAAATATTAAGCTGTGAGCACACATTCTTGCTAGTTTTTTATACCAGTTTTTACATGTTATCCATGCATTACATCAAATAGAAAACCATATGGTTAAAATGAAATTTCAGTCCTCTCATTTCGTCACTACTTTTTAAGGTTTCTTTAGTCTGGACCTTTTATGTGTTTATATCCCACATAAAGGATTTATTTGTGATTTTTTTTTAATGTAAGAATAAGTTCAGGATAGCTTTAGTTGAATCATGCACATGAGTGGTTTGCATTTTTATATCTCAAAGTTATATCAACAAACACAACATGTTTTCAACCTGTAGTAAGAAAGAAAATGCTACCTTAATTTAGCTAAGAATTTTTGGAGTTAAATGTAGCTTCCTAACCAATGCTGGAGTGTTCAGTTTCCCACCAAGAACTTATGTGACAGCATTACTTAAAAAATTAATTTAAAAAATTCATGACACTGACAGAAGCAAATCTTCCATTCTGAAACCATGTAAAAAAATTTAAACCAGCATACTTTTTCCTTATTTTTAATGAAGTTGCATACATGGCAGATACGCTGAGGAAAAAACCCCAAAATTGGAAAGCTAATGGAATCTTGACTATGGTATCAATTAAACTGGCAGGCTTGGACCAAATCAATATTGTTTCAGTTGTTTCCTAAGGCTGGAAAACCAGACTGTAACTGTTGTAACCAAGCTAGATAAGCATGAGCTATTGGCACTGCCTTCATTGTATTTATAAAATAGGAGCCAAGAGCAAAATTTTTGGAGGATCAACTGGAAATGATGACCATAGTGGAATTTTACAAGGAGAAACATAAGAATTATGTATTGTGTCATGCCAAAACTGTATTGCCATACCTAAAGAAAGCTTGCTATTGAAAAGCAGTAATTTAGGCAACGAGAATTACGTAGGTGAACATAGTAGGTTATAATAACTTTCCATTTTTTCCCTTCAAATTAAAACAAAAAATTCAGATACAAACAACAGATCTAAAGCTAAAACAGATAATGGCAATGAGATCTGACACCCCATGTCATACAGGATTAACTTCTCATCACAGACACATAGTTTTTGTTGATTAAAAGCAAATGTGTGGAAGCAGACATCAGCACCTCCCATTGCAATTAGGAGCTGGCAACCAGGGCATCATTTATTGCAGTTCTGGTCTATTTGCTGCTCATTTGTACTTTTTCTGACACCCCACTGCACAAGAGTCACTGACTGTAGGTGAGTAACTTAGTTTATACACAATTCAGGAATACTTGGAATGGAACAAGGAAACAGGTTCAGAGGGAACAGGAACTTGTTTACCTGGCTGCTCTTAGAAACACTAACTAGAAAGGTGCATATACCAAGGACTTAGACACCTGACAGCTGGCAGCAGGAAAGTCCCAAACTGGTTTTGAGTCCAGGCTGCAATGTTGTCTTTCAAAGAAAAAATAAAATGTCGTGGACCAAGCCAAGAGAAAAACAGGTTTTACCTTTTTAACTCCATCCTGCAAAAAAATTATTTTATCATATGTTCCTTTAAAATAAAAAAAGTTGCTCTCTGGCCACCAACTAGAATATAGAGTTCCCTCTCTGATCCCTAAACATCATGTTAAGAGGTCATTCTCAGTCTTGGGTTTTCTGTCTCTGCTCCAGACAGCCCCTGATTCCCTACATACCTGCCAGCATTTCCAAGGAAACTAGGCAAGCAGAATGCTGCAAATTCCTGAAGCAGCAATCAGGGCAAATTCTGCATATGCACTGAACTTGATCTGATGTCACCCAACACTGCAAAATGGCCTAGAAAATTCTTTGGGTTTCTGCCTCCTTTTTCCTGAGTTTCTGTCAATTTCTGGAGTAGTAACAGAATCCTCACCTACAATTTTTGGAAAGGTTCAGTTCCTAATCCCCAAAATTATCAAGCAGAACAGAATGCAGCCTATTTATACAATTTCTTAACTTTCCTCAGAGTTCCTGCAGTTATGTGTACACTTTGCTTCTCCCTTAGGGCCATTGGCAAGCTGAGCCAAGCAGGTGGATTTTTGTCACTCTGAAGAAAACCTATGGATACCAAGGGGCTCCAGCAGGCTGTGAAGGTCTTCATGACCAGGGTCACAGCTCCAGCCTGACTACCTAGATTTGCCCAGCACTGCTTTCATTCATCCTCACAGGCTTGCATCACTTTGAAATGCAAGTAACAGCAAATCTCCATCTGAGATCTTGAGAGCTTTATAATTAACCCTATTTTTTAATCCTTGGTCCAAGTTGGCAGTGTGGAAAATATATCAGTAAAGTCCACAATATATCAAGAGAAAAAATGAGAACTTAATTTTATTTTCTTAAAAGCCACCTACCATTGCAAATGAGTAAATAGTAACATTAAATAGAATTTACCATAAACTTGATCTCTACAAAAATTAGAAGCATCAGTGTTCTAGGCTGCTGCAGTCATCAACTTTTACATATCTGGCTTGACTCACAACAGTCAGTACTAAAGTGAGGATAATGGGATACACTTCAACATTCCACATGTTATGGGAGGGACTAGAATATTGTGATGTGCTATTTGGGAGTTCTGAGATTAAAAATACACCAAAAGCAACAGATTTTCTAACTGCTGCGTAAGTTAGAAAGAGCTGCATGATTTTCATCAGTCTGCTATGGAAACAAGGGGAGCCAGATTAAAACCAAGCACGAGTATGACTGAAATCATACAGACATTCTTCAGGTTTGTTTTTAATGCAAGAGGACAGTAATATAGTGACCATTGGCCAGTAGTTGTTCATCACACACATATTTCAATATCTTAATTGTTAATATAATACCTCACAGGTCCAACTAAAGTACAAGTTCCAGCTCTTGAGGAAAACACCAATGAACAGGAAAATGAGGAAATCACTGTTTAGAGAATCGAACATCAAATATATCAGATAGATTTAAAAGATTGAATGTTGCTTAAATTTTACATTAAAAACATGCATGTATAGGTATTAAAATGGCAGTTTGGCTTCTACACCATGACTTAAACCAGTCATCACAGGAGCTGTCAGCAGTATTTTTTATTTGCTAGAGCCCATTCTTCATCATGTGGCAAATGTTGGAGCAAATAATGTACTTTCAGGTTTTAAGTTGTCTCCACAAACAGGAACAATCTAAACACAGCCATATTTATTCAATTATTTAGCACTCCTCTTAACATTGTGGTATTTTAACGTGCCACAACAGTGTTATTCGCATGCAATAAGTTTAAAAACGTGGTATTCTTAACCTGGAAGTATTATTTTAAAGGCTGAACAACAAGGAGGGGACATGGAAAGAAAGGGCTGACTGTACTTTAATGATACAGCATCAATCAACATTACCCACCAAATTGTACCCTTCTTGGCCTGCTCACAAGGCTGAATCTTCTGCAAATGTAATCCAGGTACCTGTGGGAGAGATCCATAGTGAGAATGATGGAAAACACCAATTTAATAGGTTTTATTTAGTGCTATCATATTTCACTACTTTAGAAAACACAAGTGCTTTAAACAGGTGACTTTAGCAGGTAAGCACATTGTCAAAACTTGTTTCAAGAATGTATATTTTCTAATAATACAATACTCTATAGTAACCTACAATAGTAACTCAAACTGATATTATCTAGAAAATGTAAGACCTAATATAATTCAATTAAATAACAATCTGGCAATTTTTATGCAAATTACTTTACTCCATCCTGCACATTCCTTTATCTCTGGAGATTGTTCTCAATTTCCTTTTCTGTAGCTTTTCTAGCACTACACTGCATTTTGCTAATATCACCACTGAAGCTGAAGACAATATTTCAACTCTTAAGCCTACCAAAAAATTATAGATAGATTTATACTGGCTTTAGTCACACAGCTTTGCTTTCCAATGATTTTTCAAAGCACTTTCCCATAAAGACTAGAAAGTTCAGACAGGGCACCAGCATTTTTGGTCTATTCTGAATTTCATACTTGTTGTTGAGTCTATTAATAACCTTTGAACAAGAATGTTCATTAGAAGGAAGGCTAATATTGCATCCTAGGTTGCCAAACTCTTCCCATTTTAAGTCCCAGTTGCTTATAACTTTGCCAAACACTAAATGCTTGGGTTGAAATTTTCCATGCCATTTCTGTGTCTCAATCTGAGATGTGTTGGAAAAATTAATCTAAAATAAATAGAATGTTTTCCAAAAATGACTGTTGGAGAAAAACATTCTATTTTGCTGGGGTGGGGGATGGGGTGGGAAGGGAGAGAATGGGGAAAAATTCAAGAGATATTTTTACTGCAGAGCCCACTTGCTCTGATTCCCTGCCCTGAAATTGGCAGGAAGGGATAATTTTGTTTAGAATTACAATATTTTTTGCTTTCGCTGTGAAAATCAACTGAGTATGGACTACTTATAAGGCTTTGAAAAATTGCTGCCTATGTGAATTTACTGCAACATTGGATGAGAAAGAGCTGCCTGATGGGCTGAGATCAGTTCCATGCAATTCTGATATGTACAGTAGATGCCCAGGCCCAGAAGCTCCCCAGACAATCCTGGCAGGTGCTCCTGCAAGCCCTTGGCCCCCAGACACTCTCTTGTCTTGCTCTGTTACACTGAAAACACAAAATGTGAGGTGAAACCCATTATGTCGGTTCAGTGCAAGAAAGAAGCAGAAGAAGCCGGAGAAAGAGGTGGGATGGAATTGCTAAAAGAGTCATTAAATAACATTTCAAGTTGACATAAGGAGCAGAGAAACTGCAGGGGAAGGCAGTGGCACTTTGCAATTTGATGTGAGGTTGAATTCCTCTTACCCCAAATCTGGAGTGGAGTTCTAGCAGCAAATTCATTGGCAATTACATCCACACTGAGATTTCCTTCTCTGGCTTGGACATTCCTAGGATGAGTTTGTAAAAAGAAGACATGGTGTCTGTCTCCAGTACTTTAGTGACCTGCTGTTGCTGACACACTGGAGGAGGTTGATTAATTCAGGAATCAGAACAAGACCTAGCCCTGCAGCAGCAGCTGAAATGCCTACAGGGAAAGGGAGTCAATGGGAAGAGAAACCTGGATTAGACTGGTAGTGTTTGAGTTTGTAGGGACAAGGGAAGACTGCAATGCTCCAGAAACCCCACATAACACACACGTGGCATCTCCAACTTGGACGATTTCAAGAGGCAAGGCTGTCCTGCCATCAGTCTTTCAAATGCACAGGGATATTCATCTTCATAAGCCATGAGAGAAAAGATGGGCAGAATTGCCAGATTCGTGATGGGCGACAAACTTTGTGTCAGGGTCAGTCATGAAGCGTGCACAAAATCCCAGCTTACCTGAACTTGGTTTTTGAATTGTGTAAGTTGCAGTTGCTTCCTATTTTGGTGTTTTAGCTGGCTTTGCTCCCATATTCCACAAAGTCCTGGCACAGCCATTATGGTTTTTCAATCCCTTTTGTGCTTAGCAACCTCTTGTGTCTTCACAGGGGCAACATACAGTCAGAATCACTCTGACAGTCCAGAGCATTACTGTTCTCCTTCAAAGGCCTCTGGTGCAGATGGAAAGCCTTTGTTGTCTGTGTCATAGATATCTGGCTGCCATCACTGACGATATTCAGATGTCTAGGGAAGATGTCTAGGGTGCCGTGATAAAACAAAACTGTGAATGGAGAGAGGTAGTTTGTACGCCTTGAGTTCAGGGCAAAGCCACAGGGTTTACTTACTGTGGAGAAGTGATGGAAATTAGAGGATAAAGGACTATATCTGCTTCTGCTGTAGAAGTCCTGTGTGGTGCGAGGGAAAAGAGTCTTTTCCACAGTTAGACGCCTAACCATGTGATGCTTCTTTTTTGACTGGACATTCAAGATCATCATCTGAGGGAGAGCAGAGCTGTCACAGCTGGAGCCGCAGTAATTGGGATTTGCATCTTAGGCAAATAAAATGCAGTAATAAAGAGATGAGCTCTTGAAGCTGAGGAACCCTAAATTCAGCCTCTGACATTTGTGCATGTTTTTAGCCTCAGGTAATCTCTATGGAAGACAAGCAAGTTGTTTGGCAGACTAACCAGTTTAAGGAAGACTATGGAAAAGTGACTGTTGTAAAGGGGGGATACTTGTTGTTACCTGTGACTGTCATCCATTGCTACTTCTTTGGGTATGAGTGAATGAAAGCACCTTCAAAATCTATCTTCTCACAGTAACAGCATATATCACTAAAAACCCCAAACCCCCAACCATAAAACCCACACCAGAGTAATAAACTGAAGAAAGGAGAAAAAACATTTTACTACATATGCCATGAAATGCTGCCCCAAAAATAATTTGTCCTCACTTCCTTCAAAAGCTATCCTGCATTAAAAGAAAAGAGTGGAGTATTTTTCAGTTTGTGACAGCAATAACAGTGTTTCATATATCAGAGCATCTTTGAAAATCATCCATATTTTCCTTTGCATTATGGATAGATGCACCTATCTTTCCATCTGGAAGAACTGTCAGTGAATCATACAGGTTATTGCACTTCTGCTATAATCATTAGGAGTAGAATTAGATTTTTTCAATTGAACAAACACAATTCTTAGTCATGTCAATCTTGATGCTTAAAAGAAGAGCTAAGCATAAACTAGGCAACAATATTTAAAAGTGGTTTTCTTTCCTGCTCAACTAGCTCAAAATGAAAAATCTAATTTTTTTCTTTTAGTCCATGAAAGGTCTACACAATTTAAGCATTAAATATTCTTTGTTTTGCATATGAACAATTTGAAATAAATATTTTTAATTGACTTAACAAAATACACTGAAGTAGAGGAGAAAGGACTCAGTACAACTGAGCACTCTGTCCTGACTTAGATTCTTTCATACAAGGCCTTTGCTAGCCTGTGTAAAAGTTAGTTTTTGCTTAACTCTATAAGAGTTATAGGTTCATAAACTAAAAAATGCTTTAGTAATTTAGGATACATACAGGACCACAATATAAACAAATCCTTAGTTTAAAAATTAGGGGCTCTATGGTCAGGCACTTCAGTAATTCAATGCACTAGTGATTTATCAATGCAGAAGAATTCTCTCTGATGGCATAGCCAGAACCACTTGATGAAAGTTTCTGTTCCACAAAGGAAATGCTCAATCAGTCATCATGCCCGAGCTAACTTTGAGGCTAACTTCATTTCTTGAGTGTCTCAGGTAAGAGCTTGATCTCTCAAATTCATATTGCACAATTCTTTACGCTGATTTTGCTTGTTTAAAAATTAAGAAGGAAATTTGCAACTACAAAGCATATAAAATTTGTTAAATGCTTAAGGAACCTTAACATGGTTAAGTCTCTTTAATGAGGGAAGAAATCTTAACTATGCTAAGACACTGTAGATGCTTAAGTCTCCTTAGGGATTTAGAGTAGCCCAGCCATACTAAGGCACTAGGAGCTTAAAGAAACATTAATTGGTTAATAAGCCATAAATTCTTAACCAATCTTAAAAGAGTTAAGTGCTCTAATCCCAAATGCTTGATTCTTTTATCCAGTCCAAACAATCAATGAGATCAAATTGTGAGCCTCTGAAGTTCAGTATAACTTTCCTTTGTATTGCTGGACTGAAGTCGGCAACCAAAGTCTGAATCTATGCTCAATCAAACCTTTATGGCCAGGGACTTCAGCCTGCTCGGAATTCTGCCCTGTGGATAAATTTGTGCTAAGAGTTGAGTTCTAAACACTGGTTACCTGAATTGTTATGCAAACCTCTTTTCTCTTTTTTTTTTTTTTTTTTTTTTTTTTTTTTCTGCTGATATTTTATAGTAGTAAAAGTAGTTTACTGATCCTTGCTGGTTAAATACCATTAAGCTAAAAAGTCACTGGACTATTGTTTAAACAGGGCAGTGACTACAAACAGAAATCTCTGACTGTGGGGTCAGTAAGCCAAAGGGAATGTGAAGATTAAGACAATGTTTCAAGAAATTTTATAGAATTAAGTTAGCCAGACTAATTGAAAATGCTATGTCTCAGTTGTATGTGCATATTTATATATGTGTGTGTGTGTGTGTCTGTGTGTGTGTGCATGAAAAAATACGCATATTTATTAGAAAACAGTGACTTCCTTGCAATTGTAATAATTGTTTCAGGATGAAGGAAGCTTTTAAAATCACCTAATAAATTTGGGTAGACTGATCCTATACACTGCTACTTTACTGCTAGTGACAGATTCACCTCATATACATCAGTATTTTATGAAAGGCAGCGCTGTTTATAAGTTTTCTAACTTCTTGTAGAAAATTAGCTCATGGCCAGTAAGAGATGGTCATGAATAAATAGTAAATTATGAACACTACTCATGGCTCCTTGGTATAGAAGGGTTTTACACACAAGGCTCTACATTTGTTGGACAATGTCTCAGAACTGTGGCTCTATTGCCAGTAGAAGATTAAACTGCATTTTTGCAGTTTTGAAGTGAATCAGAGGGATTTTTAGAAGAGCAGTTACACTTCTTATGAATCTCTAACTAGGTTTGAGGGATTTGCTGTTTCTTTTTGTGTGCTGTGGAAGCCCCTTAAGGAGCAGTGGTTCAAAGCCAGGTATGGTGTGACATAATGCAGGGGGGAAAACAGACAATGAACGAACAAAGCCCAGACTATCAGGTTTGGTGCCACTGAAAGGAGATGCAGTAGACAGTTCTAAGGCCTTAAAGAAAAAAGATTAAGAAAGTCATGTAACATTAACCTGTTTAATGCAATTCTCAGCTAAAGAGTTGTGAGTACATGGACAAGGGAATGAGAGTGTATCCAGAAAGGAATCTGCTTCTGGGGCCATACTGAGGGCTCACAATGAGGGAGAAAGCCAAGGAGGACACTTACCAAACACTGAACATCCTGCATGACACATTAATCATTGCATGCAGGTTTTTGACCAGCTGTAGTGACTCCACATGGCTTCAGAGCTTTCTGGCATTACCAACTGCAAGTGCTCAAAAGTGCCAGTCAGTCCTCAAAATAGGATGACTTTGAAATAGTTATATTTGCAGAAATAAACATCTTACATGCTTTTTGGTTGCTATCTCTGTGTTTAGAAACAAGTCAAAGTTTGGTTCAACTTTTTATTTTCTCTACAACCATCTAAATTTAGAAATTATAATTTAAAATGCATTGTTTAAAGAGGTGTCATTTCCCTCTTCTATCACTTCAGTGAAAGGGCTGGGACAAACGTGCAACTTCCATGAGCTAATCTGTTTAGCTCTGTCCTGTTCCGGTCAGTTTTACTAGAACAAACTGTAATTATGGTCTTCATTTAATGTTTGCTCTTGCCTGAGTGTAACTCAGCTTAACAGTGCAATTGCTGTGGATTTAACTGCTCCAACAAGACTGGTCCCAGGCCTGCCGGAGGCAAGGCAAGAATCATTACTACTCTTTATTGTACATAAAATTCATAACTGAAATATTGCTTCTTTTCATCCAGCAACTTATTATACCTGAAACTTTGAAGTCTAAGAAGGCACTGCAAGTTATGCAATACTTACCCATTGCAAGTTTCCTGGATTTTGAACAAAAGCGTTTAGGTATTTTAAAATCGCAGAGCAAATCTCTATTAAACAGCATAAATACCTTTTAAAAAAGGTTGTTTTCCCAAAGGCTAACCCTCTCTAAATAGCTTGCAAAAGTTCTTATTTTATTTTACCTATCTGTAGGTATTTTTGAGGGACCATTCATGCTTTTTAGGTATGAGAACAGACTAATTCTCCAAGCTTTATTGTTGCTGTAATTAGATTAAACTGTTTCCAAAACTCAAGCTATTGAAGTTATATGTATTGTAAACAAAAATGTCACATACACACAGAGACATATCCATATAAATTTGTAGATTCTCTTGGCTGGCACGAGCAAAAAGGTAAAAAGATAAAAAAATATGGAGGATAAACTGTCAAGAAGATAGTCTCTGGTAAGAGATTGTCTGAGCCATCAGCTGCCCAGCACACCCAGGCAGGTTCCTGCTCATCCTTGCTCCAACCTGTTTGGTTTGAGCAGAGCTCTGATTCCTGATTGCTAATCCTTTCTAGCCAATTTTGCCACGTTATGCTTTATCTGTGTACTCACTTTTCCCTAAAAAAAATGTTAAAAGCTAAAGTTAAAGTGATTCACATTGCTCAGGAAAAAATTCTGGTTTGGTCTGGTTTGTGTCTTTGGCTCCTTGTGGCATCAATTTTAAGTCACATTTCCTCCAACCTTTATATGATTATTGCCACTACAGAGACTTCTGGGCAGTGAACAACTGCAGCTGTTACAGTGTTTTTCCTAGAGCTTTGGGGAAAAGATTGAAGAGAAACCGATCCTAGTGTACTGGAATCCTTTCCTTCCACCTTACTCTACTAAAGGAATAGCATCTCCCAGATACATTTGATACCAGACGTGCACTGAGCACTGGTGAGTTTTGGTATTTGTGGCTAACAAAAAGGGTTGAGCCCTGATATTTACTTAGTGTCAAAGCCAAAATAGTTGTTTGATAGCAGGAGCTACTCAACAGGTGCCAAGGCTGAATGTGGTAGGAGTCTGTGAATGGCATTTTGTTAAAATAAATTGCTAACTCTGTGCATTTAGTGACTTGCAATTAGGCATCTGAGAATGGCTGGGCTAGAAATCCACTACGCATTTATTTTCTGTTTGCACTCAGCAGGTCTCATTTAGGTCATTATTGTTGCCTGTATTCAGCAACAAGAGACAAATAAAGAGCTTCTTTCTTTTCACAAAGGTCGCTGTTAGTGCTTCTGCTTCTGATACAAAATGTTGTTCTGTGATATCTTGATCCATTTCCTTATTTTGACAGCTTTTATACCTCCCTGTGGCTATTTACAAAATAAAGGTGGGATTTTTTTTCATGTTGTGGTGACTTTTCCCAGCTATTTGCTAGTTATCTGATGCCACAAGTAAAATAATTAAAGGATAGTGTAGAGATCTAATGGATTTGAATGCATACTTACATTCTAATGAAGTCTTAGGTCTTAGTGCACAGTTGAGTACATAGCTGTGTGTAGAAGAAATAATATAATTTTAGAAAGCATACAAGCTTCAAACTTAAACAGTGTCAGATGTAATCTCTGGAAAGATGTACATATTTTACCGTATACATTGCTTTACTTAGGAGTTGCATTTACTTCCTAATTTACCCATTTGCTACATATCTTCTTCTTTCCTCCATTCTACATATTTGCAGAAAGGGAGCAATCTTTGACAAATATATATAACAAAGTTTGTGAGACTTTTCTAGTGGCAGGCATGCTTTTTATCTTCTGTAACCTCGAACAATGCTAGCCTGTTGTATTATTTCCTAGCAGACTTAGGTGAAATAAACAAACTTCCATTTGCGCAATTTGCACAAGCAAAAGGCAAATGGAGTTAACTTTAAAATCCCATTGTGGTGCTGAAATGAGTGAGCAGTGTTGCCCTGTTCCAAGGATGCAAAAACACATCAATGATAGCACTGTGCAGTACACTGCAGTGTTTGTGGGATGGGCCCCCTTTGCTTTCTTCCCCAGCCTTTCTCTGGTGAGGATTTACCTTTCTGGGCCATGATGGTGCTGAGGCTGTGCCCCATCTCTGAGGCAATGCAAACTCTTCACAGCATCTGGAAGAGGGAATCACCAACACAAGCCTGTGACCTGCCCATTGGGCCCCCAGCCTTTAAATTGGGGAAATGGGTTCAGGTTACCTTGCTTAAATTACATCCTTATTTTTCAATACCATTAACATTTAGAAACTCTTACACAAACCATAATTCAGATGATTATGGACCAGAGTGGCTCATCTTTGCTCCCCAGTAAGAATTGTCTTTTCTACACCAATATTGAAGGAATTGGAGTAAGAGAAAACTGTGCCTGAAAAGGAAGAAATTGCACGTATGAGGACTCTAAGTCTATCACATTACATCAGCTGTAACCTATGGTAGAATTCTATGTAATGAAAATCCAAAACTCAAAAATAAAACCCTAGCAGCATCTCTTTTTAGCTGAATGAACGTTTTCATGTCTAGAAGTTCAGAATCATTCAACTGCCTTTTCACAGGTTCATATGTGTATGGCCATACGTTCTTCTTTGTCAGCTTCCAGTGGGAATACAGAGCCACAGACAAATGGGAGTGTCACCTACAGTCAGGGCTGCAATAAACTGTACATAACTAACTAACTAAATAAATAAGACCCACCAAATAAACCCACCCCACCAAAACACCTTTTCAAAAGTGAGGTTGTCATGAATGTGGCAAGTGAGACCTTTAAAGTCTTTTCAGCTGTGCTGGAGGTGTGGAAAACAATCTGTGTAAGACAATATTCCAGACAAAGACTTTGTGGTGACGCGGGGGTTAATTACAAACAACAGAGCTTCATTATCCATGCCAGAATGTGTGTTCTCACACAAAAGGCGCTCTCACTTGTTAAATGTCTAGCCTAGACTATCAGAAATTGCATTACACTTGCTGCCCCTCCCCTTAATCCCGGACTTTCTTACTCTGGCCTTTTTTTTCCCCCTTCCTCCCATCTCTATTGAAAGACCGTAATTAAACACTAAAGCCTCTCAGTTTCTGCAGCACTGCGGGGGAACTCCTCCCTGTAATAAGCACCAATTACGGGCTGCGACTGCAGCTGATGAAGGATTATCCTCTCACTGAGCTACGGCAAGCTCTAGAGTATAATCTTCAATTAGTTCAATTCATGGAGCACACTGGCAGGCAGGCCACTACGTTTCCCACGACTTACACAAACAGCCTTTCTTTGACACCCCCCAACTCTGCACAGATGGTCCCAGCACTGTCTGTTGCAAAGTTCAGTGCATCTGGCCCCTAAACCCACCTAATGCAGGCAGCAAAACAAAGCCTGGGACTCAAGTGCCCTACAGTACCTATTTGTTTCAGTAGCAGCAGGCTGGCCTTTTTCTTTTTTTTTTTTTTTTTTTAATTAAAGAAAGAGAAATTATTCAAGGAGTCAGAAAACAGGTGGATAAACAAAAAACAACCAACAATCTTCTGGACTGACACTATAAATCACTTCTAGTCATCTTAGCTCTGCTTGAATTTTTAATGACCCAGTCTTACAATAATGTAAATAATAGGGCTGCAAACAGCTAAGAGATAGGGAGAGCAAAATTAAAAGTCTATGTTTTGCTCCTTTTCTTCATGCTTAGATATTGCAGAGATCCTCGAGAAGTAGTTGGTTTTGGGTTTTTTTATAGTGTATCTGTTCACTACTTGGAACAAAGGGTTTTGTGAACCCAGATTTACCCTGGGCTTTGACTTCTTGCTTCTGCATACGGATATTTTATAAGGTCCATGTATCAACTTTCTTTAATTGCTGAACCTAAGAATAAGTACAGTGATATTCCAAAGCAGGTAGACTTTAAATAATTGTCAGTCTGCCTTCATCTGTATTTTTGATACTGGAAGACTTTGCTGTATGACTACTAAACACAATAATTAAATAGACTAAAATAGATTAGTTCCACCGACATCATCATCTTGCACACTGACTAATTCTGTTGCCACTGCCTTCGCTTCAGAGGAGCTGCCAGGACCAGAAGGCTCAATGTAACCAAAGGCACAATTCCCAGAGCTCCTATTTTTGTGGCCTGGTACATACATCTGAGGGAGCAATTTTCACTGCTGCCTCCACGTGGCTGCCTCAGCAGAAGAGAACAGGATTTTTTTCCAAAATCAGGGCATGTCCTCACCTGTAGAGAGGTTGTACAACCTTGCAGGATGATTTACAGCAGATAATTACCCATCTTCATTTGCTTAGGGTATATGGGCTCTTAGAGGTCCTCAGATCTGGAAAAGCACTTGTATGTATGAAAGTGTTTCTGGTTGGTTTTTTTTTTTCAACTATATTGATTTGGATTTAATAAAAGATATCATTTTAATCCACAAAGCTTGCCTCAGTAACATTCTTATATTGTCATTTATATAATGCTGCTGAAATACCACTATATGCACTTCAATCATGAAAAAACCCAAGTGAGACAAAACCACCACATTTGTTTTAGCTATTTATTTCAGTCTGGGAAAAAAGGCCAAAAGTAAAGTGTAGGCCCAGTTTTTGAAATGCCAACTTTTGAATAAATGCTCTCTAGCTGTTCTTCCCTGTTCCACTGCTCAAATTATACCGTGCTGTAGGTATTTTCAGAGAGAATAAAATTAAAAAACAAACAAACAAACAAACACCAAAAAAGAAAAAAAAAAAAGAAGAAGAAGAGGAAGAAAAAAGAAAAAAAACCCCACCAAACCCAAAAACCCACAACAAATAAAAAAGCCAACCAAAATCAGCCATCACCTAAGGAGCACTGAAGTTGCATTTGCAACAATTCAGACTTTTAGCCCTCAAGTGCCCCAGGCTGGTACTGTGTAAACACAATATCCAGACTGAGGCAGGATACTAATGAAGAGGATCTTGGAGAGAATGCCCTTCCTATTTCCTATAGACCCAAGAGCAGAAGGAATCGAAGTTGTAGATTTCTAATATCTAGAGAGTGACTGAGTGATGAAATGAAGCAAATGTAAAAGAAAAATAGTCCCTAAATCTGACTTGCCTTTCTGCTGGGAACCCAGAGCGGAAAAAACCTCAAAGCCTTAGAGAACAATGGGCTGCTCTCACTTGCCATGTGGAAGGTTTTTAAGTGTGAGGCCTTGTGTGCATGTTTATCTCCCATATCTGGTTGTTGAAATGGGCACTTAGTTTTATTGCAGTCTTGAGGCTGTCTTCAGTGCTGCTATAAACACCCAACTGTAGGATTTGATCAGATTCAAGTGTCATTTTTAGAAGTGTATTTATCATGGCCCCCACTTTAAAAGCATGGAAGGTGATTTTTTTTATAGCTTGATTGACAGACAGGGAACTGAGCCTAAAATCACCCTAACCTTACAAACCTGACCTCTGAATTCCTGCACTGACCATCTGAGCAGTGTAAAGGTGAAACTGATGACAATTGTGTCAGAAGAGCACTCTGCATCTGAATTCTCTGACTTTGGTCATCTACTTCTGTCTTCTCTTTCCATAATTTCTCTGACATGGAGCAACTTATTTGGCTCACTCTGCAGCCAAGTAACACACAAAACAAAATGGAGCTTGTGCTCGCCTTTGTCCACGTGACACTATCATCACAGAGAAGCACACAGAGGCAATTACAAATACGAGAAAAGCTCCCTCAAATTGCTGTGACCTCTGAACTTTGAGGAAACAGAGAACAAACTGAGGAAAATCAGTGGGAAGAGTCAAGTGACCACCTAATTGTTGATCCTTGTCACCTACAGCTGGGGTAGGCAGCAGGTCATGACCATCATATGGTGCAAGTTTTGCCTCTGCTGCACAGTGAAAAGACCATGGGTATTACAGCTCCATTTTGCACTTGGGGAAAGAAAAAAGTAAAAAAAGGAAGGTGAAAATTACCAGGCCCATAAATCTTTTTTTAAAAAAACTTTTAAAGCCCTGAATGGATAAACAGACTTTATACAGTTAACACAAAATGCAAAAGGGTGTATCAGATTCTCAAGCTGGAAGACATGCATAACAATCATCAGGTCCAGCATCATGAGAACAGCTTCTGGCCTGAAGAAAATACAGAGCTTACTATAATGGTACATGTAAAAGATGGAAGCTGGAGAATATTCATATGAAAAGAAGATGACATCAAGATTTGCTGGGAACACTTTGGATAACTGGTTAATTTTTATCTAACTAGAATGAAAGGAGCAGTGCAAATGTAAGCAATTGTGGCAGTGTCTTCACTGAGGGATTGTATATCAGGTTCATTTTCCTCTGTGATCTAGTTTAGTTCAAATTTCTAGTTTGGGCTCTAGACCCTGTCAAGTGCCATATTCAGATAGCAGGAGCCTTGCTTCACCTCATAAATCACCCCATAGATGTTTTTATATGTATAGAAATTTATTGACGTATATAATGAATCTGTTGACAGTCTGTGGCTGCTGCCTGTGAGCTGCCACAAGCACACTGGGAATGAAGCACAGGAACTGGAGGCCTCTGTGCCCCTGCAGGGTTACAGTCTCATTGGGATCACAGGGACGTGATGGGGTGGCTCAAACAGCAGTGGCAATGGCTGGATACAGGCTCTGTGTGCAGGACAGGCTGGGAGGATGAGGAAGAGGAGCTGCTCAGGACACGAGAGAGCAGAAGGAATGTAAGGGGCTGTGCCTGGGACAGGAGCCAGTGGGAACTTTGGAGTCAGGGTTACAGGGCAGACAAGCACAGGAGATGTGGTGGTGGGTGTTTGCTGGGGTCTGCCTGGTCAAGGAAAGCCATTTTCAGACTGCTTCACATCCACATGCCCTGGTCCTTGTGAGAGGCTCAAACCTCCCCTGGATGGGATGCAAGGCAACACAGCAGGACACAAGACCAGCGCTCCTGGAGCTGATCCTTACAACGAGGAGGATCATGTAAGGAAAGAGAAGGGTTGAGGCAGCAGACCGTGAAGTGTTTGTTTGTTTAGAGCACAAATCAGCAAAGAACAGCAAGTTTCAGGGATCTGATCACCTACTTAAGGTTAGGCACATGCTTAAAAGCTTTCTTGGATCAGAGCCATTATTGGCCATTACTATATACACTGGGAAAAAAATCATACCAAATAGGTTATAACACATCTAGAGAGCAAATTGAGGCTTGAACACTGCACATGCATTATTGTGCTCTGACCTGATGAAGCACACACAATTACAGTGTTTGCTTTAAATGTGCCATATTTCATGTAAATGCCATTAATAGGAGGCAAACTGGACAAAGAATTGTGTCATACCTTTTAATTGAGAGCAGGAGGGTTTAAGATTAAAAATCTCCTTGGATAGCAGCAACGTCCCTTTATAAATTGCTGAGTTTGTTAAAGGACAGCTTTCTCCTAGGAAATATAAATAAAGCCTGATGTGTTATTACCAAAAATATTTGTAAGACATTAACAAAATTTGCAACAAGCATTATTAACTACACAGTGACAGGGGTTTTATTCATCAGGATGAGCATGTAATTTATTCCGTGTAAAATTCGTTATCACAAATATCAAACATGCTGTGGATAATAAATGACCAAGCAGAAATAAAACAAAAAGAGCTTTGTTTCAAGATACAAACGCAAATTGACCCTTTTGATTTATTTGTTTTTCTAAAGAAGGGAAATGCTCATTTAGCAGATTAAAAAATGAAATAGGGAAGTAGAACAACAAAAATCTTGATGAAGACAGTACTTGTTAGAACTGTATGGAAAGATAACAAGTGATTATAACAGAAAATGTGAACAGTCCAATAAAACACAAGTATGATCAAAGCTGTGAAAAAAGCAATTAAGCTGTTTTGACACTTGACTGATGAATTGAATGTGTGCATGGATTTGAGGCATTTAAACTACGTTCATGAACAATTCTGTTTACAGGGCACCTACTAGCATAGTTTTCTTTCATCTTGCCATATAAAGAAAAAAGAAAAATATTTCAAGAGACTGTCACTGGATAAATCAGATTTATTTGCTACACTTTATTAGACTATGGGCACTATATATAGGAATAACACCTTTAAGTTACTGAATAATTGGAAGATTTCTGTAAACACAGGGTGGAAAATTAGTTCCAGAGCTTATACAATTTCTTTCTAGAGAAATGTCTTTACATAAAGAACTGAGTTGCTCAATATGCAAACCTATCAAGGTGATTGGAAGCTTGGGGGAAAGTAGAAATGGAGTTTATTAGCACCTAAATCCAAGACAAAATTGGATCCTGAAGGCTTTTTAAGGCTCAGTACAACTCAATAACAGTTTAAATTAGACTAGCATTAGACTGAAATTTGTTAGACAGTAGTTTGAGACGTTGTCTTTAAAAGAAGAGCTGTAAGGTATCAGAGGACTGTTGTTCCTAATTATTATCACATTTTTGATGCAAGAGCCTAACTGCAGGAGTCAAAGGCAGTTTTCCCATTGATTCCAGTGAATTCAGGGGCTCATACATATAATTTCTACTCTCAAATGCTCATCTTTTTTTTTTTTTTTTAAGTTACTATATGAGGTGCTTGACAGGAAATATAAACAGATTATAGCAATAAGAGCTATATATGACTTTTTCAATGTTTTTGCAAGTGTAAGGCAGGGCTTCAGCTGTAGACATTTCATGGGAAACTCTGAACAAAGCATTGTATTCTCTGCCACGACAGAGGCAGCTCTGCACTGGCTGAGCCCCATTATACTGAGCACAGAACAGAAATACCTCTGTCACCTGACCAACAGGCAAGCAGAGGTGGCACTGCAGAGGTCAGCTTTGAATTCAAGACTCCTAAATACACTGTGATGGAGAGCTAGTGCTTTGAAACACAGGAAGATGACAAAAGTTCCAAAGAAAAAACCCGTCAAACCATCAGCAAACACAGTGCAGTGGCCCTATTCTTGTTTGCTTGTTGTTTTCAAAGGAGTGAAATAGCAATGGAAAAATAAGATTTTCTTTGCAGAAAACAGATGAGAAAAGTCTAGGAAAAGGTTAGTATCCTGCATTTTCACCTACACCACTGCAGACTGCCTTGTGTTCTCACAGCTCCTTCACACTCAGGAGTGATGGAAAAAGAGTCAAGTGTGGCTCAGGCTGGTTTGCCCTGATACCATGCCAAAAAGAGACTGCAAAATAGAGCAGCATGGAAATGGGCAACCTTGTTCCTAGACACTCTGGTTTTGAGTGAGGGCTTAAGGACAGTGAACTATGACATGACAAGATGAGCACATTAATACATCCAACTAGGTTAAGGCACGTGCTGACAAACCTGAATCAAAACCTGTATGGTTCCTCTTAGGGGCTACATCACCACAACTGAATTCTCAGATCTTCAGAGCAACAGCCAGAGCACACTGAGACAAAAGAAGATAGACAGGTAGGACAAAACTAGCCACAAAGGACCATTGAGGCACAAGAACTGCTATTCCCTGCTGCCCTACAACTCAAATACCCCACTGTAACAGGGAAACAGGGAGTTGTAGATACAAGTGCAGACTTGACAGTTTGGAAGGCAACCAAAGGCTGAATTACCCTTGGATAGAACTATCAGGGCTCTCACAACTCCTACCTAAAAGACTCCAGGGCCTGTTCTGCTGCTATTTGTGCCACAGGCAACTTGAATTGGGGTGTCACATGAGTCACCACAGCACTCTCAGCTTCCACAGAGGTGGGCAAGTCTCACGCTAATTCTCAGTGAGGTGAGGAGGATGGTGCTTCCCAGAGGGGTCTCTTTTCAGGTGAACCAGTTACAGAGATTCTTGGTTGGAAAAGCTCCTGCCCTGTGTAAAACGTGTCACAGAGTGTGCTGCAAAGAGGGGCTTTACAAGACAAACCTCAAAGTATTTCTGTGACACATCAATTCACACAGCTTGGGTACATAACTTGGGTGAATACAACTCTTCTGCACTTCAGCCCTTTGGGGCAGAGGGTTGGGTATCACGGATTGCCCTCCCCTCCTGGTCAGTCTCAATTGGCAGCTGCCAGTTCACTTCTCTTATGCTCTTCTCTCCTCAATCATGCATCTCCTGACAGCTCCCCTTCACAATTTCCTTCCCTTCCCTTTTCCTTTCATGCCTTGTCATGTTCTCCAGCCTGTTTCTTCCTCTCACATCCTGCAGCACATATGTGAGTCTCCATCCCTGCCCTCCAGAAGGGCTTCCAAATTTCTCATAATGTCCAGGCTAACATCTCAAAACACTGCTTCTACTTACTGCTCCTGCCAGTATCCCAATAATTTCATACCCACACCACCCTGCCTGCCCCCCCTGTCAGGAGAAGCGCACTACCTCATTTCTCAACAGCAAGCAGCTCACCTGCATCCTTTTACAAACAACTCTTGCCAACCCTAGACATTAAGCAATCCTCATAGTAGCTAGCAATACAGGGGTTTGCCAGAAAAGAAACAAAAAGCCATTGTAGAACCTTTTTTTATTATTTTTTTTATTTCTGGGTTTTCTTGAGCCTCATCTTGAATTTTTCAACCTCTCTCTAAAACATAAGCATAAGAATGCTATTATTTGTTAATTAAAAATGTAATTATTTTTTCCATACAGTGTTAATTGGCATTGCCAATACTACTATGAAAAGTAACTAAAAATATTGTAACTCAGAAATAGAAATTGCTTTTTTATTCTGTTGGGATAGAACCTGAGTTCTGCCAACAGAATAAGTACAATTGCTGACAACCACAATACTGTTACCTATCTTTGTCTTCTTGCACCATATCTTAAATTGATGTTAAACAGTGCCCCAGAGTTTAGAGGAACATTTCTGTGAGTATGAGATCCACCATTTTCATTATGAAAAAGGGTAGTGAAAACTTTGGATTATTCCGCTTCAAAAGATCAAAGTCCCAAGTTAGTCTCAAGCACTTATTAGTGGCAAGAACTGAAGAGAACAGCTTTGGTGGGAGTGCATAGTACTTTTGTTCTTCTTTATTGTATCACTACTGATATAATTATTCTGGTACAAATCATATACAAGCAGAAGTTATCCTACTGGGTTATAGACAAATAATTCCTCCAAAGCATGGTTACACTGCTTACACATCTGTTGCAATGCAAATAGAAATCCTTAAGCTAAAAACATTTGAAACAAAAGCTGCTAAGAATTTAGCTGAGCTTCTCTACCTTGACTTGCTTATCTCTTTTTATATCAGATGATTTGAGGCCTTTGAAACTTTCTAGCAGTCACAGTGGAGGATACTCAGCGTGGGGATTCAGCCTATCCTGTTCCACTGGCAAATAATGGCAACATGCTGAGAAATATGTAATTGCATTTACTATGTGATAATCCCTTTAGACGCTCTGTCAAGGGTGATATCCCTTTTAATAAAGTTGTGGCAAGGGAAGAAGTCTATTCTGTGGATGAGAAGCTGACAGGAAAAGGATAAAATCACACTCATGTCCTTATTATGCAGCTCTTGAAGGACTAATCAGATCTGGGGCTGAAGGGATTGTGTTGGGGTATCAGTCATGGGTCACTGTTCACCTGAGTCCTGGTTCCTTTCTCTTTAATGCCAACAATAAAACTTCCCTATGTGCCTCTGAGAGCAGATCCAGGCCTGAGTTTACAGAATTTAAAGAGGTGTTAGATTGCACTGGACACTGCTCATGTGTTGGGCTTGGAAAAGCTTAAAAGCAAAGAGGTTCAGACTGAAAAGTTTCACTGAAGCAACAAGATGGATCTCTGCTCTTGCCAGAAGCATGCAGAGACAGAAACACAGAGCTGAACAACAACAGTGATACATAGCACTGTTATTATAGAATTAGGTTATATTAATAGTTGGGTCACTTCAGCCCTTTCTGCAGCAGGTAAAAATAGAAGGGAAACACCAGCACTGCAGGTATTTCAGCTATCCCAGCGTGAGTGCTTGCCATGAAATTACTGGAACTTCAGAGCTGGCTTGGATAAGTAGTGCAAGTGTAACAGAAAGGCAACTGCAGAAATACTTAATTTAATGTTGACAACAGTGTGACACAGGAGCACTGTTTGGGAGGGGAGAAATCAAAGCTGTGTTCGGTGAAAATACAGAGTGCTGTCATCAACAGAGGGTGTAGGGACAAGTATTTTGAATTCAAACTAGAGGTTCTTAAGGTAGAAGTGAGGAGGACAGAGTCATCTGGTTTCTTTAACTGACCACAAGTTGACTATGAATTGCTGATAGGATGCAGCTATGGAAAGATATACTGAAATTCATTACTGTTTCCCTGAAAAAGAATTATGAAATTTATTACAAAGATACTCATAAAACTTCATACATGAGAATATCTGAGTGCTGTTCTGGTCATAGAGAGAAGAAAACCAGAAAACATGTTACCAGAGGAATAGAAAGACTGGAAAACATCTTGACTTACTTAGCTTAGGATTAAATAAGACTCAACGGGGAGTCTAAAATACTACAATTGCCCAAAATCAATAATAGGGAAGTAGAAGGATTATTTAAGTGGAAAAACAATGTCAGTCCAGTACAAAGTGATGTAAAATAGGAATTAAAGCAGACTCAAAATCAGAAATATTCTGGCTCAGCCGACTTCTTGAGACACAAAGGGGAAAATGTTTCTGCTTTTAAGGGGTGAGTTGAGTTTATATCAGATTGGCCTCAGGCTTAGGTAATTTTGCTAGTTATATGTTTCTAAAAGGGGTAAATTTAAAGAGATCAGAGTTAATGAGTATTAAAAAATTGCCTGGAAAACAGAATTTTAAGAAAGCTACATGGTTGCATTGAGACAATGTAAAGCACTTGTCCTGGAGTTTGGCATGTCTTAATTTGAGAACTTCCTAACCATAACTCTCCGAAGTTTGATTTCAAAATTGAGCATACAGTTGAGTTTGTATAGTTTTGATGAAAGACAGCAATAAACTAACTAATAGAATATGAAAAACACGTGGGTGATGGTTTATCTGATGGACAGAACGCATAAGGTAAATTCAGACAGCAAAACACATTTTTACTGGAGTTTAATAGTGTTGTTTTGGAATAGGACTGAAATTTTGTAGTTTTAGTTTCATAACACTGCCCAGCTGGAATTTCCATTTCCAGTTATTATAATACAAAGCTTTACAGTGGTATTTTAACTGTTCATTTTAGATGGTTTTCACACGGAGAAGTTTACTTGAATACCAGATATACTGTAAACATACTGAACATCTGGTAATTAAGTATAGTGCACAGTAATCTCCATAAAGCCCATATCTGTGGTGAAATCTTTTTAATAAATAGTTGATAATGGAATGAAGCTATTAAAAGAATTACAGCACACATGGTCAAGTACATCCATTATTAATCCCATAGCATGAATAAAAGCTTTTAACTGTCCATTTTACCAAGAATCCTTAAGATGGTCCTGTCCTGAAATGAGTGTCAGCATTTGCAATTTGTCATCCATTTGCAATAAAAAAAAGAGAGACTCCATTTTTCCAATAAATCACTTTTATAACTTTTCAACTACCCAGTGAGTTTTGTACTCTTCTCAAACTGTTCATGCCCCACTTCATCAGAGCACAACATCCACAGTCTTCCCTAAGGCAGCCAGGATACCAGTGGGACTGGAGGGTCATTTCTGTGTTACCCTCTTAAGAAGTATTTTACCTTGCAACAATTTGTGTGCATCATTGTGGACGCCTGCAGAGAAGTTTTCTTGAGCAGGGGGAGAACACACCTAAGCTAATAGAATCAATTACCAGTCCTGGGTTAAGATTTGTTCTTAAGATTACTCTGGCATGGTGTTGATGACGATTCATTTATTCATTTTGAGCAAACTGGAGGTTTCAATCTTTAAGCAGAATTGGCACTTCACAATTTTCAAGAGCAAGACAGGATATCACCATCCCTTAACATGCCTGATTGCCACCTACATTTTATTTCAAGAAACACTCATCAGAACAGAACACTTTTGTCCACCCCCTTCTACCAAAGTCTGCTTAAAATAAAGATCCTGACTTCTTTTTAATAATAGTATTTTTCCCCTTGCATTTGATCAGCAATTCTTATTCCTAAATGGAGGCTAAGTTCAGTATCCACCTTGAGCTACCAAGTTTGAAAGCAGCCATGTCTTCAGATTCATAGGAGCAGTCTGTTTATACTACTGGGTATTTTCCAACGACTGTTTAAGGCTTTCTGTACTTTTCCCAGAAGTGTTGGTACATTGTTTAAATCACTGCTGTGACTCATTAGCTTATTCTGTATTTCAGCCAGTTAAGTTCCTCTACCTTACACTCCACTCTATCTCTTTTTTTTCCCCCAAAAAAACAGTGTCAAGACACCTTGTGTAGTTGTTGATAGTTGTCAAGCCAAATGTGAATTCACAGCAGAAGATGTCAATGCTATACAGCCCAAGATACTCACATCACAGGAACTGCTGCTGTGGCACCACCACCCCATGTACATCCAGTTTCCAGCTGCAAATCATTCCCTTCCATTTTGTTTCATCTAGCTCTGGACAGGAGACTGAATAAAATCAGTGGCAGCAGTATTCTGTTAATGCTGTTTATCAGGACACCACCTTGCAGCTGTTCACCTCTGATACATGTGGGGTCAAAGAGGTGACTTAATTCCTGTCAAGATTTTACCTCTTTGCAAGGTGCCCATAATCCAGTTTGACACTGCATTTCACACTCCACACTTCCCATGTGCACAATAGCACCAACCCTGTTTCCAGGGAGCCTCCAAGCTCCTTTCAGCAGCCTGAGCCTGTTTGTAACACTGACACCTTCCAGGGAAGGGCAGCAATACAGGCACAGGCTTTTGTAGCAAATAAACCACCAACATCAAAGCATAGGCATATTTTTAAAATACACTAAGTAATGACAAGTTTTGATAAATTCAGCAGGTATTCACCAAATTTGATCAAATACAACACAGGAGCCCAACTATGTTCACAAGAACTGCTCTTAGTGAACTTTGAACCTCCTCAGTCCTTCCCTCTCCTCCAAAAAACCTTTCATGTGGTGATCTATCCAGCTGCACAAACACAGCACAAGTTGGCACAAACCTGGAATTATTTGGCAAGCAGTTTATACAGGGAGAATGACAGAAAAGGTATTTCATGAAGACTTCAGACTCCAAAGAGTTCAGTCCATCCTTGCCTCTGCTTGAGCAGACGTGTCTGGCAAACCATCTTGGAAGCTCAGGAAGGTGGAGCAGGTGCTAAGCTCTTAAAATGAACAGGGATTTTAGTAGCTGCATGAGAATAGTGCAGCATAATCTGTTATTTCACTACAAATTCCAGAGCTGTAATGGGCTTTTTGGCACAAAAATATCACAGAGGTTCTCTTCAGTTTTTCACTATTTGGCATGCTTCTTCTTCTCCTTTAACTTTTAGGGGCTTCTCTGCAACAAAAAGGGTGGGGGGGGAAGAAAGGACAAATTTTGGAAAAAAAGCTAAATACAGTATTTTTAGAATATTAATGTATTCAGGGAGCAATTCCAAAATGTTATGAACTTTTGGTGCCAGCTTCTATCTTTAATTTCTAACACCCAGCCAATACTCTTCTGAATAGAAGAAATGGTTTTTTCCCTTTTTTTGGGGAATATTTTGATGAGAAGAGCTTTCACAAAAATGTACATATTCAAAGAAATCAGATTGAGAAGGTTTCTTACTAGAAAAATGGACTCTCATTTTCTGAAAATCTGAAAAACCCCCTAAATCTCTCTAGCCACTAACACCAATATAAGTTTCAAGTGCTATTTGAAAAAAAAAAAAAAAATTACCACTAAGCAAACCTGGATTTGAAGAGCTGTCAGAATCACTGAGTATATCTGAAACATATATGATTCTGAGTCCATTAAAATCTGAATCATATCCATAAAAAAGCCTTCCTATTCTTTCATGTGGGGTGCACATACAGTACTAGAAATCTAGGAGGCAGGAATGGAGAATTTTTTGTTAAATCTTTGTTTTCTGTTAAAACACTTCCCAGTTTTGCTGTTTGGGTTTTAATCCACAGTTACACAAATATATTGGATAGTCATATTAACTATGTTTGGAACTATGGGAACAAACATATGGTAGAATAGCACGGGATGAATCCTGATTTGTAAATTTACTACTTCAGACTTCTTTGATTGGAAACCTTCCTGTAAGCAGTGGAAAAAAAAATAGAGTGTGGTAAGTCTAACATAATAATATCATACAAATTCCCATAGCTTCTGGCCAAAACTCAAGAGTGAATTATTCACTTATCTGGTCAATGAGCATCTTCACTAGAAAAGCTCAGAAGAAGCTAGAGAAAAAAAATGAATTAAAAATTCCTTTTGAAAAGACTACTCCTTTGAAAAGTAAAGACTGTTTTCCACTTCTGTTCTTGCCAGCAAGATCTACCAGAAAAGAGATATGGATGTATGCACATCCTAGGGATATTTGGATCTCACTCCCTACTCCAGGATAAAGCTCTGTTGTGAACCACCAAGACTCAACTCTGGTGGAACTTGTACTTCTTCAAACAGAAGTAAACAGCTCAAGAACAATTTACAATTTTGACTTTCTACCTAAGGAATCTCTGCTGGTGCCTGAACATTGGTGACGAGGACAGGTGTACTAAAGGAGAATTCACAGGAATCTTCCAGGTGGTAACTATGGGAGATCAAGGCTCAGTCTACCCATCTACCCACTGCCCCAGGACCAGGATCTGACAATAAAGCAATTCTGGCTTTGGGCTCCTTTTGTCAGATAAAAAGGTGTCAGGGCCTACATGTCATCATTAATTTTTCTGCTATTAATTCCTTACCAGCTCAAATTTGTTCCCGAAATGATGACTCAGCCTTGGCTGCCAGATCAGTTACCTGCTTGCAGCACTCCTGATCTTACATGGGGTCTGGTACCTGCTGTCCTGCAGCAGCACAGAGCTGGCTTAGAAGCAAGAAGTGGCACAACTTCCACATTCTTCTGCCTGCCTAATTCCATAGAAAAGTTATAAGGTGCTCACATCTGACTCAGATTCACTTTCTACTCTGGCCCACTGTCAGGCCAAGCTGATGAACCCAGAGTTACTTGGGATACAGGTTGTTAAAGGACCCTTGCAGAACTCAGAAACTCACAGCTGAACCAGAACACACCCAGCAAGCTTTTTTATTCTGTGATACTTCACAGTTTGATGCCATGCCACCAAATGAACTTCTGGGCAAAATAGCCAAGACTGCCCTTAGCTTTCCTCACCATGCACAGTCAAGTTGCCACCTGACATGCCCACTGCTGCACTTTGGGGTACCTAGGACAGGGAGGGGGAAAGTATTAAGAAAGTAGTTTGCTTTGATCCATCCTAATTAAGTGTGTCTGTGACTGAGGAGTTTAGATACATTTGCCATCTAATACTGCTTAAACAGGAAATCCGAAAGAATTACACTAATGCTAAACCAATCCAACTGTGCTGCCCACAGAAACTGAAAAGGCGAGTCTTCACAGCTCTATTCATTTACTTCAGAAGTAATACCCATGTTCTAGTTGCTGCACCATTCTCTGAGTTATGAATAAAGTCTGCACACTGAGCTACTAGCCTAGATCTGAAAAAGAAAAAAACCCAACTTATTATTTACAACATTCTTCTACCACAACCCTTCCATTCTGCAAGGATTCTTGAAGGCAACTTACTGCACAATTAAAGCTTGCTGAGCAATGGAGACATTTGTTTCCTCCTGTACTACCAGCTCTGTTTTTACATTGTATTGATCTTCAAGTTGATCTGGGCCTCCCAAGTTCTGAAAGAATTTAACTTCTCTATGGAAGATGTCAATAAACGAAATCCACCACCTGAGCATTAAGACATACATTGAAAGGACCTAAAGGTTGCTGCCTTCCTACAGCAAGCACATCTACTTGTTAGAGACAGCAAACTGAGTTTGCTGAGTTCCAAGCTGAGCTCCAAGCAGAGAGAACTTGAGCAGTTAAGGGAACCATCTCACAGAGGCTTTTCATGAAATACACTCTGCTGTAATAAGATACTTCACAACTTCCTCACAAGGACAACCGTCATACATTATATTTCAGTATGGCACTTTTCATTCATTAAAGCTTCACCAAAGCCACAGGATGAATGTGGATACAGGATTGTCAATAGCTATGTGCTAGCTGTGAGCTAAGGGGAAGAGAAATGAGAGAAAAACCAGGCACTAGGCACACAGCCCTAAATGAAAGGTTACTTCACATAACTCCCCTAAAGATGGTGTGGAGTTGATTATTTAAAAAATTCTGCGGCACTGTCTCCAAGTCAGTTTTTTCTGAAGAGATTAAGACAGCAGGCCAGATTTCAATTTACTGTGAACAGTTGCTTCTAATCATGTTTTTAACCAATCCAGGCTCTAATCTGCAAGGGATTTTCCTTTCCAGGAGTGGTGAGAGTGCATGGACAAGAGCTGCATGAGTTAGTGCACTTTCTTAGCTAAGCAATACACTGCAGTGTGTAAAAACTGTTTTATGGAGAAATATTTGGACACTACAATAAAGGTGCAAGGGAGAAGTAAAATATATGCACCCAGAACTATGACCCCAATGGAAAGTATTTTCCTCTTTTCACATGAAGACCTACCAACAGGCACTTTTCCTACTGCAATTTAGCAATGCCTCTGCATGGATACCTCTGCTTTCACACTATGAGATTTGAACTGAACAGGCCACATGTCTCAAAGTATATAACTACAATTATCTTCCCTTTATCACCTTTCCCTTTGAGGAATCTAGGCATTTATATTGAAATAAAATAGCAACAATGTTCTAAACCCTAAACTAGGGTGTTAGTCTGCAGCATCTTATGCAAAACCAGAACAAAGGATGTCTCTTTGAGAAGGCTTTTTTAAAGTATGCAGTTTAAGATTATTCCATTGAAACTAAAACTTTCAGATTAATTCATCCCACAGCAAACAGGAAGGTATAGGGGTCAAACATGGAGAGGCTGGAGCCAAATTAGCATATCACAACCGATTTTATCTTTCTCCTTTGTCACCAATTCATAAGCAGAGTGAAACTTGAGTTATCACTGCCATTAACCTGCCAGTAGAGGGGCAGAAATCCCCAACTGCAATACTTCAGAGGCTGACCACAAACACTGTCCATTTCTAAGCATTAATTACAATGTGCTGGCAGCCTCCCTGGCCCAGATCATTATGGAACTTGTTACTTGCGCTTCCCTTTATGTCGAAAGCTTTGAGGTTGCAGAAATAGCCAACTATGTTTTCTAGAATTTAAGTTGGCTTTTTGGTACTTTTGTATCTGGCTTCAGAATTTGATTAGATTAGATTACAATTGTAATTGGAAGGGGCTGCCCAGGGAGGTGGTGGAGTCCCCATCCCTGGAGGTGTCCAAGCACTCAGTGCTCTGGGCTGGTTGACAAGGTGGGAATCAGTCACAGGCTGGACTCGATGTTGGAGGTATTTTCTAACCTAAATGATTCTGTGATTCTATATCTGGTCTTTCTCTTCATTGAGGAAATCAAGGGAGCAATGGCTGGTGGCCCTCTCACCTAACTGTAATTAGGAAATCAATTGATGATAATTAAACCTGGTCATTTTCTCCCTTTTCTCAAGCATCTGTGACAGCAAGTAATTGACTGAGGGCTTTGCAGCTCCACTTTCACAGGGTTTGTCCAGGGAAAGGCAAAATAGGTCTCCTCACCCTCTCTCTAGCCATTTACCTGGCTAGAGCTGATGTTGTGCATAGTCCTTACAGGCTTTAGACTGCCACACCATCACTCTCAGGGCACATGAGTTGCTCAGCACACCATTAGCATAGCTGTGCCGCACCAACACTGTGCCCTGCACTCCAGGTTTGACTCCCCATGTCCTGGGTGGCTTTCCTGCTAATAATTCAAAGTGACTTTACAGGACTGCATTTGAGCAGGACACACAGCTTAACAATGTGGGCTGGCAGGTGGTGCATTGTTGGATGATTGCCACATGCCTCAGGTGGCAGCAAGAGGCCAAAGCACTGGTGACTTCAGATACCCAGCAAGAACCTTAATCCCCCTGCCATGCACAGTTTGGGTTTGCATCCTGGTGGGAACATCAGGGAAGTAAATCAGCCATCTGCACTTAAAGGGTATTATGGGAACAAACACTATTGTTAAATAGTTCATTCAGAGGCAGTCCATAAATCAGAGGAGATGCTGAATGATGTCCATTTTTCTGTTGTGCCTCTCCACAAACTGTGATTGTCTATTGACACGATTAACAAGAAACACTCTTCTCTCTTCCCTGCAAGAAACAAAAGGGTGTCACATGTTTCATTCCTCCCGAAAAAATCCAAACACAGAACACCTCCATACTGTCCTGCTGTCCTTAGAAGCATGAGTCATGGCAACCCAGGTTCCAGCCTCAGAAGGACTGTTAGGGGAGCAAGTCACCTGCTGAGGGTGACCCCAGCACAGACAGAGATCAGGGCTGGGACAGTGTCTCAGGTCAGCAGAGATGATGGGCTGGCCAGGGCTCCAGAGAGCACCATCAGCACCTGGGTGAAACAAGCCTGGAAACACTTCTCCAGCCAGGAAAAATGACATGCCAGGGCACAGAGGTACCCAAGGCACAGCTTTAGGGGCCATACAGAAAGGTCACTCAGGAAACTGGGACAGCAGGAGCCAGAGCAGAGACAGCACAGTGGGTTTCTACATGAGAGAAATGAAGCTCTCAAGCTGAGCCTAAATAGGGCTCCTGGAGCAGTAGGTGGAGTTTGCATGGGAGGAGGCCCCAGTGTGCCTGTTCAGGGCATCCAGTGCCCCTGGTTCCAGGCATGGCTAAGGCAGCTGCTCTGACACAGCAGGACAAGTGGAGGTGGAGGCAATAACCTCGTGTGCTTCATGGGCATTCATTTGTGAAGGAGAGCCAGGTCTCAGCCTTCTGCTTGGCTCTCTTGAAGTTGAAAGTAGCTACAGAAACAGTCCTGAAATGGCTTTTAAATTAGCTGGAGTAACTAAAATTTGGGCTTGCTTCAAAAAAAGACACAAGCAATGGGTCTGCAATAGAACTGCTTTAGAGCAGTATTACAGGCAGCTTCCCACCCCTTCAAAGACAGCCATCCCTCTTCTGTGCTTCAGAAAGCACTCCAGGATTTGGACTTGGGACTCTTTCTGTGGTGTGATTACAAAGTGTCTCTAAGGTGCTGTAAGGGCTAAGGAAGCTAGTGAAGTCTTTAAATAAACATAAAAATAGCATACACTCTGAGGAGTTATTATTAAAAACGTGTATGCCTCCTTTCTAGATGTAATGGACTGTGTATGAGAAATGCCACATTATTCATAGAAGTGTGTGAAACCACAGTTAGCTGAGGAGGATTAGGAGAACCCTCCTAAAAGGACCCCTATGGAATAGGGTGATATGGGACAACCCACCAGAACACCCTCCTACACACTACCACAGTCCCTCAAAAGATTCCCCTGCTGCATGCACTTTTGGAAACAGCTGCAACAATTTCCTTACTGTGAGTGAATGTAGATCTTTAAACCTTTTTTACTGTTCTAAGATTTCCTCAATTCCAAGTTGAGCTAGGCCAGGTGTCCTGTCTCTGTAAAAGCCAGCTCAAAGCTGCTGCCCCTTGTTGTCTGCCTCACATGTAGGTATGGGAACTGAGCACTCAAAAACCTTGTTCCTGCATCTTACATGCAGCCAACACCCCCATCCTATACCCCAGAGGAAACAAGAGCAGTATCATCATGGCTGCTTAGTCAGGCAAACCAGCATGTTGCAACCAGCTGACAGATGCTGCTGGAAACTCAATTAATTACCCACCAGGCAGGTTGTCCTGCTGAAGAGATGGTGTTAACATTGTTTAAAGTGTGGCCTCAGTGACCCCTTACTGCAGAATACATGTGTCCTGGGACCAAAGTCCAGTGAGTGTCCAGTGGGCACCCTGCCATGGGAGCAGATGGGCACAGGTGGATGTGGGCAGCCAGGAGCCCTCCACGTGTGTGTGCACATGCAGACACTTGGAGCAACATCAGTAATGGGAATTGTCCAAATGTCCCTTCACCCCAAGTGCCTAAATCAAGCTTTGTGTGTGAGTGCATTTAGGGATAATCACAGACTTCTCTGTTGCTTTCATCCCTACCAATACACCTTTGGCAATGAGAAATAGCAAAAAAAAAACCTTTCCAGGAAGTAGACTATTTCTTTTTCTCAATTTCTAATCTTGGCTCTGTTTGCAATGAGGCATTGCTGGTCAATGCCCGCGATATCCAGTGCTCAGGAAAGAGTGGGGAGTTTGCCTTTCCCATATAATCCAGGAAAATGGGAGTTTTGGGGAATACAAAGGTGTCCTGGTTTGAAAGGACAGGTGTCTGCCAGTAAGGGCAGAAGTTTCCCTTTGAATCAGAGACTTTGGTTCCACTCCCCTCAAGTATTATAATTGTTTGAATCAAGGACTCTGAGGCAGAGATAAGGGGGTGGGAATAACAGCTCTTTTACTAATATATCTAACTGTACAAGCAGAAAACAGCAGCAGTTGTTAAAATTGCTAACAGAACGAATTAGATAACTCGGTGTCAGTCCCTTTAGATGCAAGCACGCTGTTTCTGTGCTTAGTCCACAGCCCGGAGCTGCCGAGGGGCAGGCGGGAACGGACGCAGGAGGGGGGGGCGGCAGCGGCCACGCCGGTCTTGGGTGGGAACGGTCTGGAGCAGCGGCTCCTCGCTCACCGTGTGTGTCCGGGGGATCAGCTGTGTCCACAGAGTCAGGAGGCTGGAACGGGGCAGATGCAGGGCAGGTGATCACAGAGGGTCTGGCTCTCCTGTGCTCCGGCCACGTGGGCTGAAGATCCCGGGCGTCCTCCTCCGAGCTCCCCGGAGACACGAGTCCCCTCCCGGAAGCCTCAGAGGGCCCTCCGGGAGCCATTCCCACCTACTCCTTTCTGGAGTCATCAGAGACCTTGGGTGTAACCCAGCCAACTTCATTGGCATGATAATGGGAAAAATTCTTTCAATGACACAGTAATGGAAAAACACTCAACCCCCAAGGAAAGGGTGCTCTTGATGTCCTGAGCTGTCAAAGGCCACTGTGCTAAACTCTGAAAAGCATTTTTTCTGTTACAGGAAGAAATGGAAAATCACTCATTGCTGTGAGAAGAACAGGGCTTTCTCTTCAAGGGAGTGCTAAAGTTCTCCAGGACTTCCCCTTTCAGTCCTGCTAATTGTCTCAATTAGATTTCTGATCCTGCAAATCATGTTTTAAGTTCATCTCCCAACAGCGAAATTAAAGGAATAGCTTTGATACACATGGGCATCCAGGGAGGTGTGGAGAGGGCAATAAGGCCTGTTAGCAGACAGGGGCTGGATGGGGCTATGTTGCTGCTCTTCTCCAGGAGACTCCTCGGTGGCATTGTGCAGTGGCTGGGCCTCCATGAAGCACAAGGCTGCTCTTCCAGCATGCTCCTGCAAATACATTCCTAAAGGTTCTTCCTCCCCCATATTCAGGACCACGTGCAGCCCTGAATCTACACTTTGGCTAAGCAAACACATACACATACAGAAAATTAGCTTCCACCTGCATTGGGCCCCGTGGAATTTTCCAGGAAACCTGGCCAGAGTTTTGTGTTTCTAATAAAAGCAAAATGGTTTTTAAATCCAGCTTCAAGCTTCATTGCAAATATTTCTCACAGCCTTCTGTAGCAGGAATAATTACTGTCCTTATTTATCGGGTAGATTATACAAATCCCCTAGTAAGTAAATTGTAGGATTAAGGTTAATGTGCTAGATTAAGCTGACAGATTTATTTACTTCCTCTGAGAAGGAAAGACGAAAGGATGATGTCCTATCATGTGTATTAATTCAACATTTAACCCTGCCACAGCTCCAGTGATTATCTCTGCAAGTGCCAAGTCTCAGATTAGAGTTGCCATACTGCACACCCAGGGTTCCGTTGTCTCCAGGATTTTATCTGTTCAATTCCTGTTTTTTTTCAGATGGTAATGTGCTGTACTTTGGAGTTTCAGAGGGCTCACAAGGAGCTACACATGCATTCACCCTGCAGAAAGCATTACTTATCCTCATGTTACAAGTATTCATGCTGATGCAGATCTTTTTTCTATCACTTGTTTGGACGAAGTAGACAATTCATGCATGATGCCGAGTCACTGGGTTTTTTGGGAGTCCCTTGGAGTGATTTTCCCTGTTGTAAAATGCCACATTCCAGGCTATGGAGGTGTTCCAGATTGTTCATACTTCAGAACAAGGTGGCCAGCTGAGTTCTGTGCTACTTCCTGATACTAACACTGCTATTGTGGTCGAGTTATCTGAGGGCTGATGCTACAGTTTAGGACAGGAATGAAAAGACAAGCATGGATCTTCCTTTCTGCTAAGTCTATCCCATCAGTGCATGCACCCTGAGCAGGGGCCTGGCTGCTTTGCTCTTCAAGTGAGTGTGTTTCTCATTTGCTTTCCTGTATCTCTCTCTCCATCAGTAAAGCAGGTTGCATCCAAAAGCTCTGCCTGAACATGTGATCCATCCTGAGTAGCACATGCTGCCCAGAGCTGTCCCAGCCTATCATTTCCTGCAAATTAATGTAGGATATTTTATGGGAATACAGAGGTGGAAACTTGCTGCAGCATGTTGTGTGTCCCCTCCTGCATCACCTAACTGGCCCGTGAACAGAGGAGAGATACCAGATGGAGAAACAACTTTCCTACAACCACAAACAAGAGATGTGGCAGAAGCAGCACTCTGTCTTCAGAAAACTAACTTCCAGTGCCTAGATTCCCTCTTAGTGTTGTGACTCCTCAATGGTGAGATGTGGTAATGAGCCAAAATACACAACACTGACACAGACATATTTCCTTGCTGCCACACAAGTGTCATGCCTTCCCCACTATGGTAACCCTCCCAGAGGAACTTGGAAAACGTATCTGGGTGCACATGCTGCCTATGCTTGCACAGCAGGCTGGCAGCAGGGCTGGGATTTACCTCAAACCCAGGACACTGCCATCTGTGTGTTCTTCCACCTTCAAATAAAAGCTTTTTCCCCATGTGCTGGCCCCAACAGGTTTCTATATTTATCTGTCCTTATTTTAGGAGGTCTGCAGAATAAATGTATAGATTACAGATGTGGTGCTTCTCATCTTAGCTAAGGTTTTCAATAGGGATAGTTGTTCTGGGACAGAATCCCAGCTGAGAGTCATTTGCTGCTCGCCTGCCAAGTGGACTATGAGCATTGCCAATGCTCTGCTTGACTTAGCTTGAACAGTTCACAGCCTCTGAGGAAGGGGAGAAAAATTCCATCATGAAATAGTTGATTTAAAGTGCTGTATCCCACAGTGACAGGAGAGTGTTCGCTAATGCTAACGCACTTTTCAGACAGAGACTTTTAGTTCGACTTTCAGAGCATATTCCTGCTTGGGAGAGGGCCAGGGTTAAACCCCTCCCTCAGTCCAAAACTTCAGTGAGTCTTTGAAAGAAAACCTATTCTGCTCCCACAGCAGATACCAGTTTTGCAAAATGTGACTCGTTACAAGGAAGGAGGTTCTAGTCATATCCACCTCCTCTATGTCCTGTCCCTCACTGAAGCCTGTTCTTCAGTCAGCAGTGGGATTTTGCTTGTGTCAGAAAGAGACAAGAGGAATACAGGAAGTGAGCCTGCAAGATGGAAAATTTATTCAGAAATTTACTTTTAAGGAAAAATTTCCATTGTACAATACATAGTATATGTTGAAAACTCCCTTCCATTTACATGTGATTTTGGAAGATAATATGATATATACAGGTACTTCAGAAAAAAAAAGTCAAAAACAAAGAACTAGAATGATGGTGTCTCTTAAACAACCTGATAAAGACCATTTTTAAAGGCCAGTATAAACTTCTTTCCATCAAAAGATCCTAAAATGAGAAATAATTATATCCAGATAGTTGGATCCATCATAATTGTCTTCGTTTGCAAGGGTTAAATAGTCACAGCATTTTATTGTGTTTACATCTGTTAACTCCCAATACAGATAAGCATATTTAGTGCTTGAAATGTAAGTTAACACTGGACATACTAAATATATGACAGGAGATTTATTAGAAAGAACATTAAAGACAATTATTAACCCCAGCTGCAAGTATCTATCAGGAAGGAATGGCTGTGTTTGAGTAGGTTGCCTTCAGAATGGTGGACCTTTCTAGAAGCCCTTCTCAGGGGATGCCTTTCCACTGATTTCAGCAGTGTTTGAGTCAAGCCTTCTTTTACTAGGAAGATATTTAATTTAATACTGAGAGGAAGGACTGAAAACTAGACACCCACATTTCCTTTGCCTCTTCATCTGGCAAGGCTACTCAGGGTAATCAGAAAAAAGATTCATAACCAGTGTAAACTGAACACCACTTGCAGGGAAATGTCTGTAGTGACAGCTCTAACTAAGTGCTTCAGAGGGAGAATAGGGGCCTATTCCAGCATCTACTAAAATCAGACTAAAAATTTATATGTACTTTTAAGTAGCACTGATTCCTTCTCTATTACAGACAGCAGAGATTTTGCTCCTGACTTCAGTGAGGGAAGAACTAAAGCTGTGTGCCTTGGTTTAATTATACAGGAGGTACTCTAAAAGGACACAAGGATCAAGTACCTACATGAGTTGTACCTGGTTTTGAAAGGACAATCCTGTGTTGTCCTGGTTTGAAAGGACAGGTGTCTGCCAGTAAGGGCAGAAGTTTCCCTTTGAATCAGAGACTTTGGTTCCACTCCCCCCCCAAGTATTATAATTGTTTGAATCAAGGACTCTGAGGCAGAGATAAGGGGGTGGGAATAACAGCTCTTTTACTAATATATCTAACTATACCAACAGAAAACAATAACAGTTAAAATTGCTAACAGAACGAAATAGGTAACCCGGTGTCAGTCCCTTTAGATGCAAGCACGCTGTCTCTGTGCTTAGTCCACAGCCCAGATTTGCCAAAAGGCAGACGGGAACGGAGGCAGGAGGGAGGGGGGTGGGGCCACAGCAGCCACACCGGTCCCGGGCGGGAACGGCGGCTCCTCGCTCACCGTGTGTGTCCGGGTGATCAGCTGTGTCCGCAGAGGCAGGAGGCTGGAACGGGGCAGATGCAGGGCAGGTGATCACAGAGGGTCTGGCTCTGCTGTGCTCGGCCGCGTGGCTGAACGATCCCAGGCGTCCTCCTCTGGGCTCGCCGGAAACCCGAGTGCCCTCCCGGAAGCCTCAGAGGCCCCTCCGGGAGCTGTTCCCACCCACCCCTTTGTCTGGACTCATCAGATATCCTGGGTGTAACCCGGCCAGCTCCATTGGCATGATAATGGGAAAAATTCTTTCAATTGACACAGTAACAGAAGAACACTCAACCCCCAACATGTGTGGAGAAGGATTTTGTATTACGGGGGATTTGATACAGAAATTCTAAGTGTACACCTAGTTTAGCACTCCAGTTTTTCTATGATTAAGTTAATGTCAATGAAGATAAATCTGTTTTTTTCCTACTGAAAAGCTAGATACAGGAAATATGATGTATGATGGAAACAATGAGGAAGAGCCACAAAAGATATACTGAATTTTTATGCTTTTTTCCTCTTTTTTAATAATTAGATGGGGCCTGTCAGCTATCACTGTCAGCTTACCTCTATATTGCATCCTTTCATAGCATGACTTCAGTAAGTAGTTTTAAATTTCTTAGTATGGGAAAAGGAGAACAGTAGAAATATTAAATGCTAGATCAGGACAAAGTGTCCTATCAATTTGTACTCAAGCACGTGGCTACACCAAAACCAGAGAATCAAGAGTCATGTAGCAAGAGTCATGTGCAATCTATCACAGGTGAGTTTTGCAGGAGAGCAAATCCATGATCAAAGTCTGCAGAGTTCATCCCTCAGCCCTGACACCTCCAGGACCCTGGCACAGCTGGGTCACACCACATCTCTTCAAGAAACTGCAGGTCAGAAGTGGGGGAAAGGAAGCAAACTGTCCATATTGAATGGAAAGCCCAAAAAAAAGAGAATGGCCTGTACAAAACAATGTTTAAATAATTAGGAAAGACAGTCAGATGGCTTATGTACAAAACAATGTTTAAATAATTAGGAAAGACAGTCAGATGGCTTATGAAATGGATGGTATTTCAGCTTTTTTTTATGTTCATCTTTCATATTTAGCCCAGGCTGTTGGTGATTACAACTTGTTGCCAGGGTTTATCTTTCATGTTTAGGATACTTCTTAATAACTATATAGCCACTCCAGAGTACTTTCATCAGTACTACAGTCTCAAAATGGGAATAGTGGCAATTATTTTCAGAAGACATCAGCCTAATTAGAATACTCTGAGTAGTCCAGAAGCTCCCACTAAGTCCATAAATAATGACTCATACTGGATAAGGGGCAGAATTTGACCCTTGCTGCTGTTGACAAACAGGCTGGATAACTCTCAGTTTTGGTCACTCATTTCCAACAGGTTCAGATGGTGAATCTGGAGGGCAGGATGAAAGGGCTGGCTTTCACTGCCTGCCAGTCACACAAGCAGACATATCTAATTGGCCTATTATCACTCTACAGTGCTTTCTAGGTCTGGTGTCACATCTTCTGGCAGTTTTTGGCTGATGCTTCATGTTCTTGTAAAATGTCAAGCTACATTAGATCATTAATCTTGTATAATATAGTGTTGGACAATGCTACTGAATGAATACAGAGTAGAAGTATTTTATAATTGGTCTTTTTCTCAGGGAACTCCACCTCACCCTTGGCTTTCTAAAAAATACACTATGTTGAGACACTATAAGATAGAAAGGAGAGTAAGTACTAAAATTATGCAAAAAGGTTTAGAAACATCAATTACTTACAAAAATATATACTTAAGGATTTGCAGCCCACCCAGGAAATTCTGCATGTTGAAGCACCATACTACTCAGGACATATATTTTAATTGCTGGGTGAAGGTCATAGGTGCAAATCAAACAGCTGAAAGAGCAGCTGCAGCAGTGTTACCACAATGATATACAAGCCACAAATCCTGTTGTTGAAAAAGGTTATTCATAAATTGCTTCTATGATAATCTCTGTCTATGAAGTTAACTAGGCTTTGGGGGGATAAAAAAAAGAACATCTGATATTCTCTTTTACCTTCTCGGTATTAACTCACTGACATAAAATGAGGTATTTATTACACTTGTGGTTTTTCCATTTTAAATCTGCCTGTATTCCCTATCAGTTCATAGCCACTCTTTATGGATGGTTCTGTAAAAGAGCCATCAGCTCACTGACACCACCATGGCCCAAGCATGCACTTGTCTTTCAGTGGGGGTAGCTCAGTAATCACAGAGGATCGACCCCATTCCACAGAGAATAATTCAGGTTGGAAGAGACCCCAGACCAGCCTACAGCCCAGTGTGGGGACAGCTATGTGGTCAGACAAGCTTGCTCAGGGCTTCACCCAGCTGGGTCTTGAAAGTTTCTGGGTGTGGAGGCTGCATGGCCTCTCAGCCCAGCCTTTTCCATTCCTTCTGGTAAAGAAGTGGGCGTTTGTCTCCCCAGAGAGGCCACCAGCAGTGAAACAATGGCTGAGGGCCATGAGACCACGCCTTTGGCATGTTTAAGAACCAAGGGGCCATGGAAATTTGTACCTTCAGACAGGTGAATAAATTCAGTGCCTGAACTGTTCACGTGCCCTGGGTCAGGACTGATTGCACCATGACCACATCCACTGGCACTGCTTGGCCTGGGACAACTAAAACTCTTCCAAATATATTCTGGGCACAGTTTGGCAGCTCAAACACCTGACAATTTGCATGCAAACACCCTGGTTTAGGGACTTGGAATTTACTAATGTAGATGTTATTTTTTTCTGGGCCAGCTAGGCCCTGAGCCCAAGAGTCTCCCAAGCACCTTTTATCAGTTGATATATATTGAGCCACCTCCCCCCAATTCAACTACTTCACATGACTTTGTCCTGATCAATTTGTGCCTTCTCTGCTTGTGAAGATTTAAAAACTAAGAATAAGTTGCATGATATAACTTTTTTTTCTTTTGAGGGCTTGCACTAATTTAATCAAACCACTTCTCCTGTGTGTGTTTATGAAGATGAAAGATACTCTGTAGATAATTTTCCATGGAAGGTTGTACAACAACTGGTGTGATACAGTTTTGTCACAAGCATGGATAAGCACTATCATGTAGCATTTCTTTCTTTATCTGAACAGTATCATTAAACTAATGAAACCCAGGTCCATTCAGAGAGTTAGATTCCTCCCTCATGTATGAACATGATATTCTCACAAGCTGGAAAGCATGAAAAAGCATGATGAAAGAACTGACTGCTAAGATGGAAAAGTGACTTTCTCCAGTCAGACTTTTCAGAGGCACAGGGGACACTTGTCTCCCATTAAGGATCAATACCAATTAGCCAGCCATCCCCCAATACTGCCCTGCAAATTCTACAAAGGGAGATTCTGCATCCCTGTGAAGGTAAAGCTCCATGACTGTGTCAGTTGCAGGGCTCATCAGGTTGCCCACCTCATGTTTGCAAACTCACTGGTTCCTGTAGCTGACCCGGACACAGCCATACACCCAAACATCATTGTCATGATGAAGACATCCCAAATATCTTCATCAGGTTTGTCCTCCACCCCATGAGGTAGCAGAGCAGGGAACAGCCTAGAGTTGAAACCTACTTTTAGGAATAATTGAAGCATAATATACAGAGATATTATGAGAACAAACCAAAGTAAGATCAGAGTTTTTATACTGCATTAGTTTTGTTGATATCTAAACAATTCCACAGATGTTCTCAACCATGAAACATATAAACATGCAGGAGGAAAGACATATTTTGTCAGTAAACTTTATGTAAATGTAGTACAAATATGAACAAATCAGTAATAGGATAAAGGCTGAATTAAAAGATGGTCAGATTTTGTGGATAAAATAGCCAGTTTACTGTAATACAAGACTTTTGTTTTAAATGAGTAGTTTTTAATTACACCAATGAATATTTTTTTTTGAGAGAGAACTGCTGAAATCTTTCCATATCATGACATGAGGAAGAGGAGAGAATTCCTAGCTTTCAGTCATAACTTGGTGTGCCACCAGGAGCTGTGCAGTGAAATTGTGGGATGCAGAGATTGTCCCATCACCCTTGCCCAGGGGAGGAGCACTGTGGGCAGCAGCAGAGCCCAGCTGCCCCCACAGTGACACAGCATCCTGCAGGAGCAGGCCAGGTGGCCCTGCTTGGTCTCCTCCTCGCTTATTCTCCCTCTCTGTGAGCTCACCCTACCAAAGCAATCAAGGTCACAATGATAAAAGCCTTCATGACACTTCAGTCCTGGGTAGATATGCCATAGGCCTACAAATTGGCCTAGACTGTTATCAGACAAACACAGATCTCCTAAGTACATAACACTTCCTGCTGTCTGCCTTCAAGGACTCCCCCAAATCTCTGCCTGCCTTGCCACCTTACAGTGACAACTTACTGATTACATTAATGAAACATGAGAGGACTCCATCAGTTCAGGAGCAACCAGGGAACAGCAACTGTCTAGAAAGACTTTCCTTTTTTTTTTTTTTTTTTTTTCTTCTCTCTTTGCAACAGATTAGTCAGGTTTGCATTATGTTGCCCGTTTCCATGGCAGAAAGCTCAGACTGGGAAATGTCTGTCTTCCAGGTTTTTAATCAGTGTCCTTGTGATCCCAGACAGGGATCCCTGTGGGCCAGGACAAATGTTTTTGCAACCGTCAGGATGGACAAAATCAAATGTGTTGAAGGAGGGCTGAGACTTCAGTACAGCCTTGTCAGAAAAGTTTCTAGGGTTGAAAAATATACTGATTTTATACTATGATAAATCGTTTTGTACAAACAGAGCAGTGGTTTCATCTCTTCTCAGCAAACTAAGCACATCTTGGGGTCTATGACTGTCAAGTTAGAGCTCTCCCTCAGAGGGAGACTGCAGGATGAAGCATAGTGGGAAAGTTGATCAACTGGACACAGGATTAAAAAGACACACCCTGCATTAACAAAGATGTAGCTTTTGAAATGCAAAAGCCCAGACGGGAAGCAGAACATCAAACACCTCATTATTGTGGCCAAAACAAAGTTTCAGTTTTGTTAACTGTAGATATTTCTACATCCTTAATGCTTGTTGTAAACAGAATATCCAGTCACACAAATCCCAGAAAGGTGTCACCTACCCTGAATTTTATTTATATCTGCTGTACAAAACTTTTGCTGGAGTTTCAAAAGATTTATTCTTCTGGCTACACAAAACCCACTGACTTCACTTTGTGCTGGAAAAACAAAAGACAAGAAAAAGAAGAGCCGGAAAGAGCACCTACTTCTATTCTTCAAGTTTTGTCATGAGACCATTTAAAATACCCTTTACATTTGTAAATATGTATATCAGTTTGTTTACTTGCAAATGCATGTAGGAAAACATGAGACAGAAGTGTTTTTGTCCTTCCATTAACTACAAAGGAAGTTTAGATGGTGAGATGAGCTGTCAACATCTCTCCCATAAATGTTTAAATATGACAGAGTGTCATTGATTATCTGGTTCCTTTATTCTGTAGATTGGGGAGTAGATGAATAGTGGTGTACCAGGAGCAGCAGGAACCTGGCAGAGAGCTGTCAGTCACACCCAGTCAGTGCAGAGCTGGAAAACTCTCCTCATGCTTACTCAGCAAATAGCAGGGAGGACAGAGGTTGGTTTTGCTGGACACAGTATCCTTCCCTTTCCATCCTGAACTGCATATTCTTTGTGTGTGTTGAGTCCTCTGAACTTTTAACTCTGTTATATAAATGGCATCTAATTAAAACAGAAGGAGGAACACTAAAAAAGAGCGTGCTCTTAAACTCGTAGAGGTCAGAGTGCAGATCCCGGTGTATTTGGAGGGCTCTGGAGCAAGTTCCTATGCCTTTAATTCTGTTTGAAGTGAGAATATAAATGTGAAGTGTTTTACTAGGGAAAAAAAAAAAAAAAAAAAAAAGCTTCCTATGCCAGTGTAAAAAAACTTCCAACATGTGCCAGCTCAGGAAGTTCAGCTCTTTATGGGGGGAAAGTGCAACTTCTATACCTGAGATAAAACTGAATAGAAACTTCTCATGGAAGACTTTCCAACTATTTATTAAAAGCTTATAAAACTGATATAATATTATTCAGTTCTAAATCATTGTTTCATCAGACTTCCACATTTTTTGGTTCTGTTTTGTTTTCCTGGACTGGGCTTTTCCATTACAGTGGTATCTTTTGGAGGCCAGTTTCCTTCCTGCTATGGCACTATGTAGCTGCCCTCTGGAACATCATATCTCACAAATGCCATTTTAAGCTCCACTGGATAAACTTTATGGTGTTTACATTCTTTGGAAAAATCAAGAGTGATGCTGGACAAGTCTACAGAAGAAACTGGGATTAGAAATGAGGTTCATATCTTCCTCATATGAAGTCAGTATTCACTGCTTACAAAGGATTTCTCAGGATTACAAATAGGTTGGCAGAATATCTGTGCTATCTTGAAGTTTTATGGCAGCATTATCCCTCTATAAATCTTCAGACCAGACTGTGCAAGTCAGAGTATTCAGGCTGCTTCTATGAAGGCTTCAATTTTAACCTTGTTCATTCTCAATTTGCCCACCTGGAACAAAATGTCTTAGAACAAAGAAATTGGAAATTTAATCTGTAGAGGTATTTCAGGTACAGAACTCCTGACTATGAAACAATCCAGTTTTCCTTTTAAATATATGCTTTCACATACCCTCCACCTTCTTAAACTCCATCTACGTAACAGTTTTTACCACATCAGAATATACTTTTAAAATGCTGATTTTAAAAAGCAGTTTAATCTAATAGAGTTGTTTTGGCCACCACAGAAAGAGCAGTTTTCTAATTTCTAATTTCTGTTAGTACTTCCACTGCATTCCCCCCTCCACCCCCAAAACCCACAGTGGGATCAATGCATGCTTTAATGTGGTGTAGCTTATAAAGCACAGACACAGAACGAGCAACGGCAAAGGAAAAAGGAATCTGTTTGGGGAGAGGGAAATCATAAAATCATTGGCTCTGCAGCTCAGAGATACAAAAGGTTTTGCTGCAGCAACACAAAGCTCCCAGGAGACCTGGAGTACCTGAAGGTCTGTGTGGAAGGATGCTGATTACTGGTAAATTTTGTGTTCCTGAAAAGGATACAGCACAGGAACTATGCATTGCTACTGAGCTCATCGAGGTATCATTACTTTATATAAATATGTCAAATAAGAATTCATTAAATAAGTGATTAATATTATAAAAATAAGTATTTCACTATTTCTAATGCTAAGAATTTACAAAAATGACAGGCTTTTCTGTAAGGAAAAATAATATTTGAAACTTTGAGGTGGTTTTTTTTTAAAGTGTTGGGATCTTTTTATGCTCTCTTTTTCAGATGTTAAATTTCTTATTTTCAGCTTCTCGCTACTATCAGGAGCAGTTAAATGATGAAAGCTGCAATTCTGCTTTCAGAACAAGGTTTCTTTCATAGAAAATCATCAAGTGTAAGATCATAAGAATCAAAAACACTGAATATTTTTGTTTGCTCTTTTCAAGTGCTCGTTGTAGGGTTTCCAATTTTTATAGTATTTTGTTTTAGCCAACCTCTAAAATGTTCCTGAAATGCATGTCATTGTCTCTTCCTCTCTATATTTTTAACCAGAAAGCTGATCTCTCTTTGGGTTTTTCTGAGAAAGGGCAGGTACCTCCAGGAAACAGTTGACTTGAAGAGAGTTATATGGGAATTGTATAATTATGTACAAGGGAGGGAAAGAAAGCACACAAATCTGCTTCTCTGCAGTCATAGTTTTGTCAAAAGCCAACCAAGGGAACAATTTCAAATTGCCATATATCTTTGTCACTACCTCTGCCTCAGAACAGATCAAAGACTGCCTGCTGGGGAGAATATACAGCAGAAGGGTTAACCCTACTAATATGATTACTAATAATAAATAATTCATTGCTACTGTAATGTGAAGTGAAAGAGGCTAAAACCAGAGCAGCACATGGCAATCCCACTGCTTGAAGTTTGGCTTGTTCAGGAAGTCACGAGGGCTAAAACCCAGAGCAGAAGGCTGAGCTGCCAATGGACTACAGCCATCACAGCTACTGCTGAGCATCTTCATTAGCACATTCTCAAAAGGTGAGATAGTTCTACCTGCTCAGAATAAACAATCTTTTGCTATGTATGATATCACATCCTCATTGGCAGAAGCTTGAAATAAATTGTGGGTAGTTAACTAAATGACAATTGCTATGTATAAAGGACTTTTAAAAATAAAATCCACATTTAGGAAAGTAAATATAATAGGAGGTGCTTAAAGTTAGGCATCCTTTAGGAAGGAAATAAGCCTAATAAGGCTTCAGTCTTCCTGCCTATGGAATGGGGGTAACATTACCTAGCCACTTTCTAAATTACTACAGGATGTTAAATGGGAGTCTCTACATTAGAGCATGATAGTGTTATTTTCAATCTCTTTCCACACAATATTAAGTGCAATGCTTCCAAAAACCTGCCCCATCTACACTGCTGCAGAGTCAGGTCTGTTTTAAAAAAAAATAAAGGAGTGAGTGATCAAGCACACATTACAGCTGCACCACTGGGTCAGTAAGTGAGAAGTTAAAATAAGAAGTTCATTCAATAAAATTTTGATTCTGGAAACAGATTACAGGAAATCATACCACACCACTAACTTAATTTATGAGTATTTATATTGAAGGAATTATACCAATATATCAAACACAATGCCTTCAACCTTAGTTCAAAAGAGAATTTTATCTCTAAGCTTTAACAACAGGGCTGAAAATAATTCAGATTATATGGGCAGCATTTTAGCAGCCCATTTTCATCTTCTTTAAAAGCAACATTCTAATGCATGATGGTTAAGGATCAAGTTGGGATTATGAGGAGAATGTTAAACATATACCAAGGAATACATCTGTTTTGAATAAAAGATGTTGTATAGAGTTCCAGTTCTTTTTTTTTTTCCAACTCTTTGCTGTATGTGTTGTAGCTGCTAAGTGAAACCATGCATCAGATAAATACATCACTTCAGCAACAGACTGCTAATCAATTATCTGACATGTTCTGAAATATGTGGGTTAAAAATACTTGGGGCAAAGGCTTTTCTAGTTTGGAAAACTGTTTGAGGTTCTGTTGTGGCTAATTCTTCCATCTCTGAGCTTCTAAGACGTGCTGTTGTCTCCAGACTGGTGCTAGGCCATTCCCTGCATGGCAGGAAAGCAGCAGGCCTTACACCATGTTCCCTGCCCATTTCCAAACACCAGTGTGAGGGAAAGGCATATTTGCTGGTGTGTCAGTCTCTGGCCAACAAACGGGTTGGTTCCAATAAAAGAATCACTAAAATACTCTGTTTGATTGATGTATATTATGATTCAGATATTGCTTTGAAACAACTGATTTTTCAGAAGGTTAATTTAGAAGTTCTGATACAAGGATTGCTTTTATTTTTTTTTTTCTTCAATTGGAATAGGAAACTGGAAGCTTGCTATAGCATACAGTTTGTCAAAGCTACTGTGTTTGACTCACTAACACTTTCATTTCAATCATGTTGGAATTTCACAGTTATTTTATTTTAAATAGCCACCTTATCAAATCTGTTTGATAATAATAACCAGTATGATTAGTTCCTAATATTCAACCAAAAATGTTTTTAATATGTCAATACAAGGGAAAATGGGTGCACATAGTGCACCACATGTGCTAGGCTGCAGCTACATTTCCCTCCAGAATTCTGGATGCAGTCCTTCCCTTTTCCTATTCTTGCTATCCTCCCTATCTGCAGCCTCACCTCCTTTTCAGAGCAGCTCTTTGTCAGCTTCCAAATGGGGCAGAGAGGGAAGGCATTTAGATTTTTATTTCCTGATGTGGGGAAATAACAGTAGAAACTGCTGCCATACAAAGGCCAAGTGTTTAAGATCAGTGCTCTGGTATTTGCTCATCCAGCCTCCAAACACCTTTACTCAGGCAGTAGAGATATTTTCGAAGTATTGAGTAATTTAAACTCTATTTGATGCCCTCTACTTCTCATACTGCAGAAAAAAGTGAACAATCCCTCCCTCTTCAGCTTCTTCACTCCACTAACTCTTACTGTGTCACTGTCCAGTGACATTTTTTCCATGCTAAAGGGCTTTGGACAACTAAATTTGGTCAAAGACCACCACAGTCACATTTCTTTTTCTACCACTTCTGCAACCTATCCAAGCTTTCTCACATTCACCTGAGGAACAAAGAGTAATCAAACAAGTCCACATACACTAGAGTCCTGAAGCTGCTGGCCCTCATGAACTCAATCATTCCTACATCTACAGGTATCAGAGACAGAAAACTTAGTAAAAACACAATCCTCACTTGTCACTCAGACTGATCCTAGGCTGACCTTTGAATATTTCCTTACTGCTGTAATTCTCTGTGGTTTTCTGATAACCTAAGGCAGATGCATGTGATGACAGAAGAAACACTTTGAACCTGATGTACTGCTGGGTTACAGTTTTGTGCAGTCTTCTTGCTGTGACTGTGAAGCAGGCAGAGAGGTCTTCCTGTAGTATCTGGTAAGAACCAGAGTAATTTGCAGTTCCAGTAGGATCTGGCTGAAGATCCAACTCTTTTCTACTACACAGAGCAATCCTCCTGGGTCAGATTCTTTAGCATTTAGCTGCCAGTGCAAGTGCAAAAGTCTAGACACATCAGCAGATGTTTCTGCACCCAGTGGAAACTCGCAAACATAGGAAATGTATCTTCCAGGGAAAAAAAAGTGGATTTATGGAGTGGGGAGTCTTCAAAGGGGCTGCCACAGTCCAAAGGGACACCAACTAGCAGCCCTGGCAATGACTCTTGATATCTTTGTGTCCCTCTTGTTCTCACACCAGGGCTGTGTCTGCAGGTACAGTCCCTGTGAGCACTACAGAGCCTCAACAGCAGAGCTCTGCAGCAGAGGTCCAGTGTTTGCCAGCTGAAAGAGATTTTATCCCATCGCAGCTACACCAGGCTCTAAACCCAACAGGTTAATCTGGCAGCAGCCTTTTCCTGGCAGCACAGCTGTGTCCACACCAGGAACTTTGCTGGCTGAGCTCCACTGGGAAGGTAATATTTATTTTATTTTCAGATCCAGGCTAACATCAGTGTGTGAATAGAAGTTTCTAATGTAGGCCTGTAAGAAACATCTCTGATCTAAAAAGCTCCACTACCTCTGCACGTAGCAATGAGCTGTCTTGTCCCTCAATTCCAACTGCAAAAAAACTTAATTTGTGTCCTCCAAAAAAGGTGGTAAAACTGATGATACTGATGGATCACAGAAATGTCAGAAATACTTATGAGTTTTGCTGTGACAGAAGCATTTGATTTTTGTGCTAACAAGGCAAATGGTGAATCTTCTTGTTACTGCTGGTATGTGAGAGACATGGGATCATGATACACATTAGAGCAGAATCAACTTCATCTTTGGAAAACAGATGTAGGAACACTGCCATGCAAAGTTATTTTGTTTTTGGGTTTTTTGTTTTTTTTTTTTAATAGGTGTTTAATTACTGGGCTTATAGATGTCCTACTTCAATTCCAGTACAAGGATGAGAAAATTATGCAAAATCAATATATATTTAGAAAGGAATCAAGACATTGAGCTTTTATGCCAGATTAGGTGTTTACTTGTTGATACTGTGTATCATTTTGCTATAGGACCTCATCAGCCTTGCTAAACAAAAACACCCTCTTTGTATAAAGCTCCATGGAACAATGATGTAAGCTGGAGATCTTACTCTGTATGAACTGTTGTCACCAAGTGCATCCTCCACTATCCTTAAGGACCTTTTAGCTTTTTACAGGTATTTTTTCCTGATTCAGTTGATTTTAAAACAAAGCATCTTTACTGAGAGAAATTCTGTCCTTCACAGGACAGATACCTTGAATCAAGATCAGACAGACATCCTCAGTCGTGTGTCAAATATAAAAAACCCCAACACAATATTAACAATATGCTAGTGCAATACTAACACTGGGCATTTTATGAATGTGGGGAATTAAAAATACCTTGAGGCATAAAATTACACTTTTTGTATTCAGGTGGTATAATAGATATCTTTGATTACTAGATACGTGCATTGACCTGATTTGTATTTTAAATTAAATATCATGAAATGCACAAGATATGTAGAACATAAAGTCACATACACCTTTAAAAAGTCTATTAGTTGCATTTCCTGACTTAAAAAAACCCCTCAACATTTGAAAACTTGATTCCTTCATAAAAGCTGCAATATGGTACATTAATAATAACTCAGTCTTATGTAAAGTTAAATCTGCTGCCAAACCATGAAGGCTGCCAAGTTAACATTGACTTGCAGATAACCATTATCACGATGGAGAACTTTTCCTGAATAAGAACTGAAATTCACCGAAAATGCAGTTTTCACAAATCAAAGCAGCCCTTAACTCATGTAAAATCTGGCAAACACATTTGAACATTATTTTTCAGTGATGAAAAGCTTTTGACTTTATTAATCAAGTAGATTAAGAGCATTCAAGTGCACAACCCTACAGGGCAAAGGTTAAGTCATAAGTTGGGATATCTATTTTGCAGTTTCTGTTCCAAATTCTCTTAAGAGGACTTTTTGTCTTTTAGTTCTCCCTCACTGGGCTGTTAGTAAAAGGAGAGGGGAAAGGAAGAATGAAAATTACCATCTGCTCCTACTTATCCAGATATATCAGTGTCTTTTTATTTTCATTAAAAGTAGCCAGAAATATTTTGCCAAAGACAGTTATGTTAATGTGCCATTATTAAAACGTTTGAGTTCGATTCTACCTGAACCAATATGCAAAACCTTATCCCCACTGCCAAAACCAAAACACCGTTTATTCACCTGTTTTTTTTAGATCAGTACCTTAAGTAATGCATTTACCAGAACTCTTTTCCTTTAGAGAAACCTGTCTTGCATAACCCTGCTACATCCAGAAAAATAAAATGGGATCAAATACAGGCAGGATGTGAAAATCTCACTGCTGTGCAGGGACAGAAAGCAGAAACTATTATCAATAACTAAGAGAAATATCACAGAGCTTGGCTTTTACCAAAAAGAACAGGCTGCAGGTGCTGTAGCCAACATATTCATTGCACAGAAATACAGATTTTTATCACTTAGAAGCTTCAGTTCCCTGTGTAATACCAAAAAATCACAGTCAGCTTGTGAACTGCTTGGACCAGGTGATGGAATGGACCTTGACCAGTCACTTTTGCTGCAGTGTCCCTCAGTGCTCCTTCCTCAGCTGCATTTAGTATTAATCCCACCTGATCCAGATCAGAGGGAGCTGAAACCCAGATTGGCTACCACTCCCACTTAAAATATAAGCCAAAGCAAATGATACTGATGTATTTCAGAGGCTTATAGAACACTTCAAGTTAATTTAACTAAATGTTCATTAAGAAATCACAGCAGGTAACAAGGAAGGGACCTAGCTGGAAACTTGTTTTTCCAAAGTTATAGATACCTTATTCATTTCACTCTTTTCTCTCACAAGTTTCCTGTTTCAGACCTTATAAGAAAAAGCTGTATTTAAGATGTCAAAAAATCTTCTTAAGAACCAGCAATACTCTCTAGGGGTTGTTTTAGGCAATTATAGTTTTACAGTTTCCTCTTCACATTGGATAAGGATCTTGGATAGCGTCAGATATCTGGTATGTGGACATGATCTTGGCCCCTGGATATGAAGTTGTCATAGCTACTCTGGATGGTTTCTAAACATGACCAAATCCTCCACAGGGTCCTTCCCAAGTTTCATGGTCTGCAAAAAGCTTCCCTTTAAAAAGGAACACTTTTCAAGGCTGTGTGTGTAATAAAGTTTTTCAGGTAGAGTTTGGCATTTTCTTTTGAAAAAAAATTTTTTTTAAAATTATAGAATAGGGAAAGCATGAGAAAGAGATACTGTAGACTAAGAGAAAGCTCATCATATAAGAACACAGGAAAATGGTCCAATTCTTTCATGCAAAATATACAATAAACTCTAGTTTGGTCAGAGCAGTGTAGAACTGGAATAAATTCATCAACACTGGAGAACATGGGCTCAAATTATACCAGAGCAGCTGAGAGTAAAGCCAGGTCTTTAAGTTTCACATTTTGTTCAGCTCTCCTATAATTTAAGAAGAATCATAAATCAGCAGCTTATCATCTCTGGAAATACTTAGGAAACAAAGTAATTTTCTTCTGGGTCTAAAAACATAAGAATGGTTTAATTACCTTTATATTCAAAGCTATAATCTTGAAGTATGGTCATACTTCAGAATATGGTTTTATAGTCCTTTTAGCATGGGAGAAGGACCATTTTTCCAAACTGTATTTCACTCTAGATACTCAGCTTAGTCTCTGTTCTTTTCCTTTGTCAATGCAAGAGACAAAAGCAGAATAAATCATAAACTGGGATTGTTGATTCCAAAGGTAACTGGGAATAGCAAGGGTATGTTCATAGCAGAGAAGACAAAAAAGTAAATTTAATAAATGGAAAGTGGTTTAGATCAACCTCTTCAGCAAGAACTATTACTACAAAATACCACTATTGAAATTATAGGGAAGGGAAGGGAAGGGAAGGGAAGGGAAGGGAAGGGAAGGGAAGGGAAGGGAAGGGAAGGGAAGGGAAGGGAAGGGGAAGGGAAGGGAAGGGAAGGGGAAGGGAAGGGAAGGGAAGGGAAGGGAAGGGAAAGGGAAGGGAAGGGAAGGGAAGGGAAGGGAAGGGAAGGGAAGGGAAGGGAAGGGAAGGGAAGGGAAAGGGAAGGGAAGGGAAGGGAATGGAAGGGAAGGGAAGGGAAGGGAAGGGAAGGGAAGGGAAGGGAAGGGAAGGGAAAGGGAAGGGAAAGGGAGAGGAGAGAGAGAAGAGGAAGAAAGAGAAGAAAGAAAGAAAGAAAGAAAGAAAGAAAGAAAGAAAGAAAGAAAGAAAGAAAGAAAGAAGAAAAGAAAGAAAGAAAGAAAGAAAGAAAGAAGAAAGAAAGAAAGAAAGAAAGAAAGAAAGAAAGAAGAAAGAAAGAAAGAAAGAAAGAAAGAAAGAAAGAAAAGAAAGAAAGAAAGAAAGAAAGAAAGAAAGAAAGAAAGAAAGAAAGAAAGAAAGAAAGAAAGAAAGAAAGAAAGAAAGAAAGAAAGAAAGAAAGAAAGAAAGAAAGAAAGAAAGAAAGAAAGAAAGAAAGAAAGAAAGAAAGAAAGAAAGAAAGAAAGAAAGAAAGAAAGAAAGAAAGAAAGAAAGAAAGAAAGAAAGAAAGCCAACTCATTTTAGTAGGTTGGGTCTGCTTTGAGTAGGAGGTTGGACCAGATGGCCTCCAAAGTCCCTTGCAATCTAAATCATTGCATGATTCTAAACAAACTGGACTTTTCTTGTAAACATATTTGTTTGAGAGACTAAAAGAAATTTAAAAAATCAAGATTGATTGGATAGGTACTTACTATTGCAGCAAAAATTACAAATAGTTGCTTACAAGTAGCAAAAATATTACTTCCTCAGAAATACAAAAAATAATGACCCTATCATTTGAGCATTCAAGTAAAGTCTGGTCAGAGAAAAATTTAATGTATAACACTTTCATCATTCTCTCTAAGCTTTCCCACTAAAGGAACACAACCTTTTGGTCATGTATGTCACCGCTTCTCTCTCGACCACAGCCCTCTTGCTGGATTCCAAAAAAACCCAAGGAAATGATGTTGTTGAATGCAAAATGTCATGAATATCCTAATGGAAAATGTTTCGCTGTATAACTTCTAGGAAATTTAGCCTTACTGTGGAATCACTCATGAACTGGCCACTTAATTTTTATTGCCTTGTTGGTTAAGTTATTTACATTATGACCAATAGCAATTTTTCATCAAAACAGGAGGCTGTTTTACCATATCTTTTATGTTTTGCTTATCTAGAGTGCACTGGAAAGTACCACAAATGTAGACAGAGGACTATTGTTAAATGGTGGTGTTTGTGCTTGCAAGTTTAATCCAAAATAAATTTGCCATAATCCAGCAATAAAATGGAATATAATACTGACATTAAAGAAGTGGATTTTGTCACAATGAACTAATGAAAAGAGGAATCTTAGAGGTACATTGGGTGAAAAACAGGTAATACTTAAAGTTTATTGTGTTGAGTCTCCTATTGCACATTACTTGACAGTGCTTTGGGGTTTCAGCTGTGGACACAAACATGGTCACATGAGCAACTAAATAAAAGTAACAACGAAATAGGCACAGAGTCTCTGCTGATGCCACTGTGTGTGTACAGACCCAGCTTCCCTACCCAAAAATCTCACTGAGGTCTCTATTTCCATCCTACTCACTCTAACCACAGAGAGAATCCCTTGTTATTTCAAGGAAGATATTGGAGTCAAAAGGGCCATATTGCACTAATTTGAAGAATAACTACTTCTTCCTAGGGCAGTTAGAATATGCCCAACAAGCTCTGTTGGTTTATATTTTGGCACTTTCATGCTTGTATTTGTGTGCAGAGCTGTAACCCTATTAGTTATTCTGGTATTCACCATGTCCATCTCTGTGTTTTCCAGTGTTTTGATGTGAAGCTGTTTTTAGATCTGCTTGCAAGTCTCTGAATCAGCAGCACAAGACAATGAACTGCTTTCAGTGATTAAAGGCAGATACCACTAAACACTTACAGGACATAATTACAGAGTATTTTCACTCCTCTGCTGCTATTGGCTTAAAGGAGTTTGAGTTTCTGCTGATAGTTATCCTCAAACAGCTGGGCCCACTTTTGACCCAAACACATGGATCTGATCTATGTGGTACAACTATGGTCCTCAGAGATATCTGGCTAAGATGTTCTTCAAGATCAGGCCCAAAGCATGAAGGAAAGGTTACTCAACTGTTATGAAATGTACAAAGTACCATTGTAGAACTATTTTCTGTTTTCTCTACTTTTATCATGAATTTATTGGTAGTATTTCTATTTATTTCCCCCTCTGAAAAGACCATGGTTTAAAGCCTCTCCCCCAAAGATATATTTCCTTTCAAAGGGTTTATAGCTTGATAGTTTTTTGCTTTCATTCCCCTTGCAGTACACCATTAATAATTTAAATATTTTTAGTCTGTGTGCATCTTACAAGGAGCCACAGGTATTTTCTGAGACAAGGAAGGTGCAGAGACAACAAAAGTCTCCCTTCTCACCACAATGTATATACAACCTCACCTTATTTTATTTTTTTCCCTTTGTTAATCATCATCTACTTCAAAATAAGGATCTAAAAGATGGGTCTCTCTTTCTTCAGATGAGGGCATCTTATCACCAGTAAGTGTAAGTCTGGGCCATAGCACAAGATGCTATAAAGGCACCAGCTATAAAGGCAATTCCACCCCTGAAAAGCTTACTATAAGACATGACAGTTGGACACAACACACCCAGAAAAAGAAAGAAAACAGAGACTTGTAGTGGTATTTGGCAAAAAATCAGGTACATTTTCACTTGGACAATACCCCCCTATTAGGAGATCACTGGTAAGACCTGTATGAATACATGAATGCTGCTCAGTTGTACTTACCCAGCCAAGCTAAGGCTGGGGGAAAACAACTAATCCATGGAAGTTGTATTCCAGAGTGAGAAGACATGGTGCTTAGCAGGACATCACAGCAGCTCAGGATTCAGATTTGAACCCTGGAGCTCTCATAGATCTGGAGAAGGCAGTCTCTCTGACCTTCTCAAATAGTAGTATTTAGAGGGTTTTTTCTGCAACTGTTCTCTCACTTAATCCTTTTCAAAGCCACTGGCAAGGAGGGAAGAAGTTCCAAAGATGAGAACACAGTAGTTCTCTAAGGTCCCACACGTGTGGACTTGGCACATCTGCAGAAGAAGATTGTTTCTTCTGTGTCCCTCTTCCCTCTTCCTACCCCTGCCTTGCCACATAGTCCCTCCACATTCTTGGAAAATTTAGATTTGGTTTTAGCTGTAACCAAATTCCACACTCACTGTAAGGCTCAGCTAAAAGGCCTGATGAGGAAATGCTGCAGCTGAGAAACATCTGGGCTTTGTTTTATGCAACCAAAGAGTTAAAATAAAAAGTCAGAAATACCATAATGTATAAAAGCTGCAAACACCCAACTGTAGTGTCAGACTTCCAAGCTATACAAATGTATTTGTCTCTCTTATTTGTAAAAGTTATTTGTACAAAAATGGCACATTGTAACAGCCTAACAAGAAGCAGTTTTTCTGATGACGTTTGGGACTTCTTTGCTCCACTGTGTGGAAATATTTAAGAATTTAAAGATTTATATTACAAAATAGCATTTTAAATGGCTCAGTCCTGTTCCCAGTAAAGTCAAGGAGGGGGTCACTGTCTGCTTCAATGAAAGTGGCATAAGGGCCAAGATTCATTTTAACTTTTTTTTTTTTTCTGTTTTTCTTCAAAGAGACAAGAAATATCTCCAAAGCCCCCCCCCCCACCCCCCACTCCTTAAACAACAAAAAAAAAAAAGTCAAGCAAGTTGGCCAGACTTGAACATCCATCAAGACCTGCAAATGTCAGAGTTCCACCACACAGAATGTTGTGGTGCATATTTCTGAGTTTAGGATTGAAAGGCTTCTGTTGCCTTTTAAAATATTTTTTCATAATATCCAGCATACCATCCCATTTGCTCTGAAACTAAGATTCTCATCTTATGCATACACTTCAAAGATAAAACTCAACATGAACAAGTAAGTAATACAGTCTGATATTTTAAAGGAATTATATTTGAGTAAAGTCAGCAACCTTGGATTAATTTTCTTTTTTTATGATTGATAGATACTAAATTAAATTACATAAATGAACAAACAGGCCTATAATTTTTTAAACTATATTTAATTTAAATAGCACAAGGACAAACAGTTATCTATACCCACCAGCCTGCAGAATTACAATGCTTTTTATTTGTTGGTTTTTATATTTTATGGTCAGATTTTTTTAATAATTATTTGAATTTCTGTCAATCTTCAGATGTGAATATGAAAATCATATCTAGCTTCTTGACAAATATTTACAGGAAACATGGAAACTACATACCCTAATAGTTTATTCTTTCTTCTCTCTTTTATTATTTCTCTTCCTTTTTAGTAATTTATTTAGAATTATAAGCTCTGTTGGAGACCCTTTACCATGCATTTATGGGCCAGGGCACCCTTCACTACTCCAGGTTGCTCCAAGTCCTGTCCCACCTGGCTTTGAACATTTCCAGGGATGGGGCAGCCACAGCTTCCCTGGGCAATCTGTGCCAAGGTCTTACCACACTGTTCCCCCTCTGGTGTCATGCTTTAGGTGTTCTACTTGAAGAGCCCTAAGTGACTCTTTAAGCTTAAACACAGCGAGACAAGTTTCATAAGTTTATGAGGGACAACGCGTTAGTGTCAGGCAAACGTGACCAGTGACTTAATTAGAATTAAATTAGCAGAGACAGAGCAAAGCTGTACATCTCCTGAGAGTCCCAGGGGATTGCTGCTGGAGGGAGAAGCCCTGCACAAGCTGGGAAAGGGTACTACAAGGACGGGGGAAAAAACCCTTACAAATCCAAAACAGAACATAACAACACGCTTCTTTTTTTTTTTTTTTTTTTTTTTTTTTTTGGGGGGGGGGGTGGGGGAGGGAGGGGAAAAAGCTAGAATCCAGTTGCATGTTTTAAAAGGGAAGGGAAAGCTTCCCAAGAGTTAATTTCCAGCAGCACTTGAGGCAGCAAAGCCTGGGAAGGCTCCTGGCGCCCTCTGGTGTGAGGCGGCAGCAGGAGTGGAAATTTCCTCTGGAAAACCGCTTTGTCCTAAAGTTCAGGCAGATAAAATGACTCTCAATCGTCCCGGTGGGAAGAAGGGTAATTTAACTCCTCAAGCGAAGCCTGCTTGGGGTGCAGCTTAGTTTTGGGGTGACGGGGAGGAAAGGAGGAAGGCTGCTTTTTATTTTTATTCTTATAATTTTTCTTGTTTATCTTTTTTGTTTGTTTTGTTTTGGTTTTTTTTCCCCTGGAGTCTCTAGTTGGGCCGGCTGCAACATGAAGAAAGGAGCCCTGAAAGCCGGTGAATGAAAACCTCGCAGGATTCTCAGAATAATGGCTGCAGCATGACGAGCATTTTTTAAAAACAAGAACACCTCCCAAATTATGCCTCCCGTCTGGAATATCTAAGCGAGGGATAGCCCAAATGAGCATGGAGGAGAAATGTCTTCTTCCAACATGGCTTAAATAGTAAAAGGGAAAAGCCTTCGGAAAAAAAAAAACAAAAAAACAAAAAACCAAAAACAAGCAAACGAACAACAAAACACAAAAGGCATTCTTGACTTGCTCCCTAACTCAAATCGACACCCTTAATCTAAATGGCAGGAGAGTGAGGAACGCTCTCTGCTAGCTACGAATTCACATTTTTTAACATGTTTTTTTACGTTTTTACCATCATTAACAGCGATAATAGCTACTTGTGAGGAGCAAATGCGTAAAAGCCCACAAATGAAAAGGGGCCGACAGAGCAAACCAGCAGAGTAAACATCAGGGTTCTTCCTTTAGGTACCTGCTGAGGAAATACATGCCGGTTTTAACCACTAAAATTAAAAGGAGGATGGGGCGCGGTGTTTATGCTGACTGTAAACAATTAAGCAGAGCTCTCCAGCTCACCTGCACCAGTTTTTCCTTCACTCCTAGTTTCTTCCAGCAAATGTACCTCCCAGCCCCTCCCAGGAGACGTGATTTTTGGCAGGAACCGCTTTTTGCCGGGGGTGGTCCCGCAGCCCGGCCGCAGTGGGGGTCTCGGCTGCAGGTCCGCTCCCGCGGGGTGTCCAGGTGGGAGATGGTCCCGCCGCGGGGATGGGAACGGGGCTTTCAGCTGCCCTTGGACTGCAGCTCTTCCTCTCGGCATCCTTTCCATGCAGGCGCTGGGCTTCTCCCTCACCTAAGGACAAATTTACCTTAAAAACAAAACATCAGTTTATTACTTTTTTTCTTAATTACTTTTTTTTTTATATAATTTTGTTCGTTTGTCGTTGTGTGCTTATTTGGTGGGGCTTTTTTTCTTTTAAAAAGGAGGCTTTTTATGCAAGTGCTTTCACCTCCTGATCTGACAACGCTTGACAAAGTTGGGGGAAATTAGCGGCAAGACCCTGGCGGCTGCTCTGCTTTTTGCATAACAACCAAAACACACTTCCTTGGGATAAAAAAATGCTAAATTAAACACAATTTATTTAGTAAAAGCCAGCGGATTTCTGTTGTCAATGCAGGCGAAGTTCGGCACCTTTCATGCATTGTAGGCATACACGCGTGATGTTCTTCCACTCCAAGCTCCCCATCAAAGTGCTGTGAAAGAGAAAAGAAACTCGTATACTTTTTTTTTTTTTTTTTTTTTTTTTTTTTTTTTTTTTTTTTTTTTTTTAATTAAAGGACCCATTTTACAGGCAGCGATAAGTCAAAGCAAACTGTAGCTAAATTCTTGTAGGAAGGGTCATGCGCGGGCGGACTTATCCTATTAATAGGACACAGGAAGAGCCGGGAGAGCAAATGCCTGCCCTGAACACAGCGTGGGATGTTATTTAAGGTAGTAGATTGAGAACAGACACGAAATCAGTACTTTACGGACGCTCAAACGCACCGTTATTTCGCGTTAAATAACATTTTAGAAGACGCTTCCCCGGTTTTTTTGCTGGAAGGATGAGGGATTATTTGGAAGCATTTAAAATGGAGAAGAAAAAAAACTGTACTCGGACGATAGCTCCCTGTGAGAAGCTAATCAACATGATAGACAGTAAGCGTTCCACTATTAAGGGCTACTTTGCCGCAATTGGTTTTAAATCATAAACATATATATACAGGAAATAATTCTGAGACCACATCGGAGTGTACTCGAAATGTGGAAATGACGGCAAAGTAGCGGAGCATTCCCGAAACTGTCAGTACCTTTCAGGGAAGCCTGTCGATGCTGAAGGACCGATCGTTGGTGGCCCCCCCCACCAAAAAAAAAAAAAAACCCCAAAAAAAAATAGACAGGACATCCCCCCAAGCCCCAGTGTCGCCGCACTTCGGAGGAAACACAATACGTTTCTAAAGATCCCTCTCACTTAATTGTTACTTTTGTAGTTAAAATACTGGCTGACAGTTAAAACACTGCATTAAAGATGTCAGTAACGGGGTTACAGAAGTACGGAAGAACATTTAAAACATGACCCTACGAGTTTAAGAACTAAGAATTTTAGGTAAAAATACTATTGATTTTCAATAATTAGGAATTGATGGGCATCTTAAAGAATTCTTTTTACAACAGAGACTTCATAAAACAAGATTTCAGTATTTTTGTTTGTATTGACCTTCTTCGTAACAAGCAGTAAAAAATCTAGAGTTTAGGAGGTGCTGAATTTTTGGCTAGTTGTAATTTATTTAATTATTTTATTTTATTTTGAGCTTTTATTGTTGCTTGTTTGGGATTTTTTTCAGTATCCACTTTGTCTCCATGTTTATTACATTAGTTCATTACTAAAAATTTTCAGAAAAAACAAACAAAAATAAACAAAACCCCCCAAACGCCCACAAAACTGTGGAGGCGATGAGTAGGGCCTTACTGTACTTTTTTAAATAACGGAAAGACAAAATTTCTATTGAATTCGAGTGGAAGGGAACGAGGCCCTATGAAAATCATTGCAGGAGCCAGGTGTATTTTCCTTTCTCTCCTCAGCCTTGAGAGACGAGGGGGACAATACCGCACACCCGCCCCGGTGGCTGCATCCCGGGGCAGGGCTGCTCTTGCCCAAGTGGCACCGAGCCGCTCCCAAAACTCTTCGGGATCCCTCCCCGCTGTCCAAGATCCCTTTGCAGAGCGGGGGGCATACGAGTGCCAGTCGGCAGCTGCCCTGCTCCCCACGGCACGGCAGCGGGAGCCAGAACCAGGGGTTTTGCAAATATTCCCTTCCAAAGCACAGCGAAAAGGTATTACGCTGAATAATCAAGTACCCCGCAATATTCTGCTTCCATTCACGCTTCAAATAAATGACTTTTAAAATAATCCATTAACTGCTTTAGCGATCAGTGTTACTTATTCACCAGTGCTCCGTGAAAGTTAATATTTATTTGAAAATCCTTTGCGATTTCCAGTTGTTCTCCACATAACATGCACTACTCGAAAAAGCAAGAGGAAAACGCAGTTAGTTCCTCATTTTGCAAGACGGACATGCTCGTAGTTTCATTTTTAATACAAAGAAAATTATTTTCCTCCTTGCTAAGCACTCACTATTCCCGTGGATCTCCTTGGTAGATGCTGGGTGCTGAAGCCTTAGGAGAAAACAGGACTTCTTTTGAGAAAGGCCTAACTATGGATTTAAACAGCCTCATTTGAAAAGTCCTCATTAACAAGCAATAATCCCTATGACTTCGTTTCAATCCCTAATTCACTGTACAACGCTTCAAGGACGACGTAAACTATGTAAGCACTACAGAAACAGTGTGCGAAAGTTAGAGCCACACGAGAATTGGAGAAAAAAAAGAAGAAAAAAAAAAAAAAAAGCGTTCTCATAACCGAAAAATGCTTTTAGGAGATGTGACAGCCGCAAGCTGCATACTGGAGCAGGACCTGCAGGCTCATGCCTTCCCTGAGGAAGCACAGCCAGCACGCTGGGACCGCAGCCCCACGGACACCGCGGCGTTACACGGGCTGTAAACGCCGCTGCCCCGGCACCCACCCGCAGGGGATGCAGCACAAGGGCGGCCCGGGAACCAAAACCGCCGGGGGGAGAGCCGAGAGTGTCCCCCACTCCCACCGGTTATTTTTATCCGTGTCCGGCCTTTCCAGCCCATCAGAAATTCGCTGCGAGGCGGGGCGGTAGAGGAGCACCCTCACAAGTCAGCCGGGCTCGCCGGAGCACACCGAGCCCACCACGGGCAGCGAGAAGCCCGCAGCACCCACAGGGACCCGGGCAGGGCTGTGGCATCGGGCCCGCACGCTGCCCTCCCTGACCGTAAAACTGGCAACATAGTTAATTACCTAAACCCAAAATATTGCGCAGATCTCAGTAAAACAAAGAAAGAAAATAAAAAAGCAGCAAAAACACACCCCCAAATGCTAGTTTAGGACAGTCGGGCAACAGAGCAGCACTACTGGCTCCCAGAGACCGAGCTGCTGCTCGGATTGCCCTCCTCAATGCTCCAACCACGGAGGGAAGGACCCTTCTTTATTTGTTGTAGTTGGTTTGATTCATTTCTTAGTTTGTTTTTTGTTTATTTGATTATTTCCCTTCACTGCAATGTCTCTCCTTTTTTTTTTTTTTTTTTTTTTTTTTTTTCCCTGTGCGAAGCAGCAACCCTGTCCCTGTGCACTAGGCCTTGCAGAATCTCCCAAAACAGTTTCATAAAGGGTAAACCCGGGACTGAGATATTCTGATCGGCATTTAATTTTTATAAATTTAAAATATATAAAGTACGTATTTATATCTATATACACATATAAATATATATATCTAATCTCCCCCGGCCTTTTTCAATGTATCGGGAAAAAATCAGACTCGAGGTAATGCAAAGTCAGTAATATGAGCAGCTTTTACCCAGCTCTGTCTGACCGGTTTTGTCTCTATGTCTGCGTCAGACAGCGCTCAGTCCAAACCAACCGGATTAATCAGAACGATGTCCGGGTGATCCCGAGCAGCGTGACAAACCGCAGTGCTAAATATTACCGTTCCACTCTCCGCAGACAGGGATTGTTTTACCGTGCTACATGCCCGGTATCCCTCTGCTCCTGACTGCCGGCCGCGGCGCTGGCTGCGGGACTCAAAACCCACCATCGCACCCGGGGAAAGCTCTAAATCCCAGCATTCACTTTCCTCTTCACGAAGAGTTAAAAAATATTCAGATGTAGTGCTAAACACTCGTGTTAAAATCGTGACACGAGGGCAACGCATGGGTTTTTAAAAGTTATTTTTAAATAATATTTTTTTAAACAAAAAATTGAGTATTCAGGAGTAGCGATAAACACATAAGGATCGTTACGGGATGCAATGCAAGTATTTTTAAACAATCGGTATGGGTTTCTTTAAAGGTTTAGCATGATTTCATCAACATTGTCTTTGGAATACACTTCAGGGGCTCTGAATGTTACGTACTCGGTTACTCGGGAAGGAAAGGACAGATTGGGACGCTGTGGATGTCAGCATTACGGGAAATTTTTGTTATATCCAAGGACAGGAGCCCCGGACAGAGCAGGCAGTCCCTGCACACATCCCCGCGCAGACAGCCTCGCCATTTTACAGCCACCGCTCCTGCGCATTAACCGGGACAGCGGGGACGGGGTGGGATCACACCCAGGAGTGGCACAAAGCGTTAATACGGGACTGCGCAGGAGCGAAGAAACTCCCAGAGGGGCATGCGAGGAGACAGAGCTCTCCGCCCACCGCGCCCCTTCAGCACTGCTTCCAGGGAGCCCAAGTTAAAAAAAAAAACTTAGTGATAACGAGGAGAGCCGTGATCTCTTTCCAGTTTGTGTTTCCAGGCACGGCCCTCCAAGCCAACACGCCTATGTCCCCCGTCGAAGGGGCGACCGAGACGAAGGTGTCTGTGCGCCGGGACCTGCCCCTTACGGCGGAGAGGGCTCTGCGCCTCGCCAGCCGGGGTCCCGCTGCCGAGCACCCGTCCCGCGGCCAGCCGGCCGTGCCAGCCCGCTTGGCCCCAGGCAAGGGCGGGCTGAGGGGGGCGGGGGCGGTGGCTGAGGACGGCTGCCTGCGGGGGGGAGCCCAGAGAAAATGGAGGCGGGCGGGATCGCAGCGCTGAGTGGCTGCATAGCGGCCGAGGGGCGGTCCGATCTTTGTGCTGAGGCGGTGAGTGAGCTTTCCCCCGCCCGTCTGGGTTTGACCGGGACACGGCAGCAGCGCGCAGCCCGGCTCTGCCCGGGCTCCGGACGCGGCTCGGCCCCTCACGGCGGCGCTGGGCCCGTTCCAGAACGTTCCCCGCGCGCGGGCTCTGCCGGCCCGGCACGGCGGGCGGAGGGCGCCCCCTGTTGTCCTAACAGCGGTCACGGCCCTCAGGCGTGCCGGCGCAGTTAAACGTAAAATTTAGTAATTCTGTGAGGAAACGTCTTTCAACGCTGGCTTGGCATCCTGCACTATGTAACCTCCCCGCCTCGCACCTGCTGAGTGTATAGTTTGTGTCAGGATTGTACCAAATTTTTAATTTAGCTGTGTAAATCCGAAGTGCAGAGTTGCCAAGTTGAAATGAATGTTAACTCAGCTGACCAGCACAATACGGTTTCTTTTCCCATTTTTTTTTTTTCATTTAAAAGTACGTGCCTATTTTATCACCACTTTGTGGTGTTTTATGGTTCCTTTAAATGGCTCTGAATATCAGATCGCAAATTCTGAAAATGTAAATCCGGTTTGTCTAATCTGGAGTTTAAAATATTCTTGTGATATCAGAAAGTGATGGCTTATAAAATATTTTCATTTAATTAGGAAGCGCTAAGAGGATTTCTGCAAGAAAAAAAATAAAGGCAAGAAAGCTCAGTTTGAATTATTTATATGCTATGAACTATCATGATTGCTGCTGAAGCTTTTCAAGTACAAAAATGCAGGATTTGCTCGCTTTTCATTTTTTAGAAGCTAATTCTGTAATTATTCAGGCATGCAAATTACTGTGAACAGGGATTAATTATGCAGGTAATCAAGGTTTTATTCTACGTTTACTTTTAAAAAGTAAAGATTGGCTGATGCTATGTACAGTGCTGCTGACACGGGGCTTGTGCACTGAAATACTCCTTAAAGGTATGATAACAGTTTGGGATTTCATGGAAATAAAAGGGGTAGGGATGAATTTGTGCCTCGCATAAACTTAAGAACACAATGCATGGCATAAATCTTGCTGTTCTGCGAGAGAGAATGATCTCCTTCTTCAGGATCAAGTGCTCATCATCCCCTTTCTTTTCACAGAGTCATAGAATATTCCAAGTTGAAAGGTACCCACAAGGATCATTGAGTCCCACCCCTAGCCCTGCACACACCCCACCTGTGCATCCCTGAGAGCGTTCCCCAAACGCTCCTGGAGCTCTGGCAGCCTTGGGGCTGTGACCATTCCCTGGGGAATTCAGTGCCCAGCACCCTCTGGGGGAAGAACCCTTTCCCTGATAGCCAGTCTGACCTTCCTATGACCCAGCTCCACCCATTCCCTCAGGGCCTGCCCCTAGTCCCAGCGAGCAGAGATTGGAGCTGTCCGTCCATTGCCCCTTGGGAGGAAGCTGCAGACCGCCGTGGGGTCTGACCTCAGTCTTCTAGAAAACAAGAACTCTTCCCCTCAGTAGTGCGTACAAAAAGATATTCTGCAGAGTGTGCCGTGAAGTTGGGAGGATGTTTCAGATTGGAAAGAGTTGCAAGTAAAAGGAAAAGGGAAGATCCTTAATTCCACAATTTTGTCAAGCTGACTGGCCTCTGTCAGGAGCGGGATCTGGTGCCCTCAGGGGTTTGTCTCCTCCAGGAAGGTGCTGCATCCGTTATACAGCATCATGGCAGTTTAGTTCACCTGTGCTCAGACTCTGTCTTGGCATTGGCTGTCTCAGTTTGGCTTCCAAAGCACACAAATCCAACAGTGACAGACTGTAAGATGGAGAAGCTCAACTTCTGTGCATAAACACTGCTCTGCATCATTTAATAAGTGATGCTGTCAAAAGTCCCACAGAAGTACATAATCAGTGAGCACTGGTTACATTTCTAAATGTTTTTGCGGCTGTAATCACACTTAGATGCTTCAACTAGCAGTCCCTTATTTAAAGCTGGTGGTTATACTTGTATATTCTCCAGATATACAAGTAGCATTGCATCTTCAATATGACTGATTTCAGTGGGATTATAATCTGTTGTGAAAAACCTTCTCCCGGCCCTTCAGACTCATATATTCCATTGTGAAGCTGGGCATAAATCGCTGAAGATAGTGAGGACTACAGCAGGGAGTGGTGGGAGAGGGCCAGTGCCTGTTTCAAGGGTCTCTTACAAGCTGTCTATCACTTCAGTGCTTCTGGCTTTAAGGCATGTCAAGTTAGAAAGCCAAGATTTATGGATTGGCCTGCTTTGGATGCTGCTTCATTATGAGTCCCTTTTGATCAGTTATAGAAATAAAGCCTTACCCTACACAAGTCTTTTTTGGGGTTGGAGAAAGAGGGATGTTGCATACCCCTGTCAAAAGAGCTGGATCTGTAGAAGTAAGAAGTAATATTATTTATTGTCCAAGGAGAAGACAATTAGGGTTTTTTTAAAATGTCAGAGGAATATTTTAAAATGTTAGGACAAGAGTTAGAGGTCTATGGAATGGGTCAACCTGAGTCTTTTGGAGGCCTGATGACTCGTTTCATCTTCCTCCCTCCCTCCCCAGAGTTCCCATTCCATTGCAATTGTTTGAGGCCATCAGGGAGGAGTCCACACCATTAAAAAGGCTATTTTATTTCAGACTGACAAAAGTGCACCTAGTGTCCACCTCATGCACACACAGCAACTAATAAAATCTTTTAGCTTCTCCCTGCCAAAGTAGTTTCCTCAATCATTTTTCAATAGCCACTCCTTAAAGCAGGAGGAAAAAAACCCTCAAATACTAATCCTCACCAACTACTCTGCTGGCAGATAGCCAAAAGGAGAAATGGACCTCTTGCTTTCATTTAAATTTTACTTTTTTGGCTCACCAATGAGAGTGGTAGTTAAGCAGCAGCAGTGTAGTGCTTTGATGATGTCAGAAGGAAAAGATGGGGTGGGGGATGCTGATACAGCAGGGGAAAAGCCTGCATGCTTAAAAACCAGTTACATTCAATTAGATTAATATCACAATACAATTAATTACATGGAAAATGCTACAGAAGATGTTTATAGCAAATAAAAATTTATTCCTTACAAACAGTGAATAGTCTTCTCAAAGAATGGAAATAGTAATGCTCATAGTTAGTAGTATTGGCATTAGCATTGGCATAGTGGGATTTAGCCAGCTTGAAGGAAGACATCCTGTTATGAACAAAACATAGATGTTCAAACTCCTTATTTGTTCTGAAGTTCTGCAATCTAAAAAAAAAAAACCTAATTGGAAAAGGAACATGATTAAAATAAATTATGACTACAGAATGTGCATGGTTGCATGTTCTGGTGATGTACTTATGGAAGAAAAAGGTGGGAAGAGAGAAAGAGACAAATCAAATGCCCAAAACCTCCTGATTCACCCCCTTACTTTGTCCACATGGTGAAATGTGGACATGGATAAAAAACCCATGCACACAAAGGACACAACCATCAGTGCTTACTAATGGGGTTATGGTGCTCAATTTACTTCCCAGTAACAGTAAGGTGTCATACAATGTCCCACTTTCAGGGCAGTTTATCAGTGGTTTACAGAATGTTCACCCTCAGGACATACCAGCCATGGAGTTGGATGCTTCATTGTACTGACATGGATGTAGCCATCATGGTGCAAACCCTCTGTAGGTGCTGTAGTGTTGGTGGTACTGCTGGAGAAACTTCCTGCCTAGGGACAGGAGTGGGTGGGGGGATCAGACATCTCCTCCTTGCCCTTAGTTCAGGTTCTCAAAGCATCTTCCTCTGCCCCAGGGGTGGAAGCCGCTTCCAGCTTTGGGTAGATGGAAGAAGAAAGGGCAAGGAGCTGATTCTCAAATGTACAAAGTGAACAACTACAGATGGAAAGGTAGGAGACAAATTAGTTTTCCCTTCCCTTTCTCGATATCTCTCTGGATTTAATTATCCTGGGATTTTATAGCTATCAACTGATGGATGCGCAGCCTACCAGTGCCTGCTGGCTAATCCACTTTGGGGCTATATTAGATTGGTTGAAAATGACTGGATTAGAGTAATACTCTGCTGTAACATAAAACAATAATGGGAGAATGAGGAAGTTTATGGAAAATGTATTATTGGTGTCAATAGAAGAATCTGAGTGTCAGTTTCTAAGAGGTGGATCTGAATTTCAGTAACATTAGTGCAACAACAGAGAGAGTGGAGCTTGTTCATATTACATAAAAGAAAAAGACAGAAACATTAGAAAAATAAATAGGATATATGGTCTTGTGGTTTTGTAGGAAACCAAAGACAGAATATTAATTACATCTTGTCAACCCAGATGCAGAACATAAAGAGTGGTAAAACAATAACAATTGGAAGAAGAGAAATGGAAAGTCATAGACTTGTCAAAAGAAATACAAGTGAGCTCCTTTAAATGAGTCCTTGAGGTTTACATAAGTGAAGATATGTCTTAAGCCATGAGAATTCTTACTGCATGTAAAGTTTTTATTTAATGATTCATGTTCAAGCAACCCACCACCAAAACCCAGAATGGTGCATAAACCTGAGTGTGTTTTGACACTGTATTTCCGGTTCCTAGCTCTTACTTGTGGATAAAGGTTTACTCTTAAAGCACTGATTTGGAATTGATTAAAACAAGAGATGCTTTTATCATTCTGAATTATTTCCTTCAAGATATGTCTACATGCCAGGATCACTATTATCTTGTTTGAATTAAGTATGATGCATTTTCTCTAAGTAATTGGGAAAGAAAAGTATTTTTTCATGCAAGCTGTTTGCAAACTGAGGAATGGAATGGAATGGAATGGAATGGAATGGAATGGAATGGAATGGAATGGAATAGAATAGAATAGAATAGAATAGAATAGAATAGAATAGAATAGAATAGAATAGAATAGAATAGAATAGAATAGAATAGAATAGAATAGAATAGAATAGAATAGAATAGAATATTTTCAGTTGGAAAAGAGCCACAACAATCATCTGGTCTAACTACCTGGTCCCTTCAGATCTGGCCAAAAGTTAAAACATGTTATCATTGTCCAAATGCATCTTAAGGTCTGACTTCATTATGAATGCCTTCATTACAAACTGTGCTAAAGTGACCAATACCCTGTCCTTTATGTAGAAAAGTGTTAACAATTTTCTTGGTAATAACATCAATGTTGTTTTTTGCAAGCCATGAAGGCAAAGGTCTAGGTCACAGATTTGGTGTTTCCCATTTGGCAGAACTAGCTCAAATTCATGTCAAATTCAGCATCCTCCAGCTTCCTGAAGTTCATGACAAACAGCAGAAACAATGAACTAAAGTAATCTGTAATACACTTAAAATGACTGAGCTGGAGCTGAAATGCATTTGTCTGTGGAAGATGCTGTCCATGGGCCATTGCATTTAGAATCAACCCAAGTAACAACTTTTTAAAAGAAGAAAAAATGTAGTGAAAAGATATGATTAAAAACAGCCAAGAGACTGTGTTTAGTCAAGGCAATAAATAGGTTCTCACTTATGGTTCATGAAGGCTCAGTAGACAATTCATAACAATCAACTGGAGTTTGAAAGGTCCAAATAGCAAAGGGCAAAAGACTGTGTTAGCTCTGGCGTGCACAAGAACAAGCCCAGAATGATTCTGTGAATAAAGCTTTTGATCACTTTAGAGGGAGTAATTTATTCAGTATGGAATAATTTATTCAATATAAAATTCTCCCACATCCAGAGATCCCACGGACACAATGTGAAGTAGTAGGAATATTCCTAAGAGTGATACTGGGTGTTTGAGCTATGCTCTGGATTTGGAAGGATGTTGGGGACTATACTCAGTAATTAGAAACTCTGTGTTAAATTATGTGAAGATCACAAAGCTAGGCTCCAATTTGCTAACCCTTATACGGACTTCTAGCAAAAAGTCATTGTCTGCACCCAAAGAATGAAATAATTTAATTAACACCCTGGCTTCATCCTACAGGAACTTCCTCAAAGATTCTTCAATTCTTCACTTTTCTGATGCACAGGATGGGGTGTGCAGGTACAAGCACAGTGGCTCCTATTCTTACTTCCCCTCTTCTTTTAAGAAAGCAGAAAGATATATTGATTCTAGAAACCACAGAGAACTAAAGGTTTCCTATGGCAAAGCCATGGCTGAAGACTCTTAATAAGTGGCCTCTGGTCTGTGCTTTTGTTTTGCTCTCGGGTGTGGTAGGTATGACAGGAGCCAGCACCTGCCAGCTCAGTGTCATACAGGTTTGGTTTGGTGTGCTTACTTAAATGACTGTCCCATTCTGGCAGCTTTCAGGGAGATAAGTGTGGGGGGAGGCCAGCACTATGGTGGCCACATGATTTCAGATAAACATGAAATAGTTTAGTAGAATAGTTTGGATTGGAAGGGACCTTTAAAGGTAAGCAAGCCCAAGCCCCAGAGCAGGAGTGCAGGTCTCATGCCGGAAAGGCTTAATGGGAAATCTCCTGTCCTTGGTCAGGAAGCCTGTGCTTGGTTTGGAAAGAATTTTTTAATGATTTTTATAATGCATATAGGGCATGTTAGGGCTGCATCCAAACAATCTGTGGAGAACCTTTAGCTCCAAAGGAGGTGACGAAAGAGTAGAGGCTGTCAACACCATATAAGATTTAAACCCTGATCTCTACAGATATCTTGTACTGAGTATAAGCAGACACTGGAGTCAAGCAAAGAGTTAAATCTGTGAAGTATGCACTTTTAAACATCTCATAAATTGCTTGTAACTGCACAAAATACCGCAGGGTGCATGTGAGCACCCCCACATGAAGCTGAATTGCAGCCAGATAAAATATCCTGCAGCTTCTGCTGATAATCCTGATGAAAGAGAGGCTTATTGTAATAGAAAGAAAATGTAGGAAAGATTTGTAGATAAGTGACCATTCTAAGTCAGTGACCTGGAGGAGGACATGATGCAAATAATATTATTTGATGAATCATTGAAAGCTGTTAAGGGAGGAGTGGCAAACCTTCTTAGATAATTTCCCAAGTCTGGCTATTCTGCTTTGTTATAGAACTGCATAGTATGACAGCACAGCTATCCTGATACTCAGAGGCAATGTTTAAAATATCTATATAAAAGAGACAAATGTTCTGGAAAACAGATGGAGGATGAATGGAGAGTAAACTTCGTTGGACACATCCTTATAAAAACTACTCACTAGGGGTCATCTTCACCTCTTTAATGGGGCGTTCATTTTAGATTTAAGACCCTAGAAATATTTTAAACTTCTAAGAAGTAGCCTAATGAATGCATATTTATTTCAGTACTGACTTTACTGTAGCTGTAAATAAATTGCAGACTCTCCTAGGTAAGAGCAGTAGATGTTTTTTAATGATGGCTGGTGGAAAAGACAGCAAGCTAAAAAAAACCAATGTTCTCATGTTTAAGTTGGCAACATTAATATAATCAATCCTGTGCTTTCAAAATAATGTCTGGACTCTCCCTCCTCCTACTTCCATTATTAGATTTACTTTAAAAATAAGGATTATTTTAAATATTGCAATTCTAGATATGCTTGTTTTTCTTAGAATGCCATAGTTTCTGTGAGCAGGGGAAAAAAATCATATTTAGGAGTTTTTCTTGGCGTTTCATGTGTATGGAACAAAATAATCCAGAGGTTCTCGTTTGCCATTTAAAAAGATCAAGCATTGGAAGGCATGTGATTAGCTTTTGAAATCTAGAAATAATGTACTGTCAAATGTATATAAGTACAGATCATCAGAGTAATTTTTAAAAACAACCATGCACAAAATTGAGAGATGATATTTTTATTCCAAACAGGAGGGCTCATATTCGCACAGATTTATCTCAAAATAGTAAGCAGTATACAATAAAACAGATTAATAATTTCAATATGAATAAAGCCTGTAAAGTCATGTATTTTTATGAAGAGATGGTTATCAAGTCTGTTAATGAGTTATTCTTAGGAGAAAAATGAATGTTTAAAGGCCCAATTACAAGATAACGAATATGACCTAAACATAGGTCTGCTATTACAGTTTCTTACTGGTTGTTGAAATAAGTTGAATATTTTCTTGATATTTTCTTGAGAGGGAAAAAAATATATATACTCTTGAATCTGCACTATTTGCCTTTTAGGATGTTTCCCTAACAGGAGACTGTGCCAGGTTAGCAAGACACAGATAAACACCTTTACTCTAGACCTGAAATTTCTGGGAAGTGGAGTTTAGAAATCAGAAAGAGGAAAAAAAACCCAACAGAACAGGGTTTTTTTCTCTTTTCTATATGGTTATTTGCAATTAGTGAAATGACAAAGTTTCTGGTTTTGCAGTTAATGAAGCTGCAAGATTTTGTATTTGCAGTTAGTGAAAATGCAAGATTTTTGTGTGTTTACACACAAAATACTGTGATGCTGTTCTGGTCTGGGGGTAATCCCAGAGGCTTGTATTTCTTCTGATGGCAGAAATGCGTTTAAGCATTCAACTGACAGATTATGAGCAATACCTTTGAAAGCAGTGAGATAAATTGCTAAAGGAGATTAACATGATTAAGATATATCACCAGTGGTGTATTGACAAATTAAAAAAGGGATAAACTCATCCATGTTGTGGTCAAGCCAGTGGGAGGAGAGTAATCTCCACGCTGCTCAAATTAGAAACAAGTAAATTTTCTCTCAATGTGTGGCAATGAAGCCAGAACATGGATGGATGGAGATGAGGCAGGGTAGGTGGAAACCTCATGATACCTTAGAACTCCAAATGTTGATGTCTGGCTTGATTAGAAGAGAGAACCATTGTCACATTTTATTTGTCAATTAATGCTCTTCCCCCCTGTATTTTTCTTGCTTATTCTTACTAAGGTGCCCTGTCTTCTTACAATGAAAATCTCTGGAGGGTTACCCGAGGAAGTAATCCAAAGGACCCTGAAACTCTGGACTCACAATCTCTCTGCATACAATAGGGATAAAACCAATATCTAGTAAGGGGACAGCTGCAATGGTGAAAAACCTACAGCAGGAACTGGTAGACTTTTCTCTTTGGCAACTAAAGGGTAGGAAAGTTTCTGTCATCATTCTGCTAAGAAGCAGCCTTCCCTTGGTAGAAGCATTGATAGAAGAGTGCCATGCCCCCTGTCTAAAAGCTCGTCCCCAAAATTGGCACTGTGGCCACTTTGGCCTTGCACTGGGATGCTGCCAGTGACAAACACTCTGTGGGTCTCACTGTGTCTGAACCAAGGGGTTGCTTACCTCAATGAGATTTCAAGATTTCTCCCTGTGATACAAACTGTAATTAGTAGTGTTTGAAATCCACAGCGATGTAATTTCACTGGGACAGAACATCAGGCCAAACACAGAAGAGATAGAGCTTTAGTTTTCTCAGGCTGAGTATCAATGCTTATTGGTTTGCAACTCAGAAGCTAAAAAGTATTTTGCATGAGAAGGAGTAAGGTTACAATAGAGAAGATCAGTTAGGAAAAAAAAACCTGCTTAACTACGTGCAGCTTTCCTTGTAATATTTACAAGAATTGCAGCACTCAATAGGCAGGCAAAACACAATTAGTATATCACATAAAACTGTTCAGTCCCTTAGCTTTGGAAAGATTATTTTAAAGGTTAACTGTAATCTAAACTCACATAGATAACCATAGATAACCAAAACCATAGATAACTAAAAATGTGGTTTCCCATCTAGACCTATCTGAGAATAAAATAAGAAAATAGGAATGAGCATGTAAATCACAGCAAAAATTTCTTCTGACTCCTGACTTTTCCTTTTGTTGCATCATATGTAGTTGTAGGGCCTAGAGACTTGCTGATTAGAGATTAAATTACTAGTCTAAAATTATTTAAGTTGATTCCAATAGAAATCTTTCTAAACTCAGTATTTAGTTTGATTCATTTGATATAAGGGTTCTTTAGTAGGGCTAATTTAGGCAAATCATGGATTTGGGTTCAGTGATGATATCTCACTGTATTATCTGAAGCATGGATAAAAGTTGTTCACGAAACTTTAGAATCTGCAGCCTCGAATCTTAAGTCTCTGAATTGTTGCACTGATTAGAAATGTGCAGGGGCTCCTTTCATCAGCTTCATGGGGATGGGGAAGAGTGCTTGATGAAAGGATGAAAGAAATACAGCCTAGAGACAGCTGCTCTGGGTGTACCTCTAAACTCCTGGATGCAAATTCCATCTCCTCCATCAAACTAGATGCTTTCTGAAACACTTTCAGAAGAAGTCAGGAGGCAGCTCACCATGCTTTATGAAGGTGAAAGGAATTTTCACAGCACAGTGGTTGAAAAACAGTCACACAATCATGGGTTCTCATGTCTAAAAGGAACCTGAATGTTTGTAGCCTGTGGTAGAATCCTGTAGTACTAAATTTCTGTAGATGCTTATTTAACCTGATCTTAAATCTTGGCAATATTTGCCATGAAACCAATTTTGCCTAAATGCTGCTCAAGTCCATTTATCACAAGAACAATTCCTTGCCTTGCTGTCTTTGCAACGTGTTTTTGTACATTTGAAGACTATCACACTCTCCCTGCTCAGTTTGTGTTTCTGTAAAATAAAGCAACACAACCTTTCCTCATGGATCATGTATTTGTTTCATTGTTGTAGTGGATCATCTTCCTGTTGTTTATCTCTGGGTCATCTCTAGCTGATCTATGTACTTATTGAAGTTTACTGCCCAGAAAACAATTTCATACATGAGTCTGAACTTCCTGCTGCTGCAGAGTAACAGAACATGTTACGTTCATTCCCTTGCATGTCTGCTTATTCATAGTATTTCTTCTTTTTTGCAACCATGTTATTGCTGACTCACATTCCTTTTTAACTGCCCAACTTTCTTCTGCAGAGAATTTTTCAAATTAATACAGTCAATGAAGTAAGAAGTTAGTTCGCAAAGAACAGAAAAAATAGTCTAAAATTATATTAAGTCGAGTGCAACAAAGCCAGTAAACCTTCAGTTATCAAAGGAGGAGTTTGTGAGAAAGTCTGAAAATTCCATTTCATGCTGCTATAAAGACATGTGTACTGTACCTCTGCTTGAACAGTGACTCTCATCTTGGATGAGACAAGTAAACAGAAATTTTCAAACCAGCATTTAGCTGTAAATATGAAGCACCTGTAGCAACTGAGCACAGACAGCTGTGTTACTTATTAATCTAATTAGGTGTTTGCTAAACTGGTGGAGGCTTAACAGGCTTGGGAATTACAGGAAGACTGATAGCTTGAGAAAGTGGAACATATTCCAGGTAATGAGATGTAAAAGAGAGGAAAGAAAAAGAGGGAGAGAAACAGGGAAGGAACTGAGGTGAAAGACAGTGGTGATCAAAGATGTGGCCAAATGCTATTTTCCATTTTATGGAGTGAGAGAAGAACTAAGAAAGCAGTGGGCAGGTCAGTTACTGTGTAAGACCAGATTCAAATCTTGACTATGGAGCAGATTTTATTGCCATTAAGTTGTGCTGTGCAGGACACCATGCCAGATGCACATGCCAAAAGCATAATCTCTTACCAGATGAGTTTGGTACCCTTCTGCTCAATCAAAGCTCAAAGACCGGATGATTGAGAACACATCTCAGTATCAGAAGCTCAGTGAAGGACATCCCAAGCCTGAAAAAAACTCTGGCATCAGAGAGTGAGTTTGATAGTCTCTCAGAAAGAATGGACATCTTAGACCTAGGAAGTAGGTGGGTAAATAAAATAGTGTGATTTAAGGAAAGACTTCATGTACAAAGGCATGGTAACACATGTACAAAATATTAAAGAGTTACTAGTATATGCATATATTTAACATTTGTTAAGAATGTAAGTTGTGTGTAAGATCCAGATCAGATGCAAGATACCTATATTTGTGTGCATATTTAAAAAAATATATATTCTTTTTGTTATTCTCCTCTTTTTCTTTTTTAACCCCATATGCTCTGTGTGTGTTTCCCCTAAGGAATATTTTTGTTCAGTTGTTTTTATAGTGATATGTGGGACCTTTGTCTACAACTGCATGGAGCAACAGTGCCAGAGAGTGGCTGGCTGGGATAAATGCAGCTGGATTTGCCTTTTAGTTAAGCCTTTGAGACTTACAACAAGCACGCACAGTATCACAGAATATGCTGAGCTGGAAGGGATTGTAGAAGTCCAACTCCTGGTCCAGTGGTTGATCTTGAGTAGTACAAAAAGAAAAGAAAGGCACATAGATAGGCCCATAACAGAGTAATTATCTCTGTTGTCTGCATTCCCTAGAAATTTTACTGGATTTACTCTGATTTTGAACACTATTCTTGGAAAAATGCTAGGGAAGATGATATGAGCTGTGAACAATGGTTCCTTTCCCCTTTGATCCTGCTTGCTCATACTTCCATTTACAGAGCTGTTCAGGCTGCAAGTTGTTCCCATGCTGTGGGGATTGCTCCTCCTGCTTGGGCAGGGTTCCCTCTTCATGAAACCCTATAAGCCACAGATCAGGCAAACAACACTGTGTCCCTTGTGTCACATCCTGGAGTAAATGGGACCCATGCCTGGGCCAGTGACTCTCCTTCCCATTATCTTCATTTTTTAAAGACTTGCATACCTAAGCTGCCCTTGAGTGCCTGCACCCGATAGTTACCTTCTGTTGACTAAGCTTTCAGATTCACATCCTGAGCAGTGACTTCTGAAGGTCACTTGGACTCTCCTCCCTAGATGAAGGAAAAGGCTTTCCAGTTGAAGTGGGGGTAAATGCATTTGTGATGGATTGGGAAACTGAAGATCAATAGGGACTTGAAATATTTTACCACAGGAGCCACTTTATCAAAAGGCTGTGAGGAGGTGTGGGAGGGTTGTGGGGACCAGCAGCAGTGTGTGTAGGTGACCTTTCCTTTAGCAGGTTTTGGACGCATGAATGTTGAGCTTTGTCTACAGCTCAGTGGATGAGAAAGTGAATTACTGAATTTTTAATTGACTGTATCCCCTGCTCTGCCAATAGTTTTGCATGAGTAATAAATAAGAATTGTATACTAGAAGAGCATTCAGCAAATGGTTTCAACTCACATCTGTTGTGTTTAGGAATATTACTTTGTGTCCAAAAAGTCTTTTAGCGTCATTTAGGTGGTATTTGTTTAAAGTAATTCAATGGGCTTTATATATTTGGCACATAAAGTAATTGCGTGAATCTCTGAATACTAATGTGAGAATTAAGCATTTTAATATTCTACAGAGTTTTTTCTTAAATCACAGAATTATTAAGCTTCATTAAATCTTCTTATCCTCAGCCTAAGTTGTCAGGATAGTCAAACTGATATTTGAAGGTAAGGAGATACATCATTTTCCCCCAGTCCAGGATCTTCAAATCACTTAGTGAAGATAACAGTGGAGTAAGGATCAAAGATACAGAAATTTTTGCCTTCTAAACGATGCTACAATCTAGTCTAGTTTCTGTTGTTGAAACTTCTTGGGTTTGCAATGAAGAGTACTCATTAGTTCACAGAAGCAAGTGGGATGTGCTAGCTTGGTAATCACTGAGGAGACCATGTGAGTTGTATTCCCATTTCCATGGGGTTTGTGAGAAAAAAGGCACGAGGGGTCTGTAGAGGAGACCTGTAACAACAAATACTTCTGATGCGGAGCCCCTCGCTCCTCCTAATCTCTCTGGCCAGTCAATGCCCTGCTCCTGCACAGGGCCTCACACGCGGGGGAGGCAGCCTGCCCCTCCACGCCGGTTCCGGATCCACGCCCGGGTTTGTGCGGAGGCAAAGGGAGGTAGCTCTATGGGCAGCCTCCTATAGCCAGCGGCCGCGGGGCTGTCGGCCTGCGCGTCCCGGCAACGCCGGTGCTCCCGAGCATCCCGACAGGACGGTGCCGATCCGCACCTTCCGCTCCCCGAGCCCCGCAGCACCCCCGCCCGGCCCTCGCACCGCCGCGGGGTGGCGCTGTGAGCCCGCGGGACCGGCCGGGTCTGCGTCGCCTCCGCGGGGCTCGGGACAGATCTGCGGGGCACATCCCCGGGGCAGCGCTCGGGACAGATCTGCGGGGCACATCCCCGGGGCAGCTCTCGGGACAGATCTGCGGGGCACATCCCCGGGGCAGCGCTCGGGACAGATCTGCGGGGCACATCCCCGGGGCAGCGCTCGGGACAGATCTGCGGGGCACATCCCCGGGGCAGCTCTCGGGACAGATCTGCGGGGCACATCCCCGGGGCAGCTCTCGGGACAGATCTGCGGGGCACATCCCCGAGGCACCTGCCCTCGGCATCGCCCGGCCCTGCCGCACGCCTCGTCCCTCCCCGGCCGCAGGGAAGATCTTTGCGTACACCTCTCCTCCCGCTGCCGCATCCCCGCGACTCTCGTGATGGACATATGACACTTCGTTTCCAAAAAGTTTCAAAAACCAGGAAAAAGATTCGCAGGTGGCAGGTGGTGGTCGGGCTGCATATCGTGAATGCCCTTCTGGTGTTGGTCGAAGAGTTTGGGAGGCAGTTGTGGGCGGCTATTAGGGGACATGGTTCTGCAAAAGGGAAACAGAATCAAAGAGTCACAGAATATTCTGAGCTGGAAGGGCCCCACAAGGATCCTCAAAGTCCGACTCACGGACCTGCACAGGACAGCCTCAAGAATCGCACCATATGCCTGGGAATCCTGTGGTTCTGTGAAATACGGCCTCATCTTACAAAAAATTGCCTAAAAATAGTGGGAATGAAGAACAAAAAACCCCTTATGCTGGGTCAGGAAAAAAAAAGAATAAATTACATTTAAACACAAGAAAATGAGTGTGAAGGGAAGACTCGGCATTTTTTAAGGACAAATTGTCTGTAGTTGAGTATTGATGACAGTGTAGCCGAGTGGACTGGAGGAGAACTGGCTGCCTCGGAGAGCCGGAGTGGTGATTATTAAAGAATAAAACTGAGGAATGCGGGAGGAAAGGAGCCAAACCGATCCGCAGCAGAGAAATCGGAGCTGGCGGTGGAGTGGGAAGTGTCAGCCACCTTCGTCGCTACTGGGGGAGCGCTCTGAGTCCCCCTTCCCCAGCATGACCCTTCTCTGTCCCGCTTCGCTTCCTCTTCCCCTCACAGGGTGTCCTTCCCCTCACTGTCTTGAGGTCTCTGCATTTTTCCTGGAGAGGACCCTGTTCTGTGGACTGGGTGGGTGATGACAAGGTGCGGAAAGCCTTTACTGTGGGAGTCTAAACATGACCTGCGATTTCACACTGCACCTCTTCAACCACGGCAGCCTGGCTGGCCTTTAAAAAATCCTTTGTTTTCTCCGTCAGGATAGATACTTTACGATGAAGTTCTGTGTTCAGCCTCTTTCGCTTGCTTGTCACTGCCTGCTTCCCTTCAGCCTTTCCTGGTGTGTGTTTAGCCGATTCTCTCTGAGAGATGCCTAAAGCCATCTGTGCTGACTGTTGCTACACGTATATGAATGCATGTGTAGGAGAGGGCAGAGGTGCACGAGTTTTTCCGTATCTGTGTAACTCCCTACAGCCCACAGACTTGTATCGAAGTGCTATTTAAGCGTGCATATGCATGCAGATCTGTGCCTCCGGACAGGCACACATTGTGTAGTAGACTGGAATAGATAATTCCACAGAATGCAAGAATAAATGGAGCAACTCAGAAATCAGTGAGGAAGAAAAATAGAAAAAAACAGAGAGAAGGAAAGGAAAGGAAAGGAAAGAAAGGAAAGGAAAGGAAAGGAAAGGAAAGGAAAGGAAAGGAAAGGAAAGGAAAGGAAAAGGAAAGGAAGAAAGGAAAGGAAAGGAAAGGAAAGGAAAGGAAAGGAAAGGAAAGGAAAGGAAAGGAAAGGAAAGGAAAGGAAAGGGGAAAAAAAACAACAAACAGAAAAGAGAAAAAAAACCCCAAAAAACCAACAAACTTTGCTTCATCATTAGTGTCTGAAAACAAAGTGAGATTTTGTCCCACCGATTAATCTCTCTAAGACCAGCAAACTGAATATCCTAAACTAATGTTAAAAGCCAAGGGTATCTGTTTCTCAAGAAGGAATCATGTTTTCTTACTGCCGACAATGATACCAAATTTGGTGTCAGGCATTTGTGTCCAGCACGGTCAAACAACCGAAGAAGTAGTTTGGACACACGTTGCCTTTTAGGATACGGAGCTGCCAGCAAGTGAGGATTAACGCCTGCCTCTGTTTGTTTAGAAGGGAAGAAAGAAAGTTAAAAAAAAAAAAAAAAAAAAAAAAAAGAAAAGAAAAGAAAAGAAAAAAGAAAAGAAAAAAAAAGTGTAACAGTTTCTTTTGTGAAGTCTGTATATTGCAAATCCAACCGCGTTACCATACTAGAGGAAATGAAAAAATGCTTCGGTTTGAGAGGACGAGTCCTTTATTTCCCTTATTGGATACTTTTCATGTGTTTTCCCCAACACTGCGGCTTAAGGACATGCCTTTTGAAACACGAACACACGCACAGCTCGCACACGCACACACAGATAAGATATGTATTAGATCCTGACACATGCAGGGTGGAGGGAAGAGCGGGAGGGAGGGAGAGAGAGAGAGAGAGAGAGAGAGAGAGAGAGAGAGAGAGAGAAAGAGAAAGATAGATCCTCCTACCTGGAGCCATAGATTGCAAGATACGTAGTGTTACCTGGGGAAGTCAGAACAAGTAAAAACAGATTGAACTTCAGGGCTCTATGAGGCAGTTGATCAAGATCAGTGCTTGCTCATACTCTCCCTCAGACTGTCTGTCTTAGGGTTTTGTTTTACTGTTTTGAGCAGCCCTTTCCGTTTTTTCTTGCTCTTTAATATCGGAGCCGGTTTCGGTCACCATGGCTCTGGGAAGAGCTGCCTATCTGCGCGGAGTTGACTTTTTACAGCTCGGCCGGCTTTGCTTCTGGGTAGCTTCAGCAATGCTCTTGACTGGGATTTAATCGACACGATCACTTCGGCTTTTTGTGCAATTTTTATGGCTCAGTCCATTTTCTAGATCATGCACAGAAACTTTCGGAAGTGGATTTTCTACGTGTTTCTATGCTTTGGAGTCATCTATGTCAAATTAGGGTAAGTCCTTCTGCACGACAAATCTCCTTGGCTTTTGGGTCACGTTAGTGTGGAGTTGGGAACAAAATACTGCAAAAAAAAAAAAAAAAAAAAAAAAAAAAAAAAAGAAAAAAAGTTATTGTTTCCCTTTCAGTCCCCGGGTGTCCAAACGCCGGCAGCCCCCTGAAGCACGGTCGTGGGTCTCCCCCTGTCCCGGACCATGCCCGGCGGTGGGGCAGTCAGCCCGCCCCGAGCCTGCAGGGAGCCGGTCGTGGGTGATGACGGATCCTTTTATTTTGTACTGCTTAAGAGAACTTAAATATTATCTCTGGCTTACAGTACCCTCAGAGGAAAGAAAAAAAAAAGAAAAGGCAGCCTGACAGAGTTAACTCAGGCGCTGCTGCTGGGACAATGGGGCAGAGCTGAGGTATTAGGCGAAAGGGGCAGGAGGAGGGGAATCCCTGCTCTGAACCTGCGCTCAGAGATTTGGTTTATGCAGGCCTAGACACAATTTGCGTTTCTATCCATCACACGGACGTGTTGAAATTAACTTGACAACTGGTCCGGCTACCTCTGCGCTGGTGCTCCCGGGAAGCCAAGCGGGCTCCGGCGAAGGGACCGGCCCGGGGCCTTGGGGGCTCCCCGGGGAACCCGCTGTTTGCTCCTCGGTGTTTGATCACCGCAATCGAGAGCACGCGGTTATTTTGGTTGCCAAGTTTCGCCCTCTTTCTCTCTGCCTCTCCCCCCAGTGCCTGTATGCCCTTATTAATATTGCTCGTCGCAGTAGGCTGACTTGAGTTGAATTTCCACATTCCTGAGCCCCGGCCGAGTCCTTACCTGTCGAGCTACAAACTCTTTAAAGATCCTGTCTTTGCATAGCTGCGGGATTTTTTTTTTTTTTTTTTTTTTTAAATGATCAAGAATACATAAGGTGAGTTGCAATCCAAAAATACTCGCTTCCTACCTTGAAATCAATACATGGAAGAGGACGGGGAAGTCAAAGGGCAGCTCCCAAAGGCAGGAAGACGGGCACTGTTCCCCAGAGCGACGGGCAGGCTGGAGCCCGGCCGGGGCAGCTGAGAGGGAGGGTGACGAGGAGCGAGGAGCGGCCCGGCCCGGCCCTGCCCGCCGGACCCGCCGCCGCGGGCACTACTCCGCGCACGATACCCCGAACAGCCCCGTCCCCAGCAGCCCGGGCAGCGGCGGGAGGAGGGGGCGAGGGAGGGAGGGAGTCTGCAAGTGGGAGCGCGCCAGAGCCAAGGATTAAGGTTAAACAGCGGGGAGAAGGAATTACACTGGGCTCCTCGGGAATGAGAAGGGGAGCGGCGGTATCTGTATGCCCCATCGGGAGCTCCTGCAGCTGCGGGCGTCAAAGGCAGAGCTGTCCCATTCACGGGTTGCCGGCTAGACCCGCGGGCTGCTTCCCGGAGGGTTCCCAGCGGGTTGCTCGGCGGGCACCAGCCGGATCGCATCCCTTTTTGTTTGCTTATTTAGGTATTTCTGGCACGGTTCTCGGCCCGCCCCTGCAGCCGCAGGTGTCGCCGCGGTGGCCGGCGGAGCTCGGCGCTGCCCCGCAGGCGACCCGCGGGGAATACGCGGATGCGGAAGGGGCACGGAAGATGCCCTCCGCGCTGCCCCTTGCCCTGTCCCGGTGGGGAGCCCGCGTTCGCCCCTGACCGGCTGAGCCAAATGCCCGGGGGTAGCTCCGTCCCTGCCTGGAGACAGGTCCTTTCAGTGCTCTTACCTTTGCGGGGCCGAGAACCTGCGCCGCCTTTTGTCGTAGACGCGGTCGGCAGCGATGGGCTCTGTCCCCCTCTAGGCTCGGATTGACGGGAGTTTAGACATGAAGTGAATTTGTTGAGGCTGTGTATCCATAAATGAAGCGATGACAGGGTACCCAATCTACTTCAATATTGTGAGGACTTTGTACAGCATATCCCTCACAGAGAGGTAGGCGAGCTCAAAGAAAACGCCTTGCAAAATAAGAACAATGGTACAGACAGCTATTGCTTTCACTGCGGCGGGAGGGGACAGAAGATTTGGGTACATGTTACAGTCTGGAAGGCAGATCTCTCTTCGAAATTGATTTTGGCTGTTTTAGAAGGGAATTCAGAACAAAAATCACAAGAATGCTGTTGGACTGAGACTAGGAGTGAAACAGAGCAGACATCAGGAACAGTAAAAGCCTTTGCAGGAATCCTATCAGATCCATCACCATGGCTGTAAGGCGATGAGGATACTTCACTTTCTCTGAACAATAGGAGAGAAATTTGCTCCGAGATCCAGGGCTAGTTGTAGGCTAGGCATGTGGGATGCAATTATTTCTTCTTTCATCAGCCACTGGAACTACCATTTTGTTGAAACCATATCCTTTGGGTGTAATAATGCCTTTTCTGGTGAGCTCTTTACTTTGAAAAGGGGGAGGTGAAGGTGGATAAATGTCTTCCAGGACATTCGGTTGATTTTCAGCGGGCAGGCTCTCTAGCCGTCGTGTCAGCCACGGTAAGGAGGGGAGGCTTGGCAGGTTGGATTTTGTTGTTGAATTTTTCTTTTTTTTTTTTTTCCTTTTTGCTGAGCACGTCTTCGTGTCTTAATACAACGTGTTAAAAGCTCCACTTTCGATGGCAAACGTGACACCGAGGGGAGTGAAAACAACGCAATACATATAGCTGTTGGACGGGCTGTTGCATGGGGTGGCATGGCAGGGTTCCATGAAGAAACCACTATCTCCTCCAGTTAGGAGAAGAGACCAGGGTCCCACTCAGGTAGTCCTTCCTCTCGGGGATCTTCCGTTGTTCCCGTTTCTATTTCCGGTCCCCAAGTTTGCTGGAGAAACAGGGGTGAGGTGAAGCATCCCTTAACATTTCTGTCGATGACATTTCAGGCACCGAATCATAAAACACCTGCAGCCCTGCTGACTTCATGTAACCCCCCGCGATAACAGGTGACATCAAATATTGACCTCAGGCAGGATTGAAACAGAAATATTTCCTGCCAAGATCACAGAGCATTCGGATACCGTTTAATTAATAAATACGTCAGAAATTAAAGTTCACAGCAGTACCACAGACGCAAATCACAGCGGAAGCTCTGGGGATGGGTGATGTGTCTTTCAGAAAGATGAAGCCGCGGACAATATCCGGATTAGAGATCTGGGGGAAAACCTTACCCTTTTCCTCTTTATTCTGGAGAAAAGAAGGGTGACAGCCGGGCAGCTCCAAAGGGAGAGGGGAAGACCCACTTTTCCCCCGGGGAGAAGGTCACTATGATGTTAGGAAAGGTAGGGCGGCGGGAGCTGGCGCTGCCCGAGGGAGCAACGAGAGGTGTCAGCACCCCTGGGGGGGAGGAAGCAGGGACGCTTCTTTCGTGCCCGTTCGAGCTGAGGGCTCAAAGGGCTACCGACGTCGGGGGTTCCGGCCCATTCTGGGAAGGCCGGGGCACTCCGCACTCTCTAGGGACTCCCAGGGATGGCTGCGGCGGGGAACGCGAAAGCCGGTCTCACTCGCCTCCCCTGCGGCAAAGTTCGCCTTGGCTTTGCGGCGTTTGCAGGAAAGGCCAACGAAATCCTACCCCCCTCGCCGTCCCCGGGGCTGTCCGGCCGGCGGGAGCCTGCCCGGGTCGGCCCCGTTCCCCCGGTCCTCGGCAGGAGCTCAGCCTCGAGGGCGGGCAGCACGTGGAGCGCCGGGACCCGCGGCGAGGCCCCGAGAGGAGACCCGCGCGATTCCCGCCTGGAGCGCCGGGAGGTGCCGCCGCGGTCCGGGGCTGCCTGGCGCCGTCCTGCCGGCTAGACCATGCGCTCCTCCGCCCCTCCACGGGCATCTGCCGCTGTACTGCCGCCACCGCCTTCCCTGCTCTCCCATCGGCCGGTAACCGCTCATTCTGAGACTCATTGTTGCCTTCTTTCCCCCGGCACCTGACTTGCAGCTCGGTGAGATGCAAGAAATGCACGGTTCCGCCCGGACAGGACCCGGTGTGTTGCCCGCTTGGAGCGCCTTCCCGGCTTCCGACGTGCCCTTCTGCCCGACATGCGGACTCTCCCCAGGCTTGGGGTAAAAAAGGAACCGCGGCTGGGTATAGATAGATAATAGGAGGAGGAAAAGAACCCCAAACAACAACAAAAAACAAGCAAGCAAACAAACAAAAAACCCAAATTAAAAAAAAAAAACAAAAAACAAACTAAAACAAACAAACAAAAAATCCAAGGAAAAAAAACCACAAGAAAACAAAGAGTTTATTAGTGCATGCCCGACTATAGTATCGGTAACTATTTCAGTGTAATTCTCCCTCATTTTGTCCAAAATATAGCTGTTTGTGGAAAAAGGAGGGACAGATGCTGAAGTGTGCATATTAGACGTTACCGACAATACCTCTCTTCCTGTGCTTATTGAAAGGAATGTTTTCGTCTTCAATGAGTGTGGTTCTTGCTGCCCCGACTGACATACGTATAGAAACCATTTCGATGGAATTTACTAGGTTATTGTCATCATTGTCGTCACAATCGTCATCCTCCTCCTCATCATCATTCATCATCAGTAATTTTTCGACGTAATAACCGGCCCATGATTTTAAAATAAATATTAGCTCCCCGAGAAAACCTGCACGGTTTGGTTTCTTTATACAACTTTTCTTCCCCTACAAATAACAAATCTGTGGATAAAGTCAGTTTCGACCTGAAAATTGCAGAAATTGGCAAACCGTCTTCGTTGCAGGTGGAGTGGGTCAAACTTTGCCAGCACAAATCCGAAGTTTTCCAGTGCAAGCATATAGTTTGCATTTTTACAGTTCGCTCTGCCCCTCCTATCGCCCCGCAGGCACATATTTAAAAGGAGACACTCATTTAAAATACCTATCCGAAGTGGAACAAATGCTAGAAATAAAACATTCAAAGTGGCTACTCGTTCTCCTGGTTTCACGTTCAGCAGTTGCCCCAGTCACATGTCTAGCAGGGGAAAGGGCACTGCAGTCGATACACATCTCTAACTCTTTTGCTGTATGTAGACTTGTATGCACACTTACAGAAGTATAAATACGTCCATTTTAGAATCTTAAATAATTATGAATAAGACAATTCTGGGATGCAAATAATCGTTGAAAGGTTTAAGCTTCTGTCTCTTGTGAATCGAGATCAGCGTTTCTCGAAGGGACAATGACTGCCTCAACGTCTGTGCTGAACTTGCTGATGAAACTGGTTAAAGCAACCAAACCCCGAGAAGATTTTTATCGCATATTGAGTGGCATACAACGTTTTTGCACCCGTTCTGCAATTCCCGTTCCATCTGAGGGAATATTTCGTTGTGTCGCTGAGATAGCTGCACCCATGTTCTGGGACTGGTTAACCGGAGGAGGTGTTACCAGGGTGTTTGGTAGAGCTCTTAGCCAAGACATCTTCCTCAGTCATTAGGCAATTAACCTGAGACGAACATTTACAGACCGAGGACACTTCGGAGCCTGGTTCTTGCTCATTTCAGCTGCATTCCGGTTTAAGTGCCTTCGGTGGCCGTTTCTTTTTTGGGGTTCGTTTTCAACCGCCAGCCCCGGTATCCACAGCGCACCTGCTTCATCATCACTCTCAGCACTTCCGAAATAAAGGACAGACGCCCAGCAAAGCAGATGAAGAGCGACTGTCTCCTGCTTGCCTGGGGCTGCCCGGGTTGAAGGGCGCCCGCAAGCCGGAGCAGAAAGGGTCGAGCATCTCTTTGCGGCGGGGCGCGGCGGTGCCAAGTGACAGGAGTAGCTCCGCTCAGGGGGAAGGCGGGGGAGAGACAACTAACCTGCCGGGAAACATCTCTTGGGACTTGCATCTTCTCGGAAAAGAGAGATGGAGAGGGAAGAGCGGAGACGAAAGCTCTTCCTACGGAGGTGGTGAGAGGTGTAGTGAGCCCGGAGCCACCGGCAGCGGCTCCCCGCTCGCTCCCTTTAGCAGCTGTTCCACACTAGTCCTTTCCCTTCCCTGCTCTTACGCAAAACCAAATCACTCCAGGAAGCTACGAGTGTGCATGTCTTTATTTCTCACTCAGTAAGGTTATGACTACATACATGTTCCTTTTTTTCTTGACGTTGCTCCTGAAATCGAAGCCTAATTTTTAACATAGGGTACAACAGCCAAACTCTCTCCGAGGCTGGAGGGAGGACGGAACCCCTCGGTGGAACCGGGACAGCCGGCCACAAAATAGCAATTTGCAGAGAATGGAGTTGGGAGCTACCAGCTCGTCCAGTCTCTCCCAGGGCGAGCTAAGGAGACACAGACGCAGGGAACTCTCAACCCACGGAGCGCTGGGGGGAGTTAAAAATGCCCCACGGAGCGCGAAAGAAGCGCTTGTACGAGAGGAGAAGCGTATAGCGAGGGCTTAGCCAGGGAACACGGATTCGTTGCAGCTCAGGCTAGATCAGTGTCTTTCCATTGTCATCCTGCCTCAAAAAAAAAAAAAAAAAAAAAAAAAAAAGAGGAGAGGGAGAGAAAAAAGTAGGCGGATTGCAGTGACTGACTGCCCAATGGCAGCCCCGGGTCTCAGGAGAGTTACAGAGAGAGAGGGAGAGAGAGAGAGAGGCACTTTCTGCCATCCAAATCCCTTAAATCATCCTCATTCCAACACGAGAACCCACTGTAACAACTTCCAACCACTGAGACATGACAGGCAGGAGCCCAGAGGCAGCAGCAGCAGCAGCGAGAGCAGCAGCAGCAGCAGCACACACTCTGCACAGGGAGCAGCATTAGCACCAGGGGGATACTACACACAACAATACAAACAAACAAACAAACAAATAGACAAAGCCCCCCCAAGCCCAAGGGACTGGATTCCAACTCAGATTCAAGCCACAGCTGACACCAAAAAGGGTGGGGAATTACGACCGGGGGGGCCAGAAAGGAATAACCAAGGAAGCGAACTCAAGAGTGTAAACGGGATTCAGCCATGATCCTTTTTTCATCTCGCAGTGTGTTACTCTCAGTGTATTACCCTCAGATTTTCCTCATCCTTACCAGTGGGAGTTACCTGTAAGTGATCCAGATTTTTTTTTTTTTTTCAAATACTGTTTGCAATGCCCCCGCTAGCAGATACCTAGGGGCAATGCGCACAGCGAGCAGAGGGAGCCGGGAGAAGCCAGCACGGGCGGCAGCTCCGTGCGGTGCGTGGTGGTGAGGATGGTGGTGGTGGTGGCGGCGGAGGAGGAGATGCTGTGCTGGTGGCGGTGCTGGCGCTGCTGGTCGGACCCCGCCGGGGGAAGGGACGCACCGCCAGGTAACTCCCGGGGCTGCCCCGCCGGCGAGGCCGGGGCCCGGCGTGCCCGCAGCGGGGGCGGCGCACCTGGGAGGGCGGCGGGACAACGGGACGCGAAGCGGCCGGCGTCTCCCCTGGGGACTCCGACCCCGACTCCTCCTCCTGCCAAACCGGAGATGGGCATCGCTTCGCGCCCGTCGGGGGAAGGCTGTATGTGTGCGGAGATCCCGGGGAGCCGGCGTCGAGCGCCCAGCCCAGGCCGCCCGCGGAGAGCCCCCCGCCGCCGAGGCGCTCGCCGGCCGGCTGCTTTCGCTCCGGAGGGATCTCCCGTCCCGAAGCTAGAGCTGGCTCCAGGACCTTTTCCTTGTGAGGAAGGGGGTGGAGGTAGGGGTGGGGGAAATGAGAGTCGGTGGGTGGGACTGCGAGGAATTTTGGTCTCTTTTTTTAATATCTATATCTGTATCTATCGTTGCGGTGGATAAGAAGCGGCTGGGTTAGTCCGTGAGGGCTGCGGAGAGAGTTTCGGCCGTCGTTCTCCTGCAGGTCCCCCGGCAGGTCTCTGTGCCGGCTGCCGCGTAAGGGTGGGGGGGGGTGGTGGGCCGGGGTCCCCGTGCCGGCCGGAGCGGAGCCTGACCCGTCCGGGACTTCAGCCGGGGTCCGGAGCGGCTGCCGGGGGACTGTCAAGGGCTCCTGTTCTCCTGCAGTCCGGAGGAGACTTGGCCGCGCCGCGGGTCAGCCGTGCGGAGAGGAGGGCGCTGGGGCGGCAGGTACCCGGCGGAGGGAGCCGCTTTAAAATTGGGGAGACTTCTCACTCCCATGAGCATCCCCCGGCCCCGGGCAAGAGTTTCCGTGCCGGAACGCGGGGATCGGGCTCAGGGGTGTTCTGGGGCGGTTCGGAGCCTGCCCAGGCTGCGGGGGATGCGGCAGAGGGGTTCACCCCTGTCTGTGATGGGGGACCCCGCTTTGGCATCCGTGGTCCCGCATTTATCTCAGCTGCCAGGGCCGCACGGTTTTACCTACTCTCTCAACCCCCAGGCCGACTTCAGGTTTTTTGTACCCCGATAGATGCGAATTTTAGGTCCTATCTCTGAACTGTATGTGTATTTTTATATATTTGTGTTTTTTTCTCTGTCTAGGCACACAGGAGCACATGCACATAAGCAAGCACGTGTGCGTGTGTTCCTCTGTGTGTGTGTGTGTCCGTCTGTTTTCTGTGGGCTATGGAAAAAGCATATATTACTGCTATGGGAGAAAAGTAGGAATAAACACACCCATTAGAAGAAACTAAAAGCCTGTTTCTACATTCTTAATGAAATGCACATGTCTTGGCCACCAATTTTTAAAGGCGCTTAGTTTTATGGAAGCGTGTTAGATTAATTCAGCTAGAGCTGTCTGTTTCTTGTTCACAGGCGGGATATGTCTGCTGCGTAGGTGACTGATGGCTTGTAAAAAAGCGAGCCGTGCTATCTTTGGTTGGTTGGGGTTTTTTGTAGGTTTTTTTTCCTTTTTTTTCTTTTTTTTTTTAATGCAGGAGGAAGGAGTCGTAATAAATAAATAAATACAGCCTTTTAATATAAGCGTAGACATATTTTTCTCAAAACTGTAGGAAATTACTATCCTACAAAGTTTTCCTTCTATAAATAGTTCAAATCTTAAAACAAAAGTTTGCAACCACACACCAGATGCTGGGATGCTGGTGGTTTCCCTTGCTGTGTGACATAATTATAAGGTCCAAAAGCAAAAGCTATAGAAGTATAATAATAATACTAAGGCGATTGCTGAGGGGAAATACAAGGGAAGCAATGCCTGCTTTATTTAAAGCCAGCTGCTTGGGGATCTTTTGAGCGCTGCCCCGCGACAATGAGAAGTTGTGGTGGATAAATAATGCTCTCTCGCCTTTCCCTGGGCCGTCCCCAGTTCATCCCCTCAGCGGCAGGTCACTCGGAGCTGGACCCGCGGAGCCGGAGCCGAGGTGGCTATTGCAGCCCAGCAGAGCAGAAGTGAAAGAGATCAGGAGGTGAAACCCAACAAAGCGGAGCCCCAAAGCAACTCGCAGCTCCCTCCATCCATCACTCCGGAGAGACGGAGCCGGCTGCTCTCCCGGGGAGAAAGCAGGGCGCCCGGGGCCGCCGCGGACAGGCCGCTTCTCCTCCGTGTCATCCCCAGTGCCAGCCCCCGGCCACACTTGCTCCATCTCCGCTGTGTCCCCCACATCCCTCCCAGAGGGCGGGAGAACCGGGCGGGCTGCGGTGCTTCGCCTCACTGTCCGTAGGAAGTGAAAAGAAAGAGGAGTTTCATTTCAGTGCTTAATGGAGAGTAGCCTACTGAACTTGTGGTATTTATCTGGTGGGTAAATATACTTCTCTGGCTTACTAATGGTAGCTTTTGAAGATTAAAGCATAGTAGAGCCTGTTGGAGCATTATCTGCTTCTGCTACTCTCGCTCTCCGGAGGAGAGGATGCTTCCCAAGCTGCTATTTAGTGAGCTGTCAGGGACTGCCAATGGTTATGTTAATTTTCCCCGAGATCTCTAACATCTTTTGGCTATGGGAATGACTCCTTGGCTTCTGCTTTCTGCGTTGCTGCTCCTTCAGGGACAGAGAGGGCAAGTTTCAGCTAGTGAGCACATGGAGTGTGGGGTGTCCGTGCTCAGTCTCTCTTGGTGCGTGGAATGCAGGCCGGGGAAGATGGGATGCTGCTCTGTTATTCCGTGAGAAATTCTGTCAGGCAAAAATCCCATCATGACGAAATGGTATTTTGACGAAATGGGTTTTTCAGGATGGAAAAGGCAATGGTGAAATGAAATTAAATGGGCACTACATCTCAGTGGTTTTTGTGCAATAGCTTGTAAGAAAGTTAAATTATAGTCATCTACATCCAAAATTAATTTAAAAATGTACTCCTTTAGAAAATCGATTTTTATATTGTAAGTGTGCTATCTGAAAAAGTCATCTTCTTCAGTGTGCTTGCCTGGTAACCTTTGGCCTGCTGAGGCACTGTGAACATTTTTACAACCAGAAGAAATTAGTGTCTGACTCTCTGAAAAGAAAACTGACTATGGCTCCAATAGCTGATGTATTTTAATGCTGGATGTATTTTGGTAATCCAATTAAATATAAGTATAAAGCTACCATTAAATAATATCAGCATAATTAGTATAAATGTCTAAATGCCAGGATTATGCAGAACACTGGCACTGTTTCTTGCCGTGCATGTGGGAGTGTGCATGTGTCTGTATACATACGCATATTTAACTGCTTCAAAAGAAGATGGTGCTTGTCAGTTTTCCATTAATGCACCCCTTTCACTGTTCATCTTATTTAGGGCTGGATGCATTCACCAGCAACATGAGAGTCGGTTCTGAAGAAGTTTATTTGGGGGATTATCTGCTGGCACATAGACACAATTACTTCAGTTATTTGCTTTAAAATGATTTGGAATAACTCTTAAAATGATGTATGTGTATGTAGTAATAGCAGCACAAATCTTCAAAGCAGATACATTTTCTAACACCATAACGCAGCAGATAATTTATATTGGTGAGCAGATTCTTGCTTAGGAAATGTAGAGAAGAAAAATCCTCTGCATGATTTGCATTTGTTCTGCTGGTGCTTCCACATCCTTACAATTCTGTATCCTTAACAACAGGGCTTCTCAATACTTGTGGGAAGCAGATTAGAAGGAATGCAGATTGTTCATATGCCTAGAGGAAAGTGGCCATGCCCAATTTCTAAAGATTAGAACTGCTGTAGAGAGTCCCTGGAGTTTGCCTCTTAATCCGTCAGTTCTGGAGGGAGTTGCAGAGGCAGAGAACAACCCAGCTGCTCTATGAGGCAGAGCCTTCAAGAGGATGGTGGGCACAACTTCACCAGCAATGCTGACCAGTCTGACTGATGCTCCTACTTTAGCTGGTGCAGTCAGAATTACACAGACTGGCCCACTCTTCCCATCCTGGTTGGATCAGGGTAGGATCAACCTCTGTGGTTAAACTGGCTATTATGGGAATGGGATTGTCTCTGGCTCAGTCACTGAGCTGGAGTGTAAATCCATCATTTCCCTGCTTTTGCATCTTGTTCATTTTATAACTGAGACTTTAGGGCAAGCTTGTTCTCTCAGCCTCTAGTTATTCAGCATACAATGCCCAAGGAGAGCTCTGTTGAGATAGTTAGATTCTTCTTTTACGTGGTAATGTAATTATGATTCCCTATAAGAGGATTTGTAATAAGACTTCCTTCCACTTTACAATCCCTCAAAGATATGTTTGCTTATAGACAGAACAGGTACTTCAAAGAGTATAAAGTATTTTCAAGCTCATCTAAACCTAATGCTTTTGCCCAGTAGAAAAAAGAAAGATAAAGAATATTTTTATGCTGGACTGCCATAAGCTTGGCTTACTTGTCTGACATGGGATATTTCCACGTATTGAAGCAGCTACACAAAGATGAGACAATGATTGTGATATGATTTCTTGGTAGCTCTAGAAGGCAAAGTCCAGCATTTCACTGTGAGACCCAGAATAAAATTACCTGTCTAAAACCAGAGAGCTGTGGTAAATCTATGACTGGCCACTCCTCTCCCTGCCAAAGTCTAGATCAAGCACTCGAGTCCTGAATATCCTTGAATCCAAGTGCATTTGGATGAAGGTAAATGTCTCAATCCTTTGCAATAATCAGGTTCCAGGAATTAGATGTTTAGCACACCTTGAAATTAAAAAAACAAAAAAAAATTACTTTAGAATCTATAAAGAAAGATGGCAACATCCAGAATGTGCAGGATGGCACGACAGCATGGAATTGCTACATATCTTGTATTACTAACACAGAATAAAAGCTGGACATAAAGCAATATGAAATACTCAGATGGTTAGGTAAGGATGAATACAGATGTGTTTGCATATTAAACACCCAACAAGGCTAATCCCTCAGAAAAGAGACTTTGAAGAAAGGTGTTAAAGAGCAGAACAAAATGACCTGCAATTATACAGTTAGACTGACAAACACCTTTTCTGCAATGGGAAAAACACCATGTGTACCTGGAATGTGGCATGCTGAGGGTAGAATGGTGTCATAGGCTTGTCAGTGCAAGGGACTGTGTAATTGGGGCTGAAAGGCAGTCAGAGAGCCTCCTGACCCCAAAATACAGTTTAACCCTCTAGTCGTCCCAAGTTACCCCAAGCAATAAAAACCTAGGACCAGCTGTAGATCAAAGGAGTTCTACAGATGTGCTGACACTATGAGTTACAGAACTGGTTAATGTTGCAAGCTCAATTTCTTCAGCCCACAACTTTTCATGTTGTTTTACCCTCTGTGGACTCCCACCAGTGGCTTTCATGACTGCTGGCAAACCATGTCTACCTGTTCATTTCCTGACAGATGAATTTTTGCAATACAGGTTCACCTTTCTGTTTGGTTCTTCTCATGATTTTTGCTCTTTCCTTCTTGATGCTCCACTGCCCTTCTGCAGAGCATCTCTCCAATCTACCCCAGGTATGTAACTTGCATAGTGTTACAGTAAAACTGCATGGAAGGATTCTATGAGAACCAGACAGGCCTCTGTGAGAGCCATGACTGAAATGCAAAATCTCCATGACTTTTTTGTTCTGGAATTATGCCATGCACATGTGAATACCCTGTCAATGAGCTGAAGAAACTTGTTACTGAAAGCTTCAGGTACACAAGCCTAGAATTATGTAGGAGGAAAAGAAAGTCCAGGAATGTAGGCACAGGAGTACTCTGGAAGAAAAGCCAAGGAAGGCATGTTTCTAGAGGATGTCTTTCAGTCTTTTAAGGGTTGTTTTAACCCTCTCCTCTTTTACTGTCCCTTCAATTCTCCCCCAAATGTAGAAGGATACATTTTCTCTCCATTGTGGAGAGTTGCATAGGACTTGCTGTTAATTTCTTTCCAAGACAATTCCTATATATTTACTTTTGCTATAACATATGCCTAAGGGGTGCTGCAAATTCTGCACTAGAAAAAAAAGGAAAGAAATTCTAGATACAGAGACCTACATATTTGCCCAGTAGGTTTTTCTATCCGTATGCATTTCTATGACTTCTCTCTTCTGTTACTGCCAAAATGCTTTTAGGACAAACCTTTAGATAACATGTTGAGTTTTTTTTTTATATGCTTTCCTCTTGGGCTTTCTTTCTAAAAGTCAGTTCTCTGGATGGAGCTGAAAGTTCACTGCCTTGTTCAGTTCTAATAGAGTGTGGGCAGTTTTTCTGAAGTTAAAATAGTTAAGGCCAAATAGTTGCTCTCATAATAAAAACATCTTCCACTAGGATCTGATAGTAAGATGATTATCACCTATTAATTATTTTTCAGCAAATCATACTTTCTCTAGAAAATCTCAAGACAGAGTAAATCAGAGAGTTACTGTATCTTTCTTCTCTGGAAATAATTTTAATAGCACATACAGTTTCTACCCGTATCGCTGTTATGGTTTTGAACATTTATTTTTGTTTCAGCCTATGTTTGTGGATCAGATTTCCCTTAAAAAAATTATAAACTTCACGTTTGTGTAAAAATTCTACTTAATCATCATGGTGACAATCTGTTACAGCTCTTTGTCCAAGGTGAGATTTTACCTTGAGCTCCTAATAAGGAGTAAAAAGACATCCAGTGGCACAGCAAGTGTGCAAGTGAGGGTCAGGCATTTGATAGGTGACAGAAGAATTTTTCCCATGTAGTGGCACCAAGACCCCTGGTTCCTGTGCATCCCAAATGTTTTATCTGAACTAGAGTCACACTGTTACTAGGCAGTGGCACCTTTTTCAAAGCTGATGGAACTCTGTGGACTTTACTGGCAGATTTGTAATGCAAAAAGTAATGTTGATGAGTTGCATCTCCACCAGCACATACTTGGAATGCACAACAAAGGCATTCAATATAATTTCCTTCTGAATGGCCATCACTGTGTAGCATTTTGGGAAGCTCTTACATTTTGTCTTTTAAGAGTGAAGGGCCTAAGGCTTCTCTCCTCTGTGGCCCTATCCACAGCTCAGATAGCTAATAAAGCAGAAGTAGTTCTATTGCAGTCAATGGTGTTATTTCAATCAAGAAGAGTACCAAACAGAAATTCAGCACCAGCCTATTTCTTACACTATCCACTTGAATGCAGCTTTGACACAGGCTGCTATTTTATGCAATTTATAGGGAATCTGGCCATAGTTCACAAGAACATATAGTGAAGACAATATTAATAAGAGGCAATGCCAGACAAACCCCAAAATCAGTTCCATAGGCTACTGAAAGAATCATAGCTCTTGGAATCAGCAAGACCAGACATAAATCCAAAACCTTATTTAATTTTTTGAGGGGAGAAACACATCAAAAGCCTTGCAGCATTTGCTGTTGTATGTGAGGTATTGCAGAGCAGTCCAAAGCTGGAAGTAAGCATAAGCCAGAAAGATATATGCATGCAAGCAGAGCCTGGGAAATGTTTTGAGTTGTATCTAATTTAAAAGCTGAATATCATATGCACCTTCCTAATCTGGTTGAAATGAGACATAATTATCAAATGTGACTACTATTTAATAATAATTTCTTTCATTCATGGATTGTAAGCGAATTAATCCTACCAGTATTCAAGTGAATTGGGCAAAGATAATTCCCCTCACTGCTGGGGTGGAATTAAACAGTTGCTGTGTAGCACCCAGCAGAGCTGTATAGACATGCAGGACTAGCACCAGTCCTGACATTCCTGGCAGCAAGGCAGGAAAGCATCTGGAAAAGCCCAAGCACATCTTTAATTGATCTGGACCATGACCAGGGCCAGTCCCTCTGAAGATCGTACTTTTCCATGGTGGGTTTCACTCTGTGGTGAAGATAGGAACAGTCCAAGACTGGGCTGATGTCTGAGATGCTGAATAGCAGTATCGTGACTTCTGCTGCCTCAGTTTCCCACAGTTTTAATAGGGCAATAACAGCACTGGCAAGGCTTGAAGGTAGGGGAGGGGCAGGAGAGCAAGAGCTGCCACAGCACTTTGGAAAGAGAAAGCACAGCGTAAGTGCCATGTCATCACTTTCAGTGACTCTCTTTCTGACCACAAGCAATTGTGTCTCATCTGAAACATGGCATCACCATCACCCTCTCTACCACCATGCCCAGCATGAACCTGGGGAGAGGTCAGGGGAAAGGGCTCCTGGCCTTGGGGTACGAGGTGTCCGCTGGTGTGCTGGGCAGCAGGCAGGACATAGTTAAGGGAGAGCTGAGGGGAATGGCCACATCTCTCATGACTTCTTTGGCTGCTTGCCAGGGAGCCATGTGACTCCTTGGTCAAAGGAGTCCTCTCAACCATGAGACACTTTTCCCCCCTCTGGATGTACCTTTTATTTTCTGAAGTTAAAAGAAAACAAAACGTTCCCACAAAACTTTCCACATTAAAGTTATATTGTAGTCTGATGACTCAGGGTGAGAAATTCAGGGAGAGTGAAAAGGAAGGGAAACATTCCTGAATCAGGTCTGTTGTGCTGAGCCTTAAAAAAGAGGATGGTTTTGCTGGATGGAGAACAGCTCTGCTGCAGCACAGTGAGCAAGAAGCAAAGGATGTGACTTAAATCCCTTCCCTGCTGCTCTGGACTACTGCTAAATCTCTCAGGGTAGCTTCAAACCCAGTGGACTTTGACACTATCGAGAGGGCTGCGGGTGGAAGCACAAATAAATATGGCCTCATCTGATTCACAGTAAATTCCTTTTTCTCCACTCCCATGGCCTAAAGGGTACATCAACCAGCTTTACAGTTTTTGGTTAGCTTTTTTCCATTGTCACTGCCCACAATAATTAGATTGGCACATCCCTAGTAGACTCCCTGGAGTCTTTTGTTCCTCTGCCTACTCTATCTCTAGGGAGCTCTGCCCAGGGTAGGTGATTCTGAGGGGAGGGATGGGGTCAGATTATTGTTGTTAATGTCACTCTGGTTATGTTTTAAAAGATGTATCAAAGAGGAAGTTCTTTGCACTGTGACCTATAGGTCATCAGACTCTGGATTAGGCTAATCTCTAAAAAATTGTTCCCCAGACAGATCCTTTCAACCAAGAGTAACTTACCTCTAGGCACAGAGCTTTGTCATGTGTTTTATGATCTCCATTGTTCCAGAGAAGCTCCACAGCCAAGGCAGAGCCTTGTTCTGTCTTCTCTTGCTGGGCTACAATCCACTAATTGTTGTGTTGAGTTTAGGCTTCACACCTTGAATTAAGGATGAAAGAGAACAGGGGAGATGAGAAGGACTTGCATGCGGAGGTGCTGTGTGTGGCACAGCCTCACCCAGATGCATGCTGTTGATGTTGAAGTCAGTATGCTGTATTCATGGTTCAAAGCACTTCGGAAGTTATAAATTCTGCATCTCACTGTGGCTTTGTCCTCTCTTTGGAGAAAAAGGGAAAAGCATTTTGAAAACTGCTAGCCAAGAAATTTTGCAGGCTTGTCTGTCTTTTTGGGAGGCTTGTAGGATGCACTGAGTGGTTGGAAAAGATGTGGATGGAGAATGGCAAATTCAGGGATGTTCATTAACCAGTAACACAGAATGCAAACTGTGCCACAGGTGTGGAGGTGCAGGACAGGATTCAGAAACATCAGCTTGCTCCTTCCTTTGTAACCCCAAACGCAGACATGCTTCTGAGCAGAGCCAAAGTATCCTCTTGGTGTAAATATTCACTTTTAAGGAATGCACTTAAAACAAGCATGTGTGCCTGGCCCTGTATGCACCTCTCCTCTCCCCACCCCAGTTATGCAGTGTGCCAAAGTCAGTTCCTCAGCAACAAGAATTGGCAGGTGGCACCTGATGAGATAATTGCGCCCCTGGGACATTAGGAGTCATGAGGTACAGCCAGGTGCTCCTGATGCATCCATGGGTGTGATTTTCTGTTGTAACCACACCCTCAAGTCTTGTCTTACTGAAATTAGGAAATTTGTTCAGTTTGGGTCAAGTACTTCTATTAGGGTGCTCTTCACACCTAACATGTATTGGCATGGGAGAAACGTGTGGACATCCAGGGCCAGGAGATGAACTAGGCCGAGGGGTGTTTCTCCAACTAACAGGAAAGAGATCCTACTTCTCACCACCTTGGTCTCCACTTATTTCCAAATCTGGACCTTCCCTTCATGAGGACCCACTAATCTGAGCATTGATTCAGGTGCAAATAATGAAATGGCTGCCTCGGACAAGATGGTCCCTTTTGTGTGTAACAGATGAAGAACCTTTTAAGAATTTGCTGCTTTTGCTTCCTGGGATTTCCATTTTGCAAGGTCTTTTAAATCTTAAACATGTCAGGGCCACACAGCGGGAGAGATCAAATGGCAGTTCCTTTTTGTAGTTTGAAGGTGCTTTGCAGTCCCGGACTGGCTTGCCTTGGTGTCTTATGGTGAGGAAGGTAAAGATTGAATCAGTCACACCTTCATATTAAAGACTTGGTGTAGCAAAGTCCAACAGAAAATGAAGTGCCCTGGCTATCAGGGAGGTGAATAGGAAAGTGAGGCCTCCAGTGAATTGCAGTTTGCTTTCTGTGTCTTTCCTTGGGCAGAGCAGTCATTGCTTGCCATGTTTGCTGCAGTACTGGAGGAGGCAAGAGATGAGACAGTTGAGAAGTGGTTTGAAGTGCTGCCAAGTCTTGCTGCAACTATGGGGAAGTCTTTCATGACAGTGCACAGGAAAGTTCTTCCAGCATTGCCTGCTTGACCTGCAAGCAGGAGAGGATGGCTCTGTGCCTTCATGCAGGGAAACACATGCAAGGCTTGTGCTATTTACCATGCTCACAGCCAGCTAGGTACTGCCTAAAGTTGAAGTTTAAACTTTTTTCCACCCGAACATCACCTGAATAATTTCTGGATTTAGCTCACAGTATTTTGTTAGGAGAGTTCTGTGTTTTGCAAAGAGAGGCTGGTACATTTACCTCTCCAAAACTGAAGACCTCTTTCAGCACTAACCAAAGTCCTGGTTTTCTTTGTTATGCCTAGATAAGATATTTTGAGGTGTATCAGATGTTTTTTAACATGATAGTTTGCCATTGTATACCTAATTAGAAATCAGCTTTAGTTTTCTGACAATAGCTGGCACAGATATGTATGCTCTAAAACATCTTGTGAGATAATTAAAATGTTGACTGAAGACACAGCAAAGCAAAAAGAATGTTTCTCAAAGCAGACCCACTTTACAGGTTGGCTGTGTGCATTTGGTCAAATGCAGCCCAGGTATAACTACCTTGACTTGGATGAATTCCTCAGAAATTGGTGCCTTATTGTTTGAGAAAAAAAATCCCGAAGTTCTTTCAGTTTCTGGCTCCTTTTTAAATTAAACAGATGTATATGAATAAACTGCTTGTGAAGGGTGCCTAAATCACAGCCCTGGATGATGAATTCCTCTTCTTACCCACAAAACCAGCACAGCACAAGCAGAGGGTGTGTGAGCTTCCCCACTCCACCCCATCCTCATGTCTCATCCATGACCTAGAGCGGCAACCTCTAGCTAGGCATAAGCGGGTGGCTCAGTCTCTGTACTTATTTAATCCTTGGCCAACCTGCCAAGACTGCCAAAGAGGGTGCCAATTGTGGTGGTGGTTTCTGTGATGTGGATAGTCATCCACTGGGAACGGGATTAAGACCATCAACTCATTTCAAATACTCTAGGCCACAAAGCTTCTGCCAACCAGTAACCATTTTTTTGGTCGCTACTGACTTGGGTCATGTTTGGATCAGTGATGAAAGGCTCCATATCCCAATACCAAGTCCCTGAGCCATACAGTTTCCCAAAATAAATTTTTTAAAGAAGGAAAACATTATTTTTTGTCCTACAGTCTACTTTGATCTGCTGATTTTTAATGTGCATATTTGCACTTTAAGAGACATAATTTTCATTACTTGATTGTAGAGGGCTCAGATGTTGGGGAGAAGTTTGGAAGATGTCAGGTGGCAGACTTATGTGGTGTGATCCAAATTAAGCTCTCTGAGATAGTGGTTACACACTCCAGCACCCCAGCTTACATTATAATTTGACCTAAAATTGATTTTACACCTTGAAATTTATCTCACAATCCCTCAGGAGAAAAACTGCCATTGAAATTGAAGGTCACATTCTCCATTGCTCTTGTTCTTTCAGAGATGCCTAGTTCTGCATCAGATCTGGTAGTATTTCCAGCAGCTGTTCATATTGTCAGTGGCCCCTGTTGAGCACACTACAAATCTCTGTGCATGCCTACTGGCATCCCGAGTTCTTGGGAGGTGATTTATTTCTCAGAGATAGAGACTAAATCCTTTTGCTCAAATCACATGGCCCAGCAGAGCTTGGAAATAGAGTGGAGTTCCAGCTTAACCCCCAAACCATAAGTTCTCTTCAGCACACCTGAGAGGAGTTAGGGCCATCTGAAGTAGTTTTGTTGGCAATAAATGGTATTGCTTCCTGGGACTGTAGCTCTTTCCCAGAAGAGACACAGCCCCAGAGAGTGCCGAAGGTGAGCAGCACATTTCAGCATGCCAGATGAAAGATTCTGGCCTTTCTCAGGTAATATATAACCATGCAGTGTTGCCACTATCTCTCCCTTGAGCTGATGCAATTCCTGAAGGGTAACTGGTTTTGTTTTTCTGGGGTTAATTTAAATTTAATCTAGCAGGAGGGCATTACTTTCATTGTTTTAGTTCCTTGGAACAGTGAATCACCTGTCTCTTTCTTCCCTATTACACATGGAAGTGATGCGAGCTGGGATAACAAAGGAGTGACTGTTAAGATGATAGAGAATTCTGAGCAAATCCATTGCAGCTATGGATATTCAGAAGCAGTAAATAGAAGAAAAATTATGGCATTTGTTGCTGGTACTGTGAGGTTGTGGTAGAACCTGCTTTCTCACACACAGGTGAAGTGTCAGAGGCATCTTACCAGTGGTTTATTAGTCTTGGACTGTAAAACATGCATTTTGGGTTTCCTTTTATTTTATTAAAAAGAAAGGGAAAATATTTTATTTTATGTATCCATCTGCTCTGAAAAGTTATCTCTGTTAATAGAAATAGAGGAAGATAAGGAGTAGGGTAGAAATAGTGCTTAAAAGATTCTATGTAACCATATAGATATGCATAGAAATAATAATTTGTTTCTTTTAAATAAGTGTGTCTCTTCTCTTTTAAAAATTTCTCTGCTTATTTGGAGCCCTTTATATATCATTTTTCTTTCCAGGGTAGAAGTTTCCCTTTTAGTAACAGCTGAGGCTTAAGTTAATGAAGAGCTGGAAATATGCAGGCTTTGAAGAATTTGTACTTACATTACACATTTAAACAGACCATGCAACACATGTAGAAAACACAGGATATACACAGTGCCCAGCACCCTTGTATGTTCTCTAAATACAAAGGGATTCCAAGGCATGCTTAACTCTTTCCTCTAAACTTGACTGGCATCTCTCTTTTTTTTTTTTTTTTTTTTTTTTTTTTCAAACCCATGAAAAGTGAAATGAAAATGTACCTTGTCAGAGAAATCTCAGCTTGGGACACATAAGTTTATGTAACTAAGTCAGATTTTTCCTTTCAGCCTGTTGGCTGTGTGTGAAAACCAAGGTTACCATCCTAGGAGTTTTGAGATGAGAGATGATGAGGGGTGGTGGTGGTGGCAGGGACAGCCAGGGAAGGGCCTGCATGTTCCCCAGGGAGAAGGGAGTGGAGAGAAGAATGGGGTGGAAAAACCCATCTGGAAGGAGACTAACAAGTGAAAGGAAGGAAAGAAGAAGTCCATGAAGCCTGGAAAAGATGGATCTGGAGGATGAAAAAGGCTTTAGGATAGCTGCCAGAGAGGGAGCCAGTTCCTGGATGTTCAGCATTTAGCCAAATCATTGCTCAACCTGTCCTGTTGGTCCAAACCATGATCCCAACAGCTGGTACAAAATTTAATCACATGACAACAGCTTTTTTGCCCCTCAGCATGAGGATCACAGCTTGGAGAGGAGCATATCCTTGAACTAGAATGAAATTGGGGCATTAGGAAGTATGATCAGGAGGTGTGAGCTGAGTGGCTCAGCCCAGAGACACGTGCTGTGCTGCTGTGGCTTGTTTGATCCCAAACAGTGACTGACCATTACTGTCAGGGAGAGAGACAGCACAGGACAGAGTGCAGGTCACTGCTGGCTGGTTTCAGCTAGCAGAGTGTGATCCCCTTTTTAAGGGGAGAAGTACAGGAGAGGGAATGTAAAAGAGATAAGAGACAAAGCACAGTTTACGTCAATAAGAGAATTTGGTATTGGAAGAAGATTTTCTGCATGCTGCTCCACGTAAATTGTGCTCAGCTCTATGGATGAAGGATTTTGGGGTCTCTGATGAGTCTTGAATTGTCCTAAGGACAGTTTTGCAATTTAGCATCCAAGAAACCTAAGGCCTTACATGGGTGCAATTTTAAGCTTAGAGATTCAGAAATGCTCTAATACTGATGGTTGAAAGAGATGTGGAATAAGAGCTGTCTTTACAGGTTTGAATTTATGGGCATGGGGTAAAAATACTGTTTGGCCTGAGAGTCCATGGCTTCAGTGTGTATTGGGAATACATAGTATTGCAATCTTTGGTGTGAGACTGGTGTGCAAGGCTGAACTCACACAGTCACTGCTGAGGGGATGATGAGCTTTGCCTTCCTCTAGAGCATGAATAATTTCAAAAGCCAGCTTTCAGGGAGTATAGCATTGTCTGTGTGCAGCCAAACCATAAGGGATTTTTTTCCCCCAAAATTAAATTCAGCTCTTTCCTTGCCATCTTTAGAACTATTTTCAGTATTTCAGCTGACTGGGAGCCAGTTTTTAAAATATATATAGGAGCCTTTGCTTGGCACAGAATAGAGACATTGGATTTTATAGCATCCATGCACTACAAGGGTTTAGCTTATTACTTTGTGAAGTGTTTTTGGGATATATCTTTCTTTATATAAAACTAAGTTCAGCACAATTCATATTTCACATCTCTCTACTCTGTTGTTTTCTTCATGGATACAAATATATAAAAAATATTTATAATATATAGAAAGACTCCAGAGAAGGTCTGACTGAGTGGTTTTGGGATCTTTTTAGCTTTTCTTAGAGTCCTCTTTGCAAAGTTACACACCATTTTAGCTGAGATTGGTTCCTCATCCATACATATATGGATTTGGTGTGTCCAAGCCCGATCCTTAGAGTTTCTCTCAGCAGTTTTCACCAAGGCCATATATGTGTAGACCTGAGACCAGGCAAATGTTGGCATAAGATGGCTGCTGTATCTCATCCTTTTTGATAACTCAAACTCCTTGAGATGAGGATTGGTATCTATGTAAGCTATGTTATCAAGGCTTATCTCAGTGTAGCTATGCCATTTCAGTCTTGCCATACAGTTGGAGAGCTGCATTTTCTTTTTCTCTCCCTCCTCTCTTCCCTCTATTATTGTTTCTAAAATAAAATTATTAAGGAAGGAAATAACCTTCTTTGGAAGGAAGAGAAACACATGAAACTCAAAGGAGGCTCAGAAAACACCTATGATTCCCATTGGTGTATTCTTCTATTTGGAATAAACCTCAAGTCACTCACTTTCCCAAAGATGTGAACCCCAAAATACACTTCCCAGGGACCAGGAAATATCTGGCAAATACCTGGAGAGAGACTTGCTCCCATGTTCAGCAGCACATGCAGGCACACACGTGCAGTTGCCCAGGCAGAAGAGTGAATTCTGGCTCTACTGCTTCCAAGTTGAGAACACATATCTGGGCAAGCATAGGTTATTATAACTCTGGTCAGCAAACCACAAAGGCATTCAAAGAATCACCACCACAACATTTTACAGAATATTATTACAACTGTCACTAGGAGTTCTCTCAGAAATCTGGAAATTGCAAAGGACAAAAATTTAACCACTGAGGAGCAGGGAATTCTCAAATATTGCTGGCACATTTGACGAGAGAGAAAAGTGTCTGCTCTTTGCTGCTAATGATTCTGGACTGTAAAGAGGGAAAGCAATGTCAGGCTGATCTATGGGTGCCTCTGAATGATACTCATGTGCCTCTCTTCCTTCAAGATGCTAATGCATTCTCACTAGTGTTTTCATGTCTGCTTGCTCTCCTCCTCTATATTGCACCACTTCTGGGGCTGAACTAGCTCCAAGGTCTAACTTCAATACTGTTCAAAATCTCATATCTCATTAAAGCTGACACTTTGGAAACAATTTTGAGTTGTAAGAGAGAGAAAGCATTTGAGTTGTTCTCATAAAACCTGCAGCAAGATTGCATTTAAATTATATCTGGTTGGGCATGACCTCTTGTCTATTAAAAACCTTATTTTGTGCATTTGCATATTCTGATAGGATGCATGGCATTTTTTGTTGTTTCAAATTTTAATTTTACAATATGAATCCTTTCCTCTTGCTTCCTTGATGCAAGAGGCTGTCAGAAGAGAAGCAGTGATTGGGGCACAAGGATCTGAAAGTTGGCACCTTTGAAACTTCGAAGTTTCCATAGGAAAGGATTTTGGTAGTTTGAGTGCCTGGGATATCTTTTAGACAGGAGGTGGAGCAGGGCTGTATGCCAAGATTCAGAGCTTGAATTTCTTCCTTAAGCCCTGCATCAGCAATGGCTCTGAGGAATCTTCTCCATGCTGCATCCTTATTAGATGCTACTTCAACTCAAAGTGATCCCTGAGCACATTGCCTAAAAGCTTTTGGTTGCATTACTAGGAGTGAAATGATTAAGCACATGAATTACCATCCCTGCCAGATTTCAGAAACAGCAGATTTGTTGCATGAAATAGCCACCTCATATTTCTCTTGGAGTTAAGGTTTCAGGCTCCTTGCAGGCTGAGGGGAGCAGTCAGCTGCAGTAGCTGGTGTGTTGAAGGACTAATGAACTCATTTTGGAAGAATCAGTGATCAGAATGGGGCTGCAGCTCCAGCAGTAAGTGAGGACATGTTCATGTAGTTGGCCCTGGTTCTGACTGTGGGAGAGCCTGGCAGTGTGTGTGCAAAGTGCTGCTGGGAGTGTGTAGCTGCTGACAGCAAAGCCTTGCTGCCTCTCTCATCAAGTGTTCCAGGGCTGGCTGTATTGGAGCCCCACACCTGGCACAAGGGAACTCTTTGGGGCTGGGATGGGATTGGCACACCCACAGTAATTCTGTACCTGCCTTCTGTGTTCTTCTGTGATATTCTGTACAGAAAAAGGTTTATCTTTGAAATACCTGAGAGAGTTATGAAACATTACTTTTACTGCTGGTCATGCTCACCTCCCTCCAAAGCCAGGTGTCTCTAATATGTCTCTAATGCAGTACTGGCCATGTGGAAGTGTGAAAGTGCCCAGTTGTGCAAAATTCTTTTGGCTGGCACTGCTCTGATGACTTGTCATTTGATGAAGATCTGAAAATTGAAGTTCATCTTCAGTTTGACAGGACAAGAGGGTATCAGCTTAAGCTGTGCCAGGGGAGGTTAAGGTTGGAAGTCAGGAAGAATTTCTTAATGGAAAGAGTTGTAGACATTGGCTGCCTAGGGAGGTGGTGGAGTCCCCATTCCTGGAAGTATCCAAGGAACACCTTGATTGACAGGGTAGGAATTGGTCACAGGCTGGATATGATGATCTGGGAGGTCTTTTACAACTTTAATGGTTCTCTGATCGTATCCTCTCACTTCATCCCATCCAGCTCTGGGACCATTTTGTTGTCTAGTGTAGTTATTTGCAATCAGAAGAAAACGCAATTGTATTTTTCAAGTATAGAAAGCCTCATAAGCTATAGATCACAGAGTGAATGAGAATGTATGGGACCAGGGGTGCTTTTTGGGCAACCTGAGGACATAAGCCATGTAAAATTGTGAATTGCTGCAGAGTCATATGATCCCATTAGGCCTAGAAATAGACAGAAGACAATTCCTAGCTCCTCAGGAGTGCAGCATGCTCTTTTTCAGCCAAAATGACTTATGAGGTATTACACATGAAACCTGTTTGTCATCCAAGGCTGACTGTTGTGTCTGACGTAGGAAATACTGATTCTGGAGGGAAATATGTTTATGTATGTGCTGGTGGTTTGATAACTGCTGCTTAGGTTTGGGACTTCAGAAGAGGCTCCAGGGAGCCTGGATTAATGGGTACAAAGGTGCCGGGCAAGTACTGTAGGAGGATTTCCAAAGCTTAGCAGGTGATATCAGCACAATGTAAGTGATATCAGTATCTTGCTGAACAAAGCAATCTGCTTTACTGGGTTCCTGTCTAGGGTCAGTTCTGGCATTTTGTGGCCTAATTTCATCGAAATGCTCAAGTCTGGGAGTATTCAGACTCTGGTTTGAACTCTGTGGGAGCATATGAGTGTTTAAAACTTGCCACCTACAGTTTACAGTATGTCAAAATCCCATGCCTGGCGTACTTCACAGGGCCAGCACCAAGAGGCTGAGTGCCATCAGCAGCCACCAGTGACGTGCATGCTTCAGTCACAGCCTGGTCCCCTGGGTGGGTGGTTGCTTCATCAGACTCTTTTCAGTCACATTTTTTTTCTTCTGACTAGGGATGTTTTGTTTATCCCTTTCCTCTTTGCTTACACAGTTTGTGTTGCCCTTTTTAAGAGCTGCCTTTAGCACAGGAGCTCAGACCTCTAAGGAATCTGCCAGCAATCAGCAAAACTGGAAGCGGCAAATCTGCATACGGAATGTGCTGAATGTGTAACGTCATGTACTGTCCAAAGGAGATATGAGCTCTTCAGGAAATCAGACTGGAAATATGTCTTTCAATTCTTTGGAAAATCTAGTTGCTGGACAGATTTCTTTTTGGTTATTTGTTGCTGAAGCCATTCCTAGCATGGCTAAAAGCTCAGTGAAGATAGTCACCTTCTCTGAAGGCCTGAAGAACATTCATTCCCTTGCATGTCTGTGCTATTGCCAATACACCCAGCCACATATGCACATATTCCCTGGCTATGATCCTAGCTTAGTTGTTCCTATCCCAGTGCCTCTTTTCACAGAGGTTGCCCCCAGGGCTGTCTCACCACCCCATCCATGCACAAAGATGTGGTGTGACTATTCCTGATCTTCTCCATCTCTGCCCTAGGGGTGGTCACCCCAGCATTGTCCTTTCCCATTCGTTGCCGTTCTAACATTTGCTATTTATTTATTTTAAGCTGGGCTCTATAGCTGCCCAAACTTCTAGCAGACTCACTCACCAGCACGCATGGGGTCATCACCCTCTGCCCATCCCTGGTCTAGCAGGGAAGGAAAGGGGGAAACATGCACTAGCAAGGTCCTGCATGAGACAAGAACACTAATACTAACACAAGACAGGAAGCACGGATATTACTGGCTTCCTGATATACTCATTGCCAGTGAGAACAGTAATTTCTTTGAAGTCCCCAGAGACTTATAGACTTGAATGGGTTTTGGCTCAGGTTGCAATTTTTTGGATACAATAATTTGCTTTAACGATGTGAGTCAAATTACTCCAGTTCCTTTCCAGTTTGAGACGCAGATGATAGAAAAGGAGAGTCTGGAGTTGCAGTAGGAGGGAGGAAGAAGAAATAGCCTCCTTTGAAAGCAGATAAATGTTACCACTTCTTTTAATTGCATAAAAATGAAAAGCTAAGCCATAAATTGGAGTACTAATCTGAGATTGCTTGTCACCCTGTTATTCAAATGCAAAATGCTGGATGGAGCAGATAGCTTAGTGTTGGAAAAGGCACTTATCTTCACTTGTGAAACCCCTGTGTGTATAAGAAGTCATCCCCAGCCTGGCAAAGGCAGATTAGTGCACACCCATCAGGATTAAAAGGCATGGACACAAGAGACTTTAACATGACCCCTGAAGACAACTCAATATGGCCATAGCTCAGGCCCCTTTATCATGAAACATTCAAAGCCCACCTGTCTGTCATGTACTGATGAGCTTGTAAAGGAATAATTTTGCTATGAGAACTGAATTTCTAGTCCAATTAACCCAGTGGAAAGACTCCTGCTATTTTCAATGATCTTTAGATCAAGCCCAGGAGTGGCTGATAACACACATCACACACTCCTGTGTGGCTCAGAAGGATTGCAGATATTACTGCTAATGTTTGGTACCTCCTGTTCAAGCCAAAGCATACCAGAGTGGCTCCTCAGAGATGACTTGCTATGGAGTGACAGAAAATTGGCCTTGATGTTAAAATCCAGAGTTGTTTTCAAAGTCAAGTGGAATACATTATTTGTGTGTTGGATTTTTAACTTGAAAAATTCAATATGCGGAAACCTCAATTGCTCTATGATAAGAGAGAGATAAAGAGAAGAACAAAAGGAGCTGTGGAAGGCATGTTGCAATCTATTTGAATGTTTGTCTGCAGCGAGATGCAGAGGTGGATTCATAAAGCCAAATTTTGGCAATGAGGAAAGATTCTCAAGTTAGGAGTCCAGTCTCCCTGGGTGCCTCCTGCAGTTAATGGAGAGACAGATAGGCCTGTGGGGTAATTCAATCCACCTCTGTTCTGAATCATCCTGAGAGGTGTCTGACTCTTTCCTTGAGGGAGCCTGGTGCACCTGGTTGCTTCCCTCAGCGGCATCTGGTGGCACTGTGAATGGACAGAAAACAGGACCCAGTGAAAAAGTCTACCAAAACTCAGGATGTTCTATGATTCCATGAAAAATCTGTTTTTAATTCTCATTAAAATTAATTAGACCTAGCCTGGTTGCCTGAATGCTGAGCTGAAAGAGAAGTAGAAGGGAGCAAATGAGATGGTAAAGAGGCAGAGGACCAAATTCTGCTTTGTGCCAGTGATCTATCACATTCAAGGAACCCAAGCAGTGTGGTGGAAATACAGCAATGGCAGTCTTTGTGCTGCATGGATTTTTGAGTTGCTAAATTGGAGCTGTAACAAGCCCCTCATAAATCGAAATAATTCTGAGGTGCTGCACCAGCAGCATCCTTCTTTAGGCTGCTGGACTGAGGAGTATGACAACATTGATAGATGGCTACAGTTCTTTGAGAGTGAGATAGTATATCATTCTGAAGGAATGTATCATTGGAAGAAACAGACAAGGATCATAAAGTTGGACCTCTGGCCCCCGACAATCCCACCCTGAGCATCCCTGAGAGCATTGTCCAAACGCTTCTGGAGCTCTGGCAGCCTTGCGGCTGTGACCATTCCCTGGGGAACCTGTTCAGTTCCTGACACCCTCTGGGGGAAGAACCTTTCCAGTCTGACCCTTCCCTGACCCAACTTCCACTTACACCAACCCACTCCCGTTCGTGAGGCAAAACGTTGTTTCGGTTTATCAATATACAAGTAAGAAGGAAGCAGAGCAAAGGTGTTTTCTCAAACAGGTTAGGAGTTTGGCAGCATTTTGGACAAAGGGAACATAATCTCTAGAGCTGCCAGCGTGTGCTTGGGACTTCCAGACAGTGAGGGTGAGTCACAGGGAGGGACAGAGAGAGAGAGAGAGAAAGAGAAAGGAGCTCAGATCTGGGAAGGTAGAGAGTGTGGGTGGAAGGCAATTACCATGAAAGAGCGAAGGGCTGCTGTGTGAGTCAATTGAACCCTACAGATACTAATAGTTATCATAAATACCAAAGAGGTTTCAGCAAGCACAGTTTTCAGAAAGTAATAAGGGAAAACTGCTTCCTGTGGTTAGAAGGACCAGAGAAGACGACGTGAGTGGAGGAAGAGGAGATATCAGGACTGTGAACGCAAGGAAAGGAGTATTGGGGAGGATGACATAATGGAATACGGATTAGCAGTAATTATGTGGCATGGGCAACAAGATTGGATGATTAGCTTTTCCAGAAAGATGTTGTGCTGTTTTTCCCAGTAATCTGTTATTAAATGGGTGCTAGAATGCATGAACAATACAAGAAAACCCCTTTTTATTCTAGTGGCTTTTCTTTCCATAACTCAGTAAGTTTTGCCCATAAAACATTTCAGGACACTTTTTTTTCCTAGTGCTGCTTCATTTCAGTGTTATGTGTTTTGCTTACTTTGGTTTTCAGGGTCTATCTCACTAAATGTAAGGCAGTCTGCAGAAACATTTTTAGCTCTTGAAGCTTCTTTTGGGGAGTTCGGTCAATGCAGAGATCTCTGTTTACTGCTCTTAATTAAAACATTATCCCTTACAAAGGCCTGCACTGTGGGGTGCAATAGACTATCAGCAATTCATTTATCTTCTTTCTTTAGAAAATACATTGAGAGGTGAATAAGCATTATAACAATCTTTTTACTCAGCTTTTCGATTTTAATAATAAAACAGACATTGTGAAATAAAAAAAGATAGAAGTGCATCTTTGAAGCCAGCAAGACAATGTGTAGGACAATGCAGAGTTTTCCCTACCTTTTTACAATTAAATAAAGCCTAAATTTTGGGCATTCTCAAAATTAAGAAGTGGGTGTTTTCCCATTTTCTGAAGGACAGGATGCAGTGAATTTCAAATGGAATTGTCAATAATGCACCTAAACCATTTACAGGAAGTAAATGAAGTGTACCAGTACTTAGAATGGATATAAGCATGGGAAACTGGGCCACAGGTGTGAGTGCTATGCATACAAACCAGAGAAGGTAGAGAGAATTTTTATCTGAAATTATAGGAGGAATTGTTATGCATTTGATATGGTGTCAAGACTTTTCCTATTCTGTGACATAAAATTTCTGCCTCAGTAATTTCAGTAAGATGAGACAGTTCAGAAGATGCTTAGAAAAGAGGCTACAGAAAGCTAGGCTACCTTGACTTTTGTATTTCTGTCATAATATGCTTTTGAACAGGGAATTGCAGTTGGTATCCAAGTTGTGTCCAGGTTTGGTATTTGAAAGTTCCCATTTGTATTAAAATGTCAGTCTAGCAGTTTTTTTCTTTTTTTTTCCTACCAACTGCCAATGGATCCTGAATGTGATTTCCACGTAAGTGTGCATTAGTGTCTGATTTCTAGTTCAGTCACATGTTTCTACAGTATTTCTGCCTCAGGGCATTTACTTCAAGTGGCTTTGGGCTGTAGGCTTTCCTCAAGGGGCTGTGTCTGGGCAGGGGCTGTGTAGGGGGAGCAGAAGGCTCCTCTGAGTCAAATATTTGAGTGTTGCTGCATGAAAGCTTTTTTGGTTTTAAGTGAGTAGTAGATATTCCCTCTATTTGATTGCTTAATTCAGGTTCCCAGAATGTGACTTGCTGAAATGGGGAATGATCCCAGCTGCAGAAGTTGTCAGAAGAATCAGACAAAAAAAATGTTTTGAAGGCTGAAGACCTAGGAGTTGTTGAATTCAACTCCTTGGACCAGTGAATATTTCAGAGCTAAATATTGCTGAATTCCTAAGGTGGGAGGAATCATGCCTCCTGTCCTCAAAGGGGTATGATGGGATAATTTTTCTGCCATACTCTCACACATTGCATTGATCATCACTATACAAAAGACAAGGTCAAGCTCAGAATCTCTCAATAAAATGGAGTTTGAAATGCTGGTAAAGCTTGGATGTGCACAGTGAACAAGGAGGAAGCAATTCCTCATCAAGAGAGTGCATCCACCCTGTGCACCAAGTGGATGTTGTGTTGCTGTAGAACTGCAGGTTCATTCCTGTGCATGCACAGGAGACAGGTGAATTCAAGTTTCACTGTCAGTCCTTGTCCTGGTATTTTCTGACTTGCTATTGCTTGACCTCATGACTTGAAAATGTTAGTGTAGAGTTGCTTTCTATCACTTAATATTATGTACGCTTAGAGAGATTTGAATGGAAAGAACTGGCAGAATGAACATAAAACTCTGATATAAACTTATTTTCTTCTTTTCCATTTTAAGGAAAAGTTCTTTTCAAACTTGGTTTTCTGAGGCTTTATCTCTGATATATCATAATATATTTTCTCACTCACTTTTAAATTGCCAAGTTAATTGAAGCCTGTTAAATCCTAGAGTTTAACAGCCTGGCATTCCAGGGGCATTGCTCAAATTCATCCATAATATTGCTCTAATGACATTGATATTTGGCTTATTGCACCCCTTTCATTTTGGAAGGCTAATCCTGCTAGTCCTACTCGCAGTGAAGAGATACATTGACTTGGCTTATTACACTGGACCCCTTTGTGTCAACAACTCAGTAAACAAAGAGACATATCTAGATGCATTTCAGGGAAAAAAAAAAAAAAAAAAAAAGAAGATAACTACTTTGTGTATTGCCAAAGAAATACAAGCATTCACAGGGCAAAGAAAAACACTGCTACATGGGTGATGGAAAACCGCTAAGTGATAATTTCAGTAAGTTTGCTAAAGGTTGCACCCTGCTTGCAAGCTCTTGATTAAATCAATCCTAGCTCCTAAACTCTTGATCTAATTAAAACAAGGTGTATTTTTAGATAGAGACGTTAGAACACTCTGTAATTTCTATGGCTGATTGCACTCTGCAAGAGCAGGGGAGGAAAGTGAATGGCTGGGTGTGTATGAGCACACAATGTGTACATGTGTGCCAGTATCTGAAACAAGGTGGAGCTGAGTCTTAGTTGAAAGAAGAAAATCAGCCTCAGCAATTTCTGGATTTGCTTTGTTTTTTTTTTTTGTTTTTTTTTTTTAAGAAAGAAACTCTTGTAAAAGGTCCAGCCTGCAAAGCAGCTTGGCTGTGTTTCCCAGGGTAAGTGAAGAAATGTGGTAGATAGCAGAAGCAGGATATTGAGGCACATATCTGGATAGAAGAGTGGTTGACCGAAGTCCATTGAACAGAGATCTCCCAATTTCACAATGAGTAGCCCAAATTCTGTCTAGACCAGTATTAGTCGGGGGACATCACCACACCACAGCTGCTGGGTGGCTGAGGAGAAAATGGATGTTGTGGCTTCACAGCAGCTCTCCCATGGGACCCATCAGGCCACTTTTGTAACCAGTAGTAATTAACACCCCAATTTCCAGTCTTAGCTCCATGGCCATAATTCAGGCCAGGAAAGGTGAGAGCTTTCCCTCTGAGAGGCCCCTGGGCTTTGGCTAAACTTGTAGAGTGAGCATTGTAGTATCCTTTGAACACACAAAGAGAGCAGGCAGCTGAGCAGAACCTAAGATAGGGAAAGAGATGAGTTAAACTTGTTCTCTTGCTATTTAACTAATCCAGGAAGAAGCAGTGAGATTGGTTAGTGAAGGAAGAGAAAGCATCTGTATCTTAAGATGCCATTGTCAGAGTCATAGGGCAGAACTATATTTTGTATAGCAGATGTTTCAGTTTTCTTTTTAGCTGTCATTTATCTTCTGTGACGAATATGTGTGTCTTAATCAATGACTGGAGGTAGAAAACAGAAAAATTCCTACTTTTATCTTTCAACCGGAATTACTACAGCAACCTACTAATGGGAAGTAATGGGCTGCTCATCCTGGAAAGGGCTCATGAAAAATCAAAATCCATTCCAGCACGTGCTTTAAAGCTGGGTTTCTCAGATGAGGAATTTGTGACCTCTTCAGAGGTCAAAAGAGGATTTGGGTGGTCCACAAAGTGTTACATGGCATTGTGCAGCCCCTTGGTTCCTGAGAGAGAGGCAGTGCAAATATGGGTGTCCTGCAGTTGCACCAGCCAAGGCACAGCACCACGGTTTCAGTGTGTTGTAGGAGCTCAGCTCCTTCAGATGTGGAACGTGCAGCAGGCAAGGTCAGGGGAGCAGAGAAGAGGTGTGTTATTGCCAAGTGCAGAGTCAGCATTTAAAAAATCACAAAACTTGTGCTGGATTCATTAATGTTAAGAATTTGAGATTTAATATATTCTGGATGTCCTTCTCATGTTTAGTGGGATATAGTTGATTCACAAACTAGCATTACTATCCTCAGCATGTAACTAACATGCTAGTTAGTGTGTGTCTGTTTAACATGGCTGAATTTGAAAATTATCCTTAAGATAGTACTCCTGAGCAACCTGAAGGGGATATTTAAGATTTGCTGTGCCTACACTCGTGTACCTTCTCTGGAGCTGGAAAGCACTGACACATGTTTGGCAGGAGTGAGGGGGATGGTTTGCTTTAGAATTACTACTTTGGCAACAACACCAGCTCAGCTAGGAAAAATCTATGGGCAACTGGAGAGGCAAAACCAGATTCCAACCCAACATCTTTCTTCTGTGCAAATGAGTAACAGCAGCTACAGCAAAAATGATCATTTAAAGAAATTTGAAAAGGATAGTTTGGATGGCAGAGGGAAGCACGAAAACTGATGGTATTCTAATTTTTAATGTCTCTCCTTTTTGCTGTCAGCCTGTTTGTTCCTGGTGGTATCTATGTGAGAGTCAGTTGATATATATCTTGCAATTACTTTTCAAATAAATTAATGCCTAACACTCAGTCTGTGGCATGGAAGAGATTGCAAGTATGGGCAAGTCACTGCCCTGGCTCACACTCTGTCTAGGAAGTTAAGACTGCAAAGAAGCAGGGAAGCAGCACAAGACAAGGAGGTAGCTCACTCAAACCAACATAGCAAATCAGAGCCAAGAGTAGGGCCAGATTTGGTTACTTTGATCTAGTATTGGAGCCACTGGAGAAGTGGCTCTCCATTTCTCATCTGTGGATCTTCTGGAAGAATTGGTGAATAGGGAGAGCAAGTTTAGGCTGCTCTTCAGGACCAGGAGACTCAATATCCTGCACCTACTGGGTGCATCCTTCCCACAACCTGCCTTAGCCTGTAAACATATGAAGTGAGCTGATGTTCTAGGTGTGAACAGAGCAGTGCAAGATGTGAGTCAGGTTGCCTGATTTTCTATGAGTCTGTGACTCCAGAGGATCATCTCAAATTTTCATTTCAAATCCAGTCCTATGGGATGAACTGGCCTATCATTCCCATGGTTTGATAATATAGTCCTAAGGTCTTTCATTTAGAAAGACAGCAGGAATGTAGATGTTGTGAAATACTGCCCTCAGTGTGTGTCATGGAGACTTCCCTTGCCATTTAGAAGCCGTAAGCTTCTGAAATGTGGAAGATACTGGAGCAGACAACTAAAACCAGCAAAACAGAATCTCCTGCCCAGCAACTGCTTGGGTTTGATCCTGTAAAGGTTTACATCTGCTGGAAACTCTAACAAACAATTTTCTACAAGCTCTTGTGTGGGTTTTCAATCTCTTCCTTTTATATTGTGCCATAATGCTTGAAATTGCCTCCAAAAAGGAATGAGTGGTTCTTTAAGTTTCGGTAATGACCAAGGAGCTGAGCAAGAGCTTGGTTGTCAAAGATGTTGCAAGTGGAAGATGTCACTAAGTTAAGATGGTAGGGAGCCAATCAAGATAATTTTCATCAGCTTTTTCATTAAAATTCATTAAAACCTTTGCAAACCAGAGGATGTTTTGGATTAACTGCCACATTCAAATTCAAAACAAACAGTTTTTGCACAGTACTGTGCTCAGTATTCACATCTTAGAGTCCCGCTTCTCATCTATTGCTATTGCTGGGAATTTTAGTAAAATTTTTTAAGACTCTAGGCTTTTCTTTATTTCACACAGGATAGCTTTGAAGATTATTTCATTAGTCTTTACAGTGTCTCACCATGCTCAAAGGAACTTTGGATACTTTGGATCCCACCATCAGCTGATGACAATTAAGAAGAAATTATGGAAACGAACACATTGTAGCCAGGATAAAATTAGAGTTTTTGCAGCACCACTTAATTCCTTGATAAAGTTGCAGTACAAAAATTGCTGGAGTCCAGCTTTGATTCCTGGCTTCAGTAACTCACAAGATCTTCTCAGGGACCTATTTCTTCATGTTTTCTTTTTAGTCAGTGTCAGGTTACAATTTGGCAGCTTTCTACACAGCTTTCCTTATAACTATATCCAGGCCAGGACAGCTGTAAGCTTGCAAGTCAACAGTTTGCAATCAAACCCAAGGATCTCAGCCACTAGGAACACAGTCTGTCAATAAGACAAAAATAAAAGCTACCCACCACTTTACCAAGCTTCAGTGTCAGGGATATTTAATTCCACCCTCTCTAGCTTGAAGTAGCACCAGTTTGAAAGTATTAGCTTACTTCAGTTTGAGTTCACCAAATTAAGTGAAGCGTGGAGTATGCGAGTGGAATTTTGGTATTTTGTGCAGAATTTTAAACCCATGAAGATGCAAAGAATTGGTGTCCAATGAGATAAGTTATTATAGCCAAATATAATACAGCTTTTTATTTTCACATTTTTGATTCACATCAAACTAGTAGTTTGGAATGATGTGAGTTTGGCCAGCCTTGGAATAATTTCCAGAACCCAGAAAACCACAGCTGTTATCTGTCATTGCCTCATTGATGGTCTTTATATAGAATTCAAGGACTTACTGGTTGTAGAACAGGAACTCTCTCTTCCTCAGAGAAGATTTTTCCAGTTCAGCAGTGAATATAGCAGTCATTGCATGTGGATAGGGAAATAAGGGAAGGAGAATATCAATTTCTAGAAACTTACCAAAAAAAATGTGCCAGACTTTTTTTTTCTCACTTGCATAAAAAAGAATACACTGGCTATATCTTGTAAAAGCTGAGCAAGAAACTTTTTATAACTGGAAAAAAAGCCATCAGGCAAACACTGAATTATCACTTTTTTTTTTTTTTTTTTTTATGTTGGCTATGCAGAGTTTTATTTTTCTCTGCAAGCCCTGTATTTGTCACACTGAGTCATCTGAGGTCAAGCAACTCAATCCTCTCTGCCATAGTGCCCATCTTTTCTGGGATCAATCTTGGCATGCTGGCACAGTGCAGCTGTTGGCATTCCCAGACCCAGCTTGGCTTGGGAGCCCCTGGCAGTGCAGCCAGTGGTGCCTGGCATGCACCAGCAGCTGCTTCAGGCCACACCACGTCACTTCCCCCTTCTTGTGCAGAGCTTCTGCTGGTGCTGTCACAGCTGGGACCACATCATGGACACAGTGACACTGATGGTGGAGACCAGAAGCTTCATGCTATGGCACTTCTTTCTCCCAACATTTCCAGTTTTCTCTGGTCTGTCCTGTTTTATTCCTGGAATTTATTACCATTTCAGCCTTGCTGCAGACTTCAGTCAGTAAAAGTGACTTTAGTTGGCTGCAGTGTGTTAGGACTTTATACCACAAGGTATTTGATCTCTCTTTTGGGTTTACATTTTCCTTCTGAGTGAGTGATTTTTTGGCATGGGAAACATTTCTATTCATGATTAACTTTTCTCTGTGTTAGAGTTTTGTGCAGTGATGCTGTTTGGACATTCATGATGATATACTGCTGAATATTTGGCAGAACTGAGAATAATCCCTTCACCTAGGAACTGGCTGTCAATGTTTGTCTTTCACTGAAAGACAAACAAATTGAAATAGCGCAATGGTGGTTTTGAGCTAAATAACCAGACTGGATAGGGAACTTATCATGAATCAAGTTATGATTCAAAAGTAGTCCACGGTACAAAAATCATTATAAGGTCAAGTTTCCCATTTGAAATCTCTATATCTGTGAATCACATTTTCCTCTATTAGTAAAACAAGGAGGATCATCTCTTCTGTGCAGTGTGGATTCATTAATTACCATTTCTAGAAAGCCCTAAATGAGCCTATTTCATAAGTCTGGCTCTTTTGCCACCCAAAATTCTTATTTGGTAGGTTATCTGGCATTGCTTAACTTTTCCAGCCAGAGAGAACCCTAAGAAACACACAACATTTTATGTCTTTTCTTTTTGAGTTAAACCCACACTCACCTATATTTTGTATGCATTTCATACAATATATGCAATATTTATGTCCCCAAATGAGTCTCAAAATAGTTGCAGGCCTCTGACACGTGTGCTTAGATTTTATATTCATGGATTGTCCTCTTGAGCCATAGAGTTAAATATTATGTCTGAACTTCTAGGTTAAGTCATTTGAATCTGTACTGGGAAGCATCAACCCCTAAGCCATTTTACTTAAGTAATCAGCAGATGTCTTGCCCACCCCCCAAAAAAAGCTAGGATGCGTTTTGTACAGAAAAAAATGCAGAAAAACTTTAAATGGAAAGAACAGAAAAATACAACATCTAGTTAATACTTACAGGGTTTCTACACAGGCAAGTTTAATTATCTGATTTTCCATCAGTTATTTGATTCCAAAAATGGCAGAGGATTTTTAACACCACAAGAGATCAAACCCTCTGTTTCATCTGTGGGAGGCAACAACAAACTGTAGGACATGCGTCATCATCTATCACCATCTATTTTCATTGTGAATTAGGCATTTCATATCTCCAGAGAAACTGGATTTTGGGTTAGCATGAAATCTCATTGTTTTGTTCTACAACAAAGACACTGATTTTTGTTAGCTTTTGGGAGTTGGTTTGTGATGTTTGGATTGTATTATCAGGATCATGCACCATATGGGTTAGTTATCAGATCCTTCATAAAGTTATAGTTTTCCCAGCACCAAATGAAAAACCCCAGAGGGGTGATTTTCTTACTCTCTTTCAGTAAGACAGAAGGAATGCTGTGGATTTTTTTTTTTTCTTTTCTGGTGACAGAAAATTTTGAAGTATAACAAACAAGATGCTTTAGAAAGTTCTAAAGCATACTTTAAGACATGGCATTAAGGTATTATTTATAATTCTTTTTTTCCTGACAGCATGCAAAACATTCTCTTCATTAAAGTAGCTGAACAAATACATATATTGTATTGTATGTCCATTAGTGCAGCTAGCTTTTCCTTTAAAACAAAGATTTTTAGCATTCTGTAAGTATTTTTTAGAACACGCCGGAAGACAGAATAAAAGCACTCAACTTGGAAAACACTGGAAAGCCCAGGAAGAGCCTTGGGAAGATAGATTTTGAACAACATGGGCTGTGATTTTTTTCCCTGTCTGTGGGGTGGGCTTCCCCACAAAGAAAGGCAGTTTGTGTCTTATGGTCAAATTTTCAAAATAAGAGAATTCTGATGACCCTCCAAATGGGTGGCCAACTCATCACAAAGAATTGTCTGTCAACTGAGTAGATTTGTGAGAGGGGTGAGTGGTCCTACTTACGGACTGAACCCATGACCTCCTAATCCCATCTCATGTGTAGTGCCTGCCGGACTGTTCAATGGTCATTAGACCTGGGTGAACAATTTGGACAAAAAAAAAAGGAAAAAAAAATGGAGCCATTCTGGGGATTAAAGATTCAAAGAACCCAAAACTCAGCTCTCAAGGTTATTCTGGGCTTTCAGCTTCCACTTAGTTTTATTTTATAGTACTGTCTTTCCCATGTTGCATGTTTGTTCTGCCATGGAAGTAAACTTTCATCCTGGATCATGTAGGCTATGCTAGGAAAACTTGAGGATATGTCACAAATGCTTTATGTGTGAGGCAGAGAAACTGGAGTTTAATGATTCATGTTAATGACATAATGCAATGGTAATCCTATAAAATCAGGCACTTTGATTTTTACTAGGGATGAAATGCTCAGAAGTTGGGTGAAAAAATACAAACACTGGCTAAATTCAACAAGTGTTACTGGATAAAACTTTTATATCATTCATGCTTTATAGAAAATGCACGAATTGCAGAAAGTTCAGAAGCATTGAATGATTTGAACTGTAAATCTTAACTCCTAGGGTCTCTTGAATGTACAGACTGACCTAGAAATTAAACAAAGTGTGATAGTATTTAAGCCTGCAATGAAAAGATATTTTTTTCACCAACACATGTAGTTCCTTACAAGAGAAACTTCTCTGGCTTTGTTTGGAGACACAAGAGAATGGCTTAGTAAGGCTGGAAGTGATGCCACCTCATCCTGTTAGTTCACAGACCTCCAGCTGGAGCAATTCTCATTCTCCTGAGCAGTTGCTCTGAATCTCAGAACTGCAATGAAATCAAAACACGTCAAGCCTACTTTGGCTACTGTTTATTGGGAAAATTGATTCTTATGCTGTAATTCCACTCAATCCTGCACCAAAACTTGGTGTAGATTTATATTCAGGCTGTGTATCACTGGGAGGCAATATATGTAATATTTTAAAGACTTTTAAAATAGGTGTTTTTAAAACACAAGCTTTGTGTATTTTAGGTATTTAGTGAAGATATATTTACTAGACCTGTCTCAGACAGTAAAACTTCCAATGTAAATATTAAGTACAATGTAAGTAAATTGTTTTTCTACACTTTTAACCATACTTCCCCTCCATCTGCCCCATGTTCTCGAAGTCAGATGCTGCAAGTCAAAGGAGTGTTCTTAACTGGACACTTATTGCTCAGCTGCTACTGTTTTACTAAGGAGGGGGTGAGACACAAGGAGTCAAAATATTTTTGGGCTTGTTTTCACAGCTGCAATGCATTCCATGTAGGAACTGAAGAACTTAGAAGCAATGGTAATCCACTGTAGAGTGAAGACTAAAGAGCCACTTTAGTTCTCAAGTCTATTTTATTAAGTGGAGCTGAAGGCACAGAATGGCAAAACCAGTTATTTTGTTTTCGTATCCCTGAGAGGAGAAGAGAGGAAAGTAATTCCAGTCATGATGTGTAGTTTATCTTCTTGTGCAGAAGAACTTGGACCAGTGGGAGAGAATATTGAAAAGGGGGATAGAAATGATCAGAGATCTCATGCATGAGAGGAAATTTGAATGAGGGCTGTTTTGCTCTGCAGAAGATTTATAAACAACATAAAGGATAGTGCAGGGCCTCTGGGGATAAAATATTCTGTTCCTGTTGGGTATCAGGGAGAAAGCTCTGAGCTTTGGTTGCAGAAATTTCATGGAATAGAAACACTGGAATATTCTGAGTAAGAAAGGATCCACAGGGATCATCTAGTCCAACTCCTGGCCCTGCACAGGAGAACCTCAAGAACTGTACCCTGTGCCTGAGTTGAGTCCTGTCAGCCTTGAAGCCATGACCATTCCCCAGGGAGCATGTTCCGTGCCCAACACTGTTTTAGGGAAAATTTAGGTTGGATGATTTATAAATTGTATGAAGTGCCTATCAGGAGTGGGAAAGGTGTAGCTGATCCTGCCCAGGTAAGGTGGATGGACTACTGTCTCCTCAAAGTCACTTTCTGTGCATTTTGTTCCCTTCTGTGGATGTTTCCCAGCACCACTCAGACAGATGTGCTCACTTCATTGCTTTCTCACCAAGCTCTCTCAGGGGAATGCAGTTCATTCAGTCTCCAGCATTCATGGCCTCCCAACAGGAGCCTTTCCATGTGAGCACACAGGGGCCAGTTCTGCACACACAGCTGCCAGTGTGACATGCCTTGGCATGTGCTTTCATGTCCCTTGGTGCAGGAGTTCTGCTGTAGTGCCTAAAGACAGGTGTGCTCTTGGCCTAACAACACCATGTACAAAGGCATATCGCATCATTGGGGTAACCACTGGGGGAACTGAATGGGCAGGCTGCAGACTCCATATCTTAGAAAATGTCCATAGCTGTCCTTGCCTATGACCACAGCCCTTTTAAAACAAACTCATCTTCTGAGTATGCCATAGTGCTTAAAAATTACCTAAGTCATTGAGTTTTATGAAACTTCGGTAATTTTTCAGCTTTCCTATAGTCTGTGATGCTGCTGTTAGCTTAAGGTTTTCTTCTATGGAACTTCTTATGGAAATGTAATTCAGAAAGAAAACCAGCACTTCTCTTTCAATTCCTGTTTTACCTAAGGGTAAAAAGTTAAAAAGATCAGTGGCAAAAGAATAGTAGCATCAGGGAGAAAAATAGGAGTAATTAGTTAGCGGTGAAAGGAGATTTCTGTGAGAGTGTGGGACTGACTGAAGGTGAAGACTAGAGTGTCTCAGATGTAGCTGTTAAGCCTGGTTTAACCTGTCTGAGTGCTCACTGGCTGACACTGTGTGCCACCAGCTGCCTATAGCCCTTATAGATTGCATGTGATTGGGTACAGCTGTTTTATTATCACCTCTGCAGGCTCAGTTATAAATCCCAAACAATCCTTATCACTTACCTCTTTAAATCTCTTCATTCTTTGGATTGCATGGCCATAAAGGAATTTTTTCAAATTATTAGTTTCAGAGAGCCAGAGGAAAAAGACATTCGGGCTGCCCATAGTCAGCAGCATCTTTAGTATGAAGGCAAAGAAGCAGCTAAATTGGGGTCAATGTTCCACCTAACAAAATAGCAGGTAAATGCCTCTATGTGTATGATTGACAGTGTGTGCAGGATCTTTTGAGAGAGGATTTTAGAAGGAGAAGGATTCCATCCAGCTGCTTTCACAAGCTTATAGTGATTTGCAAAACACCAAGGACACACCCAGCACAGGCCACTGGGATAATAGCACAGATGCACGATTTTTATGGCTGCATATCAAATTTAGAAATTCCCTCTTGAAAAACAGCTCAAAATGACTTTTGCTAATCCTTCTGAACACCTGGAATAGACTTAACAAGCCAGGGAACTAGAAAAGTTACTGTGTGGTTTACCAGGCCTCTTACATCACTCAGAATTAAAATTTTGAAATAAGTAGCTGAAAGAAACCTTAGACATTCATAGACACCCTCTTTGGTGTCACATTATTTTGTGCCAGTGTTGACAATTCAGATTATAAAACAGAGAGTTTTTGTTCACAGAAAGCCCACATGCTACATACAATAATGTTTTAAATTCTTGGAAAACTGCATAGGGGATATATTTTTATATATCCACAGTTTATATATTCCACAGTTTCTGAGGGGTTCCCCACTTTTTGCCACACTTGAGACTTTATCAGGCTGCAGCTATTTTATAGTGATATCCAACTTTTAGGTACAGATTTGAAGGTCTGATCAATCTGGTGATCAAACCCTATTTACATGTCTAACCAACATGTATAATCTCAAGTAGACAAACTGTCTCATAACTTCAGCAGGATAATTCATGTAAGGAGCTAACCATATATTATCTACCTGATGGATCAGAATTTCCCTTTGTGTGATCGCCAATAGCTAGTGGGAGTTTTGCTGGGTGCAGGGAATGCAGGCCTGCTCCATGGAAGTGCCAAGCAGTTTTGCTTACAGCTGGTGTGATGGTAAAAGAAAGGCTGCAAATAATTTTCTCATCAGGGAACAGACTCAGAAAATGAGAGACAAAATTAGTTAACACACTAAGAGACTATTAAAACAAAATCCAAGTGCCATTTGCTATTTACTTTAAACTATGTTGCATTTTTAAATTTTTCTTTTCAATAACTATTAATTAAAAGTATACAAAACCTACCAAATGTAGCATTTCTGCACTCTGCATTTCTCAGGCAACTTCCTTAGTGTAACACCTCTACCTTCTTAATTTATTTTGGGATCTGGTGTTTAGCATGAAGTCTTTGTACTGGGAGATATTCTGGTACATTGACTTGGGCTGACTTGCAGCTAAATAACAATTTTTCCATGGAATTAAATAGAACTACATGACCAGGAAAACACAAAGGGTGTCACCCAAACAACTAGCACCTTGAAATCTGTGATGTATCCCTTGTATTTAGTAAGGTGGTCCTAAAAGCATTTTCCTTCCTAAATCAAGGCTTTGCAAGAGCTTAGCTGAGCTAGGCAGGCTGAAATGGATTTTTCAGGGCACTTCTGTTTGAAGTTGCAGCCAGCCCAGGGAAGTAATTTAAAATTGCCTGTCCAGCCCTAGCACAGTCTCCTGGCTGCCAAACCTGCCAAACCTCAGAGCAGAACATGTACCTAGGCAATCTGAGCAACCTGATCCAGTGGAAAATGAGGCCCTGGCACAGGTTGTCCAGAGGAGCTGTGGCTGCCCCATTCCTGGAAATGTTCTAGGCCAGGTTGGACAGGGCTTGAAGCAACATGGGATAGTGGAAGGTGTCCCTGCCCATGACAGGAGGTGGGACAGCATGGGCTTTAAGGTGCTTTCCAACCCAAACCATACCATGATTCTGAGGAGCAGAGCAGCACCTGTTTGTTTCCAAGGTCATGTGGAAAGCACATCTTCCCTTCTGTTCTTGGTGCTGGAGATGGACAGTAGTTGTTCACTCACCCCGTGTCTCAGACAGAGGTATGTCTGCACCAGCACCCAGCCTTGTGCAGACACACATAGCTGTCCTGTGAAGGATAAACTCTGAAATGAAATACTAAAAATATTTTTAAAACCCCACAGTTTTCCCCATTCTTACTCATTCATGCCAAACCTGGAGAGGTCCACAGTTTCTGCTTCTGAGATTTTGTGTGTCTTTCCCAGTTTTTCCCACATCTTGAGAGCAATGGAAGTGTCTTCAGTATGAATGAGTGTCCCCCAACTATTGTAGTTTGACATAAAGGTGAAACTGGGTGAGGAGGAGAAACACGACAGCTCAAGGCTTCAAAACCAAACTGTGACTATGTCAAGGTGCCAGTGGTCTCCGTGGTCCCACTTGGATGGTGCCAAGGATGTGCCCAGTCCTCACACCTCCACTCACTTCCTTGCCTGCTGCACACCAGAGCAGAAGGAGCTGCCCTTCTGATGGTCTGTCATCCCAAAGCTTCAACAGTGTAGAGAAACATCGAAATAACTCATTCTGTTCCTTGTCCCCCTGACAATGGTCTTGGCTGAAGTGAGGTATTTAGAGAAGACGAGAACCAACACTGCATCTGGTTTGAGCAATGATCCCATCCCAGATATAGGAGCCAGTAAGTAAACCTGGCAGCACCAAGCCTATAAGTTTTTTGCTTTAATTTTGTTTGTGCATGTTACTTAATTCCATATCCTGATTTTTTATGGCTTTAGGAAAGATTTAACGCCATGAAAACAGTGGTGAGAGAAGGAATAAAAGAAATAAATTATGGTTCATCATAGTGGGGTATTTGGTGGATAAAAATTCAATGTCACTGACAAAGAGAATTTAATTTTTTTCTCCTCAACTGCTAATTCAAGTCCAGTAAGTCTTGTTTTGTGGACATATATCTGTGCAATAATAGCAGCCTTCAGTTGTCGTTTTGTCTGAAGTCAACATTATGGGAAGTGTCAATGTGGCCTCTCCACCTTAATAATAAAAGAACATCTGAGACAACTTTTTATAGCTTTTCAGGTGTACCTCAGAGCTGATACACACTTTGATCTTCATGAATAACAGACATTGCAATGGAGTATCAACATTTTAACACAAAAGACTAAATTCTCCAACATAATGTCTCACTGGTAGGTTTTCAGATTTTTTTCTCATTGGTTGCTCAGATTCTAACAAAGATGCGTTCCTACCTGAACCATGACAGCAGTAAAGCCAGCTGACTTTATTTTGGGAAGGAAGAGCCTTTCCTGTAGACCCATTGTTGCATACTTTCCTCTTTCAATTTTTGCATCACATTCATGAAAACCCTATGCATACAAATCTAAAAAGTAAAGGTTTTTCATCAATGTTTAATGAAAAACACAATGAAGCATATATTTTAAGATATATTCCAGTAACAGTTCACCTTAAAGGCTTCAAATCCACAAGGCATACATGGCATTTTAGAATGATCTAACCAGCAAACAGCTGCTTCTGTGCAGGACATGCATGGTAGGACTGTGACAGGGTTTCATCAGATCTCACAAATTAAGCAGGGTATGGTCTTGATAAATCTTGGACTTTGCCTGAAGACTACGTGCTTTTTTCTTCCTCTTATCTGTTCTCCAAACAGAATAGACTGTTAAACTTTAGTCAGAGCCAAAGTATGCAGTTTACTTAAATTTAATTAAGGCTTGGAATTGATAAAGCTTGGAAAGTGCCCATATCTATATACATGTCGTATGTAATTGGAGAAACCCTATTTGTTCTTATTTACTATATGGAAAAGATGACAAAACCATAGAATTCACATATAGAAGTGTGAAATTTTTATTTTTCTGTGATATAGAACTGTTTCTGCATAGATGCAGAAAATCTGTGAGTTATCTCTTCCAGCCGCTTTGGTATCTCAAAGTTGCATTCCATGCCAGGAGATCAGCAATATCCCACCCCAGTTATTCTGCAAGGTAACTTTGCTTTCCACACTGGTGGGCTGCTGCTCAGCAAACAGCTCTGTGCCTTGCTGTTAGATATCAGTTTAGCTCTTTCTAGTGGCAAAGGGTGGAAAGCAAATTATAGTGCTAGACATCAACACCATCTATGTGTGTTTAAGGGGCATCTTGGCATTGAGGAATGGACTTTGTCATTACTGAGGGTGGAAGCTGCTTGGTACTCTGCAAGGTAAGGCATGTGCATGTTTGCAGAACTGGACTGGACTGCTAATGGTGTTTATAGAGATAAAAAACCCAAAAACAAAACAACAGAAAAAAACCTTCAGTAAAAAAATGTATTTCAGTTTGATTTCTAAATCTGATAAAGTTCTGTTTGTAAAACAAATCAAATAATTTTATATCAGCACCGTTTTTCATTAAGCCTATTCGGATAAGTTCAATTACACTATGTATGTCACCACCTTCATCACTGACAAGACCAAAGCAGGAGTATTCCAGCCTTCCACGAATTTCCCAGGAGAATGCTAGAATTACTGCCTTCCTGCAGCTTTCCAGCACTGGCCTATCAGTTTTCTTTGGTTTAGCAAACCAAACACTTCTTGAAACACAAATTCCTTTGGAATCATTATTTGCCACACTTCAGCTATTTTAACACCTAATTTTATTTTTATAAATTTTAATATCTCAGGATGTGTTTTCTACCATATAACAAGATGCCCCTAGAGTAAAGTGATTTGAGACAAGAAAGAAAATCCTCATTATGTAATAATTTGCATAAATTAAAATTCTGGAGGGCAGTGAATGTCCAATGAAAATGGAAATGTACGTTTGCTAGTATGGCTTTTACTACAGGACACATGAGGCCTTTGTGAGGCATTTCTGTTCTCCATGAGTCTTTCTTTAGTGTAAAAAAGCTGAATACAGGTAAACTACAGATGTAACAGTCTTCAAGATATCCTGCTGTTACATATTGAGTGTTGCCTCACTGAAAGATTATTAAAAATTATTGCAGTGGACCAGTCACACAGCAAATAAGATACGTGTCAAAATCAGATTTATCTTGCTCAATGAATAATAGGAATTTGCAGGAAGGTGGTGCTGGTTGCTGGTGCTGATCTGTGAATGGCATCCCAGGCAATATCTCCCCTTCTTCTTGCTGAAGCCTAATGAGTCACTGCTGGCTTCATAGTACCCATCCCAGCTGGCAGGTAGGGGAGGGTGTGATCCAAGCCTTTGCTGGTGTACCCCCATCACTATGGCATAGAGGGATGGCAGCTACGCCCCCACTCCTCTCCTAAGCAGGCATTTAGCTCAAGACATGCTCTGCCCTTGTGTGTCATCCCACCTCTTTCATTCCTAACCATGCCAGCAAACACACTGCATAGGGTATCAGGCACTTTTTTGGGTGAGCTCCCCTGCTTTTCATTTGGTGGGAATGAACACATTGCTGTGTGCAGCCCCAAGGTCCAGAGCCTCAGCAGAGGGGAGAGCACCACAGGACTGTACCATGCAGCCTTACTGGATTTCCGCTTCAATAACACATGTGCCGAACAACGATTTCCCAAAGCCGGGTGGAAAACAAAACTGAAAGCCTAAACATATGCAGATGGCATTCCGAGCCCAGGACACTCCTGCCAATTTCTGCAACTGATATGCACTCAAAATATTTACTTAGGAATTCTTAATTAAGTGAACCATTTAGTAGTGGAGTACAATTTCAGATGTGTCGCAGTGTCACCACAAAATACCTCGGTGGTTCCTGCTAACAAAGAGCCCACTATGTGGATTTTTTGTCTGAGATAGTGGGGCAAGTTTTCGGTACAGTGTGCCAAAAAGCTGCACAACTCCCCTGCTGCTAATGGGGTTCCTGTGGCTAAGTACCTTCATTCCTGCTGAAAACAACCCCCCTGCCCAACAGCAGTTTCAGGTGAATATCAAGAAGCAGAGCTGGGGTGGGATCACAGTGTCCCTATGGCTGCCTATCCAAGGGCTTGCAGTAAGGGTGGCTTGGTGGGAAGTGCTCACCGTGCAGTTGTGCAGCCAGGAATTCAAGAGAGGGAGGAGAAGTTCTTGAATTACAATAAAATGTAATTTGCTCGGGAGCACAGATTGGCTGAGAATTTTGAAAGCAATTTTTCAGGGTTTTATTTTTGTAATTTTTTTTTTTTTTTTTTTTTTTTTTTAGCCAAAAGGTTAAAATCAACTTGATTAAGTGTTTCATCAGTATGCAATACGTTGTTGGTTTAATCTCTTATTTTACATCTTTTGACATGTATTAGTTAGAATGGTATATTAAGCTCCTTGGAGAAATCTCAGTACACATCGTGCCTGTGCAGAAGCTTAGGGACATCTCCAAAGATTGGCTAGTTACTGTTCTTCATCTATAAGTAGACAGTTTTGTTTCATAATTTTATCAAAATTCAGATTCTTTTATCAGGAATAAAATTTAGATTTTTTTCTTCTTGTGTGTTTGTACAGCTGTCCATTACTGGGATTTATTCTATATATATTTTCCACTTGTGTAAAGACTGTAAACTGCAGTCTACATGATGACCTTCTTATATATAAAATTAAGCAGAAATTGCAAGGACATTTGAAATCAATTAAATAACTTGAGCTCAAGTTAAGTGAATGTTTGCTTTTGCAAATACAAAAAAAACCCCAAAAAAACAGAGACTCAAGCTACCAGGAATGAAGAGTATGTTTCTTTTCAAACAAGCAGTTCTTAAAACTCAATGGACTTAATGTTTAATTTCTGAAGCATTTGAAAGACCTTTACTTTTATATCTTCCTTAGAATATCTAATAATTTTCATTTCATTTTGTGAAGAGGGAAGCTGGAGTTGCTTAGGTTCTACAGAGGAGATACAACTGTAACAGGAAATACATTTAGAGAGAGAAGTTTCTCTTTTTGTGACAGGATTCATTTGTCTTTGCATAAGTAAGCAAGCATTATTTAAAAAAATAAGCTGAATCTTGTCTCCCACTGGCATGAATTTCTGCTTGCTGTGACACAGTCCTAGAATAAAATACCTGACATTTCAGAGTTCTTATGCAGAAACCAAGCCTCCTAAAATCTTGTTCATCAGGTTTAATTTGATGAAAGTTTGAACTGCAAGGCCCTATCCAAGCCCAGATATGAGGGGTTTTTTTGTTTGTTTGAGTGTGCTTTTGTTTGTTTGTTTGCTGTTGTTGGGTTGTTTGGGTTTTTCCTGTGGTTTTTTTTTTTTTTTTTTTTTTTGGTTGTTGCTTTTTTGGTTTTTTTTCCTTGTTGTTTTTTAAATTTGGGCATAACTGCTTATATATATTGCTCAATTTCAGTGCTTGTTTTTTTCTTGGATTAATGGCATAAGCAGGAAGAAATGTGACAGCTCTCCATATGCCAGACACTAATGCCAATTCCTTAGGAGATGTGCCATTATTCCACTAACTCTGTTTATCTGGATAAGCCGTGCGGATGACCTAGCAGAACACTGAGCCACGTGGAGATTGTCCCATGGCGGGAACCTGACAATTGCAGGATGGTTGCAATTACTGTAAACTGCATCAGAAATCTTTCCACATTCAGGAGATTCTGGTGATAAGAATCAAGGCAATTTGTACCACAAAGAAAAATTAGATGAAAGAAGATGCCAAATGTGGCATGGAGAGTCTGCCTTTTGACAGCTATAGAGTGAAACCATCTCCCTCTTTGAAAAAAAAAATGTAGCTTTCAACCTGCCGAGGGGCAGGAGCACAGCCTAACCCTCCTGAATGTGTGATGGATGCACAAACCGAGGGATGCCACAAGAAATAGAGGAGAGGAAGCTTGAAATGCTGTTGGGTGCATTTCTTTAATAAAAATAAAGTTTTCCAAAACCTCAGTTTCATGATTCAGCATTTCTTTTGGCACTGTAACAATTTAAAAGTAGGCTAAACAAGTCTGAGGGAATGTGCTGGTAAGTCCAGGCCAGAGAGGGGAAAGTTTCTGGAAGTAATAACAGAAAAACGAAGACCCCTTCCACCCCCAGTAATTGCAGTTTAATTGTTATAATACACTTCACAAGCACACAATAATTATGACACCCTCCCAGTACCTTCTGAAGCAGATACAATCATGCTTATTTTCTGGATGAATAAACCAACCCACTGTATTAAAATACTTTGACCAAGACCTGCTCCAAAAAACGATGGGAGACCAAAGAATATACTCTTTAACCTAATTATGAGACAGCAGTGACGTGTATGAAGGAAGCAACTTAACTGAAAATTACAAGTTTAGATGCTGTGGCCAATTCTTGCTTTCCTTTGTTTTGAAAGTCATAACATTCTGCTGCTCAGCTTGAGAATAGTTAGTGGAAACTGTGGAAGCCCACCAGTTTTAAAATAATTATGTCAGGAAATTATTGCATGGTTTTTATCAGTTTTTCAATTTTAAAAAACCTATTTATGTAACTTACAAATAACTTTTAGATGTAATTTTTGCTTGTAAGTTGGTGGCATAGTCTCAGTAACTTGATGACCATCAGGCAGCTGCAAGACCAGAACTGTGTGTCTTGTGCATGTGCCAAACATCAAACAGAATTTTGAACGCCTTGTGCAGTCTCTTTCTTAGGAGTCGACCCCAGATTTCCTCAGGGTTAGATTTTCCTGGAAAGAAAGCAGCAGTGGAAATGGGTTACGAGGTGGGAAGGTCTCGCAGGATGCTTTGGCACCTGGTCTGTCCCAGGGAACTGGGCAAAGCCAGGCAGAGGGGATAGGGTAAGAATGGGGCACAGCATTTTAGTGTCTTCAAAGAGCATGTGTTTCTGAACTTGACACATCACCTATTAAGGAAAAATGCTTTCCTTTGTGCTTTACTGCAATATTTTCAGAATGTCTGTCCTACTTTGTGTGGAAAGTGGATGAAGTCAGAGAGAGAAAAGCTCCATGATCTTTCAAAAAAAAAAAAAAAAAAAAAAGCACTTTTCCTTTCCAATACTGAAAAGTGTCTGATTTTGAAAAAAATTAAGTATTGATACTTTTCTGCATTATTTTTATTAGCTTTTGAAACCATAGCATAAAGGTCATAAGCCACTGTAAAGAGAATCTTATCTCTATATCAATCATAATACTTTTTTAACATTATCACATCTCCTGGAGAGTCTTCATTTAAAGACATCACTATTTAATTTTATTTTTTTAAATTTTAAAGTAGAGAAATACTTTTTGCCAGAAGAAAACCCCTTAGCTCAAAACCTGCATGAATCTCAGGTTCCAGTTGATGTTTCAGCTTTGTTCCTCAGCATCCAGAGGAACACAAATTAAAGATGCAGGTCTGAGCACTCCTGCTCCAACACTGAGAGGATCAGATTAAAACTACCTTTTTCTAACTTCTGTTTAATATGCAGAACAACAGGGCACCCATGCTCTGTGTGATACCTTGTTTCTACAGCCATAACACCCCTCTTGCTGCCATAAATAAAAACCCACAAGTGGTGAGTTTCTCATGAATTATTAACTTCGCAAAAATACCCATTAAAGGCAGAGTAGATGATTATGGAATTTCCATTCCACAGGACTAGCAGTATTTAATTTTGTCCAGGGAAGAGTTCTCAATTTCACCCTCCTTGTTCTGACTTTACTGTGTCTTATTGAAATGGCAAAATTAATCACTCTGATTTCATTGAAATGTGGCACTTATGTAATTTTTCAGGTACCTTGTGATGAAGTTAACAAATTCCTGTATCATTCTTTAATTTTGTTTAGTCAGCATTTTCCAAAGGGAGTGTTTCCAGTGGGAAATTTTAAACACTGAGTTGAAAGGCTTAGTCTGGTATTCAAGGTGGGAAGCAGGATCACAGGGCAGTCAGTGTGCTTGTCCAGAGCTGGTTGGAGCATCTCTACACGGGCCTGGCAGGTACCCTCTAGATGTGACCACAGGCATCACCAAAAGTGTACCCATGTTGTCCTATTCTTTCCAAAATATTACCATTTAAAATCTAGGTTGTAAAGATGTTGAAAAATGAGCCTGTAAAGATGTTGAAAATTCAGCTGAAAAATGAAAAATAAGCATATGAAAACATATGGCAGGTGAAAGTTATATGCAAATTTCATGATGAATTCTGAAAATATACTGAAGAATGAGAACTGCTAATGTTTCTAGTCTGGATGGCACATATTATGGATCACTCCTATGTGCTCCATGTGGTTTGCCAGATCTAAAAGCACAGTTATGTTGATGAACTTCATTAATCATTCAATTCCCTGAGCATAGTAACGGGCAAGAGTGTTGCCAGTGTCAAGTCATTTTCTAAATTGTGCTTTACAGTTTCAAATGAGGGGTGGATGAAATGGCTGCAGTAACTGAAACTAAGTCTGAACCTGCATTCAAAGTAGACACAAGTTTCAGAGATTTGTAAATGATCGCTTTTCACTGTTTTTTGATTTCGAATAGGTCTTTCTTTCCACATCTCACAAGTTGATGTCTCTGTGTAGGACTGGAAACAAAAGTGCCAAAATTCAGTTTCTTTGTTTTTTTTCTGGCACAAATCAGATTAGGAATTACTACAAAATTTCCAGTCTGCTATACCAGACCAGATGCATTGTGCCAAGTTGGCATAATTACAGGAGCTCAACCTCCAATCCTTCCACTTCTGCACAGAGCCTTGCCAGCCACACAGCAGCACCTGCTCGCCTCAATTTGGTTATAATGTGTCTTTCTGCTTTTTTCTTCAGAGCTTTGTCATCCGTGGTGGCTTTAGGAGCTAATATAATCTGCAACAAAATCCCAGGCCTGGCCCCTCGTCAGCGAGCAATCTGCCAGAGCCGCCCTGATGCCATCATTGTGATCGGGGAAGGGGCACAGATGGGAATCAATGAGTGCCAGTACCAGTTCCGGTACGGGAGGTGGAACTGCTCTGCGCTGGGAGAGAAAACAGTCTTTGGACAAGAGCTTCGAGTAGGTAAGGGTGTCTCTACTACAGTGCTGTAGGGATCTCTTTGGAGTGGTTTTCTTTTACCTTTCTTGCTAAGGTAACTTGAAGAAGTTTATAACCCTCAGAGTTCAACAGCAATGCTTCCAAAACAACTGTGTGTTTCCACTCACCGAAAAGTAACTGGCAAGAGACATGAAATCTCATCTGTAGATGAAGTCGCTCATGTCTGTGCAACTTTAGACCCAGCAATGGCCTCAGTGCCTGCGCAGCCATCCAAGGTCACAGCCCATGAAAAGAGTATTTCCAACTGTTGTCTTGTTAAAGGTTGTCATGATAAGTGTGATGAATGTTATGTCCAATGAAAAGTGAACTAAAAGCAGCTCAGAAAAATCCCTTTGTAGACTTCCCAGAACCTTAAGTAATGGAAGAGTCACAAATAATTGATGGAAGCGCTGTGCATACGACACTGGCCTTCCAATATGTGGCAATGATACATTTTAGTGTTGCTATCACGCTGCAAAGAAAATACTGCAAGTGATTTGAGGCAGGAAACATAGTCAAAGAAAATAATACATGGCCTTGGCCTGACAAGCTGTTAGCTGGCAGAAGTTAAATCAATACATTTTCATTTACCCTATATCTGATACTATTTCACAGGGGAGATTATGTAAATTTTTTTTCAGCACTGAGGTTACTACTTTCCTCATCACCCAGCTGGGAATCCTTAACTTATTCCTGCCCTTTTCTCTCTCCCCCAGGGGCTGCGCACTCTCCTGTCTGCTGCTCTGGGTTGGGATAACACGTTATACTGTGTAGCTTTCTCAAGGGCACTCAAAGTGATACCATCCAGCTTGTTAGTGGGGTTGTAGCCTATTCTTCTTTGTGTTCCATTTTTATTTGGGTGATTCCTCTTGGATTCAGTGGTTCGGGTGAGTCTTTTGCTTCCAACACAGCTGAGTGGTCAGACACAAGATCTTATTAAAAGTGTAAGAAAAAAAGGCATAACATTTAATTTAATCTGTGCAAAGAGGTGTTCACTCACTTTCATTGTTAGTGGTGGTCAAGGCTTCAGGGTTTTTTTCTGACACCCTTATGAAATGAATGCCAAAAACTGAGCTGTGTTTGGGTCAACAAGGGAACCAAATATTTTTTGAAAGAACATCCAAATCTGAGAGTCTGGCTGAGATCTGGGAGCTTTAAGGACACAGTGGTTCAGCTATAAAGTGTTGTAAGGGAATAAATCCTTTGGCATTGGGCAGTTGACTGACATTTGAAGTGTCTGTCATATTCTTTGAGCTTTACATTAAAGTCTCAAGGCATTATATTCAGGAATTAATCTAGCTTTTAACTTCTACCTTCAAATTTAAGTGAACCAGAAGAAAATCTAGTCACTTGTCTTGACTGTTGGAAGCATGGTCTGGTTGGTATTATGTTTGTTTCAGTTTGATAACCAGAATTACATTGGTGCCAGAAAATATGCATCTGCCAAGAATTCCGTGCTTCTTCATGCTCTGTTTTAATCTGCCAAGGTTTACAGGCATGCTCTGCTCTTAGATAAGTGAGTAGTCTTACCTTCTGTGAGATCCCTTATGGCCTGAGAAGGGCCACTCTGGAGGGTTGTACCAGAGTTAATGTCATCACAAAGCTTTCCAGTGAAAAGGCTTTCACCATTTCTGCTGTCCTCTTCAAGCTGAGAATCTCGTGCTGCCTCACCATCTTCACCACTGTGCTTGTGGTTAACAATCCTCTTCATCAGAGAAACTCCTTTCATCCTCCAAAACTTTGCAAGTGAGTGCAGTTCAAATGCCTGAAGAGGACAAGTTGCAGTTGTACTGTCATTCTCAAATGTTTCTATGCAAAGTAAGAGCTACAAGAACAGAAATTATTTGTCATCAGGATGGACCAGCTATCAGGCTGGTCAGACTACACAAATTTGAGAAAAAAATAGGGTTTTCTTGAGCCACTGTTCAAGCCATATTTGCCAAAATGTTTACCAGATTCTTGACCCCTTCACTAAGCCTAGGTGGTTTCTTGCAAGGCTGAAATGATTGATGTGGAATTTGGTGGGCTCTTTTATGGGTTAACCCAAACACAGACAAACTTGGCTGTTGCAGCTGTGTTCTGCTTTGACATTTGTTGGGTGTGAAATCACACAGACTCTAACAGTTGCAGGAGGTTTACATGACCCCTTCCAGCCGAGCGAGATGAGTTCCATGCAGGTCTATAAAGGCTCCCATAACCCACAAGTCTTTATGTTTTTATTACTGGAGTAACACCCAGAGATGATGGGGTCAGTACCTAGGAAAAGGATGGGATTTAGGAAGTAGTGTTACTACACTAGCAAGGGGAAGAAAGGTAAAAAATGGACAAAGATTTAAAAACCCAACTACTTACAAGTACAGGATACTTCTAAGCATAAATATTCACATGTATAAAAAACCACACCTGTGTCTGACACAGAAACACTAAACCAGCCATTCAGTTATCCCTGAAAACACTCAAGAAAGAACTAAAACTAAAAAAAAAGACAGACGTGTTTTTTACTTCACCCCAAAGGGAAGTTTTGTCCCAGAACCTCTTGGGGACATGGACACTGAAGGTGAGTTATCCAGGCCTCAGGGTGGGGAGGGAAAGTAAGCAGTGATAACATTGATTGCTCTCTTGCTGCATGGGGAGGAGAGGACCTACTGTTTAGCCACTGACCAAGAGTCTACCACTTGTATTTTGATGCAACACTCCCCCTGAAAATTCAAAGCAAACACTCAGACTCACCCAGTGTGAGGTTCCTCCAACAGATGTGCATCTATTGCTACCAATCACCTCTCAGGTGACTTTATGTTCTAAATAGGCATGCCTTCCACCCACCACCAAGCCAAAAGACATGACAGTGGGACATTTGTCCCCCCTTGTGATTTCTGGGGATCCTACTGTGCCAGGAGAAGTCCTCAGTTTATTAGCTAAGCTCTAAGATGGATCAGTGAGAAGTTATTTATTCAAAGAGTTGCTTCAGTGAATGAGGACTGCATCACCAATACAGTATATGAAATCTATATTAAAAACAATTGAAATAGTCCAGAGGATGGAATAACAGTTGTAGAAATGATGGGGCATTTGTGTTGATGTGAAAGATTTATAGCAGCCAGAGATAAAAGTGACAGAGAAATCTAAATTACTAGCATGAACAAAGGCTGTAGCATGGAATGAATTAGTCAAGCATTGTGTGTGCATAGCTTATTTTGATATATTTATAGCTGGGACCTCTTCCATAGGCATGCCATCCTCAAAGAAGGTCAGTCCTGCACTAACTTCACTAGTGCTCTCCTTGTACATACTTGTGTTTGTCACCTTCCTGCACTCATCCCTAGTTTTCATGCCAGCATCCCACACCATCTGCTGTACTCTCCACTCATTCTTTTGCTTTAAAACTCTTTAAAGATTGCCCCTTAAACAAATGGACTCAAAAATTAAAGATTAAAAATTTTAAAATTAATTAAAAATAATTATATATCAAATGTTATTATTGATAATCACTGTTGAAAGATAATTGCCCTTCTTACATTTTGAAAGCAAGGACCCTGATCTGGATAAGTAAAGCCTCTGGTCTTATCAGGTGACTGACCTAGCTCCAGCACTAGGTCTCTATTCCCCCAAGTGATGGGGAGAGCAATTTGTCACTTACACATCTCTAAAAACTGCAAATCATTAATAGCATTGGAAGAAAAGAAATAAAAAAAAAGTAGTGCAGGCTCTGTAGTATGAAGTCCAAATCAATAACAGTAATGAAACCTACTGTTGTTCTTTGACAGTGGATTATTCTGGCTAATTATCTGTGCATTGACCCTTTTCACTGGAATCCTTTAAACTGAAGTGCTTAGGAACAAGCAGCTCTTACCAGTGCTAAATCCAGGGCAAAAGTGAGTTGTTTTGAAAAATATGTCTGTTGAGATATCCAAAGGGATTTGTACCTGTCTCCTTTCTCGGACTCATGATGTGGAAAATGATCATGATTTAGCAATATTTGGCTGTGTCACTGGTGCAGTGATTTGGCAAATCATTAAACTGGACATCTGACAGGGAAATATTAACAAGTAGGCCAAACCCAAGTGAGTTCTGAAGCTGATCTTAAATTTTTTTTTTGTTTTCTTTTTCTTTTTTTCTTTTTAATGTGTTGCCCTTTGTTTTGATCTGTAGTTTGCTGATGTGTTGAAAGGATGCATCTCAAGGGAAGTTACAGCTCTGCTTGAAAGGGGAAGTTTAGGAGAAGAGTGTCTTAGAAAGTTTCCTGTCTCTTCCCATTCACTCAACTTTTAATCCACTCTCCAGGCAGAAAGGGGGAGGGATAGGAGAAAAACCCTACAATTTTAGAGACAAACAAAATCTGTGCATGGATTTTATTAACTCCCAGGTGAAGATATTTTGCAAACATAATCAGAACAAAAACTTCAATGTCACAGCTCTCTACAAGCATGCGCTTGTATATATGCACCCATAAACTGGGGAGAGGGCAAATAATTCCAAACGGAAGACTGGGAAAGGGAGGGGGACAACTTCTGAAGGAGTGATACTCATAATTACAGTGATTCTGGCTGTTTGTACTGGAAACAGGTAACACTGTCAGTCTACTCAATCCCATGTTTCAGCTGCAGGCCTGAAAAAAACATGGGAATTGGGCATGAAAGATGTGATGGCATCATGGGGAAGTGGTTGGCATCTTATCATACATGCTGAGGGGATGTCAGCCAGTAAATTATTCTTGGTTCAGGCCATATATAGGCTTAATTAAATTTGAATTCTACATATGAATCCAGTAATTTTTATTCTGGGCTATGATGATGGTTTAACCGAGATGCCAAATACTCATAAAAACTTCCTACCAAAAATGGGAGGAGTAGAGAGTCTCATTATTCTCCAAAAATGGATATTTGTGTCCAAGCAGATGGATTAATCTAGCACAGTAGTGTCTACTGTGGTATGAGTTGGCCAACATAGAAAGCTTGGCTTTCAGTGTGAGCAGAAAACTTCCAATACATGAAGGCAGGCAGCATTCTTAGGAATGCTTTGCAACCACAGTTGTGCTTTAATGCTATCAGCAAATCAAGAAAGGGAACCATAAATGAATCCAGACAATTTGCTAAAGTAAGTACGTTTCTAGCTCATTTTTTGCCTTTATTTTCTCTTGCCATTTCTTTCTCTGCCACTTTATGTTCTCATTTTCAATTTTTTAAAATCAATTTATGTTGTTTGTTATGTGTTTGTTAAGGTTTAGTAATATTCATATATCAGGTTGACTGTATGTTTATTATTCTAACATCTGTTTATTTATTATGGGTAAAATCTATCTTTACAAACTTGCACTATATCCAATAAAAACAATATGGGGGAAAAAAGGAATTGTACAGCTGGAAACAATTTGGAGGGGGAAAATGAGTTGGAATTAGATTATTTTAAATATGATACAGAGCAGAGTACACACTTCACTGACGGAAAGGCAGTAATTATCTTTGTCATAGCAGTAGGTGCTATGATTGGTTTAGGCATTTGTCAGCTTTGGGGAACCTCAATTGCACAGTGGCTTTTGAACCTAATGTGGAAGAATTTGGGGTTTTTTGTAGTTGTTGTATAGCATGGGCTCAGACATCAATGTCCTTTGGGCATTCAAACAACTGAGCAGAAAGAAATTTGTTTTCAGTAGCTTGAACTGGATTTCTCTGTTGGTGCTAGGATATAGTAAAAAGCATTCCAGAATGAGGGGTGGCTTCTCAGGGCATGGCATCATCTTTCAGCTCCTAGTAAAGCAGTCTGTCTGGGATTCCAGGAGAGAGGTGCACAGGATGCATTCAATCAGCTGCAAACTGTGCTAAGGATGTGTGCAGCTCCAGAAGATGATGTAGGACCAATACAAACTGTGTCTTTATTGCTCATGTAGCCAACTTGGAGTGACTGGTGATGTGCATTTCCCAAGATGCCATGTGGAGTAATTTCATTTTCATGTTTGATTTAGTTAAACTATGAATACCATGACAAATTAAATTATTTGTGGCTTAAGCAAGCATAACTCTTAATAGAAGCACAGTGGTCCATAACAAGGTGTATATTTCTTGGTTATTTGGAGAGGGAGCATTTTCTCACTACTAGCTTGAATGAAAAAAGTAAATAACAAGACATAGATGATGAACCTCCACCACTAGCAGCTAGGTAAGTGGCTAGCAGGTAGAGGCAGGTAGTAAAGAGGTAAAACCCCTGAAATCTGTGGACTTCCTCTGCATGCTCATTTTGCAGAAAACATTTACCACCCTGCAAACAGTCATTGCAAAACCTTCTCTTAAAATGTCTCAAAAAGCACCTTTATTTTCACAACTGGCATGTTTAACCTTGAGAATGTCCAATCTATTTGTTCTCACTTATTAGCCGTATATTACCACAGAGGAATTCTGGTGTGCCAGTGGCTATCCCACCAGTTGCCTTGCAGAGGTAGAAAGGCCATGCTGGAGCAAAGCTGAGCTGTTCACCCCAAAGCCCTGAGTGCTGGTCTGACTACAGGCAGTGAGAGAAGTCCTCAAAGGCCTTAGTGGAACAGTTTCCTCAGTGCACTTCTCAGCTGAAAGCTAAACACTGGGGAAAAGGTGTGATAATGTAGCAATTAGAAGGCAAAGCATAAGAGAGAGTATTGCAGTTTGCATTATCATCCTTGGGGGAAATTGAGGAGCTGATTTAAAATGTTCATACTTTCTTACTGTAGAAGGGTGGATAAACTCTTTACTATCACAAGTAACAAAGTAAGACAGTAACCCAAACCAAAATAAGAAAATAAATCGTCCCAGTTGGCGGGAGCTAAGGTTGTGAAAAAATTATGAAACCTCTAAGGTGCCAAGAATTTGTGTTTTTTTAACTGAGAAGACAAGTTATTGTATGAGTGGTAGGTTCAGATTCTTAGTATCTGTCAATTGAATGTTTTTAGAAAAACAAAAGTATCTTTGTTGTAAGAAAGTACTGTTGTTTTGAAGAAACATCCTATTTTGACAGGATGGAGATTTCCAGCTTGATGAATCAATTTGAACATTTGTGGGTGATAATTTCTCTGTGCTTTAAAAATTTCCTAGATGTCAGAACCTCAAAATTATTCAGAGATGCCTTAGTAATGTTTTCAAAATACATTGCAAATCATAGAGGAAAAGAGAAACATAAATGAATGGTATGATTTATAAATTATGACTTGACTGAAATACATTTTGTTTTGTTTTACTAGAAAAATTGTCAGTTTACTACATTAATTTTATAATCTTTATTTCTTTGTCTTCCTATAAAAGAAATAAAAGCATATATAGTCTGCAGCATATAATAATTTTCAGCCATGAAGAGACAGATTTTTATATATCTCAATTTATCTTCTCCAATTCCTTGTCTTTTTGTAAGGTTTTACTGTTTAGTTCAAGTATAACTCAGTAGTGTCTTCTCTTCCCTCAAGGGTCATGTTTGTGAAGAATAGAATGAATTCTCTTAAATTAAAATGTTCTTGTTGTTCTTTAAATATTTACCTATTTGGCAGCAGACTTTCTTTAAAAGGCAGATATACTTATTCCAAACACAGCACTAATACAAGTGCTTGGTGAACTGTGTGTGGCTTGCAGCTGGATGAGGAATGATGATTATTGATCTGAATTAAATCTGGAATTTCCATTTTAAGAAAAGGGCTTCTGTTGCACTCCATTTCATATAAAAGTGAAGATTTTCTTGGAATAGGTACTTTTCTGTAAACATTTTCAAATTTAAAATACACTGACACACCTGACTGCAAGCAAATTTTTGTTGTCAGAACACTTAATTTTAAATTTGTTCCGTGCACTGATGTAAATTAATGCCAAGAACTATAACTTGGGAGACTCAAGTCTCTGGATCTCCTGAACTCTGCTCTCACATGCTTCCATGGGTATTCTGGGATGCAAGGTCTCAGGACACTGCACAGCTTGGTAGGAAACATATAGTACAACACACTGTCTTCCTGTGACCCTAAACCTGAGATCTCCTGAAAAATCAATGGACTGACATGGGGATGGGCTTTAACACATCATTCAAACTATGGTTCCATGGACCATAATGGACCTTTCTTACTGTATGAGATTGCTCCATTTAAATCTCAGTATGGTAAAGAAGCATGTTTTGGGAGGGGAGGGGTGGGTACTCGTAAGTTTTGGCATTTAATCATCCTACTTGTGTACTTAGGTGCAGTGGAAAGGGAACAGGAACATATGATGGGGCTGTGAGTCTGTGATGATTATTTTCTGCTCAGCATTGGCCAGAACAAAAGTCCTCCTTTACTCTTTTAGCTTTGTCTGTAGCTATTCAGGATAACATTTTCCATATAAATTTTCCAGTTTCCCTTGGGATGAATCAGTCAAGGGTCCTGTGGAAATAATTGTATGCAAATTCTAGGCTATGGTTTAATTGAATACTGTACTGAAATTTGGACACAGGGCTAACTTTGCATAGCAGCTTTAATCTTGGCATTTCCTTACTTCCAAGTGCCTCCAAGGAAGATTATTGTTAATTTAGTGTCATTTTTTTTATATCACTTTCTAATAAAATTGCTGAGTACAAATGTTCCATAGCATGCTGACTCATTTGTTACTTCAGCATCCCAGTCCTATTGGTCAATTACTTAGAACATAATGCGCGCTTAAACCAGGAAGACAAATTACATTAAAAGTCAAATAAAATGAGGCTGGGCTTAATCCAAAATAACAGGGGCCAAGTTCTTGTCCTGTTGCTGTCAGTAGAAATTTTGCCATCAATTTCACCAGAACCACTAAACAGTCTCCTGGCTTTTGGTTATGAGCAGAAGTTGAAAATGAAGCCGAATTTCATAGAGGGGCTCAGCTAAAATCCAATTAGTTAAATGGCAATCAACCATACAACATTTGATTTTTTAAGTATAGAGCAACTTTGCAAACAGGCAGGTGCTGCCAAACCTTGCCACTGCAGGGGAATTTCTTTATGGAGGGTGACAGGGAGTGCAGGACAGCACCTGCTGGTGTGTGATCCCATAATAACTTGGGGTTCTAATGACCTTAAAGATTCCCTGAGCTTTACTACTGCGGTTAAGTGTGTTGTCAAAATCTCTTCCCTAGAATTACAGATGATAGGTTTGGTCATCTAGTCCAACCTCTACATCAAGTAGGACAGGCTAAACATAACATTAGACTTCAGAGTTACATGTGTAGCAGCATCCCTCCCTTTCCTCCTCTGTTCTTAGGGATAGGTTCTGTTTGGTAAACGATCTGTTTCTAAATTGAAAAGCTTGAAATGCAGAGAGAGGCATGTACAAGCATTTCAAAAAACACAGCATTTGTTAACTGCACATTTTGGTTTGCAAACAAATATTTTAGCATTCAGGATTAGATCACTGATCCATGCAGTTTGCCATTGTGCCTCCAGTCACAAGCAATTTGTTATCTTAACAAAGTGACTGGTGCATTGCAAAATATTACATCTGACAAATACCTCATTTTCTAATTGACAAAATTTCCTTCGTGCGTATCATGCCTGACCTTTTAGCATGGGATTAAATTGTGCATGACTGTAGTTTATTTCTTACTGACGTTCGTACGGTGAAGTATATTATTGTCACTGATAGAAGAGGAAAATTTAAAAAAAGAAATAAAGCAATCAAGCAAGCAAGCAAGAGGACTCTATAAACTATTATTTGGAGGCTTGAAAAAGTGAATCTAGCATCGTAGTTCTAAGGTAGTCATTCTCTGAGGATTCAAACTGGCCACTGATTCCATCTTTTTTTTACCCAATATGTGCTTAACTTTAAACCCTCCACTGAAAGTGCTATTAAAGAGGCTTTGAAAGTTTCATTTTAAAGGCAGAACCAAGTGGTTTGCAGAATATAGAAGACATAGTGAAAACCGGCATGCAAGATCAGGCTGACGATGGGTCTTTTTGCCCATCCCAGATCCACTTGGAGTGGACCTAGGAGAGTACTTTTAGCCACAACTGTAATTTGTTGCTATCTATAATTCTCTCTCCACTGCAAAGATTCAAACTCTGATTCTGAGATTATGTGAGAAGGTTGATTCCTAAGACTTAGCCGGTGTCAGTTAAGTGGACTTGAGCTGCAGAGGTGTCTTTCTGGCTTGCTCTCACCCCAGACAGCTCACTGGTGCACTGGGACAAGGCTATGCTGTCTCAAGACAGAAACTCAACAGTCATGCACAGAACTGATGTAGACTTTACAGCCTTATTCAGGTTGCTAAAACAAAAAAAAAGTGGACTTGTGGATCATTACTTATTTTTTTACCTGTTCACTCATTTCTTCACCAAACTGTGTAAACTAATTTTCTGTCTGATTCAGCCTCCATCCATCTTGTTCAGAAGAGATCTCCATTGTAAATGCCATCAGACATGATCAGTGCAACCTCGCAGTTCCTGAGGGGAATAGCACAAGAGGTAGAAGTGGTTTCTCTCTGCTGCTGAATTAAAGGGTTTTAGACAACAAAGGCAGAAAAATGAGAAGCCCCTTCCTCATTTCTTTCCTTTGGCCCTGTTTCACATCACACAGCTCCAGGCATTTGCTTGAGATGTCTGAGATAGAAACCTAGTCAGGCTGTATTCCTTTTATGGTCAAAGAACAGGGAGAAAAAATTCTAGAGGGTGATTTGGATCTTAATTTGACTACACAAGGGTCCCTGTTGCCTATCCCGGGAATTTAGACTCCCTCAACATCTAATTTCTCTTTGTGTTTGATATGTTTGCATCTCTATGTGTCTAGTTTCTCAGGGGAGCATTTGATCCTCTCATAAAGTCATACCTGCTTGCCCTACACAGCAGACATGGAAACTTGATCCCTGTTTAAAGTCCTACTGATTCTTAGTACCTGCAAAAGTTGTCTTAGCTGAGGACTTTTTGACAGATAGTGGCAAAAGCCAAAAATGAATGCTTCAACCACAGGCGTAGCTCCACCGCTACTCTTTGGAAATTTAAGAAGTGGGAGTCCAAAATTACCACCAGATGGTGCACCTATTTAGCAAGTGACAGAGACATGTTCCACAAAAAAATGGAAGCCACAACCTCCAGCAACCCACCAAGTAGCTTCCCCTTCTCTTTATTCTCAGTTGTGATATAAATTGAATGTGTTAGGAAACATGGACCTGCTGGTCAGGCTATCCTGTTACATTTAATATGGAGTATGTTTTCAATCTTTGTGATGGAAACCTTTCAGCTCTCTGGCTAGCGATGTGAGGAAGTGGGAAACAGTGAAGCAGGCCTATAAATGCAAGTGAAGGGAGAGAGAAAGAAAAAGGTATGGGCCAGAAGCAGGAAAAATTGGTAATGGTGAAGGGCAATGACAGGATCCAAAATCAGAAGTGGCCAGCACAGAGCACCGGTGCATTGCTGTTTTAAGTTGAGGCAGTTCTGGATATCAGTGGTGGGTACCTGCCAGTGCATTTCTGAAGGATAATCTTTATGTCTTCAGTTTGGAAACTTGCTAATGCTAGCATCCCAAGCAGAATCAGACAGGGTATTTCATTAAGTGAAAGGTGGTGAAATTTCCTAAACAATCAGGTGGGTTTTGTTCTTAGACTGCTTCTCATTCCTTAGCATTTGGGTCCTCCATACTCAGAAAAGGATTAGCACAAATTGACAAGCATGCATTTTCTGCCAGATTTGTCACAATGACAAAGAAGCATGTGGTTCTTTCAACTAGAATTTCTGGACAGCAATACATTATCATGTGTAGCATATGAGCAGGAATAGATTTCCATTCTACTCTACTTCTTGCTTTAAGAAAAATTCTAAAGTAATAACTAGGTTCCTGGCAATCCTATTTCATGAACATCAAAAAACTTATGCAGAAAAAAATATTCTGTCTCATTCCTTTGCTTAGGTGGGTCCTTTACTGCTTTCTATTGTTATGGTGTGTTTAAACAAAATTTAGTATATTGCTAAGAAATGATTAATTAGAAAGATTGTCCTTTTAGTTACAACTTCATCAGTGAAAATGAACTGAAATTTTCCTGAGTGAAAACATTTAAATATTCTTTAACTTGAAAAGTATTTGTGCAGAATGGATAAAATATTTTTCATTCTCTTTATCTAAGCTGAGAGAAAGGCATCACGCTGAGAAGCTCAATGCCATTTCCTTCCTATCCTTTGTCACATGTCTGTATCTCCTAGTTCAATGTCAGAACAATAATTTTATGGTGAAAGCATGGACCAGGAGATAATGGACTTTTCTTGTGACTTTGGGTAAATCACTTCATACCTTGCTCTCTGGAAACTAAAGATGACTGATTTCAGTGAGGAATTCAAGTGATTGGGGATTAACTTTCATTTAAACATTTGGGATATATCCTCAAATAAAACTGGTTGCTGTTAAAGTCTTCTTACTCAAGAGGAAAGAAAAAGGAAAAGGAAGAAATACTGTGGAGAAGTTCGGTCTTCTAAAAAGTGAGTCCAGGACTGAAAAAAAAAAAAAAAAAAAAAAAAGGTGAAAAATCTCAGTAGAAGAGGCCTAGTAGGATTATTAGCTTAGTTTGCAGAAGAAGGAAGTTTGAAAACCTTAAGTTATTGTCCACTCAAATTTCACAAAGAGAAAATACTGAACTGATGTTCAGTACTTACATGTGACATAAAAGAGGCAGAATAAAGCCTGCAGGGAGCGTAAATTCTGGTTACTTACTGTGTATGGGCTGTGATTCTTTGAGTAAATCTTCCTGTTTGAATTCCCTCTTTTTCTAGCTACTGGTGCACTGCAACATCCTGACACCAGAGATGGTGCATTAACACTTCTTCCCTCTTTCCCTTTCTCTTTTTTCTTTGCTGTCTCTCATTTTCTTTCACTTCAGCAGTTCAGTAATGCTGAAATCTGGTTCCCTTCCCTTTTGTTTGCTTTTCCCTTGTCCACTGATCAACCATGTTGATTATTACACTGTAGTATTAACTATAGTATAAACAGAAGCTCTGAGCAGGAGATTTAGCCAGGTTTTCCCTGCCCTCTTATGCAACCAAAGGTTCTGCAGTACTCCTTTCTTGTTTGTTTTCAAGGATTAGAGGCAATACCCCACATACTGCTGACATAATGAGGCATAAGCTTCACTCAGAGAAGGCAAGACACTTTTTTGAGAGACCCTGGACTACTGTGTTAGAAGGGATGGGCATGAAAAGTTTGAAAGGTGGCAGCCTACCCTCAGAGCTGAATGGCAGAAATATTGCTTGATGGGGTATTTCACATCATGAAAGCAGTCCCATGAATACTGTCTTCACCTTGAAGTTGGATTCAAAGTGTCTGCATGGAATATCTCATACAGCAGCATGTGCATGCTGTCAGCTTGTGTTAACCAGAAGAACATGACATCATGTGATAGACAAAAACACTACTTGGTACCATATAGCCTGATCCAAAACTTTTCACGTGAAACATTTGTTTTGTTTTGGTTTTAAGACATTTGCCTTTCTAACTGGTCTGTTTTAATTAGAGCTCAACCTGAACCACAAACGATATATTTGAACTTTTCCAGAGTTCAGTCGTGTTCAGATCTGGCTTTTGGTTTGGCCCATCACAAAGAGAGGGGTCAGCTCCAAAGTTCAGATCTGGAAATGAGCTGCTGCAAACTGAGGGCTGGAAGGATTATTTATTGAGACCTGTATCTCACTTTAATGGGGAATTTGCAATAGAGACACTTTCTAGTGGCTATTAGAAGCAGTTTTACATAAGCAGCATCTTAAAGACTGGTATTAATACCAATCTATTTACTGAAACACTCATGTACAGCAGAAAAGGCCTTGTTCCTCCTTTCCTGTTCATGAAACCCTGGAGTACCTTAAAAACCTACAATTTTTTCTTCTTCTCTTTGTTTAAAACTCATCATTCCTTTCTAGGAATGCTTAAAAAAAAAGACCATAGGCTAGAAATTTTGTCTTTTAATTCTTACAAAAATTAGTTTTTTCAGCAGATAACTTGCAGAGTTGTTATGGCATCTGCCATTTGTTAATCTCTTGCAGGTTTGGATCACTGCTTTAGGATGAGGTCTCTCAGTCCATGGCAAGACACAGGCTTAACACTACACAGATAATAAACAGCAACCACTTGTCTACTAGATCAGATAACTTGACCCACTGGGGTTAGCTGGACAGGCTCAGATTAAGCACTGATTCAGTATCTGTCGTGAGTGCTGAGAATATTCGGATAACCCTTCCTTGTTTATGTGAATCTTGTCACTTCCCAACTCTCGTCAGGACCAGAAACTCCAGAGCTGAAAAAAAAAAAAATAGGGTTTGCTCTTGTGATGCTTCCAAACTCATTTTGCAAACCAGAGAGGTTTGGATCAGAATCTAAACTTTGTGTATTTATCCAAACTTCTCTGAGCTCTTTACTCTTTTAAATCTCTTTCATATGTTTGATTTGTGCTGTGTCTTACTCCCTGGGTTTACAAATGTGACTACCAGGCAAGAACCCTTTAAACACCAAGAGGGATGGACATCATTACTTGACCCTGTCTCTCCACCCAGCAAGATATACAGGCAAGTTAGATGTATCAGAAAGGTGAATACAGCCACACAAGCAATGAAACAGCATTTGGAAAATATTTAAACAAATTCAAAAGCAAGTCTCAACCCAGTCCTTCCACCAGAACTTTCTCATTCACTCTCCACAATTTCAACTCAGGGAGAGGACTGCAGTAACTTGCAGGGCTACTGCCCTGCCTGTCTGCTGCAGCCCAGGGGATGTGACGTCTGAGCAGGATTAGCAGAGCACAGACACATGCTGGGGGTCTGCCAGCCCAGCCCCTCTGCTGCAGCCACCAGGAAAGGGCTGGGTAGAGTGGGCTAAAGTCAGCAAGGCACATCTGCTGCCATGGGTGATATCCAGAGAGTGAGAACATCCTAAACAGCCACTCAGCACTTGCTGTTGCCTCTCCTTCCAAACTCTGCCTTTCCAAGAATACACCAAATCCATGAAAGCCCCCACACCTATAGGATGAGTCACCTGTGACAGTGCAAGTAACTTGCTTGTGGAATTTGAGGTGGTCCTCTAAGGTATCCTGCCAGGCAGAAGAAACCATGCCAGGAATTTATGTGAGCTACAAATATGTAGGACAACCTTCATACAGAATTATCCTCCAGGAGACAATCCAACAGCAATTCCCAGCAAATGCAGCAAGAGACTCTCTGCTGTGTTCCTGTGCAGAATTTTTTACAGAGGAAGGCAACATTCTGGCATACTATTTGATGTAAATTATTTTTCCTTTTTTTTTTTGTCAAATGTAAGTCTTTTGTCTATGTCTATGCACTTTTACAGAAGAAGGCCACCTTGAAGAGCAGAGGAACACATAGAAGATGTTTCTCCATGATCAGCAGCCTGAAATGCTTTTCAGAGCCCCCATTCTGGTTGTCACCATTTCTCAGTTTGGGCAGTATGTCCTCCATATTCACTTCTCATACCACAAAATCTTGTGTAGAGCAAGGTATTTCTAGATATCATTAACTCATAGTTATTTGACAGAATGTTCATCTTGGGTTGCTGTTGCAGTGAGAATTAAAAGGTCAGTGGTTATTCCATCTCATGGTATTTGTCTGGATTGGAAGTCTGAAAGATAAGACCTTCCTAGGACACATAGATGCATAGTGTATGTGATTCAGTTTAATAAAAGATACTGCTACTCTTCATAAATCTTACTTTAAAAATGTCATGACTAAGTAGAATTAGTACTTTATATAAACTCATCTTAATTCTGTGCTTGATAGAACCAAATTAAATGATACTGAAAAAAACAACTCTAGAAAAATACATTAGAAGAAGTTATATTATGTTCAGGAGAATGTAATTTTTCTAATCAGTGAAACCAACAAAGTCATGTAAAGAAATCTTCTTTCCCCAGTCAGAATATTTTAACGGTGGGCTCTCCTTTTCTGAAACCACCATGTCCCCCCAGCAATTACACTAAGATGATTGCTCCCAGCATAGTTGGAAAGACTCGCTGTGCAGGGAAATCTGGTTTAACTCTGATGGGATAAGTTTAGACTCTCCCTTTCTTTGCATTTTCTACTACCAGTTTTGGGGCTTCCCCATGCAGCTTGATACCTTCTGGGAGCCTTGCTTTTTGGTTTCTAATTCTCTCAGTGCTTGGTGAGGCTGGATTTTTGTGCCAGCCACATGGAAAATGCTATGTGGAAGAACGTCTAAAAGACAGGCTTTTAGAGCCACCACCCTGTTGCAGATTTAGTTCTAGGTGATTAGCTCTTGCTCTATAGATGTAAATTATTTTGTATCCCATGCACATTAGGACCTAGTCTGAAAGCAGAACCTCATACTTGCTAAATGTCCTGGGCTATACTTGCTTTGTATGTTTCCAAAAGGAGGTTTCTAGATTTGTTTGTTTGTATGTATGTATGTATGTATGCATCTGTCTATCTATCTATCTATCTATCTATCTATCTATCTATCTATCTATCTATCTATCTATCTATCATCTCTCTCAAACGTTTGTGGGCTAACATAAAAAGTGAGTACAAGAAAAATTGTGACAAACAGACAAAACAGATGAAAAACTGACAAACAGAAGATCCATCTTGAAGCTACTCATATCTCACTAATAGTCAAGAAATGTTGTCATTTCCAAATGGGGATGTGAAATTACTCTGAAACAGAACAAATGGAACCTCAGCAATTCTTCTGGTTAGTTATTTTTTAGTTATTTATTTTTTCCAAATTAAAAGTGAAGGAAGGATATGAATCCATGCTAACAAGGTATGCCATGTGAGGATGTGTGTGTGTGTGAATGTAAGGAGTGGACTCCAACAGCCATGTCCTTCTCTGGTAGACACTGGGATCCTGAGCATTGCTGTGTCAGACCCCCCTGCACCTCTGGAAGTAGATGTCCAATTCAATACTGTATTGAACAGTGGAAGAGCAGAGCAGAGGATTCCCAGTCCCAGGGCTGCTGCTCCTCTCTGGGAGAGCTCCTGTCCCACCATGCTGCTCCATGGATATTCTCCCTGGCTTGAACTTGTATTTCAGTTGTCACTTGAGAAGATTGCAACTGAAGTACTCTGTTATCTTCCCACAAAAAGAATCCAACAAGAGGACAGATTGTCCTCTTGCAGGTCCTTCTGTCCTTTGGGTACATACCTTAATCTCCTCATGCCCCTGTGAAAGAGCAATTTTATTGCTCTTCTGTTGCCCTCTCCAGCTGAAAGATGTGTCTCTTTAAGGCAAGGACTGCCTCTTGCAGAAACAGATTTGTGTCTAACACCAGTTTCATCCAGGTATCACTCAGATATTTGTAATTCAATAGTCTGGGCAAAGTGACACTGGCCCATTCACAGGCTCTGCACGGAACATCCAGGCAATATTCATGATTTAACTAAACCACTTCAGGAAGCAAGATCAGAAATTTCATCTGCAGAATATACAGAAACTCATCCACTGACACTCTGGAATGCCTTGGTACTTACAACAACCTGCAATTCAGTGGATCCTTTAGAAGATGTTATTTCACATGTTCCTACAGCAAAGGACAGGTATGCAGAGTGATTTACAAAACAATATGGACATGACCACTGCCCTTGGGGATTTGGGGTTAGAAATGATAAAATAACAGAGAAAAAGATGACTTTCTGCAAATGACAGTGCAGATTTATTTTTATAGAGGTGCTTTTCAACACAGTACAATTATGCCAGACTACTGAGATTTTAAGTTAATTAAAGTACTGACCCAGCAAAAAGTCCAGTGAAAAGGTCTGATTCTGCATGGCAGTGGACTTTTAATATTCTTGGGTATAATAGAAGAAATTACAGAGTATTTGTGAAATGGTGTCCCCAGAAAAGTCAAATACAGTCATAAAATCACAGAATAACTTAGATTGGTAGGATCCTACCTAGAGTGCATCCATTCTGAAATTATTCACTCAGGCTCAAGCCTCTAAAATCTATGCACATGAAAATGCCAGTGGTTATGGTAGCCACCTGCTCTGCTCTTGTATCTCAATTGACAGAGCATAAAGTTAATTTGAAAGCAAATGTACTTTAAAAATGCAGTTATTAGTACTGTCCTCTGTTTACTTCTCAAGTTCAGAGGGGAGGGGTTTTTTCCACTTGTTTTTTCCTTCTTTTTTTTATTTTATTATGTGGCAAGCATTTTTTCTGCTTCTTAAATCCAAATGCACAATGTTTCCCTTGCTAAGCACCACACGAGTACCTCAGAAACCCTTAACAGGCCATATTATGTGGCAAGAATACTATCAAGAGAAACCTAAAAAAGAGATAAAATATCTGATCTCCTAGTTAGAGATTCCCTTCCCTTTTTCCTAAATATTGGACTTGTTCTTGGTGAAATGTCCTTTAAAAAAGATACTGTAAGGCATTATCAAATCCTACGTAAGAGCTGCTGTTAACAGGTTGAGGCAGTTGAATTATTAGAATAGAATAGAATAGAATAGAATAGAATAGAATAGAATAGAATAGAATAGAATAGAATAGAATAGAATATAGAATAGAATGTATAAAATATCTGGTTCCTCACAAAACCCATTTAATTTAAGGACATTGGAATACTTTAGAACTTAGTTTCTCTGGAATGCCTTTGGGATTCCATGCTTTCTATCAAGGGTTGCAAAGAACTTTTTTAAACCTCAGTACAGTGCAAGATGTCTCCAGCTGAGCTTTCACACACAATGACATAGCAAAACTCTTGTCATTGTGGAAACGGCACCAAATATTCAGCAGGGAATCATTGAGTGCCACAGTGGGACATCAGCAAGTCCAGAAGAGAACACAAGCAGGAGACAATCTCTCTGCTCCAGCTCCTGCTTCCCACATGCTACTTTGATAGTATTAGCAGCAGCATTGTGAAAACACAGCCTTCTGTGACACACACACAGGCTCCTCTCAAAGGCACAATGCATCTGGGAACTACCCCCTTGTGCTCCTCAAGCTATGCTCTTGTGCACTCTTTAAATGTGTGTTCAGCACCATGTTCTGATTTAACTTTGACAAAAACAAGTAGTGGTAATTTGGGGCCAAAATTCAATTTCACCATTTTCTGTAAGAATGGGATGTAGTTTGCTTCTTAGCGCTGAGCTGGTAAGTAATATTTGTTATGGCAAATATAGTTTTACAGTGGAAAGCCCAAAAATTTCATATTTCTCTGGGCACTGCTAAACATCCTTTTGAAGCTTACAGCAAATTCACTAACCTCACAGAAACTGTCCCAGAAAACTTCACCAAGGGACATGTTCCAAAAGACCATCAAAAACACAACAGAATTATGCTCACTGGAACAGAAATGCTGACTATTGTTTAAGATTGCCAGGACTTAACTGAATAAATTAGGGGGTAAATTAAGTAAAAAATCCCTGTAAATCCTTGGAAGACTTGTTACAGAAATCACTGTGGAAAGTAATGCCAAGCCTTTAGAAAATAACCATGACATTCAAAAAATGTTTGAAAAAATGTGAAAAGGAGAGGCAGAGTGAGTATCTATTTTTAATAGACATGCTTTCAAAAACATATAAAGAGTAACAGCAAGAAGCTGCAATAAGGCTAGTGTGAAATATTTCTGGCTTATGTACAGCCCATTCTAAAAGAAGATTTAACAAACCCACATGAGCAGCAGAAAACAGTCCAGTTGACAGAGCAATTCTAAACTGATGGCCAAGCTCCTGGCACCTCCAGCCATAAAAGCTTAGTGGGAGCCTGGAGATAAAAAATGCCAAATAAGAGAAGAATCTGTAAATAAACCATTATGTCATATCACTACACATTCTCAGCTTTGAGATCTGCAATTTTCTCTGTCCTGGCCATATGTAATTGAAAATAGACATCACAGATAGCCTAGGAAGAAGCTGTTGTAACCAGAAGAAGCTGCTCTAGCTATAGTTCAACTAAACAGACCTATATGGACAAAACATATAAGACTGTTTTAATTAGACTGTAGTAGGACCAATAAACTTAACTTCAGTAAATTAAAATATATGGGAAAAATCCCTGTTTGTAAGCTCATAACTAAGAACAAGGACATGAGTAAAAGTCAACCAGGATCTGTCAAGGACAAATCACATTAAACCAATTGAATTTCCTTCTTTGGTCACCCAGGGCCTCAGAGGCAGAGCAGAAGCAGTTTATACCATATATCTTGGACTTAAAGGCAGCTTTTGACATTGCTTCATATGACATTCTCATAAGAAAAATAAGAACATGCCACCTCTGGGTATAGGCCATCTAGAATTCATACTTGGAGGGTAGTTACCAAAATGGAAAGGTGTGCAGACTAGGTTTCTTGTGGTCTGTGCTGGAGCTGGTATCAGTCAGCATTATACTCTTGACTTGACCTAGAGCTGTGATCATTGCATTTATGAATTATATTATGTTGAGAAAGACTATAATGAAGTGGAGGAAGTTGGGGTCAAAATTGAACATGACTATGGATAAGTGATCCAGAAAAGAAGAAACAAGAGTTAAAGCAAAGAAAGAGAAGGCAAATCAGAAAGGTAAATTTCTTTACGTGGGAATGATCATCTGCACAAATGCAAGATGGGAAACATCTGGTTTGAGAGCAGCTGCACAGAAGACAGCTGCAAATTGAGTGAGAGTCAAAAGTATCCTGCTGCTGTGAAAAAAGGAATGCTGGCAGGAACAAACAGGACTGCAGCATACACGGCATATGAAGGGCTCCTTCTGCTCTGGCCCCAAGGAGGCAAGGCCTCAGCTGGAGGGAGCACCCTGTCACATCTCCAGCAACACTAACCAGCCTGTTGGGAGAGCAGGGGCAAGGAGCAGAGCTCGTGGGAATTCTGGGCAAGAACTGATGGCACAACACATCTGGGAAGTCTTTGCATATTTCAAAGCTGCTGCTAGAAGGAGGGATTAACCTGCTCTTGGCAGCTCTAGAGAAAGAAGCAGTGGGTTTGCACTCAGAAAACCAGTTTAATAGATGGATAATAACTAATAATAACTAATAATAACTAATATTGACCAGGTTAAATTACTGAAATACATACCAGTCAGGATTCTGAGATACTGGACTAGACCCTGGAACCTCCTCTTCTGAAGATCCTTAAGGACAGGAAGAATAAAAGTTGTTGTGAGGAACATCTGTCTTATTAGCCTATGTCAGGGTTGACAGAGTGTAGACCCTCCTGAGCTTCCTGCTCTTCTGCCTTAATACTTCTGCCTGTACAAAGTGGTTTCAGTGGCCTTTAGTTCTGACATGTAACAGAAAGTTAGAGGGACAGAGAAATTAAATTAAATTAAATTAGTTCCTACTTTTATAAACCAAGAAGCTCAAAGTTAATTACATTGAAAATGCAAATAAAGTATCTGCTCCAGACAGTGAGAAAGCTCCCCCTGGCTTGAATTCCCTTGGATCAAACCCAAAAGGAAGAGCTTGCATTCTTTTCCTTGAGAATTGTTAATATGTGTGTTGAATAAAATACAAAATTACAAAAGAAATAAACTTGACTGTAAAACTCTTCAACATTGCTCAGGGTGATGTCTGAGTTTTAGTTTACTCATTTAGTCTAGATGTATTTATTGTCTTTTGCCATAAAAAAATTACTTAATCTGTCATCAGCTTGCTGGACTTGTTGAAAAGGGTAGGTTTGTAAAAAAAAAAAATTATTTCTGCTGTGGTTCATTTCTTTTTCCCATTGACCTATGTTTTATTGTGTCATATAATCAATCTGGTGTCTTGTGTAAGTACATGAAGAATTTGTGTTGTTTAACAACATTGGGTAGTATTTTATCTATCATTGGTGAGGCAAGATCTAGGAAATTACTGGCCAAGCACTGTATGTTCTGTAGTTTAATATTTCAAGTTAAATTACAGTTCTAATCACTGACGTTCAGTAGCAGCCTTATTCATCTAGCTGCTGACATGAGTCATTTCAGGATGACGTGTGCAACAGCAGAATTCTTGTGTAGTTACTCCAACAAATAGATATCTTGCAAATAGCTATGGAACAGTTGAATCTTTAACCCTGTGCTCACAGCTGAATAATTGAATATGTGTTTAGCATATGTGATTCTCAGTTGCTTGTGGCTCCAGGCTCAAAATACTCTGCTGAATCTGTGCACACTCAAGTCTGGTAAACTACAGCAATTGTGGAACTTGTAAGAATTTCCACATCAAACCATATTGAGTTTAGTGCTCAGTTAGAAATCTAAAACTTAGTCAGAAACGACATCTAAATGAGGGGTAAAATATAGGCTACTCCATGATGCCAATGACAGATAAAGGCTCCTCTCTGCCCATCTGCTGGAAGACTTGCACTGAGGATTCAGTGGTCCAATATCTGTCTGAGCAGCAACTGCCTGCATTGCTGACTATTAGAGCACTTTTAAAGTACAGCCCTCTATTAGAATGCAAATGAACTCAAGAAAATGACAGTAACTCAGACTGGCAAACCACATACTCTTCTGATGGCCTGGCACATTGCTAGAAGTGGTCTTGAGCACAATCACCAAAGAAAAAGAAGGCTTAATTTTAATTAATACTGGCAGTCATCTCCTTTTGGAGTTATTAGATCAGAAAGTTATCAGATCAGATGGTTATTAGTTCATTTTACTCATGAAAACATCCCTTCTATGTTTTGGGTATAAAGTCAGAACTGTCATCTTTGACACCAAGGCAGATATTTCTAACAGAGAAATGGGTGAATCCAAGGGTTGCAATAAAAGCCAAAGCAGTATCTTTTTCACCTAAATAAAAATCTCAACAGAATTACTCTAGTCTGTGTGACAGAAAACTTTGGAAGTCAGACGATAAATTTTCTTCTGAGACTAAAATACTAAGTGTAAACAGTGCCAAATAACTAGATAATCTGGGTATTCATTGAAAAAAAAAAATCTATCCCCAAATTTGGGTCAAATCCCAAATCTGCTGCTACTTATATCTTCATTACATGAACATTTCTGGAAAGACTTGTCTCCTTTTTGTTGCAGACCAAGAATATTTTTGAAATCTCAGAAAATTCTGTAAAATTAGATTATTGCTCTCCATTAAGGTATCACAGCAATCATTACTTATATATTTTTAGCTGCCTAACAAATACTTGCTTAGAACTGATTCCAAGTGATGACATGCTAATAGAAAGCTTTGTGTGCAGCAGACATTATTTGAGACAGAGGTTCCTCTCCTTTCCCCATCACCAGTTTCTGATAGACTCCACTGATCCTGGGACCTTAGCAAACTGTTCAGGAGCACGAGTGAAGTTTTAGAACATTCTCTAGTTAAAAAAACACTAATCCCCCAAAACCTTAATTCTTAGCAGGACAACTTGACTTGCTAATTTCTGAGACCTTCTTATTTTAGAGCTGACAAAAACAGAAGAGTAATCTCTTAAGAGAGTCAGTGTGGTTTGCATTTGATATTATCCCATGGCTTGAGAAAATTCCATCACTGCTATAGCTCTCAAATGGATAAAGGAAAGATATTTTCCTTTATTGTTGATGGTAGTAAGGGGTAGAATGGGAATGAGGGAGAGAGAAAGGAAGATAAAGGCATGATTTTCTTTCATTTTATAAAATTGATCAAGGGAAGCCTTGTGAATTTAAAAAGGAGTTCACAGAAACAATGGCCATAAAAAAAAGTCTTACCATGTACTCTGGAGACATGGGGAATATATTGAGCTTAAACACAAAACATAAGCAACTGTCTCTGAGTAAATTTACTGCACTGTAGGTCACTGCTGCTATGTTCCCTCACAGGAATAAGTTTCTTCTTGTGAACAAGCCTTTCTACATGTACTTTATGTAGACCAAAATTTCCCTGGGTCTGATTTTACATTGTTGTTTACCTTCACCCTGAAGAAAAGCAAACTGTATCTATATGCATAGCTTCTATTACATCTCATACTTCCAATATTTCAATTTATGGATTAATAATAGAATTTTTAAAAAGGAGAAGAATGAAATCCTGCAAGTCAACAGAACACACTTAAAAACAAGAGTCCCAGATTTGAATTCAGCTGGCAAGCAAAGATGAGAGGAGTGAATATCAACATGTAAAGATCACACTAGGAACTAGAACAGTGGTTCCATAATGGTTTTGGATTGCTATCAACCCTCAGAATTTCTTATGGACCACCAGGCATTGTTATCATCAAACTTTTAATTGAAAACACAATTTAAAATAGTGTTTAATATGGCTCTGTGGATTAGCTGTGAACCCTTTACTGTGGCCTCCTGGACCACCAGTGTTCTGCGGACCATGGCTTGGGAAGCACTGAACCAGACTGCACACATCGTACACCCCAACAAAACACTGCTGTGTCTGAAAGCAGAGGCACTCTGCAACTGCACCATCTACTCAATTAATGCACGTGTCAGTTCAACCTTCTTGGTAGCTGAAGAACACAGAACCCTTTTGTTTTGCCCCTACCCAAAGTTTCTTTTTTTATTGCTTTGGAGAAACGAGTGAATGGTGCCAAACCTCAGTTTCTGATTGTTTCTTGTGGGATCCTCTTCATACCTGGCAATGATGTAATCTTTCAGGAAGCTATCTATTAAAATAAGAAATATAAATCCCCTCATACACAAATACCTCAGTGGAATTATCATTCCAGAATAGTTATGACATTTATGAATCCAAAAATTAAAAAATTAAAACTAGTTTCTAAACCATTTTATCCTCCTCCTCTGGAAAATTTGTTCCTTTTTTTCACTTCCTTCCCAAATCCACTAATGATGCTAAAGCTCTGTGTGTGGTCATTAAAGCATTACAGCAACTTTCTGCAAATTTTTTAAAGTTATTCTTTGGCTGCAGCACTACAAAGTTGTCTGTTTATTACCAGAGAAACACACAGAGGGAAGCACTGAGAAGTGAACTTCTGGGAAACTGTTATAAATAAGAGCAGCAAAACACCACGATCCAGCCCTATGTGAAGTCAGTGACAACTTTTTGAAAAATAATGTGCTTCCATGACAGTTTATTTGGAGAGCAAATAGTGCTGTCACAGCACTTCTATGCCCTTTGTATGCTCAATAGTCATGGTAATGCAGAGCTTTGAGTCAGAGTGGGACTGGAAAAGGGTCACTTCAGTAAAGCTAATGCATAGGAGAAGTCTGCAAGGGAAAGGGTTAACCTGTACCTTGAAAGGAAATGAAATCTATCCAGTTCTTGTCTCTGTAGGTCTCTTGCAGTACTTTACACTCAGCATCACTAATAGATGTTACTGGAGCATTTATAAAGTTACATTAATAATCAGCCCCATTTCAGTCATAGTGGTTTTTTTGTTGGTGGTGTCAGAACAGTTCTCTTTTTTTTTTTTATTTTTTATTTTTTCTTCCCCATGCAGTGCCAATTCTTAGAGGTAGCTATTAACTCACTTTTTATTAATCTGAAACAGAAAAAGTTCAGCTTGCAATCCTGACTAGACAGTGTGAAAACAATTCTTGTGGCCTCACCTCACCACTCTCCAGATTCATTGCCAAGTTCCCTTCTGGTGAAGGGGTTTACATGGGACTATCACATATTACCTGGGCTAATATGCTCGAGCTGAGCCAAGCATTTGAAATATGTGTGGAATTCTGTAAGATGAGAAATCCACACTGAGGAGCAGTGCCATCCTCACATTGCTGCCTGACCCCCTTGCTGTAGGTAATGTGTGTGCTTTCTTTAGTGAGTACGTGCTGCCTTTCTGCCAACCCATCAGCTTTTGGCTTCTCTCCACAGGAAGCAGGGAAGCTGCGTTCACCTATGCCATTACTGCTGCCGGGGTTGCACACGCTGTCACTGCCGCCTGCAGCCAGGGCAACCTCAGCAATTGTGGCTGTGACCGAGAGAAACAGGGCTACTACAACCAGGAGGAGGGCTGGAAGTGGGGAGGCTGCTCTGCGGATATCAGATACGGCATTGAGTTCTCCCGGAGGTTTGTTGATGCCCGAGAAATCAAAAAGAATGCACGGAGGCTGATGAACTTGCACAACAATGAGGCTGGAAGAAAGGTATTCCAGAAAGGACAGGGGATGGGGAAGTGTGTGCTGGAGGACGGGGGGGGAGGCTGGCTTGGTGGCAGGAGGCATTCCCTGAGAATTTACCCCTCTCTCTGATGTTATCCTGCATCGAGTCCCTGCACGGCATCTATTGTTCACCTTTTTTTGCTCTTTCTTTTTATTTGGAGCTGGCCATGTATTATAGGTACTCCTGTAAAAATTTCTCCTTCTTAAGCCTTCTTTCCAGCCCTCTCTGATAACAGGGAGGACCTTACTGGAACTGTTTGACATAATGATGAATCACTGGTTTTCATCCAATATGGGAAAAATCTAGCAAGGGATGTCAGGATTTGTGATGGGACAGAACAGAGTTGTCTGCATTGCTCAACTTCCACAGCACTTCCAGATATTTATTCCATCAAAATCCAAACCACTTTTTTGACCCCAGCTCTGATGAAATACATGTAGTAGTACACAATGCACTTCTTAGCTGATGAACAACTGTCTCTTTGTAACTATAAAGCTACAAAGATCTGTATAAGAAAACAGTTTCATATCTACAACCATGACTGAATTTCTTGTCATGGAAACAATAAACATCATGGAGCTATGCTGATTTATATTCACCAACAATCCTCATAGCTCTCAAAGCTTGTCCTATAAAAAGTGTAACAAATCTTTCTGCATCATATATACCTACCTTAGGAGAGATTATAGCCTTCTAAGTGTTTTCCCCCAGGAAAAGCTCTCCACTCCAGTATTGCAGAAAAATCCAATACGCCAATATACCAATACACCAATAAAATCCTCCTCCTGTAATCCCCAAAGTAAGACTGAATTTTCCTCGTCTAAAACCATGTCCTGCACTGAGCACTGGGCAGAGAGAGTAGAAATGATGGTGATAGAAATAGTGCAATTATCTTTCTGCCTGGGTCTTGCTTATTAGCAAAGTTCCTGTGCGTTGGCCACACACTGAAACTGAAAGTTCTGTTTGGGCAAGAGTTCACTGGGATAGAAATACTACATAAATTCAGTGTGGAGAGAGAGGCATAATCTCAAGTGTAGAGACAGTATTGGTACTTCAGTGATAGTTCACACTGAGGTCTCCAGATGTGCAGGGCTGGCTGAAGAGCCAAACAGAAAAACAGCCTTGACGGGCAGTCATTTTCCTAAAACTTTCTTCCACGTGTACAAAAGAATTTCATTCAGCTTCCATCACATTGGAAGAGCAGCTCCAGGTGTGATCACTTCATTTAGGCTGGGAATTTCAGCTCAGCACCATGAATTGTGTTTGGAGGCAAAAGAAGATGGAAGCCAACTCTCAAACTTGCCAGGGAGAGTTTAATTATTGCTAGATGCATTATCACCCCTGCTTAAACTGTGCTGTGCCACCCCCATGGAGATCCTGATGCAGTATGAAAGAGAGATACAAGTGCAAAAGCAGATACTGAGATGGAGAACAGTGAAGTCCCAAGGACAGAAAAAACTCATTATGTGAACCAGGCACAGATCATGGGTCCCACAATTCTAAATACAGCCCTAAAACACTAGACCACATTGCTGATTCTTATTAAACACATTATATTTTAGTTTTCATAGGAATTTCATAGGCAGAGGGACATAAGCAAAACAAAGTGGTGCATGTTTTACAGATACTTCTGGTAGAAGCATTCACGCAAATAAATTTTGTTTAGCAATTCTAAATTTTTTTCAAATGTTCTTGCAAAAGACAATTTATAATACTTTCATATTTAAGAAAGGAATAAAAAGGCTTTAAATACTGTCAATATATTTATTCCATTTTTAAAAATATAGATAGTATTTTGGAATTTATTAACTTTTTAGTTGTTGGAATTTTTCACTAGTTATTTATACCCATAATTATTCATTAATTTATTGTATTACTTTCAAAATCTGAGAATGACTGAAAGGATTTGGTGTAGTTTTTTGTTTTTAAGTATAATCCTTCAAATCCAGAGGAATCTGCTAATATAAAATTTGGCTTTGGGAGTCATGTTTAGAAATAATGTTGGTGTTATGATACATATTCCCATTAACTGAATATTCAGACTTGTACCGTAAACGCTATTTAGTGACTTTGGTTCTTCTGGGATAATTTGCTATTTGTATAAATTAGACATTTTGAATTAAAGACTGACTGCAATTTAAGGTTAGAACAAAACTCTGGAACCTAGAATATCTTTCTGTGTTTCTGGGTTGGACCCTTACAGAAGCAGTTGCAGAGTTTTCTGCAATGTCAGTGTGAAATCACAAGTTCCTTCTGAGAATTCAGGCAAACTTGAAATCTCAACTACATTCACCTAAAATCTGGCAGTTTTGGGGGTCCTTGGTAAACCTGACTGGACCTGACAAAAAATGTGAAATCAGGAGATTTGCTCATGTATAGATGTCATTCTTATATACCCCACAGGGTCCTTATTCACACTCAAGCCAGAAATCACAGAATCACAGAATGGGGAAAGTTGGGTGGGTCCAACCCTTCTGCTCTAGCAGGATCCCCTAGACCATGTTACTAAGGATTGTGTCCAGATGGTTTTTGAGTATGTCAAGGGAAGGAGACTCCACACCATCTCTGGACAATCTTCTGCCCAGGGAAGAAGTTGTGCCTCCTGGAACCCCCTGGGCTCAGTCCCTCCCCATGGCTCTGGTGCCATTGCTGGGCCCCCAGAGCAGAGCCTGGCCCTGCTCTGCCCCTCCCTGCACATTTCAGAGCCAAACTTCTGGTTCATGACTGCTATTACAAAGAACTGAAGTATGGATATTTTATCTGTGTTATGAATAGGAATAAAAAGTAAGAAGGAAAACACAAGGAACTCAGTTTATCTTTAATTCCTTCATTGCTTTAGAATCTCTCAAATATATTCAAATAAGGTGTTTTCAACCTTAGAGTGGTAATGGACAGTAAAGAGAGTTCACAGTACTTTTACCACTTAAAAACCCCACATACACATCTGTAATGGTAAGACTTCCAGTTCATTTTACTCATACCAAATTCAGTTTTTAAGAAGAACAGCTTTTGGCCAATAAATGTTCTACCTTCCTTTTAGCATTCTTTTGGAATCTCAGAGCCTTTTAAGAAAGGAACATGAGGAAAAAAGGACACGAAGAGCTCCCAACCCCATATCCAATTGTTTCCAACTTGCTCTGAGGTCAGGGGTAATCCCTTGATGACCTCACTGGACACCTCTCAGATGGCCAGAGGTTCATTGCTAAGATCATTAGTCAAAACATTGGCCACTAGTTTTGCCCCCCAAACAATAATTCAAATGTTTTCTTATACCACCACAAAGACTTTCTCATGTGCACTAAGAAATCTTGCCCATTCTCAATCTCTCCCAGTGCTTGTCCCACACATGCCTGAGTGTCAGAAGGGTTTCTAAGTCCAGCAGTATGGCTCTAATATTTTGCCTTGATGGGATACTCTCAAATGCTGGTCTACTGGTATTTCACTGTTGTTAAAAACAGAGCCCAGAGGAATTTTTCTTTGTGTAACAAGCAGCATGCTGTAAAAATAATTGCACAAACTTTGCAAACAGAGGAGAGGAAAAACAGTTTTGGGGGATCTTTTACTTTAGTCTAGAGCTGTGATGGTCAATAAAACCCTCTAATAAATTATCTCCTTGGGAAAAAAAAAATACATTTAGGCTTCTCAGGAAATTTCTGATCACTTTTGGATGAATGAATCTTATAATTGCCCCACACTGCATCCTGTATGGCTCTGCATTGAATTTCTAAGAATTGTTTCAGCTAATGGCAATTTTGCTAAGTTTCTGATAAATTTGCAATAAATAGCACAAGTGACAAAATCATAATCTTGCCATTGGTGTAATTTGAAGTACAAAAGTGCTCAGGAATTCCTGGTGACACAAGACTCTCCTGGCAGAAGATTTATGCTTGGAGGCAAAGTGGCCCCACATGAGGTCAAAGAGCAGAGGAACAAACTTCCCTGTCAGTTTCTAAACATCCTCTGTGATTTGGGATGGAAAGTACAAGTGTGGTAAATGAAAACAAACCCTGAGAGGAGAACTAATATAAGTCTAGCACAAATGTTACTGAAAGAATGTTTTGTTGCAAATCTGAAAGTTTACACAGAGATCTGTGGGCAGAACTTTGACAGGGTAATGAAAAATTAAATACCAACAAACCAAGTCAGCTTTGATGCTTTTTTATGAGACAGCTTTCTACCATGTATTTTTAGAAATAAGTGTCTTTATTCTGGGATAAATGAACTTTGAGTAACATCTGGGAACACACATCATTAAGCTTAACTTTTTGCTCAAAGCTTCAAAACAATGACCATCTCTCACGGGAAATCTCATTTGTAAAAATTGAGGTTTCTGTTTGTTTTTATGGGGTGAGTTAAAAGAACAAACTGACAAATTGGTAGCAGATTGCAGCTTTTACCAACAAGTAGAAATGTTTCCAACAGTTTATCAATCAATTAGGCTCTTACAATAGACAGTGACTGTGGTTATGTGGAGAAAAAACTGGCCCTTCCAGAAACACACCCATCACACTGACTGCCAGCAACTCAGCCTGACACCATCCCAATATTTACCCCTTTGTAACAGCAATGGGTTTTTCCTGTTGGCTTTTTTTTTTTTTTGAATGCCTGTAAGATGACAACAGCTTATTTTTCATATGAAACAATAACAGTACGAGGAAAAAACAACAGACTTTCTTCAGTAGAGATTTTTCAATTACTTGGGACAACATTTCCAACTAAGCCATGGCTTTTTCAGTTTCTGGTGCTATAGGCCTGTGGTACTGGGAAGGGCATTTTTTTCTCACTTGCTTTGGCTGTAGAATAGCTGATGAGGTGTTTTTTTTATTACCATTCATTACATATATAAAGATATAAAAATTATATTATATGATTGATATGATATGATAGTATTGCACAGTATATTTACATACACAGACAAATATATGTAGTGTGTATGCATGTAATTATGGATATTTATACATATTTATGTGTATTGTCTGTGCATTATGTGAGATAGTGTTATCTCCCTTCACATTACATGAAACACTATAATCAATCAGCTCATTCCTGGAAGAGGCACAGTGCCTAATATGCTGCAGACTGCCCACACTGTCACCTGAAAGAATGTAAAGATAAGAAGCAATGCCCAGAAAAAGACTCTGAATGAAATGTTCTGAAGTCAAAGTGGAGGCTGAATCTCAGTTTCAAACTGAAAGCCAGCTAGTTATATGCTCTTATTATCCCAAAATATTTTTAAAATGTGACTTTGTTTCCTAAGTCATTTCAGGGATGCAAAGAATGTTACTTTCCAGGTTTTACAGCCTCGAGCCCACCATTTACTGGAAGTTTCTTTCTCTAAAAGTGACAAATTATTTCACTACACATCCCTTGTGAGACCACTCATGAACAAAAGGCTTTTGATAGTTGTGCTTCATGCCATACTTTCCATCTTGCCACTTAAAGTGATTCGCAGACAGTTGCATAAATCCAATTTCAAAAATTTTGGTGTTACAGCTTGGGTGGGTTAGATGACTAACTAAGGACTTATCCATATGTCTTGAATATGCAAGCTTTGGCTCAAAATCTCATGAGGATAGATCTCCTGCTTCCAGTTGGGCTGGATTTGTTAACTTATTTTTTCTTCCAGAAACACACACTTAACACAGACTGCCAGCAGCTACATCTGGTACTACCCTACTTTTTTAACAATTTGCTTTAAAATTAAAGCGGGGAATAGACAAATATTTAAGGACTTGCTAAATGGTTTCATTCAAGAGATGTGCATGCCCATCCATACCATGTAATGCGTGCAAGGCATCTAGTGAAATATCACTGCACGACCTCAAACCTGACACATCTGTTCTGCCTGACAGAATAAAACTACCAGTGAAGTATTTTTAACTATTTCAGGTGATATTTTATCTTTAAAGTTTGCAACAAATTCCATAGAAAAGAGAGTGGAACACTGTAAGCACACTTGCTTTGGGGATGACTGGGAGGACGCTTCTGAAGGAAATTCCTTTGCAATATTTCACTGTAAAAATAATATTCAGAGTGTTTTAACCAATTACAGCCATTTATTGCTCAAACAGCTATTTTCTCTCCAAGAAAGTAGAGAAGAAACACTGATATATTAGGTTGTTGTTCATCCTCATAACAGCAGAGACATCTATCTAATGTGCAGCAGGTCCCAAAACCATCCCAGCTAGCCAAGAGGACAACTTGTGTAAGGAGTGCTGCAGGTCTTCCTCAGCTTTTACAGCACATTAAGTGGGGACACTATGGAAGAGGGTGCGTTACCTAGAGAGGCAAGTGAAGGGCAGGAGGAGGTGAATTGATACCTCCTGGCTCCCCTGATAGACTCCAGCCTGCTCAGTGGCAGGGAAAAACCACTCCATGCTGTGTCTGGACACCGACCTGCTGCAAAGCAGAGGCTCCCTGCTCCCATTAAACTGAACAATAAAAAAAACATGGGCATGACAAGAGGAATAAACACAGTAACTTGGTTCCTCATCCCATATTCCACAGAATATAAATACTGTTGTGATGCTTGATGGAACAGCTTCACAGAGGGGCAGAAGGAAAACCATGCAGCTGAAGTGCTCTTATTCCTCTCCTGCTGGGTCCATGCTCCCTCTTCACAGGGCTGGGCACAACCCAAGGAGACCTGCCATGAACTGTTCAGTTTTGGGCTCTGTAATCTACTACTTACAAAGAATAATTTCAGGACATTTCTGTTAGAAGAGTAGCATTAAACCCTATTAATCTCAGTTACACCCCTGCCTACCCAAGATAAAAATCCAAACCCAAACAAACCGAGCTTGGATTCCCAGATGGGTCCAGGAGACCAGCATTTTGTCAGCAGTGGTGGGCTCCAGGCTGCACTGAGACTTGGGTTAGCCAGTGCCCACATGTCATCAGCAAGACATCAGCTCTCCTGGCTGCAGCTGCATGAGCATCAAAGAAATGGTGACATCTCATGACCAGAATCCATCTCCTTTGGTAGTTATTGCCCAAAACAAAAGTTGATCACTTGTGTACTTGATGAGGCAAAAAAATTTCAAGTCTTTTATTTATTTTTAAAACTCAGTCAAAAATTAATATGGATTTTGTTACATTCAACACTTGGCCCAACAATGTGCATTTCCATTAAGGAAAACAAAAACCAGTAGGAGTAAGCCAAAACAAACACACACACAGACACACACACACACACACACACACACACACACACACACACAATGCAACTATTATTTTTACATATGTACAGAAACTGTATGTGATGTTATGCAGTTGGGTCGAGATATGGAACTTTAAAAAATGAAGTTATTCTCTTGCATATCCTTTGATTTTATTTTGGTCTTCACAAGCCTTTTTCTACTTTACTGGCAGTAGATAGCCCTCAAATTGCATTTTAAATGTATGATTTGTATAGGTATAAAAAAATGTGGGATTAAGAAAACTTTAATGTTATATTTCACAATTCATCTAACAAAGTAGCAGTAGTTAGAAAATTTTACTTGGCAAGATCATTCCGGGGTGAGAGTGGACCTGTATGTGGAAATGGGACCTGAGGAATGTTCTTATGATTAATCTGAGGTAGCACAGCCCAATGATGGGAAATTGCTTTGGGAGGTAGATTTTGCTGTAAACCATTCAAGATTAGATATGAGGCACTGACATATGACAAATGAAACTGCTGAGAGAGTGGCTCATATGAGCTAATGATTTTCAATCTTTAATTAAGCACCTAGCTTGGCATAGTGTCTTAGATTTAAGTAAATAAGTACCTTTAAGGTTCAGGGTCAGAGCTTTGATGGGAATTTTGCTGAGGAAAACTGAGCAGGAGGGACTTTTAGGAAGGAAAATGTTGGCTGCTCTTCATTCAGAGCATTGAGCAAAGTCAGATCTGGCCATGGCACCTTCCTGGCAGGTGGGAAGCTGCTCAAGACACCAGGCAGAGATATTTCTCTGGAGGGCAGAGCATGCTGGCCTGTCAGCAAGGAAGGGCACTCTGCAGCATCTGAGTGGAAAGAGGGGAAAAATTGTTGCTTGGAATCTGCTTAGTTTGGGCCTTGTATTCCCTGACCTCCAAGCTTTTGGGCACAATTTTATATCCACAGCTGACTGTGGGCACACAAATTATAGCATTCAGGAATTTAACTACCTGATGATTGGGCCTCTGCTCAGTGTTGTAACCCCAAGCATTCCACATTCATGAGAGAAGCCACCAAAAAAATTTAAAAAACCTGCATGATTGGCTTCAGGAGCATGAATTAATACTTTTTGAAACTTCTGCTTTTTTTGAGGGTGCATGGTTTGCATTTGCAAGTCCTCCCGCCATCAAAAACAGTGGGAATCTTTTAAAAAACACAGCAGTGAAATCAGGTTTCTGCTCACCAAAATAAATCACAAAACTGGATCTTCAGAAAGACAATGGCAAAAAGAAAAAAAAAATATCAAGACTTAGGATTAAGTTTCTGGAGATCGTACTATACAGGCTGCCAGGCAGTGCCTATAAATAATATATATATAATGTATGTAATAATGTACATAAACATCAGCATCTCAACTAAATACACACAGGCAAACAAATGTTATATAGGCAGACAGGCATCCATATATGAATACACATTTCCAAAGATGTCACCCAGGACACCAAAATGGATGATGTTTGTCTTTCAGGAGCAGTGACACTTCCTAATGTGTCAGGGAAGCACATCAGAGGCTCCTTAGGGCAGTACCCACAGTGTTGAGCCCGCAGAAGAATCAGGAGCCTCATGAACTTCACCTCCTCTCACTCTCTTAGCAAGTTATTGGCTTTGCCTTTTCCACCAAAATGTGGGCTCCAGAAACACATGTAGAGCATGACAAAATGTGTACACTTCACCAATATTTACTGCTCAGAGAGGAGTACAACTCAGGGGTTATAAATCCCATTGGCAATGCTTTCCTGGAAATCCCTAGATCCTAGTGCTGTTTGGTGGAGGTGTAGAAGTTGCCTCCACCCACCTCGTCATGGATTTTTGCTTGCAACTGCAACTGCATGCTGAAAAGGCTGTAGGAATGGGTTAGTTTCAAAAAAACCAAACATTTTTCAGCAATATCAAGCACAACTTCTAAGCATATTTATATATATATCTACAAGTACATTTAAATATCAATAGGTTATTTGAATCTAGATTTGTGGAACAGGATTGAAATCTTATTTGGGGGTCTTTGGAAAAAGACCATCTCCATAGTCTGGAAATTGGTACAGAGAAGACTCCTAAAAGATCCCAGAATATGTGGCAGTGCATCCGTCTCCTCACTGCCACTGAAATACTACTGAGGCAGAAGTTGGCAAGTTTTCTATAATTTTGGAAGACAGGAAGGTGATACAGGGTATTCCAGTGTCCCCAAAAGACCCAGCTCACCACAATCTTGCTGATTTTCTTCTTTTAGAGCAGTTGCAGCTACAGGATTTTTTTTTCCCAACTCAGTAAACCTTGCTAGGAAACACCTTTTCTGCATCTGATAGGATAACTTGACCTTGACCCTGGTAAAGCCTGTGGTTCCAGAAGGTCTAAGGTATGAGCAGACTGAGGTCAGACCTCAGCAGGGCTGCAGCTCCTCCTGAGGGGCAGTGGAGGGGAAGCTCCAATCTCTGCTCTCTGTGACCAGGGACCTGTGACCTGGGAATGGCTGGAGCTGGGTCAGGGGAGGGTCAGGTTGGATATCAGGGAAGGTTCTTCCCTCAGAGGGTGTCAAAGTAAACAGGGTCCCCAGGGAAAGGTCACAGCCCCAAGGCTGCCAGAGCTCCAGGAGTGTTTGGACAATGCTCTCAGGGATGCACAGGGTGGGATTTTGGAGTTGTTCTGAGCTGGACTCAAGGGGTCCTTTTCAACTCTGGATATTTTATGATTCTTGCATATGTTGCTCAGCTGTCTTAGCATACTTGCTACTGTATGTTGCTAAGGGAGAATCAAATCCAAATATTCTCTTCAATATTGAAACCCCAGAAATTTGGGAAAAAACAAACCATACAATTTAAGTGAAACTCAAACAACTCAGGAGGGTGCCCTCTATTTGCAGGGATAACCAGATCTGTACAGCTTTTATTTTAAGGCCAGTTTCTGAAGCAGTAAGCATTTTTTACTCCCTCCTACTTCATTATGCCATTGTACTCAGATTTCGGCCCTTTTATCCTTTGCCCATTTCAGTCATGTTCTGGGATCTGCAGCAAAACCACTACAGGAGATGGTCTGCAGCATCAGTAATGCTTTCAGACAAGCTCAGTAGCTCATATTTCTATGTTAGCATCCCATTGCGAAGGGGAAAGATCAGCTCTCTTTGTTCTTAGGCCTTGATTTTCATAAGCTAATGATGACTGTGGGTGTAATTATGGTCAGGCTTAAGTGGTAGCACAAGGGCAGAAAAACAGAGAGGCGCTTCCGTGAGGCTGGCTTCCCTCTGCTGCACACATGGAGCGGGAGGACATCGCTTGCCTTCCCCCAGGCACTGCCTGGCCAGGGGAGGAGGGATGTGCCAGTGGCCTGGCTGCAGCAGAAACAGCAGGATGCCAGTGGAGCATGTGCCTGAGCACCCCCCATTTGTGTCCCTTCTGACTCTGAATTAAACCCCTCTGGCTCAACGTCCTCCACAGCAGCAATACATTTCTCTTCAGTTCACTGTTGAGTAGGACCCTTCGGTGGATTTTGTTCTCTCTGATGTTGTGCTATCATTGCTCTGGTGGAAAAAATGTATTTGTGGCTGATTATTCGTTTAATGGTTGGACTAATACTGCAATGAATGCTGCTTTTAAAGGGGATGGGACATTCTGTGGGTGGAATAGTCCATAAGTTTACCACTGCTGGTGTAGGTATAGGTATATAGACAAAATCTTTAATTATGCAGTGAATAAAGAATCATAAAATGGTTCGGGTTTGAAATGACCTTAGAGATCATCTAGTTCCAGCTCCCTTCATGGAGGCTTATTCAGTCACATAATATATACTCTTCTTTTTAAGCTTTCTTTGGTTATTACTTGAAGTAATTAAGTATTTTGGATCTCATGCCCCTTAACACCCAAACCTGTTTTTTTTTTCTGCTTTCAAACTGAAAATTATTTGAAAAATTTGAAAAAGTTCCCTTTGGCTCTAAAGAAATGTCTTTTAAAACGTAAGTAAATACTCTCCAATATTTGGAAAAAGAATGAAAATATTTTCCCAAAAAATGATAAAACGCTGTATTTCCAACCAGGTGCCACTTGAAACAAAATGTGTTAGGAGCATTGTGCTGGGACATGAGAAGATTTATAAGCATGCATCTGAAAAATTTCAACAGTAATTTCTGCAGTAATGAATATTCCTATGAACTAAACAGACTGAGATTTAGGCAGGCTTGCAATACTGTTTCCCTGCTTTAACAATATGCAAATGTCTGTACACATAGGTTCTCGAAGAGAGAATGAAATTGGAGTGCAAGTGTCACGGAGTTTCAGGTTCCTGCACAACTAAGACCTGCTGGACCACGCTTCCTAAATTCAGAGAGATTGGATATATTTTGAAAGAGAAATACAATGCTGCAGTGCAAGTGGAGGTGGTACGAGCCAGCAGATTGAGACAGCCAACCTTCCTGAAGATCAAGCAGATTAAGAGCTACCAGAAACCCATGGAAACGGATTTAGTGTATATTGAAAAGTCACCCAACTACTGTGAGGAAGATGCTTCCACAGGGAGCGTCGGCACCCAGGGACGACTCTGCAACCGCACCTCTCCCAACACGGACGGGTGCGACATGATGTGCTGTGGAAGAGGGTACAACACACACCAGTACACCAAGGTGTGGCAATGCAATTGCAAATTCCACTGGTGCTGCTTTGTGAAATGCAACACGTGCAGTGAGCGGACAGAGGTGTTCACCTGCAAATAACGACATCATATGCAAACCCACGGAGCGAACTGCCACGAGTGAGGAAAGTGGAGTACAACCAACAACGACAGCATCATTTGCACATCTGATCCTCTTGGGGAAAAGAACCCCAGCCAACACCACAACAACCACTCCCTCCCTACTACTACTTATATTTCTAAGGATGGTGCATTTTGGCTGGCTGGCTGGCTGTTGTAACTGCTTTGGAAACAAGGGCAACAGGATTAAGGTGATGTTGACAACCACATGAAACTTTCTCTCTGTCTCTCCCTCTTTTTTTTTTTTTTTTTTATTTTTTAAACTACAGTCTGGATGTTGTAGAGTTCTCTTAGTGTTTTAAATTATACTTATCAGAGAAGTTGATTGCATTGCAGCTCCCACAACTTTTAAAAGAAAATGACACTTTCTTCTATTTCACAGCAACAAAATTGTCTAGCCCTGTGTGAATGAAGACTTTTTAAGGAAATGAAATCTTCACTGACTAGAACACAGAATTCTTACTGCAAAAACCAAAATTTCTATGAAAGCAGGTAGAGAGAAAACAACTGGTAGGGAGCAAAATCTATGACAGAAATACTCCACTATCAGTTTGGAAAAAGACCCCAACAAACATTCACAAAATTACATCAGCTGCCAGTGACACTGGAACTCTTTGAATGAACATTAAAAATAATTATTTATGTTTTTAATAGTATAAAAAATTTCTAAGCACTAACGGGTAGCTGTGTCTTAATTCTGTACTAAATGTAAACTTATTGGAACTCTGACTTTATTACTTTGTATTTGGTTCTCCCTAAGTTCTTCAATGCTACTGATCTGTTATCACTCCACTGTTAGACAGCTCAATTACTGTAGGCCTTAAGAAATAGCCTGAACTGAGTGAAAACATCACATGTAACTTTGGTTACCAATGTTTGATATCGACGTTTCCTACTCTCCTCCTGAATGACTTTTTTAGACTCAGGCTTGAGGTATGGAGCACCTGCTCACAGTTCCTCATAGGGAGTTTTAGGATATAAAGATGTGCTTCAGCAAACGTCAAAGGTTTTGTTTTGGCATTAAATGCACTGGCATTGTCTTCCAGGCATTGTCTTTTCCCTTTAGTGGTTGAAAGTTAATATTTCCAAGACTTCTAAAAAACTTATGCTCAGTATGCACTCAGAAGTTAATAAAAGTCTGGCAACTGAGCTCTAGGTTGCTGCAACCTTTGGGCTGTCATGGCTTCAGGAGCATAAGAAAGCCAAACTTTGGGTTAGTCTGTGTCATCATTATTTTAAGGTTGACAATAACGTACCCCTGGTAAGCACATGAATGTTAAAAGAAAGAAACTCACTTCTTAATAGCACTCAATCCTAATTCCCACACCTTTTCCCCATGAGAGATTTTTAAAACAGCCTCAGATATTTTACTGCTGTAAAATCTAGTGTTTTAACCCCAAGAGCCCAGATAGGTCCACTTAGAGCACAGCCCATTTAACCATGCAATTCTCTGCTTATCCCCAGGGTCTCTGCCTCATTCTCTGAAAAACTTGGATTAAAAATTTCCTTACATCTGCATATCTGCATTTTTAGCTTTTGTCTCATTTCATTACTTACATTGGGGGGCTGCAGATCCATGAGCCCTCCCCACCTGACACGGAAGCACTTGTCCATCCACATGGTGCTCTTGGGGCAAGGGGCTGGTGGACCTAGAGCTCCACCAGCTCCTGTGCTGGATATGTGAATGAGCCAGAATCACCTCTGTAATTTGTGGACCTGTGTTATCAAAGGTAGCTAATTATTTGGGGACCTTCATTTGAACACTTGTGAGGACCTGCCTTTCTGACCTCAAGCACTTACCCTCTGAAAATCAGATCCCTTTGATGACTCACTCACAGAGCAATGCAAAATTGTATATTTTTTTCCAATGTTGCTGTTGATTTCTAAATATCAGCCTTGGCATGAATGAGTGCAACTTCACAGGGGCCCCCAAAATAGTCGATTCACTCCATGTAATTTAAAGTTCCTTGGATTCATGGGTATTGTTGTTGAATAATAGTGATAATACTGTACTTTCACTACATTCTTGACAGGAAGCAAATAAAGCTCCCAAACACAGTAATGCACAGTCTCATGGTACTAGATATTGTAAATATCTTAGAATAGTATTTGTTAAGTACAATTGAGGAATCCAATTAAGTTATATTATTGTATATCGTTTAAATGTCTATAGAGTATTTTAAATTATTGTGAACTACACTGCGTTTAAAAAAAAAAAGAAAAAAAGGAAAAAAGGTTATATATTATTACACCAAACACTCTGAAAAGTGGACTAAAGTGACACTTTCTCTCTTCCACACCCCTATTTGAAATAGCTCTGTCTGCTACTGTAAGACCACTATAACAGTCCCATGACTGGCTGAGCAGTCTAGAATGTAATGTTTCAGAGCATCCTACAAAAGCTTTGCTCATGTGGAGGTGCAGCATTCAAAAGGGTACTGTATGGCACAAAGCAACGGCTGGCAGTGGGAATGCTTGGACTTTGAAATATGTCCCATGTAAAAGCAGTTTTGGTCAGAAAATACCATTATCACTCATATACTGAAACACTTCCCAGAATCATGACTTTTAACAAATGTGTCTGTGAATAGAAGTGGGTTACACACAACTTTTATTTTAAAAAATGTAGTTTGATGTCAAAGGCCTGTGACAATAGAGGCTGGAACACGACCAGCAACATGTGGTTTTACCATACCTTAGCCATGACAAAACTCAAAATACTTTATGTTGTTAAAGAACTTAAGAGCAAAGATCAATTTGTTTACTATGTTAATGTTTTGTGGCAAGCAGAAAACAAAAGATAAAATGTGTTTCCATTAAAACTTAATTTTTTCCCCTTCCAGTTCCTTTTCTTTTTATTTGTTCTTTGTTCAGGAAAAAAAAAAAACCAAACCAAAATGCAACAAGGTCTTATGAAAATACCATTTGGGTACAGGTTTCTCCACATGAGAAATGATAGGTGAATTCCAAGTCCTAAGCAGTTTTTGTGTTTCAGGAAAAGTAGTAATGACTGTGTGTGGTGTCAGTCTCAAGCCATCTACCTACACCAGTGCTACAGAGAAACCAGCACCAACATTGCTACTACCAGAGATGTCACCTGGCTACAGTGAAAAGATTAATTTTTTGGCGGAAGAAAATAAATGTTTCAAGATAGAAATTTGGCATCCAACTCAAAAATGGTGCTTGACCATGAACCTCACATAACAGATTAGCAAACAGAGAGGAGTAGGAGCCCTAGAGGAGAGGATTGAAGGCCCTGTCTTAGGCCCCTGTACATGCTCCATCTTATTCAAGCCAGCTATGGACACATGAAAACCCTGCCTGATTCTGAACCTGAAGGATTTAACAGCATTTACCTTGGCTAGAAAAGCTACAACATCTTTGATACTGAGAATAGTGTCTTCCTATACAAAATCTAAAGAAACTATGCAAGTTTTGCTGTATTTACCCCTCAGGGAAGATATCCAGATATAGATAGAGCTATTTGTGAACTTCAGAACTCAGTTCTATGCAAACTGAGTCAAAAATAACTTCATTAAAATGAACTAAGTTGGCCTGAGTTTACAGCAGCATAAGTACGCACAATATTTTATTCACAGATGCCAAAGAAAATACTGCACCTTCTTTCTAATTACATCATGGGAAACTTGTTATTAGAGTGCAGGAAGTTTTTGTAGCACATGGTAATATTACATTTGTTTCTACAATGACATCTGGAAATGAGATGAAACTCATCAAAACTTTGCAAATATTTTAACAAATCTAAAACATGTTGCAAGCAGGTCACCTGAAGTTTTAAATATATTTTCATGTGTTTCATTCTTAGTTGAAGATTAAAACCACAAAGTGATACTGAAGGTAACAAAAGACCTTCTTTTAAAGCAGTTTTCCCATGCAAATAACTCAGTGTGTCTTTCACTATTGAAGGCAAAATTGGCATTCAGCAGAAAATGCTTTCTATGAAGCTAATTTGCATTCATAGCAATTTTCATAACTGGACAGAATGACTGCACGTTTCCTTTCCAGCTCTTCAGAGCTTTTGTTGCAATGACAGTTCCCACAGCGAAGGCGATACAGTAAATGGTACAGTAAAGACACAACATTCTTCCCTCTGAGTGATGGCCACAACAAGATGTGGGATATATACAACAAAAACTATGCCTAAGGAAAAAAAAAACCATCAAAGTTCAAAAGGCAGGGGAAGCTGTAAGCAATTTCAGTTTGTGTTACTGATATTGTAAGAAACCTTCTGTGTGCAAAACAAACTGCATTGCAGGCTGAGCTTCACCCACAAACTCTATTCCCTTCAAATCCAAGTTGCTGTCTGCATGTCTACACATTCAGACTTGAAGAAGCCTACCCAAAGATTGGCAAGCATTTCCTTTGTCATGTTTTATCTACTATTAGAAAATGGTAGGGGATCATTTTCTGGCAGGGAACATGTATTTGCAAATTTAAAATTTGCATGTCATTTTTTAAATTAAGATTTAGGGCTCTCCCCCCTGCACATTCCTGAATAACAGATATGTTTGCCTTAAAAGATTTGTTCAGTGAAGAATGGGAGTTCACATAATACATGGTAATTATTTGCAATTTGCTCCATAGAGCACAAAGGCAGAGGGAATAGTACTACTGTAAACTAAAAATCTTCAGTTGTGCTCTTTTAATTAAAAGCAATATACTAATTATTAGCTGTTTGGAGATCCCAGTGTGGTCATTCTTTTCAGAAGACAGTATGAAAGACCAAAAAATTGCAATATTAAAATTTACTTTGTTTCCAGGTCCTCTTGATGCAAACAGATCCTCAGATCAATAAAAAGCCAGCTTAATGAGATTTAAACTAGCATAGGTATTAAAAATGATTAAGATATTTCTTTTATAGGTGATCCCAAACAATTGGCAACCACACCAGACATGAGAAATGTTTGCATTGAAAGCCAGCTGTATGATTAGCCTCTGCCTTCATTTGCCCAGCAATTTAGGGAAAACCGTGCATTTTAGATCCCATACAACTAAAAGGAATTCCCAAGGAGATTACAAGATTTTGATCTTATTGTTTAATTCCTGTGGCTGAGAATGAAAAGGAGCATTGCCTCAATCTTTGGGTAAAGGGAAACCCAAAGGCATTTTGAAGGCTATTCACACCACTCAACTTAAGAGACTAAAAGACAGGCTAAGGGAAGTGACAGTCTCTCTGGAGTCCCTCTACAATAGGGAGTGCTCTGGGGGGGGCTTAGGTCAGCTCTGACAGACCTTCTCCCTCTCAGCTGGAGAAAAACTCTAGGAAGACAACACTGGAAAATTTATCTGCTGAAATTAAACACCAAAAATTGTATCATAAGAATTAATTTCCATTTCCTCTCTACCATTTGCCTTAGTTTCTCTTGGGCAGCAATTCTCTTTTTGTTAGGTTTTTTTTTAAGTGCAAGATTTATTATTTTATATGTTGTGGAATAGATACTGCATCAGTGAAATTTGCTTTGCTTTTGCTTTTTACTGCCACCTTCTCCTCTCTTCCAACCAAACTCCAACTCCTGATTTAATGCATGGACTATTTCCCTGCAGAAACTATTTCAAAGATATTTGTTAAAGCCAGACTACTATCCAGTGATTTGATTGAAGTAGCTTCCTACAAAACATCTTATTTTTGATTTTGAATTCCCCTAAACATGTAAGCTGACCAGAGAACTCTTATTCAAGGCGTTAACATTTAATAGTGTCATGATACTGGCTGTGGACAATCCTAATAGTTGTTCATGGCAATCCTCCACCAGTTCTTTCACCAGAGTGTATCCAGACTGCACTGAAAGGCTGTCACAGCAACTGCATCCCAATTACTTCCAAGGATTTCACCCTGCCATTGTACCCAGCTGAGTTTAGCTTCCAGGTTAGGCTTGTTCAAAGGGCAGTGAAATTTAACAATCATGTATTTTTAGCAGTGCTAGAACATAACACAGAATTTTCCATAGTGCTAAACATCATCTCAGTACTTTGCTGAGGTAAGAATTACATTCTCTTAAGACGTAGAAATATGCACATAGCAGGTTGGATGTCAGGAAAAGGTTCTTCCCCCAGAGGGTGCTGGGCACTGAACAGGCTCCCCAGGGAATGGTCACAGCCCCAAGGCTGCCAGAGCTCCAGGAGAGTTTGGACAATGCTCTCAGGGATACTCAGGTTGGGATTGCTCAGGTGTCTGCAGGGCCAGGATCTGGACTCAGTGATCTTTGAGGGGTCCCTCTAGCTCAGAATGATTCTGTGATTCTATGATATTTGGAGGAATTAGCATACCCAGAGAAAGGGAGAAAATGTCAAAAAAAGACTTCAAATTCCACCTCATATCCCAAATAAAAAGCCTAAAATACATGCACATTACCTCTGTATTTCCACATACAGATACATGTAAATACATAAAATTACATATGTGTGTATGTATCTGAAAAATATTGCAGATATTCAGAACAATTTCTATAAGCTCCTTCCTCAATTTTCCTTTTCAAGGAGTGTGAATTTTGTGGTCTCCTACTGAAATACAGGGATACAAATTTTCTACATTGTCATCCATATGTATCCGTCATCAGCACCCAATAACTTCTGATAAGACCTCCTCACTTTATTTTTTTTTTCATTAGTAGATCTCAATGGAAAGCAAAAGGGGAATTGGATCTAGATGATGTTTACAAGTCTTTGCTAACCAAGACTGTTCTGTGATTCTATGATTTTGCAGTTACTATAAGGGGTTATGTGTGAAACCTCTCTCTCTCCACCTAGTCAGGACCAGAAGGCAGCCTAATTAAGTTCTAAATCCCTTGCCAAAGGCCCCAGGAAAGGCCGAGAGTGAGGGCTGAATTCAGATGTCCTGGTTTTCAGCACTGTTTCCAGCCCTACCTGCCATGGTTGCTGCAGCGCACAGGAGTGACAGTTGTGATGAATATATATTTATTGGCAAGCACCTCCCAACCCTTCCTCCTTATCTCTCTCTTTAAAAGATAAGCTACTTAATATTTGCCCTGGTTGATACCAACAAATGTGTCATGATGTGCACTCGATCTGCACCCGTGTTAACCTTTTGAGCAGATGCAGACACTTTCAGTCAGAAAAACCATCACTGGTATGCTCTGTTAGTACATTTACAGTAATGAGTCAGATAAATGCTTTCTGTTTTTAAAAGGCCAGAAGCAATGCAGCAGGACAGGTTTGTCCACCCACTACATTTTGTTCCAGCAATTCTGGCACTGAGCTGCATCTGCGATCAAATAGTCTTAGGAAGCCAACATGCCAAGCTTGAAGAGTAGCGTAATGTAAATATATAATGGCGTGGGAAAAAGTATTTTGTTTGCTAATATTAGGTGATATAGAATATCTGTTGTTCAGGACAAGGAACCAGAGAGTTATTGGTTTGTGTTCAACAGTGCCCAGCTGTCGTTTTTTTAGTGCCCAAATTGCTTTACTCTCGGTGCATGTGCACACATGCAAAGGGACTCAGCAAAGATTTACTGAGTCAATGCATTAATAAACTTCACTTTTCATGAAAGAAAGAAAAGAAGAAGGGGTTAGGGGAAATCTAAGCCACAAGTACCTGGAGATGGGTAAGAAAATACATGCTTTGGAAATTTCAGCTGACTACCTAATCCAAACCACTCCTGGAGGATGGAGAAGGAATGAGGAAGTCAGTTTGCGGTTACCAGCTTCTCTGGCTGTGATAACCAGTACATAATTATTACAGGGCTACAGTTCAGCTAGCTTTTGACAAATGAACTACCAAGAGTTTTCTCTGCATGCTTTCTATTCAAGTGTGTTTAGTCATAAATACTAGGTTCTAATGGCATTTTCTTAGTCAAACAGAGCCACTCCTAAGCATTAATGTTCCTGGTATAAGCCTCTGTTCTTTTATTCAAGTTGAAGGTCTTTTTACAGAAGTTGAATATCCTGGACTTTTTTCAACCACACTAATTTTGGCTAATTATACCCCCTGCACCTCCAAACCCTTTTGCAACAGTTCATATAGTCTCTGTTGAAAGTTTCTATTAAATAGAAATTATCCCTGAGATACCAAATAGAGATATAAAGTTAATTTAGAAAAGGAAAAAAATGTAGCAAATGGTCACAGCCATCAGGTCAGAACACCAAATTTCTTTGTTCCCAAGCACTTTATTCAAATTTAGCTTCTCCAGTCTTCAGGATCATAAACCAGAAACTCCTGGGTTTGTAATGCTCCCATTAATTTATCAAGATGTATCCCCATTTTAGAGGTATCTGTAAATATCAACTTTCAGTCCCAAAGACCTGGAAAAGGAAGCAATGAGCCATTAACAATCCCTGGTGATGCCACTTTATGCTTTGGCTGTATTTGCAAACTTAACATTAAAATGAAAAGGTACATGTGGAAAATGTTAATTTTTAATCAGTGCATATATTTAATATGATATTACTTTTTAAAGTGAGAGCTAGAACTCTTTTTGATTCTTTGCAATTTTATAAGCAGATAATAAGAGGTCATAAACCCCTTTGAAGGTGTTTTCCTGAAGTTGAAGTGCAGTTGAATGCCCTCTACTAGTATTTGATCCATTTTTGTAGTTTTTGATTCTGCATTAGGAAGTTATGTATACATACAACACATTTAGTGAAAGTACCAGGACTGTCATTTTTTGTTTTAGATAATTCCTGAAACTTTCTCCCCATCCCTAACTACCCACCAGCAAAGAGAATAAACAGAAATAATTTTTTTCAAAACCCAGCTAAATGAGTGCTATCCCAAGGACCTGCATTTGCTTTCCTCTGAGAGCAGCACCCTCAGTTTTCTGTTTAAAGCCTTTTGCATTCAAGAGCTGCCTCTTTTCCCTATATGGGTTCACTTGAGCTTCTTTTTCCACTTCAGCTTTTTAGTTGGCTACACTCCCTCACAACCTGGTACCTGTTCAAATGTCTCAACTCAAGCTGAGACAGATCCACAAGGCACTTGCAGAGGGTGTTGGCCACTGTCCTGAAAGCCTTTCTGCTGGCACTTCAAAGCAGTGAAGTGTTTGCCTGCTCCCACTGTCTCCAGCTGAAAGAGGAGGGAGCTGAGCTCCCCCTTCCACTCTGGATGCCTGCAAGGTAAGACACATCAGCTTAAGGAGCAATAAATCAAATCAGGCCCTGCTCAGGCTCCTGACCTGAAACCTGCCCAAGGTGATAGTTTTCACTAAATTCAGCTCTGATTCTACACCAAGCAAAGCCAGACTAGAGGATGCTATGAACAAGGACATTTTCTAAATCTGGTGTGCCTCTCAAACTTTGCAAAAAAAAGTATTTTGTGACAAAAGACAGGTTGATCAAGACGAAAATAGAGTTGTGATGCATCTCTCAAATTCAATATAAAAACAGAGGACTAGGGAGTGAGGACATTTGTTAAGGCAGGCTTCCTCAGTGTTCTAATTTTTGCATTATTTTAATTCTATATTTTAATATATTTAATCTAAAAACTTGGGGAAAAAGGAGGAGCAAGATACAGAAAAATTTCCAAATATCAAACTGAAACTAGTTGGTTGGCCCAACCAGACCCTATCTTGAATCAAGAACTGAAAATTTTTTTGCTTCCTTAGAAAGAGAACAATTTTTAGGATTCTTTTGTGTGTGTGTGTGTTTTTGATAGAGAAATCATCTTACTCCTAGTTAAGAAGCATGTTAGATTTTTGAACATTTCTGTTCCAATGCAGCTGATAAGCTTTATTTCCTCCTATTTTTTTAAAAACCCTGACAGCATGGAGTTTCATATTTCAGTTCCAAAAGAAGACAGTCCTGTATTTTTCATCTCTCTAAGGTTTCTCAGATATATTCTGTTGTTATTCTTCAAAATTCAGACATGCAAATCAGAAAATACTGGAGCATACCACCATCTTCATCGCAGAGAAATATATGAAGCCAAAAGGTGTTAAGAATACTTTGTAAAAATATTAAGATATAGAGAAAAAAAAACCAAAATACAGAAAACAAAATTTAAATAGCCAAAGTCTATGATTAAAACAAAGCCAGGCTATCATATTCTGTCACAGTTTTAAAATAAAAACAACAGATTGAATAGGAGCTTACTGGCCTGACCTGAGATGTCATTTGTGAAATACTGCCCAGTGACTGGATAGTTTCCCCTTTCCTTCATTCATTCAGCAAATCCTGGTAAAACTCAGTCCTGAGGTCAGTTGTAGCAGAGATCAAATCAAACACAGAGATCAAGGAGCACAAGGTAGGTGCAGCAAGGCACAGACTTAGCAGGGATTTATAACCTCACCACAGCTATTTGTGGAACACAGGAATACTCATACCAACAGCCACACCACAGACAATCTATGGCTGGAACTATTTTCAGTAATTTTCCATATTTCCAAATGGAAGATGTTTGGCTTCCCTGTACTTCTTGGTTAATGACTACTTCTGCATCCCCTGGGGGAGAAGAGGGCAGAAGGCAAGACTTTGAGAGCTACAGGAAAACTGCTGGGAAGTTTGGTGTGGTTGCTTCTGCTTCTCGTGGCACCAGCTCAGGAGAAAACTCAGGAGGCCAGTGATGGAGAAGTTAGTTACCACAGGGAGGGACAGGATGCAGTCAGTGCCCAAGCAGAGCTCCCAAGTGACACTGCAGCCCTGTCACAATTCTAACAGACCTTTACTGAATTATTTAGCCTTATTATTTGGCTCATGTTTGTTTTCTTGGCACTTTCCTCAAAACCAAGTGCCTTTCATTTCTAGACCAGCAACTAAACAGTGCAAAATAAACATGCTGCCTGTGGCTACACAGCTTCAGCACAGGTTGAGGAGTCAATCTGAGTGAGGATGAGGCAAACAAACAACTCTGCCCAGACGACAAAGCAAATACCCCATTTGTGCCATTTTGGCCGTGTCTTGTGTCAGGAAATCAAAGACACAGGGAACCCCATCTGCTCAGGGGAATGGGCTGGGATTGCTGCCCTTGGAGCTGCCCTGCCACCAGCAAAGAGCCAAGATGTGGGGTCAGGAACCAGAGGTGTACTCAGCCTCCAGCACATCTCTATGCTTTGCCTGCAGCTCGCACTGAGGAGACTGAGTTTGCACACTCAGGGCACGAATAAAGGCAAAATTTCCCAAACTATTTTAATGTAAATACAGGGACATCCACAGCTAACCAGCATGGCAGTTCAACTGGGACGACTGCCAAGGAGCAGATTTAATGCAGTGTATTTCATTTACTCCTTAACAAAGGGTAAATGGCACTCTCTTGCTGTTCCAGGGTGTACTCACCGCTGTCTACGTGTCTGCCCACAGGTGTCGTGCCCCATGAGCACTCAGGCTCTGCTGACACAAATCTGCTCGCTCAGCTTTGCTTCCCTCTTCCAGCCTGGCAGCTGAGGCTGGCAGGTCCCAAGCCAAACAAGCACAAACACTGCTTGCAGAGGTGCAGGCAGCATTGGGAGCTCACTGAGGTCAGTGCAGAGCTCCAGGGAACTCTGCTTCCCCAACCATGCAGCAGGAGGGAGGAGGAATTCCCTTCTGCCTCCCAGCGAGCTGATAATGACAGAGCTGTGCCTTCATCTTCGTGTTCCCAGCTGCCAGCAGACATTCACACGCTGCTTCTTAAAATTTGCCTGCTCTGCAGCCACTCCTGCAACCCCGTTGAACACTTGTAGTAGTCCCGTTTCCCCCCCGACCACTAGCAAATAAACAGCAATTGCACAGAATTTATTACATTATTTGAACAAATACCAGCAGATCTTCGTTGGTTTTGTGAAAAAAGTCATGAAAATTCATGGCTAAATCTAAAACAGAGAAAATATTTTCCTGTTAAGTAACAAAAGGTGGAAAAAAAGAAAACTATTTTGAAACATCAAACTAAGATAATTTTTCACTTTACAAACTTAAAAATAGGCATGCACAGAAGCATTTTGCTGAATCATAACCTAAATGTTTTTTACCTTCTGGAAAAAAACTCAGTACAGTAATGATTATGAAAAGCAAAACAATATGCTAATTCTCTAAGTTTTCCTTTCAAGGATCTTTTTCCATTATTGAGTGTATACATTAAGAAAGGAAATAGATTTAGCTCATGCAGTTTTTCCTTTGGACATAGACGTGGGAAAAAATAATAATAATCACATGAGCACATGCAGTGCTCACAAAACTTTCAGCTTTCGGTTTGCTCTTCTAGTGCTGTGAAACAACTATAAGTGCATCCCATATATTAGCATACAAATAGTGTATATAATTCAGTGTAAACTGAATTGTTTATAAACATCAAACATTATTTATGGCACTCACACACGTTACCATGGAAACAAAGTAATTGCTATACCATTAGGACCCAATTTCTCTGTGCAGCAGGAGAGAATGGCAATTTATCTGCATCTGGGTGGTTTCACATGGATCTCCCCTCCAAAGCACCTTTTGGATGTGGAACTAGTTTTGATTAAAGAAGAAAAGATTGGATCAATATGAGTGAAATGACTAGAAACAGAAGTGCACATGTGAAAACACTGCAATTATTGCAAAGGAGTGATGTGAACTATTCAGTGATGGGAATTCAATGGCAAGCCCAGTCAAAGGTCATTGTGGGCCAGTGTTTCCCATCTCACCACTGCCAATGGTCAGTGGCTGCTGCCATCTGTTTGCTGCTCCACGAAGCAGCAGTATTGATTGCAGATCCAAAAGGTAGAAAATTAGCAAGAAGAGACATCCTTCTAGTAAGGTCAAGGGTTGAATGAACCAGAGAAATGTTTTTACTCTTTAGTAAGAGAATCGAGTATGTACAGTGTCAATATTTAAAGGTAAACAGAACTTTATCAGACAACTATAGGGGCAGAGTTTGTAAAGGACAGATATCTCTGCATATAGAGGGACACATCAATTGGGATTTTTGATATTATGAGTAAGAATACAAGGCATTAAGAGCATTGCTTTCCTTCTTGCACTTCAGATGGAGGCTGTAGTACAAACAAACCCCTTCTTGGACCTAATAGTGTTATTGGTAAGACTATCACACCTTGGCAATAACAGCTTCCAACTTGGTCTTTTCTGCCCAACAAGAGCCCCTTAAGAGAGTTAAGAGAAAACAAGTGGCAATTCATCACAGCATCATACCAGACTGCATCAAACCACGGCTTGAAGTGTTAATGTCTGTTTTACATAAGAAAATATAATACAGCTCTCAGCTGAAATTATCATTCCCTTCAACTAAGATTTATAAAGATGAGCAGACAGGATCCTTATTATTTTAAGGAAAAGTTCACACTGAGGCTAATTTTGCAATATCACTGCAGGCACAACTCCTAGAGATGGTAAGTCAGAATCACAAGGTTACTCCAAAAAGACTGCATATTGGAAGTCCCATTACTCCATGAATTGAGCTTGTTCCCCAGCTAGATTTCCTATGAAGTATCCTGCATTTTGTCTCATCAAAAAGTGCTCCTAAATTCAGAGTGGAAGATTCCTTTGTGCAATCTGTGCTAGTAGCAGTTAAAACCAGAATGGTTTCTGTATTTCTGAAAGAGATTTTTCTCTAAGGGGGAAAAAAAGTCTTCTCCCTCCTTGCAGATCTAAATGCTGCAAAGTACTTCAGGAGTCTTTAGGATAAAAAATCGGCTGGGGTAGACACAGGGTATAATTATCATCATCGGTCTTCTCTGTGAATCCATACATTTTATATTCCATTTAAAACAGAAAAAACCCCTCACTGGGATGCTTTCCAGTGAACCAATTTAGCTAATGAGAGTGAATATCAATGACTGCTGCTAATCAGAATAGTATTAGCATAAATTTTACTTAATGAGGACATATTTGCCTGGTGCAAGGAGCAAAATGCTACTGAGATTGATTGTAAAATGCAATGGATGGGTAAGTCTCATCTGGAAAAAACCCCAGCAGTTCAAGTAAACAGAACTGTAGATGTGGTTCCTGCTAAACTAGATTTTTTTTTTTTTTTTGCAACCCAGGATTTTAACCCCACTTGAGGCTTTTCAAACGTCTCCATTATAATAGAATGCTATCAAGTCTTTAAATGTGATGAATTAAACACCCTGGGGAACAGTTTGACAAGAGATTCCATTGAACTCTTTTAACTTCATGTGGGTAGGTAGATCACTGAGGGAACTTGCTTTTTTCAATTTAAAGCATGCAATACATGTATTCTGCTGCACAACAAAAGTGTATTTTCCCTTTGTGCATTGTGTGAGGCTCTTTTCTGAAAAATCCTTACTACTCCTCTCAGCTTCAAAAGCAGCAATGGTACATTGCCCTCTGTCTGCCTGTGAGCGATCCTGGGGGAAAATTCCCTTCAGCCACTATTGTCTTGAAGGAGTTAAGTCCCAGCAGCATCCCAGAGCTGTTCAGCACACTGCATTTCTTCCTCTTTACACAGAATCCCTATCAGACAGTCTGAGGAGGCTCCATGAACAATATGAAAGATTTTTGTCTATAGTAACACAAAGGGGTTAGAGTTCAATACTCTAACAAAATATTTATTCTTATGAAATGCTATTTGTAGTTTCATTCTTGTATATACCTGCTTTGAAACTCCTAACCTCAGATTCTTCTATGTAAAGGAATATAGGGCACAAGTGTTCTTACCTTAGATATACTATAGGATCTAACAATATTTAACTGGTGAAGTCATTTTTTGTTTCAAAACCTGTGTCTCAAATATGCTTGGGAACATGGAAACTCACAATGCCCTTATTCATGACATCAAAATCAGTTCCATGGTAACACATTGTGATGACAAAATACACAGATTGCAAGGTCACAAGTCACACTTAAGAACAGGCAGGGGAGAAATTGTTAGTTTAATGAATAACATTAGCCAGTTCCAATAGGAATAAAAGTAAAGAAAAAAATAAAGTGCCTAAAGTAAACACCCTTAAATGCACTTCAGAACCATTTCATCTTAAGAAGTTCTTGAAAGGCAGAAGGCTTCCACATCTTTCACTTCTGTAGTAAGAGAAGCCAATGTTAAGAAGAAAAGAGGTGCTGTACATTAGTGATGGCTCTATCAGTGCTTTTACAGGCACAGAGAGAATCAGCAACTGCAGGGAAGAAATGCTGGAAGAAAAGGAGTCATGTTAATTCCAGGCTAAATTCCTGAAAGCAACTAATGATTCCTATGGACTGGGTTTTTGCAGCTAGTGAGAAGCCACTTCTGAAACTTTCACGTCCTTGTTCTACAAACAGTATTTGGAATAATTCAGTCACAGAACTCAGAAATGACAACTGCAGTATGACTCCTTCTGCTGAATTAGAAGTGATTCCTTTGTTGCTCATTTTCTGGACACTGCATCACAAGAAAGCAATCCAAGTTTGTGTGGTTTTAATGTCCAAAGGCCACCTCTGACACTGAAGCCCTTTTGATGCAAGGACCCCACTCTTGAGAAATTCCTGTAACCAGCTCGTCTCCTAAAGGCTGCAAAAGAGAGAAAGGAAAAACACAAAAAACACAAAAGAGGAAATGACCAGCCCAGTATTGGAACAAATACCAGGCACCTCTAAGTCCTTGACACCACCATCAGATTTACTTGTGATTTTCAAAGGCAATGACAGGACAAATTTGGAGTTCTTCAAGAAATGAAGCAGAAAAATCTGTGGTTAAGGGAATGTTCTTGCATCTGATGTGTCTTAGACATTAGGTGGTTGGTCCATGAAGTCACTGTACAAAAAAGTAACAAGAACACATTTGAACAGGTTTTCCCTCCTGACTCTCACATCTAAACCTTCTTTGAAATCACAGTTCAAATATGTCACATACAATCTATTTGACGTGACTGTGTCATAAAATTGGCACTGTATGTTCTGTGCTTACCACAGTCTGAAAGGTCAACAGAGAGGATAGATTTCCTTTAGCATCTTGTTTAAATAGCATCTTATTTTTATTAGAAAAGATGATTTTGTTTTCTTTACCATATCATGGCAGACAGCCCGATCCTAATACATCCTTACATAAACAGAAACTGAAGAGTCAAAAAACAAATTGCAACTTAAACTCTATAAGGAGAACCATGTCAGATTATCCTTCTTTCTGTAGATCAGAGCAAAGGATTTGAAAGGTAGGAGGATTTCTAGATCAGAGACCAGCTTTGATTTTATTTAAATTATGTAAAATCACTGGATTATTAAAAAACAATGAAGCATGCTTTGGTAAGGCATTAACATTTTTAACATATTCTTGTACTCTGTCAGTGAAGGGAATGGTAAAATTCCCTCTATATTAGATAAAACAGCTTGACAGTTGCATACATACTTAACCACAGGTGGGAGGTTCTTCTTAATTTGGTGTCTATCATGTGATGCTTCATAAGCAAAGAATAGCAGGCCATGCTGCTTTATTCAATTGGGTTATGCTTTTACTCTTTCTTCCTGCATGTGAAAAGCATAACAGAGAACTAGCAGAGCAGAAGTAAGATGTGTTTTGTTAGTTGTCTGAAGCCCTGGGGCCCGGAACCGGATAAGTCCTGATATTATACCCTGGATTGAGCAGAATAAATCCATTTTGTTTCCTCCAAACATTTAGCCATTAAAAAAATATGAGATAGAAAAACAGACTTTGCTGTCTGCATGCCTTCTTGTAAAGCATGTATTGTGGAAATGTCAGAATCATTAGGTCATTGGCATATATTTTGCAAGCTAATGCTTCTACTTTAATTCTCACTGGGGACTGCATGTCTGCTTTTCAAATAAAACCCAGACTGAAGAAGGTGAAGAGAGCTTAAAATGATGCTGGTAATGCTCTATGATGGCTGATAATACGTCAGGGTATGAATAATTAGGAAATATCAGCCAAGGCTGATACAACTACAGCTATTAAAGTACCAAACCCCACAGAAGCAATTGGTAAGTGTTCAAATTGCCTCATAAATATTTGTGGCTCCTTTTAAATGCACAGAGAGGCACATGACTGAATAAAGTTTTAAAACAAATGCAGCACAAGAAATAAATTTAGTATGTGAAATCATGCACAGGATAGAAGCACAGCGGGTTGTACCTCAGAGGAGACAAGTGGATGAATTTGCTCCTGAATCACCCAAGCCAGATGCAGAACAAGTGGTCCCAGAAACACAAGCCCCATTCCAAAAAGAGCTGTTCACAAAAGACATATTGCAGATAAAATTCAGAATGGGTTGAAGACAGAGGTTAATAATAGTAGACACAATAACACAAGTAGAAATACTCCTAACTCACAACTGGATAAAAGTCTTCAGCTGCAGCTGCTGCTCTTCTGCCTGAGTGCTCACTGCCCAGACCAGCTTTTCAGCCTTTTGCAGACACACACACACACACATACTTTATTCTCTGACTGAGCACCCGAGCACCTCTGCTGGGGCAGAAAGGGTAGACTCCTCCACTTGAAGCCCTTCTATGCAGAAGCAGACCCAGCTCCCCTGAATGCTCCTGCACCCCTGCCAAAGGCTCGTGGCAGGGAGCAGGACAGGTTTGGCACCTACAGGTTTTCCATCTTGAGCTTGGGGCTCTACTGAACTCAAAATAGCTGCTCAAAACCCAACCAAAACCACTGGGTGCTACCTTGAGTTTATAGCATGGCCAGTTTACACTGTTTAAACCACAAGTTTTAGAGATTTTGATACCAGTTTATAAATCAGCACAGATTTATCTGAAAGAAGAATTCAGAATCAGTAGACAAGTTAGCAGACTTAAATAAAACTTCAGACAAACACAGTCTTTATTCTGAATTTCCAAACAAATCCTCAAACTAAACAGATCTCATGCAGTTTCTGTTTTCATTGTGGATGTCTTGCATAGCTCAAACTCATTGCAGATTTCTGTGTCCATTTGTATGTTTCTGATCCATATTTCCTGATTGCATGATCCATAACAATCCTCCAGGATATGTCCCTACTGACTTTCACAGGAACTTCATGTACTCTTACATATTGGCTTAGAGTAACATTGCTCCAAAACACAGGAAAATCAGCTGTGAACACTGGAAAGTGCTATTTCACCTGGTGTTTCTCAAGGTATTAGCTTAACATATGATATTTTAATAACCCAAAACTTTACTGTAAACTTCCTTAGAGTGGAAAGGCAAGACCCAAAGAGATTGTGAGCATATGCATAAGCATAACTCCATAGCCATCAGAACAGGTATATATTGTAAAACCTGAACTCTGCTCTGAGTTTTACTGATCTCCTCCTTCAAGCTGATCTCCTTTGTATTTATTTGAATTAAAATCAGTCTGACTCTAACAACCTATGTAAAACCCATTCTGTGTCATTCCTATGAAACTGTATGGCATTTGCATTATCCTATACGAGTAAAAAATGAGTTTACAGGCTCTTGGCTTTTAGTTGAGGCCTCCCCTGTTCTCCATTGCAGAAGTGCTTGAGATGAACAGTAAACAACTTGTAGAAATGCTAAATTGAGCATTTTATTCAATTTTTCTTGTGATTAATTTCTCATTCTTCAATGAAACATATTGGGAAAAGATTAATTCCCAAAAGCTTGAATACTGGAATAAAATATTTTTCAGAATGTATGCCCCAAAACCATTAAAATTGTAATCTATGCACTGTGAATAATCCTGTTAAAGCAGTAATGTCTGACAAAGAGCAGAATGTCCTCTCAAGCATTAGTACCTTCAGTGAATGATTGCAAACTTTTCAGAGGGAAGACAGCTCACAGAAAAATCTGGAGAATTAACAGTTTCTTTGAAAAATTGTGGAAGGAAAGCTAGTTTGAATTTTTTTTTTTAAAACTGAACATGTATTTTCAGAAATGGTTTTGGATATAAATTTGCTCAGATTATTAGCTCAGCAGCACATTTATTTGATTTTAGCTGCTACACATAAAGAGTTTGCCAAGTATTGGCCTCAGGTATTTTCCTTTCCAGGTCAAGCACAAGAGCAACTGGAACATGATTAAGAAGAAGCTCATGTTATTGCTCCTGCGAGCATGATGGCAGTGTTTTTTGTGGCTTAGGGCAAAAGAGGACACACTCTGGAAGAGTACTGGCCATCCAAAAGGCATGGAGCATTTAATTTCACCCTGGCCTTAGATTTTGCTGACTTTGTGGCCAGCCCTCTCTGCCTTGGTTTCTCACTAATTCCCTCTTCTCACAGTTAGCTTATTCTAGAAGAGACTACCTATGGCTTATAAGTAGCAATGCAAGACTCTCACTGGACTGGTGACTGAGCAACATCTGGTCCCATAAATTTGGAGGCAGCCTCTAGAACCTGAGGAGATGATAAAGGGATGAGTGCAGGGCTCATGTCAATCACAGCACTGCTCCACTACATCGGCTGCACAGCTGAAAGAGGGTCAGGCAACATTTTCCTCTTCCAGTAAGTGGGGAGAAACAAAAGTGTCTATTACTGCATAGTACTAGGTCAGAAACACCAGATTCATTGAGCAGAAGAGCAAACTAGCTGCCATTCTAAATTACAGAAATCACAATGCTGCAGTTTTGGGAAAAATCAAGCTATGGGGATAGAAATTTCCTAGAAGAGACAAAAAGATGGAAAAACCTCTGACATATTTAGCACAATTTTTTTTACTGTGACTGATTAAAGCTGTAATCAGATTTTGATTGAGCTCTGTGTATCACAGAACCAAAACTCTAGCCATAGCTTTAGCCAAATACCAAGACAAAAAGCAAGAGATTGTGCATGCCAATACTATGAGAAATAAAAGAGAAGAAAATGTGGAACTCTTTTCTTAGATAGCTACATGTTTTTATAGGTTAGACTTGGGTTCATAAGTTATTCTCACACCCTGAGAGCATGTACAGGATACTAGTCAGCTGAAGTTACCAAAATAATTTTGAAAACAAAACCTATTTATAGGGAAAGCATTGATAAAATCTTTCTTTGATGACACTAGGGTAAAATCAGACCATACCACGTGGATGTGAACTTCATGTGAAAGTATAACAAAATCTAGAAGAAATAACATTTATAATTGTTTGCTTTTAAAACAATTTCAGGAAGAGGAGTGTTTACCCAAGGGGTGAAAATGCCAGATATTAAGTTGTTAAGAAAGTGAATACAGTAGGAAGACAGAAGCCATTAAAAGCTCAAAAAATATATCCTCAGATGTTTTTAATGGCATAGAAAAGCTATCACCAGAACACAAAATAAAGTTAACAGAATTCAAATTCACTGTTATACGTGTGCCAACACATACTTAGAAGCATACTTATATGTAAACTTAAAGAAGAAATTTTGCCTTAGTGCTCTGAATCCAGAAGAGAGTACTGATGCACTTTTAGAATGGGTCTTTTGTCTATCAGCTCCAGAAGAGGAAGCAGAGACTTTTTACCCACATCTTGAGCTCAAAAGACAGAGGGAGAGAGACTTTTTACAAGAGAGTGAAATGATAGGAAAAGGGACATAGCTTCACACTGAGAGTAGATTGAGATTGGATATTAGGAAGAAATTTTTCCCCTTGAAGGTGAAATTTTTCTCTGTGAAGGTGGTGAGGCCCTGGCACAGGTTGTCCAGAGAAGCTGAGGCTGCTGCATCCCTGGAGGTGTCCAAGGCCAGACTGGATGGGGCTTGGAGCAATCCAGGAGGTGCCCTGTCCATGACAGAGGGTGAGATGAGAGGAGCTTTAATGTCCTTTCCAATACAAACCATTCTGTGATTTTTTTGCTCTACCTACCTACTAAGGGGCCAAGCCAATGCCTTTACAGATCTCCATGTATCTACCAGGAACAATGTTTCTTAATAAATGCATTTTCCCCCTCTTGCTCTCATCTCACCCTAATTAGTTCAAGGGGTGGTGGAAAAATTCTTCAGAAAGAAAATTATAGTATTTTAATTACAGAAATTTTAACTTAGACCCTCTAAACACAGTGCTTCACTGTAAATATTAGGCTATGCTCTGCACCCATATAATTTCCTGAAAAGATATCTAGACATGGGAATACACTGAAGTTTAGTGATGGTATTTTGCTGTGAGTATGAACAATAGAACAGCATCATGGATAGGGAATGGTGCTGTGAGCTTGGAACATAACAGACAGTAATGTAAAGCTAGGAGTGAATAATTAACTTCTATAGGAAAACCAGGAATTATCTGGGGGCCCTTCTAGGCCTTGGGGGATTAGAGATGGCTATCAATATTTCTTTAGTTACAGAGAAGGAAAGTACACATCAATGATAAATATGGGTGGAAAAAATTTCTATCCAATTTGACTGCCACAACTGTTGATCTAAAGCACCTTAATCTGCAAAAAATGTTACAAAACACATTGATCATAATAATTAGCTTAGCAACAACTGATGGAGAAGACACCCTTCCTTTGATTTTCTGGTGGTAATTGTTATACAGAATCATCATCTAAACCTGCTATGTGATGTCTTGCAACAACATTTTGGCAACTGTGGAAATCATCAGGATCTGTAGGTAATGCCACGGGAAAACTAACAGAGGGGAATGCCAGCAAATATTGACAGGAAAATTAAAAGCTTCCAGGGTTAATGCATGCACAACCCTCCAGCTCCTCATCTGCCAAAGCAGGCTGTAAACTGCTTATGCCAGTGGTGGAGAAAAGAGTTTCACAAACAGAAAAAGATGTTTCAATTGCAGATGGATGATTTACAGCCAGAATATTAACCTGGAAAAGATATTGTGTCAGACATTGACTCACAGCAGAGAAAACTCTGAGTTTTCAGTAAACGAGAGATAGTACAAACCCCAAAGTCTGATGTTGTTCATGTAAATTGGTTTGAGAAAGTTTTCTGAATCTCGGACAGGATGTGATGGGTCACTGCAAGAGACTGTAATGCAAAAATGAGACTTTGCAAAAGGTAATGCCAGTGATTAAGGCTGGCTGTCTTCTGAGTGTAAACCTACTCCTTTTAACAACTTTGATGGAGAAATTAATGTGGCAGACAGGACTGTGCTCAGAGATTCTAGACCATTGATGTGTAATACTACAACGTAGGATAGTGAGTACATACAAGGTCTGTGGATGCCAGGAGTGGAGGAGACTGGTTTAAATTCATATAATACTTGATTCCAAGTAAGTGCAGATTCAGGGGAGAATGAAGCCCTAACAACACAATAGCAAATGCCAAAAATAGGAATATTCAGAAACTAGAGGGGTGAAGGAGAAACTGCAATTTGTAAATAAAGAAAGACCTATAGACCACATCTGATGCATATAGGTGTATGTACATAGATGGATGACTATTCATGTTCTGGTTGGCAGGACAAGAAGATGGAGATTCACAGTGTGCCAGGGGAAGTTTAGGTTGAACATCAGGAAGATTTTCTACACCAAAAGGGATGCTAATCACCAGAAGGGGCTGCCCCTGGAGGTGGTGGAGTCCCCCAGAAATGCCTGGATGTGGCACCCAGTGCTCTGGTCTGGGTGACAAGGTGGGGCTTGGGCACAGGTTGGACCCAATGGTCCTGCTCTTTCCCAGTCTTTAAAATTATGTGATTATATGGTTATTCATAGTTACCAGAAATATGATCATTAGGGTACTCAGCCATTAAATGTGTGACCACACATGCAAAATCTCTGTTTGCATAGAAGTTACTTGCCTTTACTTCGAAGAAGCAAAAATGATGTTAGTGCATTTTTGCAAATTAGTATGCATACATTAAAACAAGCTGATGCAGAAGACATACTGTGACAATATATCATGACTGAAAGTCTTTTTATGCACACAATAGCACACTAAGATATTTGAGAGCAAACACAGTTATGTGCTTACAAATCACTTGTGTCCTGTAAAACAAGTTCATTCTTTCCTCTGAGATTACTAAGAAAGTTCACACAAATAATGCTCACCTTAAAGATGCACAAAAGAAAGAGGGAAAGGAGACATTCTGAGGCTCCAAGATCTGAATCAGAGCAGATTAGAGATGGAGAGGGCATTAGCCAACATCAGTCTGAGAACTGAAAAAAAACATTGTGGAGAGCTGCAACCAAAGGAGCACCAGCTCAGAGCCCAGTGGACGGCTATGAAGAATTTACTGCATCAGTTTTGTCCATCTCTTCATAGAGAAATGAAAGTTCTCAGTGAGGTCCAAGACCTTATTTTAGTTTACACCTACCAATATAAGCAGTCTGACTTTGCTCTGGGAGCTATCTCCTTTTCTCCCAAACTCTTCCTTTGAGCTGTTCTTAGTCTACTTTGAAAACACCAAGTGATTTTTTTGGCCACCAGCTAAAGACACAAGATGAGCCTCACAGGATCTGGAGTTCAGGTAGACAACCATAATGAAGGCAGATTGGAAAAGGGAAGCAACAGAAGCTGAATATCAAGAGACAGGCAGAGGGAAGAGAAAGCTTCTAATTCCTTTCACTAAAGGTTTCCATTTCCATCTTCACTAGCATCTTTTTCAAGGCAGTTTAAAGAAATGGGTCATCTTCCGGACAAAGTGAGTTCAGCAAAAGAGATGGTAAGAGGCAGGCAGTATTTGTAGTGCATATAATAATTTGCTTCACAGGAAATTGCCCCAAGAATATGCAGTGCAGCCAACCTGCAAAGTCTGCTCCTGCTCAGCTGTATTAATCTCCCAGAGTTGATCAATATTAGCAGTTCAAGATTTCTAAAGGAACTTTCTAGATTTGCAAGATTTATTATAGCCATTGTGTCTTGATCCCTCTCTAGATTTCCCCCCTATTTTGTGTATTTAGACCTCAATGGAGGAAAATAATTTAGAAATGTACTTAACGTTAAAGAGGTGATTAATGCCTAAAGACATCAATAGCAGGTAAGCACATAATTACTTACATCTAAAATAAAGATGAGATTTGTGCACTTTAAGTGCATTCCTAGAAGGATTTCTTAAGGGAGATATTTTTCATCTTGTTCTGCTTGCCTGCAAAGTGCCTAGCACAAAAATTTCTGTTAAAAAACCCAAAACAAAATAAAAAATAGAAAGGTTTCCTTGCAATGATGTTTAAAAGAGAAACATTATTTTGATTTGCTTGTAACATAGTTTATTTTAACACACATTGATTTCTTCAAACATTTGAGGAATCTTTACGAGGGGATTTTCAAGCCAGTGTAATTTGTCATTTGGTATTTCAAGAATAGCATCTATGCCAGTACTTTTTATTCAGCCACATTAAGTAAGTTTTCTTCCCTTTTTTTTCAAGGCCTGTTTGATGTTGTCACTTGATCTTGAATTAGCTGTTGACTCATATCAAATGCAAATAAAGTCCTTTTACACTATGAATCATCACTGCTCTTGGTTAAAGGGTAAGAAGAGATGAGAAGGGAAAGAGCATTTCTGGACAATACTGCTGATTGAGGGCTGGTATGACTCATGCTTTGGAGGTCTGCTGCATTTTCAAGTCAACAACTGAGGAGATTAAGAAGCAACTTCAAACACGGCTTTTAAAAGGAGAAGAAAGCAGAAACTGGGATAAGGTACAGAGTAATGCACACAGCCACATCCTGAAAACCTCACTGATGCAAAATTCCCAATGATATTACCTTTATGGTTTCCAAGCACTAAGCTAAGAATTCATGGCTTAAGACTGGCCCTCAGTTAGCTGGGAGCTCCAAAGATCCCAAAGTCTAGTTAGTAAAGTTTTAAAGAAATTATTTCTTGGTCAAATTTCACAACAAACAGAAATCCAGAAAGCTGTAAATTTCCTCAAAAAACACAGTTTCCTCCTCATATACATAGCATTGTTATGAAAACTGTTGGCATATCTGTGGTTAGAAGGAAGAAGATATGGATGGTGACATTTCCATTTGCTGAAAATTAGGTGGGGAAGACAGCTATCAAAGAAGTATCAAATAAATAATTTTTGCATCTCATCTAATTTTACTCTACACAGGAACTTAAAATGCAGTTAGAAAAATATCTGTCCATGAAGCCAAACATCTCTTTGCTGAAGAGCAAGAGATAGCAGTAACATATTACAAAATCAGTAAAGTCAGAAGTGTACCCACTTTACTATTTGCCACTGAGTGATAACATTTTTTTGCAAACAAAGGAGAAGAATACATTTTTTTCAGTTCTAAATATTGAAAGAGGTTTTTGAATATTTCCGTTTAGACTGACTGGAGGAGGGAGGTGTTTGGTTTTTTAATTAAAGGTTGTTCCATGCATTACTTTCCTACCTACCACATACATTATGGCACATGGTCCCCTTTGGTACTCGTGTACACCAGGTTTGATTGCAGAACCGATACTGCCCTCTTTGGAGGACAACACATCAACAGTCCTTCTGCATGAGTCTTAATCCCATAATAATTTTCTAATTCCTTTCATATTCTTGTCACTGGTGTTTAAGGAAAAAACTTGGCAAAAGGGCTCTAAAACAAAGTCACAGTATTGCTCAAAAGTTTAAAAAGAGCAAGGAAGAAGAGATTTACTGATTCTTAGAGCAGCAATGGAACAAACGTTTTTACTTTTAAGAATCCAGATGAATTAGCTCAGATTAATTTTGGATTAAAGAGCGAACACAATTAGGATTACTTGGCAACTACACTGGGGTACTCAGCCAGTGATCCTGTACAGAGATATCCTACTGCTATCACTTTTACCCTAAGGAGGGCATTGTACTGAATGCCAGTGATCCCACCTGTGTCTGCTATCTGCAGGCAGCCATCCATCAGCCCTCCTCCTCCTCCAAATTCCCTGGCCACAGTGTTGTCCCCCTCCTGCTTGCCAGGCTTGCCAGCTGCTGGGGATCCAGGAGCAGGAGCTGCCCTGCCTGCTGGCTTCACTGTCCTCTAGACAGTTCCAACCAACTGCAGCAAATCACACGCTCTGATATGACAGATTAAACACCAAGAATGAGGAAATCAAACAACACACGTAATCTGCCAGGCAAGTTCCCTGGACAAATATTTCCAATTAACTCTGCAATGAGGGCCAGGTTCAGTGAAGCTGGCTCTGAAACCAGAAACCTCACGGCTGGCCAGATGGGTTTCATGTGGCTGTGCTGTGCTGACACTGAAGCAGTTTCTGTAAAATACACCAGGGATAGCTTCCAATTTGGAAATATTTGCATGAATAACAATGTATTTCATGTGCATTCAGCCAGCTGTATCCTTGGTTAAAAGAGTAAAGCCTCTGCAAAACGTTTGAGAGAGTATGTGCACAGAAAGGACTATACATTTGTTGTGTCTGTTCTTGTCTGTATAAAATGAAAATAGGAAATCAAGTTTCCTAGATTTTCCATTTTAATGTAGCTTTCTAGTTACCATCTGATGTCAAGCTGCTAATTACACACAGGTGGTGTAACAGTCAAGTGGTGAAAGTTTGAGGCTTGTGGCACAGAATACTTACAGTTTGCAGAGATTGTAACATTTTCCACAGAGCAATGTGATACAGGATTTAGAGCCATAAAGTTATGACCCCAAACACCCACTTGCAAAGGCACAGCCCAGTGAGTAACAACCCCCACTATCCAATAGTATCTCTTGTGCATGTCACATCAGCCTCTGATGGAACTGATGCATGCTTGTCATTCATTTAGGTGAACTCTTACATTGGGTTTTCTGCTTTAAATTAGGTAAACTTATGTCTTGGGTTTTCTTGCTTTAAATTCCTCTCTTTAAAACATTGATTCAAATATCATAACTTTCTCATGAAAGTGCTGGAGGAATAAAATCCCCGTCAATTTCTATTTTTTTGTTTTCTATTGTTTTGTTTGTTTTCTTGGGTTTTTAAAAATAAATAATGTTTTGTCATGCAGCAATGCTCCAGAGCTGGCAGCATGAGCAAGGAGGAGAGGTGGGAGGACAAACAGATGGCAAAGACACTGAACAGCACTCCAAAAGGCTGATGTAGTTTAGGAGCAGAAGTCTCACTTACTATCAACAGGGCTAAGGGGGAAGGAACAAAGGCAGATCCCTAATTATTCTCATACAAGGAACAGAAAGTCACAAATTTAAGGAACAATCTGAATTCATGTATGTGTTTTCTTTAATGCAGTATTTTACTTTTCTTATAGCATTTTTTTTATTCCAGCATGATGTCAGCAGTAGCAAACTATATGCTGGAAGAGATGGCTGTCCAGGTAAGTAGTGAAATGGTAAAACACAGCCTTGCAGTAAAGAATATTTAAAATTTACACCACCAGCTGCTCCTTCCCATAAGAGAAGTTCAAATGGTGAACTTCTCTATTATTATTAATTCTATATATATATTACTCCTCATGTTATCCACTCCACTAAGCTCCACAGAAACACTCAGGTGACTAATGCTCTTCTGTAAATGATCCTGTTAAATGGATTCACAATTGGCAATTTAAATTAAACTACGCTTTAAGTACAGCACAGTCTATTAGTCCTGCTCCATCTTGCTCATGCAGCTGCCAACTATGTGATGACAATGTTCAATGGAAAACATGCTTTTCTTTTGAATAATGGCAGGTATCTTCCCTTGAAAAATCCAATACTGCAGTTTGGTTCTGCTTCAAGCTTGCCAGCTCTCAGGAACAGAGTCTGGGGGACATCTCCTGAACTTTGCTGTGGGAAAGGCAGGTTGCTTTCACTGGGGGCTGTTTGGAGCCTGGGGAAAGTGAGTGTGAAGCAGCATACAAAGAAAAGGGAAAATAATTCAAAATAAGGGAGCATTAAAAAATCCTTTCTTTGGCTAACACTGGCAGTAAATATCTCACTTGAAATACTGCAAGGAAATTTAGCTTGACTGCATGGGAGAGCTATGGCAGTCCAGGAAACTAAACACAGTAATTAACAGTGAGATTATAGCTCTGACAACGTAAACCATAGCACAGCACAAGGAACTTTCTAATATTTTGCATTTCTCTATAAGAACAAGGGTAGAGTTTAAAATAATGCAGGGGGCTGGGGTGGAAATCAATCATTCAACAGCAGCTACTAGCAAGGATCCTCTGAATTATTTTTGCAATGGTGTTGGACTCTTTTGTGTGCACTCAGGTCTACATAAGTAGATCATGTCTTGCAAAAATGGTGCCTGATATGCCAGCTAAAACAATCCAGCCTTATTGCTTATGCAAAGAGTGGTCTGAAGAGGATACAATAGAAGTACAAGGGAGGGGATACAGGACTTGCCTGATCATTCAACCGTAAGGGTGTGCTGAAAGATTCCTTTCTGAGCCTCCTCCGGCACAGCCCCACAGAGAAAGCTGCTGCCCAGGCCCACAGAAGTCTGATTACTGTGCACACTGTGCACTAGCTTGTCAGTGAAGTCATTCAGTAGTCTGATTAAAATAACATCTTCTAATTCCCTTTTTGTTGTAATTTACAGTCTCTCTCCTTTGGCTGAACCTGCCAGCCATCCTGGAGGTGAACAAAGAGAATGTGCTAAAGTTGCCAATTCTGGGGCCTGGTGTGAGAGAAAGCTTTTGTTTCCAGAGGTTGTATTTACTCTGGAGACAGTTAATCAAAGCTCCACAGAGCATTGTAATTCTTCTGTTCCTTTGGTACGGGTATGAACTCTCAGTGTCTGATCCCTACGACTGTCTTTCAAATCCCCTCAGTAAGCTCACTCCAATGTAACTTACACTAGGGCTGGTTAAGAAAGATCCAAGCTTTTTCAAAATGGCTTTAGATAACTAAATTACATCACTTGTGTTGTTATATCTCCTATTAGCACCATGGACACCAGCTAACACAGCTGAAATGTGTCAGGTATATTTCAGCAGGAGGACATTTAACACTCACAGCCCAAAAGGGAACCTGGACCTGAATGGAGGCAGTTCCATTGAGGAAATGAACAATTGGGACAATATGGCAAATTCATCAAATGGCAAATGAAAAATTGAAGGACAATCCATACAGAGACATACAAAACAGGTGATAAAAGTGTCTCACCTATTCTTATCTTCTTATATTCTTCTAATCTGTTATTAACCCTCCCTTAATATTCCACATTGCCTTCGACCATAAAAACTGCATATTCAGAATCAATGTGTGATAAGTCATTTGTCTTTCATTTAAAAATCACACAGAAAACTCTCTCTAGAGTCGTCTGGTGACACCTTTGTAGACCTTTTTTCAGGTACAGCTGAACAAAATAACAATTCTAATTCAGGCTCTTGATTTGATTTACCACTATATCTGGACTCTATGACAAAAGACTAAGGCAGAGCAAAACTAAACTGGAGCAACTGGTGCTACTGAGAATCTGACAAGTTTAATTTGCTTTGTTATGTCAGTAAGCTTTATTATAAAGCACAACTTTCTCTTTTCAGAATAGAATTATACTGGGAAGAAACTTTCTTGATAAAAGAAATTCTGTGCTACTCAACATGCAAATATTATAAACTTCATTTCAAATACAGATACTTAAATAAACAGATTTATAAAGCCAGCAATGGTTTTCTAGCATGGACATGAATGCCAGTTATCCTAGATAAACATTAGTTATGAAGATCACTCACTTATTTTTAAACTGCTATTTATTTTTTAAATGGTTCCATTACACAAATGGAAACAAAGCACACCAGAAACAGAGTGCTCTGAGACATGTCCCCTGAGCACTGCCTGCATGCATAAATCCAGCCCAGAATATGCCCTATGGGCAGTGAACTCCAAATAATTTCAGCCTCTCTCCTTGGAGAGAATGCTCTTGTATCTAAGATCAGTTCTGGGTGGTCTCCAGTTGCATTGGAGAGACTGTTTTAATACAGATAATTCAACATTGTGAAGTATTTTGTACTCTAGGGAACAATGATAGCGAGAAAACTGTGGAAACTGTGGTATTTAACACATTTCCTTCACCATCTCTATGAGATGAACCACACCAACACCTGCCTATGTCACCTTCAGTTTGTTTGGACTGAAATTCAGCCAGGTAATTTCAGTGTTAGCCAGATGCTGAAGCTTGGAAAGGTGCCCCAACCCAGTGAGTTTGGTGGAAAAAGCATTAAACTGGGACACAGAGCTATGGATTTGTCCTGGATTCACTCACTTCTGGCCCTGGTTCACTTCACCTTTGCTCCAAATTTAGCTTTGGTGATCTCACAGGACAGTTTTGTAGGAATTTCTGCAACTGCAGGGGCAGGCAGGGACTCCTGTGTGCTACAGCACTGAGCCCCAACAGCAGCAGAAAAGTACCTGTGCCATGAACTGCTGCTCAGAGGGTGCCCCCATGCCAAAGGAACAGCTCAGAAACCAGCTCCCATCTCTCCTGCAGGGAAAGCATCAGGGCAGTGCAGCTACACTCCCCATTCCCCAGGCTGAGGTTGCTGAGAATCACATGGCATTTGCTCCTTGACTCTTGAGCAGTGGAAACCATATACACAATATCTTTCCTGCTTTCCCAGTATCGCATTTCTATTAAAATCATTGCAACAGATACTACAGAAGCACAGTCTGTGCTCATAAACAGCAGGCAAGGTGATCTGTGATACAAGCTTTGTGTGAAAATTTAGTCCACCACACGAATGCAATCAAGTCTCTGAAAGACAGGAGAGGAGAGCAATACAACCCCAGCCCACAAACCAGGGCATTCAGATGAATTAACAAAAGATTAGGGCCAGTTACATAAAAATACTTGAACACAAAGCCCTTTTGTAGCATCAGAAGATGATTGTTATCTAATAAGTCCAGCTCAATATCACCTGGAGCATTCTCAATTTGCTTCTGTGCTTCCTCACTTTTACTTTCTAGAAAGAGGTCCACATCAAACCTGAAAAAAGCTGTTTTCCAATGAGCCACCCAAATTCTTATCCCATGCACTTTCTTCACAGTGTGCCAGCACACACAATGCCAATAAAGTCACAGAAGCAACTCCACAAACAGTTACCTGGGGGCTCCTTTCCTTTGCAGTGTGCTGCTCTTTGAAGTGGCAGCATTTTGACTCTGTCAGAAGCTAAGGATGTGGAACTGAAAATCTATGGTGAATTCCGTCCCCTACGGAATGGCAAAACTCCTGGCAATTTTATCAAGGTCAGGAACAGATTTCATGCCCTGCATCTGTAGCAACTCAGAGGCATAAATTGCATTTGTAGGACCTTAAATGTCAGAAAGCAATGGGTGGTAATCATAGATAAGTTGTTTTTCCCAGGATTCTTAGAAAACAGAAGACAAGTAAATAAAAATCCGGACTATTTTAACATTTGATTTCCCCAATCCCTGTTCACGATCAGCTACAAGTCCTCAGACTTTCCCACTGCCAGTGGTCAATGATATCATTCACAGTGATTTTTCTACAACCTTTATTAGCTGGTCTTTCTTAGAGTTTCCTGTGGGTTTTGGTTTGACTTATTTTTCTTGGCCATAAGTTGACCTGAAAATATGAGGCTATTTCAGGCAAAAGTATCAAAAAATAAAGTATGCTTTTTCAAATCCGATTGCCACATGTGTCTCCTGCCATTCTATCCAGTTAGCATTTAAAAGCATGTTATTTATTTATTTGTCAATTCATTTGAAATAGCAGGATTACTGGCGGCTACCAGAATATAGTTACAGAGGATGCAATTTAGCAATAGAAATTACATTCTTTCAAAAAGAATTTCAAGTCCATGGGGCCAGATGGGATCCACCCAAGGGTATTGAGGGAGCTGATGGCAGTGCTCATGCAGCCACTTTCTATCATTTCCCAGCTGTGTGCTGGCTCCCTGGTGACATCCCAGGTGAAGGCAAGTGTGACACTGCTGTAAGAAGGGCTGGAAAGAGGATCCAGGGAACTCCAGGCCTGTCAGCCTGACCTTGGTGCTAGGAAAAAGGTCATGAAGCAAATCCTCTTGAGGGCCATCATGAGCACATGTTGGACAGCCAGGACAACAGCCCAGCCAGCCAGGGTTTGTGACAGGCAGGTCCTGCTTGACCCACCTGGTCTCCTGGACAGAGTGACCCCCTCAGTGGATGTGTTTGCCTGGACTTTAGGAAAGCCTTTGACACTTTTCCACAGCATTTAACTTGTGGCTTGGACAGGGACACACACTGTTCACTGGGTAAAAGACTGGCTGGACATCTGGGCCCAGAGAATGGTGGGGAATGGAGCTGGGGCCAGGCACCAATGGGGTTCCCAAGGCTCAGAACTGGGGTCAGCTTTATAACATCTTCAACAATGCCCCTCAGTCAATTTGCAGATGACACCAAATTGGGTGGGAGTGTTGGGTGCTCTGCAGAGACAGGCTGGAAGGAGGTTGTAGCAAGGTGAGGGATTGGTAGCAAGGGACAGGACAAGAGGAAATGGCCTCAAGTAGTGCCAGGGAATGTTTGTGTTGGATTGCAGGAAACATTTCTTCACTGAAAGGACTATCAGGATTATCATTGGAACTGGGAAGTGGTGGAATCTCTGTCCCTGTAAATGTGTAGATGGGACATTTACAGGCCTTGTCTACTGGTGAAGTTGCCAATGATGTGTTATGGTTGGACTTGATGATTTTAGTGGTCTTTTCCAAGCTAAGTGCTTCTATGATTTTGTAAGTTCTTACAAAAAGACTCAGAAGCTGTGCCATGACCAGCTCCATTGTTTCTCCCATCGCCCAAAACCAACTCCTCTTGCCACAGAATGACACTTCATGCCACAGTGAGGAATGGGTTTGTGTTGGAAAAGCAGCCCTGCCCCTGACAACCACCAGCTCCAGTCTGGGTGTTCTTTGGGATGTTCTTTCCCATAGCTTTCCCCACGAGCAGGCTCTGATGAGATGGCAGGATTAGGTGATACACATACTAAAACCTGCACTTCCAGCCTCCCCTTCCCTTCTCAGAAGCCTCCCAAACTTGCCATAATACAAATTGACATAGTGTTTTAACAGATTGCCTATGTCTATGTAGACAACCAAACATATAATTGAAGGAATATTCTAATATTCAATTAGTCATATTTTTCAACTGGTATGAGCCTAATACTGTAATCATGACATTACAGGACACTTGCATAGTTTGATGTGGTTGTTTTATAATAATATACAAGGCAATGAAATAATTTTGTCCAACTGAAAATCTACATGGTAGCACTGAATCTAAGTTTTTTCAGTTGCCAAAATAAATCTCACTATTCAACAAGAAGAAATTAAAAAGCTCTGAAATTAATTGTATTTCTAATTTATTGAAAGCTGCACATGAAAGAGAACAACCTCTCACACAGAACCCTGTATATTTATTTGTCCAGTCTTCCTTGCATGTAAAGGTACAGTCATGAAACAGCTGTAAATTATTCAGGATTTCTCCTTACTAAAGAAATGCATATACTGAAGTTCAGACCAGTCTAACTGCTGTAAAACTACTTTGAAATAAATGAAATAAAGTGATTGAATAAAATGGGAACCAAAGTTACCAGAGGGATGAGGTAAGTGCAGGCTGTGATATACTCCGAATTTTGTCAGGCTTTTGACAGACTTGCAGGGAAAGTCACTTATGCTGTGATACAGCAAAGCAGATGAGCACAAAACCAACCCTCTGAAATTATAGAGCCCATTCATTTACCTAGGGTTAAGTTGGAAGTCTTAGAGAGTATCCACTACCTGGATGAGTCCTGTAGAATTTAAACTCAATATAGCTTCAGAAAACGTCCAGTTTGTGGTTGCAACAGTCTATCTAAGCTTATTCTATGATCAGAAAACTTGTGGAAGTGCTATTTGGAAAGGCCAGTGAGACAAATTTCTCCCCTCAGAGCCAAATAATCAATTCAATGGGTACCTGGCAGCCTCTCAGTCCCACAGCCAGCCAGCAGAGATGCACAGGCAAATACCCCTGAACTGCTCTGCACCTGAGTTGGTAACTTCTGTCTTGTCACTGCTCACCTTCCAGAAAGAGCTTTGTCTGAAGACATCAGGAGACTGGGGATACACCACTTCCTTCAGACCTCTGTTGCAACACACAATTACTCTTCATTTAATCATTTCCTTCAACTGCTCTAGTGACTCATCACAAAATCAGAGATAGTCACCCACATAAATGCAAGCTCACAGGGCTTCAGACAAAACATGCAAAGCTTTTTATCTCTGCTTTTCATCTGCATCTGACTTCTCTGCAGCCTTGCTATGGCTTTGATCTCACATTGGCTAGCTTCCATGCCATCTTTCATTTCTTTTGGGAAAGACTGCACTGAGTAATTGTCAGCGTGGTTTTATGCCAAGCTCCTTCTGTTCAGAGATGAAATTCCCGAAGTGGTGCCTAATTCTCCTTTCCTAAACTCTTATTTGAGCACTTTGCTAAATGGTTTTGGTTTTAAAGGATTTGGAGTATAAGGCATCTTCTGACAGGAGCTATCAGGTGCAGGCCCAGATTTATGGAAAACATAGATCTTGTTTTCATGCTCCTAAATATCAAATTAGAATTACAGGTTTTCATTTGTGGGCTTAAAGATCTTGACAGGAATGCCTATCCACTGGATTATAATTCCATATAATTTGGCAGCAATTTCTCAAGCTGCCAAGTTTAAATCTCCACCAGTCACATAATTTGCTCTCTGGAAAGCAAGTAGCTGGGTAAAAACAAGATGGCACAGGATCAAAATGTGAAGAGGTGTCCACATGGCACAAAGCTGGGTCTAATAAATACAGTTACAAGACCTCTAAATGATACCAGAAGTAGGTGAATGCCACATCACAGTTCCATAATTTCATCCAGTTTCTAACTATTTCTGGACTGTAGCATATTGCTTTAGACCGGGATTTCAAACCTTAATTCCTCTAACATATGTATGTTCCACCACCATAAGATCATTTTAAAACATTTCATATATTTACATTAACTCTGTGAAACACTAACTTTTAGGGTTAGCCTGAATTGTTAACCTGTCTGTAGAACAAAACTCATTGCTTTTCTGGATTGACAGTTCTCCAACTTCTAAATCCAAAGGCATTCTGCAGATTTAATGGTATCAACACTTGTAGTGGCTAAATTATCTGAACATTATTGAGGTACAATTTACTCGATGGATATTTAGGGAAAAGCACTTCAGCCCAAGGGAAAATAAAACACGTAGTACCCATAGAGCAGCAGCGGGCAAAAGCTTTGATGTGGAAATTCTCCTACTGGACTATATTAATTCAGGAGTTAATTTCCTGGGCTAACTTGACTACTTCACCTCAATAAAGGCTTTTGTGATTGCAGAATGAATTTGTAATGAAGCCAAGACTGGAGACCACCGATATCACTTCTTAGCCAATGTCCTCCTTTCTGATCTATCCTTCCTCAAAACTACACCTGCACAGCACCACTTCCTGTCATCCAAAACTGCAGCTTCAGCACTACCAGCAAGCAGAACCTTTACAAGGATGGCAGTTGAGATGCTCCCAACACTCTCAGTTTCTAACTGGTCCCCAAACAGAGGCTTCCCCTCCCAACAGTCCTACTGGGCAGCATCCACCGGGAAAAGGAGCATTCCCTTGAAGTCCAGCAACCACTGTGTGACTGCACTGCACAGGGACTGGATGATTCAATGACATCACCTGACACTGGCTGCACCTTGAGCATCGTGAAGCTTCCAGGAGAGCAGAGATGAGAACAGGACAGCAATATTCCCACAAAACAAACTGGGCCACTCTCCATCAGGCTCTGTAACACTGGTGTGTGTGCAGGATGCTCTTGCAGCCAAAGCCTAAATTAATGTCAACAGCCTCAAATCCTGTGCTTTTTTTGTGCTACTGTTGTCACTCAGTGTTGATGGACTAGACATAAGAACCTGACAACTTTCCCCGTGAAAAGTGGAAACATTGTAAACATCCCCAAAAATTTACCCTTGTCATCCTCTGCGATGGAGGCTATAAGTAAGTAAGGAAGCTGCATTAGGCTGATTAGATTTCCTTCACATCCCTACCTTTTTCCTTGTTGATCTAAGGTAGCTAGAGCCAATGCACAAAAAAATCTGGTAGAAATGTTAATCTTGATCTTTGCCTGCCAACAAAAACTTGTAAACTGACTGGTACAAGTTTAGGGCATTTCCCGTATGCCTACTAAAATTAGTGGCAAAAGATCTTCTACAAACATATTCACTGTAGTTTTTTGATGGGATGTATAATTTAAAACCATATTGCATTTAATCTAAAAAAGCAGTAATTAACACATCATAGAAAAGAAGAAAACTTTTCACTTTTAAAAGAGCCACTGCTCTCTTCTGTCCAAGATGCAGGTAAGAGGCTTGCTATCATCCCTGTGAGATAACACCTTCTCCCATAGGAACTGGAGTAATATGACTTCATGCACTAAGAATTGTCCTTCAAATCTGCATCTTCTGTTCCTGAGTCTGAAAACAACTGTGGTGTTACACATTGCAGCCAGAGGGACATGATCTCCATGCTTTTGTTTCCCTGCAGCCACGTCCTGTGTGAATCTAGGACAAGATCATGTTACTTCAATTACTGGAAAACTGCACAGAAGTCAGGAAAAGAATCACCAGTGTTAAGTGAAAACAATCTTGAATCAATGTTGGGCTACAAGATGTTCCAGATGGATTGTAATGGCCAAAAGTGCAGCTGTACTGACTGGCAGCTGTACTTAAAACCTATGCTGAGTCTGAGTGCAGCTGTACTGACTGTCAGCTGTACTTAAAACCTATGCTGAGTCTGATTTGTAGATTTTTCCTCTTCCCCCCTTCCTTTGGTCTTCTTCACCCCCACCTTATTTTCATCATGTCCCTTTAATCATGTTCTCAAAGATCCCCATGTGAGTTTGGTTCCTTTGGAACGAAGCCCTGCACATAAAATTATCTAAAGCAATCTTTCTTTTATTCTAATACTGACATTCATAATCCTCTAAGGACTTAGAAGAAATAGAAGGAATAATATCAATTATGGGAAAAAGGCTTTCATAAACTGAAAAGGCGTTTTGATCTATTAAAAAAAATAAAAATCAGTCATTTGTGTTACATTTCCCAGGCTAATCCCTGGTAAAATTCAAATGAGATGGTTTAGCACACAGAAAATCACAGAAATAATTTTTATGGGACAAACCCACAAGGTTCTGTTTATTTAAGATAATTACAGCTGTGGAATAAAGATCTTTCACTGTACCAAATGATCTTCATTCAGATATTACCAGAAATTGCTTATTCTCTTCATTTCTTTTAGAAGAGAGAGGTGATTACAAGGAAAAAGAAGTCCAGCAAACCTTAGCTGCAGATAATTGCAGCTCTTTGGAAGATACAAGATCACCTATACTCCAAGTGTATAGGAAGGAACAAAAAGAGATGCCTTGAACAAGAGGAGAACATCATCCTCCTCCTCAGACAAGTGTATTAATAGCCCTGGGTGATCTGCCTTCTGAGAACAGGCCTGTTTTGTGCTGATATCTAATGCTCCAACTCCCCAGCTATCCAGCTACACCATCCAACCCAGGAAGATGCTCTTTGTGTGGTAGGCATGGTTCTCCAACATATATCTTAGAGCAAACATAATCCTTGAAAACACAAATATTTTAGGAGTAAACCTAAAATCGTTGTTCTTCTCCCCAGTTCCACCTATGCTTTCACTCCAGCACATACCAACAAAAACCACTATATTTGCAATTTCACTTATGGGTTAATATTTGGGAGTGCTTAGTTTAATTCTCTGCATTTTTCCAATTTTGACATTCTCCCATGTTCACTGAAAGAATTTGTTAAACAAATAAACAAAATAATTAAGTATTTTTACACTTCCCTAAAGAACAAACTAGGAGAAGTCATGAGGTCTGGTAGCCATATGTTTTTTAAAGGTGGGACAGCTTGAGGAATCGTGTGTTTAGATTATACTATTATATAAAGGTATTCTCATTCAAAGTGAAGAGCAGAGCCTTAATCTATCCTCTGGGCATCTGCAGCTAGAGTCAGAACAGGGACTAGGGTTCACATTTCTCTACTCCTTGTGCTTTCTGTTCCTCTGTATCAGAACACAACAATCTTAGAGTTGTGCATTTTGGTGTCAGACAATTTACATTCCAAAGGCCCATGGACCTTGCAAGCCTGCCTCTCTTTACCTGATAGACCCCTCAAGGCCCACTTGGAAAACTCATGTGCAGTTTTATGAATGCTGAAAAGGAGTGTGAAACCCCCAAAAAGTTGCCCCTAGCTATTTTTTTCCTTTTCCTGCTGGACCCAAGTTGTCCAGCTTTTGTTCTCGGTTCTTCTGTAATTCTCAAAAGAATATCCTCTTCTTGTGCCTTATCTACTTCAAGCCAAAAGATAGATTTTCAGGGCAAATGCAAAAAAAGAAAAGTGTGAGAGCAAAGATAATAGGAGCTCTCCCAAAGTTCATGCTTAACTATCAACAGAAAAAACAGCAGCTGAGGTGAAGGTAAGAGCAATGAATTCACTTTTCATTAACAGATTTCAAATCAGCTCATGTTTTGTGAGGGTTTTATTACTGTAGCCTTTTAATCACAGGGAAATGCTGTCTCTCATTTTAGCATACTCCACTAAATTATTATAAAGTGCTTTCCCATATTCAGGTGAACATTGCATAGCTGACAGTCAAACAAACAAAATTAATTGGCATTAACCTGCTTCTATGGAATTGCACTGACATGTCTCACAGTATTTGATGTTGATACATTTTACAGCCACTAGGAATTTAGACCTCTACTTTTTAGAGAAAAATATATTGCTGAACAAGACAGCTGCAAAAAATAGCTAAAAAGTGTAACCAGTGCTTATGTCCAAGGTTCAACTGTGCCTGTTTCATACTTTGCATTTCACATTTTTAATCCAATCATCTTATATCAGTTAGACTCATTAATCCTGAACACTGAAGATTCCACAAAGAAATCACAAAGCTACATGACTCTCATATTTCTTTCCCACCTTTCACCCATTTCATTGCTATGGAGTAACCAGAAAACTCACTTTTGTGCTACCACATATCACACACAGATATGAGCCACAGATATGGTCAGACTTTGCTTCTTTCTTTAAGTTTAGCAAATGCAACACACTTAAGAAGCAGAGGGCCTTAAAACTGCATGTTGTACTATTAGTTTCATCTATGAATACCCTGACCCAGCTAGTTTCCAATCACTTACTCCAAAAACTATCAAAACTTTAGACAATTTAAAATACTGAAGATTTTTGTAAGACTCATAAATTCACCGTAAGCAAGAGCAATTGTCTCCATCAAAGGCAAACAGATGTTGCTATAACCTTTTTAAAAAACCCTGCTCTTGGAAGTGCTATAGTAAATATATAAATATACTTTGAAATTGAATATCCTTCCTGAAGTGGAAGGCCTGGAGTACAAGAGCTCTTTGAGAGTATGTTTTGGTATCATGGGGTCATATGTATGCAGTACTGAGCTGTGCCCAGAAAGGCCTGGAGTCATTGCTACCATATCCTCTGGCAAGAAGGATGCAGGGAGGAGAGCTGTTCCAGAGAAGGGAACAGAGAAGGGAACAGAGAAGGTAATGGAGGTGTTTGCATTGTGATGGCATCCAGTTGCCTCTGACCAGGCACTAAGAATACAATAAATCAACATACTGCAGGTTACTGCCTCAATATAAAACAGTCTGAAGCATTTTGTATTTCTCTTCCAATCTCATTCATGGGGAGTTCATGTTCACCTCTCACAGCTTTTCACCTGTCTGTTTCCAGGAATAAAAGCTCTTAGAGCTGGCAGAAACTGCATTGCCAAAAATTACATCTGCACTTTTAGAAATTAGTTGCACTTTCTTTGTTTACTCTGAAAGAGAAATGAAATTTGTATTCTTTTTACACAGAATCATAGCCTGGGTAAGGTTGGAAGGAATCTCATCTGGTCCCACCTCCCTGCTCCAGCAGGGTCATCCCAGAGCACAGGGCACAGGATTGTGCCCAGAGAGGTCTGGGATATCCCCAGTGAGGAGACTCCACACCCTCTCTGGACAATCTTCTGCCCAAGGAAGAAGTTGTGGCTGCTGTCAGTGGAACCCCCTGGGCTCAGTCCCTGCCCGTGGCTCTGGTGCCATTGCTGGGCCCCCGGAGCAGAGCCTGGCCCTGCTCTGCCCTCCCTGCACACAGGGACACCCAGGGCTCAGGGCCCCTCTCAGCTGGGGCTCCTCTCCAGCCTGGACAGCCTCAGCTCCCTCAGCCTTTCCCTGGCACAGATGCTCCAGGCCCTGAATCATCTCTGCAGCCTCTGCTGGCCCCACTCCAGGAGCTCCCTGTCCCTGCTGTGCTGCTGATCCCAGAGCTGGACACAGATCTCCAGATGTGCCTCCAGGGCTGGGCAGAGGGGCAGGAGCACTCCTGACCAGCTGGGGATGTTCTTCCTGATACATCCTAGGGTTCTATTGGCTCTCTTGTCCCCCATGGCACTGCTGGGTCACAGGCAGTTTGTCCAGCAGGGGCCTCAGGTCCTTCTCAAATATTTTCCCTTCTCAGAGGTTTTCCCTCAAAGGGTTCTACCCACCCAAATGCTGAAGAAGATTGAGAAGCAGCAGTTGCCTTTGGTCTTAGTCCCAGGAGATGGTTTCTGATTGTGGAATATGGGTTAGTACTGCTATGGTGAGTTATGTCCCAGGTGAGATGCAGGAAAGGACATTTCTTGGCCAGGAGAAAAACAGAACAAACCCAGATCCTTTACAGTCTTGGGGCATTCAGGAAGAGCAAAAACACAAGCACCATGTGGAAGAGATCATGCTGGTACCAGAGAAAGCCCTCCAAGGGGATGGCACAAAATGATGATAAACTGTTTTCTGTCAGTCTAGTGCACTGAATTTAAAAACTCTTCAAGGGGGATATCTTGCCCTTGCAAGCAGCATGTCTGAACAGTGGGTAGCTCATGATCAGCTCAAATGAATGAAACCAAATCATGTTAAAAAGCATTTCATCTTCTGTTTAATTCATCTCTCAAATTTGAGGCAGGGGATTCATAAGCTACCCATTGCTTGTGAAGTATCTTCCAAAAATATTCCTTTGGATCACCGCCAGGGGAAGAGTGCTCTCTTTTTCAGTTCTGTCTGTAGCTCCTTCAGAAACCTACATATGGCATCTGGAGGAGCTCACATGCAGAAAGTTCTAACAACCCTTTGAAATTTTGGGGTTACACCCGTAAACAAAGGGCTTCTTAGAGGGGTTGCCAAAACTTTCTCTGTTCCCACACAGGGATCAGGCAGTAACACAACAGTGCCCACAGCTGTGGGACGAGGGGTGAGGGCTGGGCTGAGATGTCACCCTTGAGCAGCATGGGGAGGCTCCTGGCAAGACTCCCAGGCTCCTTCCCTTGTCTGTCCCACATCAGGGCTGGGTTGCAGATCTGGCAGGCGAGCCCTGAGGAGGAGCCAAGCGAAGGAGCTGAAGAAAAAGTGGCTGTTTGGTTTTGCTTTGAGATAGAACACAAGCAAGATAGGAAACAACTGATTTACCTAATCATGTTTCTAATTATCACAATAGAAAGACAGGGCACACTGACAGGGCTGAATAATCCATTGCAGACCAAAATCATCCAAACTGCAGCCTCATTTTTTTTTTTTTGCCTTTTCTGCACTCACAGAAGGACTGGAAGTTGATAATGGGCAGGGTCCTCATCTGCACTGTACTGACTTGCAAAGGCAGTCATCCAAAACTAATATTCTGGGTTGAGTTCCTGGAGAGGGATGTTGGGGTTTTGTGGTGGGGAAAGGCTGGCAACCTTGACTCTGATCTGTAAAATTCTTCCTTTAGCCTTTACACATTTATTAGCTTGTTTTCACACCTTGCTCTCTTTGGAGTATTATATGAAGTAACATGATGCAGCCTGGAGCTTCAGTTTTCAAAGGTGCATTAAGCTTGAAGCAAAACCTGGCACCCCAGAAAATGCCCCCCACTGAAGGTCAGATCTATACTGACTGGCTTCCTAAATTTTCCCTGCCTTTCTGCTTTTGTAAGAACTGTGCAAGTTATGTGTGTTCTAACACATCTTTCTTAACTCAACAAAAAGGCCATATCTAAAGCTTTAACTGCCATATGTCCTATATAGGCATATGAAGCATATTTCTCTTTAATTCGTATTTTATTGGAAGCCTTACAAAGCACACAGAACAGATGCCAGTATATCAAATTTATCACGCTGAGCCTTGATTATAGAGACCCCGAAGCCCCAACACTGCCATACAATCCTTCCTTTCAGGAAATAAAAGCCAAAGACCAGTTTTCCCACAGGACCACTTGTGGGTAGAAGCTGAAGCCCTTATTACTGGAGGTTCCTTGGATACGATTTAAAGATTGAAAGCTCCTCATATAGCTGTTCACTCATCATAATGTGCCTCTCAAAGCCTAGGCATGCTGCTCCAAGGAGGAACGCCCATCCAAAACCAGGGAAGCACTCAGCCAAATATCTACTGCAAGCTTAGCAGCAGCAGCCTTCCCTTTCTCTGAGCAGGAGTGCAGCAGATAAGGCGGGATATGGTTGAGTGCAACATCACAAATAACCACCACCAGGAGCTGCTACTGGGTGCGAAGAAAATGCCACATCAGTCACAACAAAACAGGGTTGTAACCTGAACCAAATCTACTTTGCAAAGAAGAGGGTGATTTAAAACTTCCCTGAGAGCATGACATGCCATGACAAAATACCAACTAAAAATAAATGAATGTAGCAGATTCTCACTGGCCTGGGATTTCCTCCTATAGTTTGTGGTGTAAATCAAAACATGATATACTACAAAACTTTAGATATATTTACATGTGTTTGGGTTGACTGTGTTTACTCACTCAGGGTTTCCACTCCACCACTTGTCTATGCATTTGGCATGGTCTCATGTAAATGCATCTAGGATTTCAAAGGAAGGTCATCCTCTATTCCCCCTCCATACAGAGGGAACATGCCAGAGCTATGCTGAGGATATGGAATGAGATCAGAGTCGCCGTGGGTGGGTAACGATGAGGTTACCCCTATGGTGTATGTTGAAGTACTCCAAGCCCTCATTATAGGCATGATATATTCACAGGAACACAACAAACCCATCTTTGGAACCATTCCTTGATTTTAAATCTACTTCCTGCTTTAATGGAAGTCACTCCTGCAGTAATTTTTTGCTGGTATAATGCTAAATGGCAACAAATAGGGAAAAAAAGGCAGCATGGGCTGTGAATGAAGGAATTTTCCCAACAGAGGACTACAGAAAAGGGAATGCAAGGAAAGGATGGTGGAGGAGCACGAGAGAAAACCAGGGCACCAGCATGCATTTGAAGGCATAACTTCAGAATAATTCTAAGCTCCTGTTTGTAAATCACTACTTGGAGTCAGTTTAGTGTATGATCCCAATACTCACATGTCAGGCCAAGGGAGCCTCTCTGCACTCAGAGTCAGATTCACTGCACTTAGAATCAGACCTTGTCAAGTCCTGCACTTCTCTTTCATTATTTTGAGCTTTTCAGTCAAAGTAAACCTTCTTGAAACTCAGCCAAGCAATGAAAGTTGCAAAAATTTCCAGGATTTTGGTAAAAAAAGAGATGCCACTATCAAATATAAAACCCCTGAAGAAATTTCTTTCCTGTGTGTGTCCAGGCAATTGCCCTGGTCCTCGCTTAGGCAATGTCCTGCAGTACACAAACATCAGGTCTAATCCCATGTAACACAGATATTTTTTTGTATTTATTCTGTGCTGTTGTGGATATAAAGTCTATGTTGGTTTTCAGCTTTATTCCTTAGACTTTATGGTAAAGAGTTTTGAATTTATTTTTCTTAGAATAGAATTATTTCTTTAAAATACATCTGGCTAGTTGGCATAAAATGAAACTATAGCTGGCTCAGTCCCTAGAGTTTAAAGGAATATTTATGGTCACAGGGGACTTAGCTCAAAATTTATTTCAGGACTAAGCACTTGAGGATTAAGGCAAAACATAACCAATGCAACACTGGCTATTTTATGTCTAAAATTTAGAATTACTTTGAAAAACACAGCCAGATTTTTTGTTAAAACTTGTAAAAGATTACAGTTAATCTTCCAAATTTTAATGCTGAAGCTATTTTTTTAGGAACTGTACATATCTGTGAAACACCTCTTTGCATAAAATGACGGAATTTGTTGAAGTCATACTTCTAATGGGTTTCTTTGTTTATTTATTTATTTTTGAATGCACTACATTGACACTCCTAACTTTTCTTCTGCACTTTGCATGGGATTTCTGAAAGCACTTTTTTTCCCCACATCTAACTCCAGTCCACCTCTATCCCAGTAGTGGCTTAAATGAAGCCAAATTATGCCATTTCAGAAGACATTTGGAAATCCAAAATTGATGTCTATTATTACTTCATTTAGACCACAATAACTAATTTTTGTAGGGTACTGAACTAACACTCTTAAGAATACAGTTTTCCATGGCTCAAGAGGAATCTAAGATGGAACTTTGATATCTGGATTTATAAAAGCCCAGAAACATTGGTCTTTCATCTAGGTCTGTGTGTGAGAGACCAGCTGCAGACTGATGCCCAGTACTGTGGAGCTCACAAGGCAGGTTTTGAGCAGGTGTGAAAAAAAGCAGCTCTATAGCAGCTGAAAACAATATCTTGTGTCAGGCTTAAAACAATCTCTATCCTTTAATGAGGGGTTATATCACTCAGGGGCAGTTGGTACCCTTAGGTGAGACCCCACCTACAGAGCTGCCTCCAGCCCTTGGGTCCTAGCACAGGAAGGACATGGAGCTCCTGGACAGCAGCAGTCTTGCAGGATGCCAAGATGATCAGAGGGTTGAAGCAGCTCTGCTGTGAGGAAAGGCTGAGGGAATTTGTTTTTTTCATACAAAGCCTGGAGAAGAGAAGCTGTGGGGTCACCTCATGGTGTCCTTCTAGTACCTGAAGGGAACCTGGAACAAAGATGGAGGAATGTTATTGACAAGAGCCTGGAAAGACAGGACAAGGGGAATGGCCTCACATTGACAGAGAGTAGGCTTTGATTCACTGTTAGGAAGAAAATCTTCCCTGTGAGGCTGGTGAGGCCCTGGCACAGGTTGCCCAGAGAAGCTGTGGCTGCCCCATCTCTGGAAGTGTCCAAGGCCAGGGTGGATGGGACTTGGTGCAATCCGAGATAGTGAAAGACATCTCTGCCCATGACAGGGAGTGGGATAGGATGAACTTTAAGGTCTCTTCCAAGCCAAACCAAAACTGGTGGTCCTCAGAAGGAACTCTTATAGAGGACAGCACAAAGCCTGCCATTGACTTTGGTGATTCACAGAAAGCAGGGTTTCCAAACAAAGACAAACCTCAACGCTGCACTGTTACATCCTCTCCATCCTTGTTTTTCTCATGTGTGTTCCAGCTCTACAGCCAACCCTGAAACTTCTGCCCACACAGTCCCCAACAGCAGCATCATCACCTGTGTGCACTTCAACCAGTCCCAGCCAGTACTGCAACAGAAAGAGGGTACAGTCAGAATGTCTCTTCTCTCACCAAGCTACAGAGCAGTAGGTCAATATAGTAGAGCAATACCAGATCAATACAGGTTTATGAACTGATTTCTAAAAAGCAAAAGCAGAAATCTAAAAATGAACTTGTTTCCTGTTTTCCAGTGTAACACTTTCCCTACATTACAATCAAATATTATCTTGCCCTTTCAGCCAGCTCTCACTTGAGCTGACCACAGCAAAACTAATAGCTCTAGTGACCTTTTTTGCCATATGTCAATACAGCTGAATTAAATTTTTGTATGAAACTATCCAGCTCAGATGAAGTTATTGGGAAAGCAAACAGCTATGCTAAGAAGGACACAGCACTTCCACAAATTAGCAAAAACAGGAGAAACTCAGAGGAGCTCATCACACCAATGAGCAGTGTGAGACTTGACAAACCTGTGTTAAATGGAGGAGCCATGGTAGCACATTCAGCTTATTGCTTCCCTTCAGAACACACATTATGTATTTTTTTTCTTATCGTTAACTAAAGTTTGATTGAAATTCATCTTAACCAAGCCCATTCACCCACCCATGGCTTCACAGCCCAGTAGTTGTGTTTGAGAAGCATAAGTGGTTTTGTGCAGGGTTTGTGGACATATCCACCATGAGAGGATGAACTTTTTTTAGACATATCCTGATGCATCATTGTGTTTATGTAGAAAATTTAAAAACAGTTGGTTAGAGAAAATTTGACTTCTCTGTTAGCACATGAGAGAGAGCTGACTCACATTTTTATTATCTGAGTGGGTATCATCTACTGGAACCGCTGTTTCCAGTAGTTGTATTTAGTGCTTCTCACATCATCAGTTCTTCCTCTGCACGTCTCTCCCACACATATTTGAAATTTCGAGAATCAAGAATAAGACAAGTGGAAACTCCCTATTTATTTCAGTATGCAAAATAAACCACTCTTGGGGTTAAAATCAGAACAGCAACTTCAGGATATAGCTACTAGTCAATTAGCACCTCCCAAGTGCTTTGTGCAAAGGTTTTCTGGAAGACCAAAATGAAGTCCCAGCAAGTAAAGGCTGCCATGATTTTAACAGAGACGTCTTTCCTAAGCTATGCCAAAGAAAGTAAATTATGAGTGATCTTTAAGAGATAGGTTTCTTTTCAGTATGATATTTTCACATGAAGATAAATACACTTGACAATTTTGTAGTATCTGACAATAATTAAAGAGTCATTAACCTGGAAGCCATCTGAAGATAACTTAAGATGCACTAAATTTTTCAGTTCTCCAAAACTTTTCTCTAGCCACTCTCATGTTTAGTGATAGAAATTACACCCATTTCCCAGGCAATCTGGTCCCAGTGACTCAGATTCTTACTATTAGTTTTTTTTTCTAATGTCTATTTAAACCGAGTCCTTCTTCTAGACCCCACTGGCATAAGGACCAGGGTTTTGCTTCTCTCATTGTGACTTACTACTATGGAAAACAAAATTTTAAGAAAGAGGAAGCATTTCCAGTTTGTTTTCTGGAAAACAAACCCAGTGTTTGAGATTGCAAAACATGAGGCCTTTTAAATGGTTTTTTTTTCTTCATTATTTTAATGTTTTCATGCATGTCTTTTCTCATTGGTTTTAGTCAAAATCATTATGATGAAAAAAGCTGGTTTTCTTGGTGTTTCAGAAATGGAGTTCCAATCTGATTATGCAATAAATCAGAAAAGGCAAGCTACTCTCATGGGACTGAAATGCTGGTTTCTGGACCAGAATGGTTTCAGAAAAGCTAAACATTTAGATTTTTATCTGAACCAAGCTATGTGAGGCTCTCCCATCACTTGTTAGTAGTCTGGTTTTTCACCTCCAGAGACTTCAGTTTAAATCCTGGTTTAGGTCACAGTGAGAATGAGTTTGGTGGTTTGCATCCTAGTGGACTTCTGTCAACAGTGAAAAACCACCATACAATCCTGCACAACCGGAAATTTCTGCTTAAGAGAAAGCCTGGACTGGAATATCAGAGGTCATTACAAGGCAGGACAGAAGGGGAATGCCACAGCTGCAAGGAGAAGTCAGAACAGCACTTAACACAAAGAAGTCCAGGGACAAGCAGTATAAATTAGCTTCTGGCATAAACTGGGACATATTTATTGTGTGCTCAAACTCAATGAGTTTGTGAAACTCATTTTGAAACAATAACTTCACCTATTATTCAAAAAAATCTGATGAGAACCTCATACTGAGCAATGGTGATAAGGAAAGCAATCTCAGACACTGAACTTTAAATTAAATGGTTTGGAATATAATTTACCATCATCCCCACAGAAAATAGATGTTAGAGAAATGATCTGCTGTAAGACTGACAAATTTATGGAAACAGTGAAATAATAATGAAAATGTAACAAGAGTTTAAAAACATACAATAGTCTATTTTATAATGGAAGCACAAGAAAGCAGACCTTGCTAAACAAGTAAAATGTGCATAAAACAAAAGGCTCTTGAAAGCCTCTTCACAGCAAAAGTGAAGGCTCTACACAGTCCAAGTTCCATGTTTGTCCATATCCACCTCAGAAACATCAGGGATCAATCAGTTCGATGCATTTGAAGCCACTGATCACAATCCTATTAACTGCTGTATCAGCTGTGTGCACAATTTAAGGTTAGGTTAACCTAACTGAGACTCAAGCCTTCAAGGAGAGGATTGACCCCAGTAGTGAGATCCTGCTTCATAACCCCATCAAAAGCATTTATTTTTGGATGAAAAGTAAAAGAAGCCTCTATTCTTTTGAAGCATTCAATTCCTCATGGTGAATTTTCCTGCAATATTAATTACCAGATGGGATTTCTGCACCAAATTCCTCTTCAGACAATAGCAGCTTGATGAAGACTCACATGCACTTTTGGGTTTGGCAGCACCTGCTGTGCTGCCTTTTCCAGCTTGGAAGTAGATACATTTCAGGAATGGTAAAATGTTCTTGAGCATTCAGGATCTGCAACAATCTGCAATAATCTGCAGCATGTAGTAACTGAATCAGCATGGTAAACTTCTTTTTGGAGCCCATTAAAGTAAAATTTGCTTCCAAGTACAGTTCAAATGTAGATCTAAGGAAATGATCAGATAAGATTAAAAACATGGAGGAAGTGCTTTCTTCCAAAGCCCATAATTAAATTGTAGACCTCACTGATACAGGAGGCTTTGGGATTGAGATAAAAAACCATCAGAGAAATACAATGACAATGTATATGTCAGTAGCTATAAAAACCAGGAGTGCAGACTGAACCTCCAGCTGGGAGAAGCACCAAGGGAAGTATTTAAAGTAAAATAAAAATTACAAGGGGATTCCTTGAGAATGTTCTCAAGACACATGTTCTTTTTTCTCCTGTTCTGTTCAGGAGCAAGTCAACAATCAGAAAGGGCAGCACAGAGTGGTGGTGTGGAAATAGTTTGCATAAAACTGCAACTGTTAGTCATTATGGAAGTGCTAAGCTTTGCCAATGCCTGAGCATTCTTTCAGTGAAGAAATTCCTCCTGATGACCAGCCTGAACCTCCCCTGGCACAGCTTGGGGCCATTTCCTTTTGTCCTGTCCTTTGCTCCCTGAGAAAAGAGCCTTGACCCCCTAGTTGCCCCCTTCTGCCAGGGAGCTGTGGAGAGCCAGAAGGTCCCCCCTGAGCCTCCTTTTCTCCAGGTTGAGCCCCTCCAGCTGTCTCAGCTGTTCCACATAGGACTGACTCTCTAGACCCTTTACCATATTTCTAATGGAATGTCATAGCTCTTTCAGAGTCAATGAGAGAAATCTATAAAACGTATATTCCTCATACAATATTTCAGTGCAGACTGGATGCTGATGTGTTGGATTAGACAAACAATTAAGATTTTGTAGGCTTTACTCGCAATGATAAGAATGGCTGAATGAGCTGGATGGGGAGGAATCGGAGCATTATGAGACTTCTGTTTGTCTTTCTGCAATTACAGGGGAGAATTTAGATGAAACCATACTGCTGCCTGTAGCTTTAATGAAGACCACTTGTCTTGCCTAATCAAAAAAACAAAAAGTATATAGTTGAGATCCAAAAATATCTTGGTTTAATGACGCACACAGGCAGAAGTTTGTAAGTGGGTAAACTTCCTTGCTGCACAGCCTCACAGCCTCAGTGCACCTGTGCAACAGCTGGATTTAATATTTTGAGGACTGTATTTTAGGAGCCATTGCTGGTTTTTAGACTGGAAATTGAATAGTGCCCCACCCAGCCATGTTCCAGTCCACAAACATTTCAGGGAGGGTAGAACAATTGTATTCTGCAGGTTAAAGAAATTCAGGGATGATCTATGTGTTGTTGGGTGTTAAAAAAGAAGAAAAGAAAGGAAAAAAAAAAGAGGGCAATTCAACTAGTAAGAAAACAATATAATCATGTGGTCTGGTGCAGCAAATAGAACACTTGGACTAATCGATAAACATGATTGATACTGTGCTACATTCATTGCAGAACAGTACGGACAAACAGGATTCTGATCAATACCAGCTAAGTTTATAATTTTCACAGTTTCATTAGAAATTAAATCTGCACTTTTCATATCTTTCAACAGTTACATGTATTAATAGTCTGCACCAACAAACATACAGACATAGACATAAAGATCAAATACTCTGTCCAAGGCCAAGCACAAATAACTATCAGCCAAATGACAGAAGGGTAAATAAACAAGGCTCCAAAGCCTACAGGCTTTCCCAGCAGCAATTTAGGAGACCTATCTTTGGACACTTTTTTCCTCCTCCCCCTCCAATCATGGGTAAAATCTTGATACCACTGACCTAAGTGGAGCCAGGTTTTTAACTGTTAGCTTTGCCATACACACCCATCTGTTAAACAGATGGTATGAGGTCAGGGTATGATCTCATACCTTCTCAGGCACAATATCAAACCCCAAAGCATCAAGAGCAAAGGATCTGCATGTGACAAGACCACCTCAGCAGCATTGCTTCACCATGAAGATGAGCAGAGCTCTCTTTCCCAAACTTGCAGAGGGCAGGTTTTTCAAAAAGGACCATAAAAATGTTGGTTGGGCTGCTCTTTAAGATCTGACACTACAGGACACCATTCCTAAGGCTCAATGCACTCCTTTATACACTGCCCTTCTCCCTTCTATTTTTGAAGCCACTTTTCTAGCAATGAAGATTGCTGGGCTGAAAAGTGAAACACATAATAAAATTAACCAAAGTTATTACTGAAAAAATAAACCCTCCTTAACACTGTGATTAAACTGTCGATTTACAGCCATCTGGAAAAGTTATTCCACCAACAGTCAATCCAATCTACTGATGCTTCCTACCAATTCAGAAGCTAATGTAGCATCTCAGTGCTACTTGGCAATGTTCTATTCTATAAATTACAAAATCATTTAGGCTGGAGAAGATCTCTGAAAACATCAAGACCAATTGTTATGCTAACACTGCCATGCCACCACTAAACCATGACCCCAAGTGCTATATCCTTGATTTCTAAATATGTCCAGGGATAATGACTTCACCATTCTCTGGCCAGCCTTTTCCAATACTCGAAAACCCTTTCTATGAAGAAATTTTCCTTAATGGCCAACTGAACCTCCTCTGGCACAACTTGAGGCCATTTCCCCTTGACCTGTCTCCTGTTATTTGGGAGAACAGACCAATCCCAATCTGGCTGCACCCTCCTGTTACTGAGTTGTGCAGAGCCAGAAGGTCTCCCCTGAGCCTCCTTTTCTTTACCTTAGCCACCCCAGCTCCCTCAGCTACTCCTGGTACTCCAGACCCCTACCCAGCTCTGTTCCCTTCTCTGGACACACTCCAGCCCCTCAAGGTCTTCCTTGTAGTGGGAGCCCAGAACTGCCCATGGGATTTGCAGTCTCAGCAGTGCCAGCACAGGGACACTTAACCTTTCTATCAGCTACAATCAACATCTTCTTGCCTGTGGCCCATCTGTCTCATCTGAGGTAAAGCTGCTCCTCTCAAGGGACTGATGAAAACTTATTCTGCAAGCCATGACACTTCCATTAGTTAGACATCCATCAGAGGCTTCGGACCCTGGACTGCATCCCTTGTTTAGGGGTCTAGCTCTGTGTGACCTCAAGTGCCATCATAACCACAGAAATTAGGAATCCTCCTGAGTCTAGGACCAAGCTCTGGGAGAAGCTCTGCTTAGATAGAAAAGGTCACTCAAGGCTGAATGAAGTGAGAACACTTGCTTTTCATTTTAATGAGAGGGAGGGCAACTAGCTGCAGTTGACCTGAAGCAAATGTTTTTTCTATAAGTTTTGCTGAACTGGAAAATCAACTTCTCACAAAGCCCCTAATCAACACAGGGTTTCATGTTGAATACAGATGGATAAACTCCCCCATTGTATATTGCATTTTTTTCCTTAGAAATACTATTATTTTCTTCCTCTGTTTCATTTTTTTCCTGGGAATTAACTTTGCTTACACTAGCCTGAAAGTTTGAGCTTAGACGCTTAGAGGTGCAAGATGAGATTCCTAATCCCCTAGTGCAGTCACTCTATGGAAATTAGAAAACCTCCTTTTAAAGATTTATCAATGAGTTTCAGTTAATCAAGGACAATAGAAGGATCTCAGCCTGCATATAATTTAACACTAGAGGGAAAAGCAATTTACTAGACACATGCAGCAAAAATTAAAAAATAGGTAAAACCCCAACCCTTTGCCCAAATAAACCAGCAGATTTCTGAGTTGCCAAGGCTGTGGGGTGAGGAGATGATGCTGAATTCCCGTGGTGTGAGAATATGTGTACACAAATTACATCTTGAAACATACAACTTGTGGTATTATTTGGAGGATGAAAGTTTCCCCACAATAGAACGTGAGAGGGTCTTTCTGTCAGTGACAAGCCCTTTCACATCTTTGCCCTGAAAAGAAAGGAATGCCAGCACACCGAGTCACTTCTGCATCTCCTGTCACCATATTTTTCTTTCCCATGCTCATCTCAGCCAGCTGTGACATTGTCCCAGCTCATCTTTATTTGAACAGCTTGGTGGCATTCTGGAGCAGCAAGGCAGTCCTGCCAGCAATTCCCATCCTCATCCACATCTCCTGCTGGTCTTGGCCATATTTCATCACACAGATTTACAGGGACAGACAGACAGCTGCCTGGCTGACTTACAGACAGCTGGTGGATGGTAGAGCTCTGAAAGTAAACTCAGACTCTAAACTTCATTTGTTCGTGGTTTAGTTCTTCTCAAGGGCTTCAAATCAAAAATTAACACATTTTCTCACAAGATTCCTAAGCAATAAGCTCTGCAGAAATTCCTTTTGCACAAATTCCCAAGATGCAGTTTCAACACAGCTTTATGCAAATCTGATTTTTAAATGGCAGCTCTGATTTTTCTACTCACCTTTGCTTTCATGAGGCAACAGAAATTTTGACAGTTAACATTGGAGTGCTCACCATATGTCAGCTGTGACTCTATATTACCATGCTATTTTTTTCTTCTCAAATATTTTTTTCTTAACAATACCCCTGAATGATTAAAAAGTGTTTTAAATTTCCCATCTGGAAAACAGGAATTGGGGAACCTTCCCCAATAAACCCACAATAAAAGGCAAAGCCTGAACATAAGCATCTCATGTCCTCAAGGTGAAATTTGGACTCTAAATCTGAGCACATCTTTCTCAAACCCACTGTCTTGACAAAACATTTTTCAGTTAAAAAAGAAGTAATGTAGATAATAATTAAGTAATATAAGTATAAGTAATAATTATTAAGTAATATTTAGGTTTTCCCACTATACTTGCACAGTACTGAAACCTTTCTGAAACCTCAGAAAAGGGAGGTTTTATTCTTATATCATGGAAAAACTTTTTGGGGAGTTACATACTAGGGGGAGTCTTTAGGTCTAAAATCCTTTAAGGAATCTGAGCATAGCAGAAACATGCTTCCTATATTGAGTTCAATCCCAAACCCAACTGACTGTTTTCAGCATCTAAAGAAAATGTATTTAAATTTGTTCATTTTTTTCTGAACATGAGACATTGGACCTGTTTGGGTTGAATAACTGTGATGGGGCAAGAATTGCATTGACCTGAAGGAAAAAAAAGCTGCCAGTCTCACAACACAAGGCTGGATTGCCCAGAAGATACAGGCCCTGTAGGGATGGAGCCATAAGTGATAGATTCTCTGGCCACAGGCAGGGGGAACAGTACGTGTTACTGACCAAAAGCTCCCACCATCAGAATGCTCCTTCCTAAGACAGGAGCCAGAAATCCTGTAGAAAATTACTCCCAGATTATTTGCATCTTCTCAGGCAATTGCATTCAGTATATAAAAATCTTGACTGGTATTAAGAAAAGCAGATCACTTTGGACAAGACCTCCCTCTTGCCAGAAGGGACAACTCTGTCCCTCAGCTCCACGCCTTGCTCTCAGCTCTCCATCCCCTCATTATGCCACAGGTTCAGCTGTGACAGAGGTAAGTTGTGTTGGCAACGACCAGCCCGTATCCTTCTAGTTCCTGTGCAGCTGCTCAGAACTCTAAGCCTCTCCAGAGCACTGAGCCTTCAATCAAAACAAATTGTTTGTTTCTTTCTGACCACAAGAAGAAGTCTGGTTTCATCGTTTTCTTTGGCTATGCTGCCTGGCTCAAAACATGCTCTAATACTAGGAACTCCATGCAGCCCTCTCTGGAGCTAAAGTCATACAGTTGCAGTTTACAGCTCTGACTGACAAAGCAAAATAATTCAAAAGTGCTTTTGCGGCCAAGCAAGCCTTCTTTGCAGCCCTCAGTTATACATTGAACTCCCCCATGAGCAGGAAGAGGAAGATACTCAGTGAAGGGTTTTGAAGGATGGCATTAGAAAGAGTTTCCAGGAACCTGTAGTGCACAACATTGGAACACTTGAGCTAGCATGGGAATAGAATGCCACCCAGCTGGAACAGCATGTGACTCCTCAGGCATCAGTTCAGCCTGTTCACAGCACCCAAACCTCCTTGGCTCACCCTAGGCTGCACTGCAGTTTAGGCATTTCCAGTGCAATGTGTTCTGCTTCACTCCTCTCACAGCAGCTTGGGAACAGAAAGAGAAATTATAATGTTTGGAAACATTTTTCAAGTTCATGTTTCTCCTGGTTGCTGGAAGAGCTACCCTGAATCCTTATTCTTCATACTTTGCTCACTAATATTGTTGTCCTTGTCTCCACAGTCCCCAGCTCCCTGGCACATCTCCTGTAGTAAACAGAGCCCACCAGCAGAAACTTGTGATAAGCCTCAGTGTGGGTCCAATCCTGCAATTAATAGAGTCAGATGAAAACTACACAGAATGGGGACGAATCTGTAAATTTAACTCCCCATCTTTTGTATCATCTAACAGTATGTCAGAAGACCATAACACAGTCTGAAAGAGGGTAACACAATGTGGTTTCCTGAGACTGGGAGGGACTGGAGCCAGTGACCCAGGAGGTCTCATTCCTTCCCATGCTCTTCTTTTCTTTCCATGCTCCCTTCTTGTTGCTACACATCTAAATTTAGGCTGTAAACTAATTTTAACTGCAAGGGGCATGGGGTTGACTCTTTTGAGTGTCTGACGCATTGTAAGAGCAAAGTAACTAAAACACAAATGCTTATGTAAACCCATCTTTGATTTTGTAATCAATTTGGTTCACTAATTTGTTGCAGAGATTGGCTGAAGTAACATGCCAGAATTTTTACAGCCTCTCTGCCATAAAACTGACAAGTGTAGGTTTTCTGGTTTTGTTTTTACTTCCTTTCAAGTGTAATAACTTCCCTTTTCATAAAATGCCAACATATTCTTTTAAAACTGTCAGGCTGCCATCAACCTGGTCATGATCCAGTGCCAGGCCATAGCCAGACAAGATGAGTTACAAGGTAATCTTTTTTCTGCCAAACAATACAAGGATATTGGCACCTTTTCTCACTGCTGCAAATCAGCTCAAAGGGCCACAGAAATCAGAAACCCAAGAATGACTTCTTCCTCTTTTTGGGGTTTGTCTTGCAAGGGAAGTGGCGTTCTGCAAGTAATCTAATGTTTTCATTAATAGCATGCTGGCTTCTTCCCTTTCTCCAAGCCTTTTCCTCCACAGAAGTCCTGGATATAATTTTAATTAAATTGAGGATGCCCTCCCCCTCTCCAAGTTATACATTGGATTCCTGAAGACTGGTTTCCAGGAAACGCTACTCCCAAGATGAAATACAAAGCAGCTGCACAACTTTGGCAGGGGAGACTCCACAAATGCCACCAAAAAGTGAATCACTACCTCAATCTAACTGGAAGCGTGTCAATATTCCTACTCATGAAGGTCATGCAGCAGTGGAGACCATCCCTAACATCATGTAGAAAAACTGGTACAAAAGGCCACAGAACTAGAGGATAGACCCCACTTTTTCTTTCAGCTGACATGGAAATTGAGGTTTTTCAAAGCCCTTCAGCTGGTAAATTAATATATCAATATGGTCAGAGTTTTAAAAGAGGTCTGTAAAGCAGTCACATTTTCACGTGACTTCAGGACTGCACGTTCATTCTCTGCTGCTACAATTCCTATAACTTTGCTTTTAAACGAGTTGAGATGTATGTGGATGGTACTAAACTTCCACCTCCTTCCCCCAGCTCTGACTTGGGTATTCAAAGGAGGGCATGCCAGCCTCTTAGTTTAATAGCTCTGGAAGGACATCAAGAGCTGTGATGAAAACAGTGTCCCCATGCAGAACTTGCTGAGATAAATGCAGAACCATCAGCTTAGCAGATGCAGAGACCAGGTAAGGATTGTGAGAAGATTCAGTTAGTTCTTCTGGGAGAATATTCTTTTTTAAAAAAAACAAAACACTTTTAATTGTACGACAATAAAGTATACAATCAACCTAGAGACATTACTGCATCAATCCTTCCTCATACCAATCTGTTGTGCAACACAGCACTTATGTTTTGCCAAGCTGAGAAAAGTTCACCTGGACACTGACAGAAGTCAAGCTGGTTTTCATTTTGCCTACATGGCACCACTGGGAACAGAAATTCCAGGAGTCAAAGCCTGCTTTCACCTCAAACAGGGAAACTCCCTGTTTCCTGTAAGGCAGAACAATGCTAAGTTAAAGGCAGCATTTGCATCCACAGTTGCAAAATAGTTAAAAATGCCAAGACATATTAAAAAACTGAGACAGACACACACTCTGGCAATGCTTGCAGCAATAAAATATAAATATTAATTTCATTAGCAACAGCAAGCATATAGGGATATGTTATCAAGTATTTGCTGATAATGGTGTGTTATTGAGTGATAATGGTATGGAGGAAAGGTGATTTTTTTTCAAAATGACTTCTCAGAGTAGAAATCATTGAATTAACTAATATATTAATGGCATTCATTGCTATAATTACTTGGTATTAGAACAAATATCCACCTAGGGTACTCACAAACAAGCCTATACAATTATAGTATCCATTACACACCTTTTTTGAAAACTGGAACTATCATTGAAATTTTGTCAGCTTTGGGCTCTACACAACTTGCAACACACAGTAGCAATTTATCAGAGAATTCCAGCAAGGTATTATCTTTGGGAAACCTGAACAAGAATTTCCAGCAGCAGGTTGCAGGTCCCCAGACTGGTAAGGGCACATAACTCCAGCATTCACAATTCCAGTGTTTGCACTTTTTAATCCAACACAACATATCATTGGAAAGGTAATATTTGCAGTCATGATAGAAATACCAACCCCCCATGCATGCAGTATTAGAGAGATGTAGCTGAATATGAAACACACTGAATTTTAAGGTGTGAAGTTTGAGACAGTCACACAGAAGATGATAGGAAATCTTTCACAATACTTCACAAGCTCAATTGTTCCGGAAGCATGAAAAGAATGATTAAAAAAAAAATAAAGAAAGGTGACACAGCTCACTGAAAGCATGGAGTGATTTAGAAGTTTGTCTAGTTCTGCTTAGGAAGCCAAATGAACCACTCACCAAAGGAAAATTATAACCAGTAAGGAAAGGAAATCAGATGAATACACAATTTACACACCATCTAGATAAGAGATATTTACCTTCAGATAACTTTAAATTCAACTACTGAAATCAAGTATTTCCGGTCTTCAAAACTCTTGTGACTTAGACCAACATCTTTATAGCTCTAATCCATGTAGTTTGAGATGAAAAAAAAAAAAAAAAAAAAAGAAAAAGAAAATTAAACAGAGCTTGAGGTACCTATACTTCAACTCAATGTGTTACTGGATACACAGCAAGATAAGGTACAGTCAATAAGGAAGTCCTCAGGCAATCTCTTGTCTATAGAATACCCCAAACAAAGTAGTCTTCTTTTTCTTGCTTTCATTTCATTTCATTTCATTTGAAATGTTTAACTAGAAAATGGAGTTAGATCAAAAACAGATTTCTCGGGAGAGCTGCACTTCAGCTGCACTCCAAAGCTCAGTGCAAAATGTTAGACATATAAGCCATGATGATGGAGAAACCAAGTTTCCACTCTTAAATTCATATAGTATAATTAGTAATAAATCTACTCAGAAAAGTATTTTAAATGTATTTTGGTGGCTAAATGGCACCTTCCTATGTGATGACATAATGCTATTCTTTACATCAAATCCAACTTCACCCAAGAGTTGCTTTTGACTTGAAGTGGAATCTAGTAGAATAAAAGCACATTAAAACTTATGTTGAATTTTACATGTGCTTCAAGACATCTTGAAAAAAGTGATAAAGGTTGTCTTGGTGATATTGGAACCCAGTTTCTTTGCTAATACATAGAAAGCCTTTCAAGGTTTCACTAAAGAGAACAATTTAGGTTGGAAAAAACCCTTATGACCCTTGAGTCCAACCACTTCTCCCAGTCTTTCTCTTCTCCTTCCTCCTGTTTCCTGGAAAGCAATGGCATACCACCATAACACCACCATTGTCAGTGGATCATGTCAGTCATGTAGAAATGTACCCACTGGACCTCAGTGGGTCAGGACTCAGCACCAGAATAATTCTCCTCTCAATCTCCACAACATAGCCCATCATAATGCCACAGAACTCAGGAGAACAAGCCCACAACAACCACATTTTGCACATGGTGCAAGAACCTCGAGGTTTTTGGACAAAGACATGTGGACAGGTGGGAGGGGTGTGTCCTACCAATGAGCTTGACACTCATTTCTAGGTGAAAGCTCATGTAAAAGGAGCACTGCTTTGATGCCAAAGCTCTAGTAACATACCAAGCCAATAACTAAGCTAAAGGACTGATCTCATAAAACACCAAGTTTACTCCTCTCTCAAGGAAAGAGAGTTTTTCCCTTTTAGGAAAAAATATGTGCTTTTGGATGTATAGAGAGTGAGCATTATTACACGCAAGGATAGGTGCTCTATGAGGCTCTTGCCTCAGAGAACTCCCAAATAAAGAGGTCAAGAGAAGATACAGGTTCAGGCAGACAGGAAAAAGACAAAAGGCACACAGGGACAAAAAGCAGTTTTGCAAAATACCTGCAACAAGCTGTAGACAAAACTGTAGGCATTCCTGAGATGCAGGTTCAAGGAATATTTTGGAGGAAAAGAACATAACATGACTTTGTATAACTACAGAAGAATCCTCTAATAATGAACCGCAGCAGTAGAAGGGAACCATGACACACTCAGTATATGCCAGTGCATAATTTCTAAGTAAAAAGTAATAGAATAGGTCATGAAATATCACCAACATTCCTTGAGCACAGGGTGATATTTCAAAATTATCTGCATTTGTTTTGACATTTCAGTATTTACTGTTTACCTAATCTTTTATGTTAACATTGAACTAATCTGACTTTATTTTAGCAACCAGCATTTTATTCTATTTATTTATTCTATTTTATTCATTTTTATTTTACTCTAAAACTTCAAGTTTCTTCAAAAATGCCTTCAACATGCAATTTGGATGATAGCCAGGTGTGAAAAGCTACCTCTAAGTGAAAAGTCCTAAGAAAAGGAATGAACTTTGGCATGGAGAATATGTTAAGTTCAGTTATTATGAAAATACAGCAAACATGAAGAGTTATGAAAATATATATGAAAATCCTGTATTATGAAAATACAGAAAAATGAAGAGCAAACACTGTGTGCCACAGGGAAAAGCCTTAAACAGATTGATTGCCTAATCCACATTTCTTTTGTGGACTCCTAATCATAACCTACTGGTGAGTAAAGCAGTCCCAGTACTGTGAGCTACATTCACACACCAATTCAAATTTTAACATATTTGCCTTAAAGAAGAAACAGTCCCGTGGTAATCTCATAGTCTACCTCAATCCCCACACCCCAGGCACCCCACAGGTAGCAGAGGATCACTTCCTGCAACACAAATAGGAGTGGGAAAAGACTAAATACACATTGAAACATTTAGTTAGTAACTTTTAAAGTAGAGGTTTATCTTGAATGTGCATCCCCTTTCCCCTCAATGCTTGATCCACACGGTCGAGCTCACAGCACTACTGCAGTGACTCTCTCAACTTCAGCTCCAAGGGTAGCTGCAAACTTCACAACCAATTTTTGCTCTGGGTTGTTTGCTTCAAAGAGAAATAAAAAGAAAAAAAAAAAAAAAAAAAAAAAAAAAAAAGAGAAAATAAAAAAAAGTAAGCAGGACACAGTATTAACACTGTCCTTTTCCCTCCTGTGTCTGAGCAGGACCAAGGACTAGTTTATTTGCAGAAATCCTCTAGAGCAGAAATAATGAAATTTTGCTCTTCGCAGGGGTTTAAAACCTGGCCAGGTTTTAGGAATTGTACCAATAGGAGAGGAAAAGTGTTCTCACAACTAAGTGACCTCCTTGCATTCTTTCCCAGCATTCATGGGATGGAAAAAACCCTAAGAAAAATAACGTCCCTGCCTCACCTGGTCATTACTAATTACAGAGTTTAACAAACTGCAAAGGCCACACAACTGGGGAGAAATCACTTCTTTTTTCACTGTTGCTTTTCTATTGCTTTTAGGCAGGGGGAGAGTAATCAGAAAGTGTAATTTTCTGCCTGTATGGACAGGCAAAACCAGAATTGACTTATTTAACATGGGAGGAATAAAGGTAAGGTTTCTGGTGAATAGCAGGAAAAATCTAAACACCTGTCGTATTAACTAGAAAGAAATCTGCTATCTACTGAAACTCTACCGAGCATGGTATGACCCCACTTATACAAAGCTCAAATTACAGGATATTTGCTGTAATGAATAGAAAAACCCCAGAGAACCCAAGGCAGGGGTCAGGCTGGGCAGTCAGGCAGGGCAGTCTGTCACAGCTCTCTCCCCAAGCTGACAGCCTTTCCCAGGAGCAAAGACCAGCCCTGCCAAGGAAACACCTGCAATTTGGCTGGCCAGTCTCCTTTTCCTCCCTTGGCCACAAGGCTGGGAGGAAGGCAGCAGTCCTGCTGCTCATCCCATTGGAAGCTTCAGGCAGGGGAAAGGGTAGGCCTGGTGATGGCAAGAAACTCTCTAACACACATAAAGAGTCAGTGGACAGTGGCAGAGGGATGTGTGGAACGTCCTTGCTCCTTTTCTGACCTTCACCTGCAAGACAAGGAAATTGCAACGATATTATCATTTGTGCAAAGTGAAAAACCTTTTCTTACCATCCTGAGTCTTTAAAAAACCATCTGGAGAAAACTTCTCAATGCCCAGTTCTCAGGTCCTTATAAGAAGCAGCTGGGGAACTCACTACCTCATGCACACCCAGGATAACTCAGGGCTCCTCACGACCCTGAAGTTCCTGGAGCAGGTCCAGTGGAAGGCAACAGAGATGATTTAGGGCCAGGAGCATCTCTCTTCTGAGGAAAGGCTGAGGGACCTAGGGCTGTTCAGCCTCGAGAGGAGCCCCAGATGAGAGGGCCCTGCTACCTTTGCAAGGACTGGGGACGATCCATTAGAGAATTAAGGAAGCAGAGAAGATGGAAAAGCCAGACACTGCTTTCCACAAAGAAACTGTACATGCTGTAATTTAACCAATTTTCTTGCAAATGAATTGAAAAAAAAAAAAAATTAAAGCCTAGTCTTAGTCATTGATAGTCTTAGGAAGCAATGGCATATATAAGCCACAACCTTAGTGTAAACTACTTGCTTTCCAATGTATTTCAGTTCCATTATCAAAAGTGGATGCATATTGCTGAATGATAGAACAGCTATAATTGAGGGGAAAATTTGGCCTGGTCTCAAAAATCAAGCTAAAACTATAGTTACATTCATATTAAGTAGAAAAAAAAAAGCCAACCATTAGTTTCCTAGCTTAAATCTCTTGCTGAAAACACACTTTAAAATCTGATACTAAATAGTCCAGGCATACTCCTGATACAAAATACAGTACTACAGATGACACACTAGGAAAAATAAAACAAAATTAACATACCAATGTTTGTGGCTGGACCACTGTACCATTACTGGCATTTTGCTTATTTAGTGATTCCATTGGTGTTTTGCATTACATGGCAAAACCATAGGTTCCCCTTCTAAGAAAAGAATTGCTTAATGTGCCAAATGGTACATCTGGAGAGAAGTACTGCCAGCCTGCAATGATAACAACAAAAATAGATGAATCCAATGCTTGCTGGCTAGGTTTCTAAATTATGATGCTCCTCAAAATATTTCTATTAAGAATTATATTTTGGTAGAGTGTTACCTAAAGCTTTCAGGCTGGAAAGCATGCTTAATTCATTCTTCGATGACTTTTTTTTTTTAAATCCAATAGCTGCAGAAGAGATGAGGGTGGGTTTGCTGAGATATCATGTATTATTACTGCTTTGCTTTAACTTTTTAATTAAATCATTCTGTGACCTTTCACAGGAGACATTATCAGGCACAAAAATGGTTTCATCTTCAAATGAGTAATTTAAAATGAAGCCTTCTGCCTAATAGTGTAGATTAAGTGTCATGTGGTATTTAAGATTCAGCACATGGAAAAGGGAAAACAGGTAGAAATTACCTACTAGATCACACATGATTTATTATAATACATATTTCCCAAGCCTATTACACTACTACCATACAAAGTCTATCAGGCCCTTACAAGCAGTTACTTTGCTACTTCTTTGGGAGGTTCGTGCACAAATCAAGGTTCTCCTGGAATGGGATTCCTGCAGGAGAGGCCTTAGTGCTCCTTGTTCTAACTTGTTGCAGTGCTCTATGTGGATGAAAGTCTCATGTGCAACTCCACATGAAAACCTGCAGTGCAGCACACCTCATCTGAAGCCTCAAATTTAAATTATGCCTCCTCCTTAACAACATTTTCTTCTTGACCATTTCACTGACACAAAGGACATCCCAAGCATTTTAGACTCCAAAGACTCAAATTTACACAGAATGATACAAACCATAGCCAGATATGCTGATTTAACCCCAGTAACACAAAATACAACCTCTGCCAGCAGGATGGACACAGCAGATGTTGAAGATGCTACTGCAGCAAAGGACACAACTAACTCAGGGCAGGTTAGAGACATCACCAGCCCCATCTGCCCCAGCAGACGAGGCAGGGATATGGAGGTGCCTCAGAGCTAGGCTCTGTTTTGTGACAGCTGTACCAAACTATCCAAGAGCACAAACAGGCAGAGATGTAGCTGTTTCAGGAGCTGGAGTAGCTCTCTGTTTTTGAGGTTTGTAACAGTCACTGCATTACAGAAGGCCATTCAAAGAGTATGGATGATTTTTTTTTCCCACTAAAGGTGCAAGGTTTTCCAACAGAATACTTTCCTGATTCAGAGGCTCTAGGCATGCTTTTGAGAGCTTTTGGAAAGTGGCGTACCTTACAGATCTTGGAGAAAAAATTGATCAAAACATTGTTCTGAAGTTGTCCACAATTAATCTTAAATAGTCTATGAATCATTTAAAATACTCAATGGAAAAAAAAATAGGTGATTCCTTTTTCTAATTAATATTTCATCCCCCGCAAAAAAATCTAGAGGGCAAATTGACATAGCTGAGACAAAATACTTAACAGCGTAGTAGAAATGTTTCAGGGATGACACATCAGTGCATATGACAATATAGACACAACACAGGTGAAATATTTGAAATTCTGTAAAAACATATGGGTCATTACTACACTCTGCTTAAGGCTGGGAGGATGAGAAAAGATGTGGTTCTCAGGGTTCCAGCCCTCAGAAGCTGCCTTTATGCTGTAAAATTTCTCATCAGCTAGAAACTGCAGGGTGGGACTGGGGGAACTGCCGGTTTTCAACAACACTTGGATGGCCCCAAGTGTCCCAAATCCCTGCCAGTTTGGGTGCATGGGACATGCTGTAAATGTCTACTGGGGAGTTACACGTCTCCAGACTTCAACTAGCTAATTACCATCTCGCATAGTATCAATGAGTTCTGAAAAACACAATTAAGCTCAAACTGAACTTCTCAAAAGTCTTCATTCATCCTCTTCCCAATGTGGACAAATTGCCAATTGTCACAGGAAGCTCCCATGTTTCATTATGTGAAGAATGTATATTGTTTTGACATTCACCAGTTCTTCCTAAAGCAGAAAGCACCTCCTCAGAAACTGACCATGCACTCTCAAAGACAGACTTGAAGTTTGCATAGTCTGGCAAACAAACTCACCTGTCCTCCAAATGTATTGATATTTTTCCTCTCACACAGCAGTTCCTTTATGTACCCAAAGATCAGAAAATTTCCATTCCAGTAGATATTTTTCAGGATTGCTCTTTAGTTCCTTCCTGAAGAAATATGTTCGAAAATTGATCGTATCTAAGCTATTTCCTTGTCTGACACAGAAAATTAATGGAAGTTTGAACAACAAATTCAGAGCAGCATGCCTGTCACCAAGGGGATGAGGAGTGCCCACAGTTAGACACAAGTTATGGAACTTTCCAATCAGCTTTGGAAGGCTGATCTCTACAAAGTCTTTTATTATTTGTTCACTTTCAATACCCAGATTTGTGCTTCATTTTATTGAACAATCAGTTCTGAAGTCTTCCTAGTGGCATTTAACATGCATCTCTTACTTTAGTGTCAGATATCAAATCTACAAGTGTAGCTCGCACAACACACATCATGAACTTCTGCCCAACTTACCTTTATGCAGTGAAAACATTTTTTTTCCTGAAAAACAATGCAATAGCAAAAGCACAAAGTTCACAGTGAAAATGTGTGGCACGGTTTTATCCTATGATAACACAGCAGTCCTTTAATATTTAACTTTGATAATAATAGCTGAATTAGATACATGCTTCCAGAGACACAAACTGTTCCAAGCCTGGCTGCTTTACAGATGGTGGATGCAGAGATTAAGTGACTGCCTGAAAGTAACACAGGAGGTCTGTGGCAGTGAAAAACTGATCCAAGAACTCCCAATTCTTCTCTATTGTGTGCACCACAGGGCTATTGTGCGTTTGGACTAGCACTACTATATTGTACCTGTAATAGCATTTGCCCTCACCTGGCTTTGTTAAAATTGCTCTCAATACCGGTAGAAAACACCAACTCACACCTTCAACAAGCCCCATGTTTGGCCTCACAAGTCCTAATCCCTCCTCAAAGCCAGGGGAAGGTCCATGAGCAACTCCCAGCACAGCTCCCAGCCACACAGCACTGACATCCCATCTCCCATCCTACAAATCCCACAGACCTTCCGCCTCCTCCCAGCCCTCTGAACAATCTGCCTCACAATTTATTTGCTAAACCTGCAAATATGGCAGCATGGTGTGCAAAGTCTCACCCATCTATTGGTGTCTAGAAGGAAGCTGTGGCTCATGAACCCTTTCCATATCCAGCCTGGGACACCCATGCTCACCTGCTGCCCAGCAGCTCCAGCTGTAGGAACGAGTTACCACTGATCTTGGAGGGACCTCTGCAAATCTATTTTTGCAGAGCTTCAGTTCCAGAGAAGATAATCCCAAAGCCTTCACCTTTTATTTGGGATAACTGAGAACATGGAAACTGAAGGACTGTATGGAAGGGATTTAGAAAAATACAACTGGCTGTTAACCACTCATGTAACTGTGTGTCAGTGGGAAATAAACACCAGATGTGTGCCCTCCAAAACCTCCCAGATGTGATTTGTTCAGAGCTGCAATACAATCAGAAATACAATCTAGGAATTGCATACCAGTGTGTCTTGGCACTGATCATCACAAAACAGCCACTGCACCTTATCTTCACACAGGACTGCCTCACTCAGAGCCTTCCTAAGTGAAAAGAAATCATGGTGTACCAAAAGCCATCAAATCCAGCTTCCATGAATCTGCTAAAAATGCTGAAGGAAAAAATAAAACATGGAAAATGTTTGCAACAAGCAGTAAATGAATATGGAAGTCTACAGTACATCAAACATCTAAAATTAATCACTATTTTAAAAACATCAATTATTTATCTTTTTAAAACTTACTAGTTTTCACAAACATATATACCTGTTTTTATTGTTGCATCCAGATTTTTCCCTATTAGCCAAATTATATATTATACTATACTATACTATACTATAACTTACAGTAGATGAAAAACAAAAAGCTGGATCCTGTCAAAGGATGTGACATAACTTGTGATTAAAAAGGATTTCAGGGATGAAGTTTCCCAAGTAACCACGGAAAAGCCACATATTGATCACTTGAGCTCAGAGTTCTCCCTTTCCCAAGGGAAAGCACATAAAAACATGCATCTATTTATATCAGTTTGAGAGGAAGTGGTAGAAAGGATGACTGTAACAGTGCCCTGTCCAACATTATTTCCTGGCGATCATCAGCTGATGTTTGAAGTGCATCTGCACAAAGTGTACCTTTGCTAAACTTCTCAAAATATATGAAACATCAAGTATCTCAGAACAACAAAATCAAAATTAGGTTATAATAGATATGTAAAACCAAAGCCACATTCCCCCTCTCTCTCAGGCCTCCTGCAGGAGCCAGCAAAGCATATCCAAATTTGTGTTTGAACCCATCAGCACCAGAGCAAACCTGTTATTCAGAAATCTCAGAATAACAGAATTTATTTCATTAATTCCTAATCCTTATCTCTAGTTCCCATAGCAAACTCCAGAAGCTTTGGAATGGCAGTGACAGCAGAGAAGAGAAAGAGGATTACCATCAAAGAGACTTACCCTACAGTGATCACTTGACAATATTAGCATATGCATACTATTTTCAATATAGATATAGAAATTACAAGGAAATATTCCTTTCAAACTGTTAAGTTATCCCAAAGGGGATGGTTTTGAAAAGTAGAATACCTTACACTATTCATTACTTTAATTGCACAACATGGTAAACAGCATTGAGCTTTTCCCAATAGGCATCCAGTGGAGAGGCCTCTTGTGGAGACTCACTCATGCTGTTTGATTGGTATTCCTGGAAGACACTGTCATTGATGCATTATACTCCCGCTCCACAACACATTGGACAACTTGCTGACAATTTCTTTCTCTGGAAACCTGCTGTCACTTCAGGGTGTGCTGGGCAGCCTCCAGCATGCAACAAGCTCCAGAAGATGTTCCTAAACTCCCAGTACCTTTTAGGCTTTGCCAATGACCAAAATGAGAAGGGACATGATGCTGAGCATTTTTGTGGGGGTTCTGCATCTTAGCAACTCAAAAACCAGGATCTGTAATCCAATTCATTTACCTCACCAATAAGATAAGATTTTATTTTTTTGTTTTAGGTTTATATTCATGGAGTGATAGGTAGTAGGACATCAGTGAGTGAAATTGAAGGCACCTGCTTGGCATTCAGTGCCTGGTAGTTTCTAATGACATGGGTTGGAAAAGTTTAATCTAGAATTTAAAAGAAAGAGGGGAAAAAACAGTTAATAAATAAAAAGAGATATATGGCTGTGGTGCAGGCACCCTAGGCATCTGGCATGTGGAGAACCATCAGTGGATTTGGCACCCAAGAAAAAGAAGCACTACTCTCACCTCCACACCAGCTTTCACCAAATCCTCCCCCCTCATTTCCAGCACAACCTTCACAGTAACAAGTTGTCCTTGGTATGACCCATGTTTCCAGCTAGTAAAGTCCTCCTCTCTTCCCCCTATTCCCTCAGAAGGCATCAGTTTTCTATTTTAAAAATATCAAGTCACCCAATCTCAGCTGCATTATAAACAAAGACAAACAAAACAACCCAAAACAGTTTTGTGTGTGGAACAAGAAAAAAAAAAACACTTCAAACCCAAAGAAGTTTCCAATAAGTCACTCATTGAAATTCAGGAAGAAAAAACCCCAAAGGGTAAAAATACCCCCACGTATCCAAGTTCTCTGAGGCCATTTCTTTCCCTCATCTGTGTTCCATCATCTTCTTCCTTATCCAAAAAAGTTGTGGTGTCCGTGGGAGTATGAAAAAACATTGGTGTGACCACAGAAAGGAACTCTGTCTGGCAGCAGAAAGCCATGCGTTATCCCGTCTCCAGGAACTCAGCCTTCCTTCAATGGTCATAAATATTCTCTGATGACAAAGCAGAGGGTAGTCATTCAACCAGACTGAATAATACTGTACAACCCTGAAGAGCACACTGGGATCTGTGCTCTGTCCCCAGCCACAACAAAGATCCACGGCAAACAACCCGGCTGGCCTCATGCGTAGGACATCCTCACTGCCACATCCACCTTCAGGGTGATTCAGGAAGGAGTGCTGGATTTCTCTCTTTCAGAGGTCTCAATATACCTGGTGGCCATAAAATTTATCTGAGGACAGTGTCATCCATAGTAGCCCTTGGCAAAGGACTTGGGTCTGCTAATGGGTGAGAGCTGGACGTGCCATAGCTGTGTGTGCTGGGACCCTAAACTCCCCATGTGCTGGGCTGAGTGATCATCCTCAACCGCACATCACTGACACAGTGACACAAAGGCTGCAGAAAGCACCAAAGTACATGCTATCTCATTAATGATAGCTTGCATATGCTATTAATGAGTGCACAAGCAGTCATGTCACCTTTTTAGTTATATTTTGTCCTTGGGAGTTTTCAAAGTTTTTACAAACCATTTAGGTACAAGTTTTTAAAGGGAGGGGGGAAAAAAAGGACTCATTACACCACTAACTTTACCCTACACTGTGTGATGAAAGATCTAATTTTCAGGAGAGCATTACTTGACATCTTGTTGCATAAATATTCTACTTGTGCAAGCAGATCTGGGAATGATCAGTAATGTATGTCAAAGCCTTGCCAAAGTTATTGATGAGAAAACTATCTTCATGACCAAGAAGATCCTTTCTTCCCCTAGCCAGAAGAAAAAAAAAGAGATCTAAATGCAAGTAATTATTTTACTGGCTTCCCTTTTCACTCACCAAACCCTAAATTAAGAAATTTACAGTGAATAAACAAGTAATCACTTTATGCTTACCAATATGCCTTCTCCTTTTATGGTAGCCTTTTAAATTAAATTTAATCTTGCCCTTCAAGGTACAAACAAGTAATCAAACTAACCTGTTTATTAGTCAGTGTAGTTTGAAAATTATACTCGTGTTTCTGCCTTTGAGAACATGAGGGATTGTTGACACAATGGAGGCCAAGCATGCATTTATGGTGCATGATATCATCGTGGGGCTCACAGAGGCAGTTTACTTATTCCACAGATGACTGCCACAAGAGAATGTAATTGCTCAATAATGTGTCAATGTACCCATGGGAAGCATTTAAGTCATCTGAGACCTGTGTTGGGAACTTGCCAGGGACCCTAGCACTACCTCTAATTTGCACGAAATGGAGGAATTGTGGCCATCTTCTACAGAAAGGATAAACAGAACAAGGGAGAAAGTTGGGATGAGTCAAAAAGGCACCCCTTTCTCAGAAAACTGAACACAACTGGAAGGGGAAAAACTGTTGCCCAGGTTCAGGAAATAAAAACTGTAAGACTAACAAACATCTAAGCAGGCGAGTCAACATCAGTGTGGTATACTCCAGCACATGAGATGATCTGCACTGGGAAGAAATTACCTCAGCAAGAATTAAAGCTTCAGAAATAGACATAACACCTGACTGAAAAGCTATTTATGGACAATTAAATTCTCATACCATCTCCACCATGGCTTTATTTTTAATCATAAATCAACTTAAAGTGAAGCATCCGAGTGATTGAATATTAGTGGGATGTAAATAACACTTAAAGATCTCTCAGCACTGTAAATCAACTAGCATCGTGTAGGATCAGCTTAATAAATCAGTCTTTTCCACACTTCTCAAGAATTGAAGTATCGTAGGATGAGATCCAACTTTGTGGATGCCTACTTTTAAGCACGTAACTACTTCCACTGATTTTGAGAACACTACCCCAACACTTTAGTTCAGGTGCATGAAGATATATGGGTGAGTAAAAGCCTTGGTAAGGAAGTCACCACTGGAAGCCTTGGGAAACTTTTCAAGCCAATGGAAATTGCAACTCCAGTAAGACTCACATCAATGTAAAGAGATCCTGCAGCTTAAGTGAGAATGACCCACTGGCTCAAGCAAAATAGGAATTTACAGCCTTTCCCAGCATCCTATTGGAGAACCTTTCATGAATTTTCTGAATGGTTGACAGGATGTTTTCTGTTACCTTTACTCAAGACACAGCTCAGAAAAACCTGTACCCTTTCAGCACAAATGGGCCAGTCCCCAACCCCACAATGAGTCAAAGGATATGACTGAAGGACATCCATTGTGCCATACCACGATGCTCAGCTCAGGCTCCAGATGTGACCTACTCCATGTAAAAACAAAAACAAAAAAATAATCTTAGTTCTGCTAATTTCAGGTTAGTCTTTCAATCTAGTTTTTTCCCTCAGCTCTCCCTCTACTTCTTCCTCCCACCCTGATCTGACTTTTCCCATTCCGAATGAGATTTAGAAGTCTGCCTGATGGCAGGTGGGTGGAGACTCTCCAGATACTATGTTTGTTGGTAGCCCAGCAGTTATTTGTGGTTGACTTTTTTGGCTGCCCACAGGAATTTCCATGGTGGTGTAAACAGACAGATGTGGGTTCTTTTCTGCTATACAGATCACACCATAGAGAGATATCAAAGGAAAAAACCAAGCCCATGAATAATGCACTAGTGGAAGCATTTGAAGCTCTGAACTTTAAAGACTGGCCTCTGAATTTATTGGTTTAATTTATGGGTATGGACACTTAGGCTGCCAGATATATTTTGAAATCAAAACATCACTGAAAGGTTTCCTGAATATTTAGAAGTTTATACAAAGTGTAAGTGGGCTCAAGTACTGGCAAACTCCAGGCTGGTCCCGCCCTGAAAGCACTGCCACAATCTCACATGCTAAAATTGTTCTTTCCTTCTTTCCCTCAGTAGCACAGTGGTTTGATTTTTACTTCAGTGAGGCATCTCAACAACTATTCCATGGCTCATTCCTGCTGTAACACTGGGAAGCTGAAGGGAAGGGTTTCAAAGGTATGGATTAGTAAAGCTCCACTGATTTCAGTCTAATTCATACTAGCCAGGAAATTCTGCCCCTTGTTCTCTTTTTTTTGTTTGTTTGTTTCTACTGTTACCATTATGCAAATGATACTTTTGTCATGTGATTTCTATGTGCCTTGTGCTCACACAAGAGATGCATCGTGGCATTTTTAGCTTTGAGAGGAGCAACTAGTTTGTGATTAAAATCATGTTAAGTCAATGGTGCAACTTGCTAATGATTCTTACTCTAGAGTTTCCAGCTAAAGCTTTTCTCATAATTTATTTTTCCAGGCGGATTTGTATATGTTTCTGTCAGTCTATTCTGGAGCATGGCAGGTTACAGAGGCACTTTGATTAATGGCTGGACATGGATTATTTTAATTAGAAAAAGAAAGGAGTCTTGGTTTAACAGCCTTGCACTGTCATCTTGAGGTTGCAGTGCTCACTTCCTCACCCCTATTTGGAAATCCCTTGAACAAGAATTTGATTTGAGCAGGAAGAAATTGTGATACCTCCCTCCCAGGGCTTGAGTTTGTTTGGAGGTCTCCTTCCTGGCATTCTTGACACAACAAGACAGAATGACCTTGACAACTGTTTCCACTTCAGTTTTTTCCACGTCCTTCCTTCCTGAGAAGTGTCACCTCCTCCATAAAACCATCATTATTTAGAAGACTTCATCTCCTCCAGACTTAGAGCACTATGAACACATGCTCCAAGACAGGGGAGTCTTATGCACAGTCCTTCCTCCTGAGCTTTCAAGAGGGAATACTCTGTCACATCACCTCCCATTGAGGGACACAACTGAGGCAAATCGCTTACAACATCTTCTTGGCTTTACCCATTAATCTCGACATGGAAACAGCAATTAATTTTGCCTCTTTTCAGGACTGCTCAAGACACCAAGCATGGGATTATCCTTGTAGACACTCCAAGACTTGATTTCCTGAGCTGTCCATAAGACAAGAGAAAGCCCTGAGCCAGGCTTCCCTTCATCTCCAGCAGCTGCTCTTCCACCTGCTTCCTTGTATCTTCCTGCTGGATAAAAAGGAACCGTATTCTGCCAAGATAGCCCAAATCCATCCCCTCTCAGTGAAGCCTGGCCGAATCATCTATCAGTGAGTGACCAGAAAATGAGGAAATCAACCTAACTAGTTGCTTGCATGTGTGCAGCAGGATGTTATCCCAACTTAAACTATAGATTCCAAAAGTTATATCCCTATCTTCCTCAACAGGCAATATTTAGATCTTCTATTATACAAAATCCTTTTTACTGTTTTACCAATACCAGGAATCACAAGCTTAAAAATCTACATTGTTTCTATTTCTGCTATTCACTTTTGTCATTGGTCTCAAATTAGAGGTAAACAATCCCCATAAGGTCACTCTTGTTACATTCAGTTTCTGCATCTCTATTTGGGCTGCCAATACCTTGAGAAAATGTTTATTTTTACAGAAACCACAGTTAACATTTAGAGTTAGGGGCAAAAAATCAAAAATGGGTTTCTAAGGGACTTAGTTTAGCACTTGGAGAAAAACCCACTATATTTTGATTAGAATTGGGTTACTATTGTTAGCTTGAACGAAACTTAGAGTGCAAAAAATGAACTCCCTGCTTTCAGAAAGAAATGTCTTACAGCTTAAAATGTTGTAAACCACATTTATTTCAACTTTTCTTTTACATGTGAAAATTGTCCTGATTTTGCAAACAAATTGCCACAGATAAGATCTGTGCATCAACCCAAAATCTTACTGCCAGCAGAGGGATCCTCTGTGGGCTTTGGAATCCATGAAAGCATCATTCAGAATCTCTGTGAGGGTTATACTCTAAAAAAAAATGCAAGATATTTATGCAAGATTTTTTTTCCGATACAAAGGATTTTAAAGAGTATGAATTATTGATTTTTGTCCTCACACTTTCAAAATGACTACAATTTTAGTTTAGGTTCAGAAAAAAAGAAAGAACTTCAGAGATAAAATGTGAAACCACTTCAGAAAGAGGACTGCAAAATAATAGAAACTTTGGGAGCTGAGAGTTACCAGAAATGTGACTACTGTTATCAAACACATGGACTGAAATCACAGAACCATTCATGTTGGAAAAGACCTCCAAGACACCGTGTCCAGCCTGTGACTGATCCCCACTCTGTCACCCAGACCAGAGCACTGAGTGCCATGTCCAGTCATTCCTTGCACACTTCCAGGGACGGGGACTGCACCACCTCCCTGGGCCATCTTTGCCAATGCCTGAGCATTCTTTCAGTGAAGAAATTCCTCCTGATGCCCAACCTGAACCTCCCCTGGCACAGCTTGGGGCCATTTCCTTTTGTCCTGTCCCTTGTTCTCTGGGAGCAGAGCCCAACCCCCCTGGCTTCCCCCTCCTGTCAGGGAGCTGTGGAGAGCCAGAAGGTCCTCCCTGAGCCTCCTTTTCTCCAGGCTGAGCTCTCTCAGCTGCTCCTGGTGCTCCAGGCCCATTCCTCAGTTCCATTCCCTTCTCTGGACTCACAAATGTGAAGAATCTCCTTTTTGGCATGCTTAGCAGAGAGAGAGAGAGAAATCTGACTGACAAGGGTGTGTGGGAAAGTCCAATCCCCATGCACAAAGATGCCCTGGAACCCAGGGACTGATAACCTGCAGAGGGCAAAGCAAAACCAAACCCACACGGGGACCTGGCTCAGCATGTGGGAGCAGGAAAAGCTGCCATCTCCCCAGAGTGCAGGAATACACATCCACAAGACCAACAGCACCAAAAACAGCTGCTGCTGCTGCTGAAGGACTCCAAGAGCAACAGGGACCACCTCTGACAGCAGAAGCAGCACATGCTAATTCCATCCTTCCCCTCACTGCCAGCACTGCCAGCCCGGCTGATAATTGGCACTAACTGCAGCCGTGGTTGCTGTGATGTGGCAGCTGTTTGCCAAGAGCTGGACTGAGACCACCAACTCACTTCAGACAGGCCACTAAACACCCTTCTGAGGGTAACCACGAGGTCGCTCTCATCTTGGGTTCGATTCAAACTGGGGACTTCGAGGTGAAAAGGCTCCGCATTCAATTACCAGTCCCCTGAGTCATCCCATCCACCCTCTACAGTTATTTCAAAGTGCTCTGGTAAGCAATATCTGAGAACATTACATGTGTTCAAAATGCTAAAAATATATGTCTAAGAAGGCAGGGAAAAGATTGGATCACTCAAAAGGACATTTTCCTTTCTCTTTAAAAAGAAATTAAATGAAAAAAAGAAAAAATGTCACTCACTTTCAAGTTGCTCTTTCTTTTTTTTCCCAAATATATTTTTTACACCCTGCTTTGCCATTTCAATTAATTTCTTACAAATATCTTTAGAATACAAAAGAGAGACTGTTCTTGGCAAAAAAAAAGCCCCTTTTACCTTTGTATTTTCTAAATAGCTAAATCAGTATTAGAAAAAAGAAGAAAGTACTTGGGGGAGAGGGGGTGTGAGAAGGGTAGCAGGAACAAAACAAAATGCTAAAAGATGGATTTAAAAGGCCCCACAGTGAAAACAACGAGTCCCAGGAATTCCACCCAGGGTTTCTCAAATGTGCAGATTTGTTTTCAGAGTGACGCTGCCCTCTGGTACCCCAGGATATGGTATTTTCAATGCAGCTCCAGAGGGTCACCAATCTATTTGTGTCACCTATCCTGGGATCTGTCAACTCTCCCCAGGGGCTCAGTTAAACAAGCCTTTAGTTTTTAAACAAAGTGGATTTTAATTGAGAAGCACCTGTGGCGAGAGTCTACCGGCATTATTAAGAAGCAAATTTATCACAGTGAATCATAGAAGCAGGAGGTGGGGGAGCCAGCAGGGAGGGGGAGTCCACACGTACGTCATACCTGCAACACAGAACCAGCCCTTTCATAGAAAACCCTTGGAGAAATGTGTAGGATTTGACTGCACCCCACAAGGAGCATTTTTCCCAACAAGCTGTTCCCAGGGTGCTGAAAAGCTATCATTCATAAAAAATTATTGAGGGGGAAGGAGGTAGCAAAAGGGAGTTCAGGAGGCCAGGGATGCCAGTGGGAGCTGCAGAATAAGACCCTCTGTAAAGCACGCACCTGTTTGTGGCCACCATAAAAGCTTAACTAGAAAGCCTAAAGTTCCAAATTGGGGGGGGGGAGGGGGGGGGGGGGGAGGTGGGTGGTAGGAGAAAGAGGGAAAGAGGGAAAACATAATGAAAGCTTGTCTTAATATAAAAATAAACTTTAACCCATGGAGTACAGACTCTCAACAGATGGCTGCAATTGAGAAAAAAGCCCTGGCAATGAGAAGTACACAGAACTGAGGAGGAAACTCTCCCAGACACATCTTGGTATTATCAAGCATGGGCTTGGGGCAAAGACTGGAATCACACCACTTTATAAAATATGTGGCTAAAAAACCTGCTTCTAAACCAAAATTTAATGTTGGCCTAGAGAGCATATGATAGGAGAGGCCAAGGTCTGTCTAAATGTAGTAATAAATAATTAAGCTAAGGAAGAGTTTACAAGGCAAAAAGAAGAGAGTGAAGCCAACATTTAGATGATACACAAATGTTTACAATGACAAGGGATGTGCTGTAATTTTAATTTAATTTAATTTAATTTGCCATTAGTAAGATCCCTTGGTGATTTGTTGCAATGTTATGTGCTCACTTTACCCTTGGTGAGGGGCAGAAAAGCTGTGCTCAAGCCTTTTGGCCCAGTTTAAAGGACTTAACATTGAAGGTTAGGCTTCTCATAGGTGTTAGTCACTAAGGATGCTTTTTACGCTCAGAAAATAGCTGGGCATTTTCATCCATTATTTCCTTATCAACATTTTCCCATTTATTGCACATGTAACATTGCCTTTTTTTCTCCCCTTGTTGATGTAAATCAGGCTCACTTCTAATCAAAAGCAGGCACAGACTGTGATGTGCATAAGTAAAGAAATGCATGGTGCAGAATAAAGGGGGTAAGGAACAGAAATACCAGCCACTGTACATCCCCTGTCTGGGGAAATGTGGTTTTGTAAATGGTCTATCAACAATTTCAAAATTTGCTTTTTTTTCTCTTTTAAAATTACTGCTGAAGTAAAAATCTACTTCTTTCCTGCCACAGTGCCTTGATCTGCAAGACTTGCTTCAACTTTTTTTGTTAAGGTACTGTCAGCTTGGTCTTGCATGGAGAGAGACTATTTATAAGAACATGGTGTGGCAGGACAAGGGAGAACAACTTCAAACTGTGAGAGAGTAGGCTTAGATTACATATTAGGAGGAAATTCTTCCCTGTGAGGGTGGTGAGGCTCTGGCACAGGCTGCCCAGAAAAGCTGTGGCTGCCCCATCCCTGGAAGTGTTTGAGGCCAAGGGCTTGGAGCAATATGGTCTAGTGGAAGGTGTCCCTGCCCATGGCATGTGGGTGGAATGAGATGAGCTTTAAGGTCCCTTCCAACTAAAGCCATTCTATGATTTTATGATATCTTTTTCTATAACATTCTTTTTCTTTACTCAGCCTTATATATTCTTTCAGCATGCTCTTTCTCCTTTAATTATCACATTTAATATTAACAGCTGAATAGTTCTGTAGCAAATGTAGCTAACTTCCTCCACAATTAATACAGAGGTAATCTGAAGCAGCAAACTTATTCTTCTTCCCCAACTCTGCCTTCAGAAAAGCCCATGTACACTATTTCCATGACCTGTTCTGTGAGAAAAGTGCCAACATAGAACATGCAAATGCTCAGTGTTAAATTGATTCCTAGCCAAAGTTGTTTAAACGCATTTAAAACAAGCAATAAACATAGGATTTATCATGCAAGCTAAATGCTTTTATAAGCAGTCACTGGACAGTTCACTGTTCTGGTTCTGCTGAGGCATCCTGAATCTGGGAGGCTGTTCTGGGCCCCTCACTGCAAGAAAGACATTGAGGGGCTGGAGTGTGTCCAGAGAAGGGAATGGAGCTGGCAAAGGGGCTGGAATACCAGGAGTGGCTGAGGGAGCTGGCGCAGCTCAGCCTGGAGAAAAGGAGGCTCAGGGGAGACCTTCTGGCTCTCAACAACTCACTAACAGGAGGGTGCAGCCAGATTGGGATTGGTCTATTCTCCTGAATAAGAGACAGGACATGGGGAAATGACCTCAAGCTGTGCCAGGGAGATTTAGGGTGGCTGTTTAGGAAAATTCCACCTGGAGAGGGCCATCCACAGGCTTCTCAGGGCAGTAGTGGAATCCCCACCTGTTCTGATCAGCTGAAGGTGAGGACAGGTAAGTTTTGCCCCAGTCCAAAATTGCACAAAGTGATGCCTAAACAGGCTGACCGGAAACAGAGGCTAGACAAAGTTAAAGGAATAAAGTAGATATTTATTAAAAAAGCCCTTCAAAGGATACACCTTGGGCAGTACAAGAGCCCAGCCACAGCTCCACCCAAGTTGGACCCAAGATGGACAGCACGCTCCAAGTTTTCACACTTTTGTAAGTTTTGGGCCATTTACGCATTGGAGTCAATTATCCAATTACAGCCTCAGGCTATGAAGTTCCACCCTCTCAGTTTGCTCTCCTGAATTCGCTGTTGTTTATGCTTTTTGTGCCTGAGGCTGTAACGGTATCCTTGGATCGTAGGCTGGAAAAGCATTGATTAGTCCAAATACCCTGTAAAGAGAACTTACTAGCATTATATATGAAGTTCAGAATCACGCACTAAGGCAGTACAGAATCTAAAAATCATGAAAGCTAAAACTTAAAGCATCAAAAGGAATTAGGTTCCTAGTGTAGTGGAAAACAAGATTAAAACCCAAATGAGCTTAAATGTTGGAATCCAAAGCGATCATTCAGCTTAAATTTCCACCCCCCCTTCCCCCCCCTCCCCCACCATAAAGAAGGAAAGAAAGAGATAAAATAACAAAGTAGGAAAATGCCAAGAACAATTATGAGAAGCACAGGAAAGGCATTACCACCTCTCTGAGTCCAGTGCTGGCTCCTAAAATACAATGGGGAAAATAATCCCCAGTGAAGTCTCTCCAAGAGCTGCCAGCAAGTCAGCAGCAGAGCAGTGCCACGGCAGCAGGACCAGCAGGGTGGGGCACAAGCAGCCTTGTAGAAGCAGCCAGGACAGCACAGAACCGCACAGACAGCAAAGACTGACACTTTGTAGGTTTTGCAACCTGCAGCAAGTTGGGCACTTGCTTACAGAATGGCAATGTCATATCTACCTTAGAGCAACAGCAGGTTTGTGGAGAACTCCATCTTGCTCCCTAAAAGTTCATTGGCTGCTCATTGATATCCAGGAAAAGTTCCCTTCATGTATCATAAAGTTTACTGCTTGCTTTTCTTACATATCAAAACTTCACTGCTTGTTTGCCGGATGTACCATAAATTTATTACAAGCTATTTTAATGGCCTTCAAACAGGGTGTCTCATTTTCTAAAATAAACCAGGTTCTAACATTTTTGTTAGAGGCAGCTCAAAACTGATGTTCAAAACTTAATATTCAGAGAGGCAATAGAGAAACATTCCTTACTTTCTACTTGTTCACTACACCATCCCTAGAGGGATTCAACAGGCATGTGGATGTGGCACTTGCAGACATGGGCTAGTGGTGGCCTTGGCAGTGCTGGGGGAATGGTTGGACTCAACGGTCTGAAGAGATCTTTTCCAATCCAAATCATTCTATAGTTATAATAACTTTCAGTAAACACAATTTCAAAATTAAAACTGCCCAGTACAAAGCTGAAAATCCCCTTTCCATTGAGGATTAATTGGTATGGATTATTTAATTTATCTGATTTTTTTTCCTTATTACTGTGCTATGAATATTACATAAACATGTATTTCTGAAAACAAGGTCTGCAGTAGAAGAGTGATCATCACCACATTTGTTCTGCTTATGTTTTGGAGTTAACACCACCATGGCAATGTACCTCTCAATAACTAATGCACTACCACTTCAGAGCTTTATCAAGATTGTTTTCCTTTAGGCATCACAGCTTTCATGCTTACTTTGATCACATTTTCAAAACTCCAGGAAAAAAAAATGTTTTAAGAGCAACCCTGCCAAAAAAACCACATTACTGACTGGACTTTTTGTCTTATAACAAATATTGACTATGAATGTATGCTAAAGCATGAAGATTTTCAGAACTCTCGTATTAATACAGTTCAAAAGGCATTGTGTAAAAATTCAGCAAGTGGACAAACAAGTTGGAATACTTCCTGAATGACAAAACGAAAAAATCAAACACAAATCCCTTTTGTGTAATTATGTTTGTACATTAATATTTACTTGTATTCAGAAATGAAACAAAACTTTAAATTAAGGACAAATGTGGTATGAAAGCCATCTTAAATTTAAACAAAACCAAGTGCAACTTAACAGTGTCTTGCTCAGGAACTTCTGTGACATCTCTGTGTCATCACTGGTGCAGCAACAACTCCACTTTTGAAATGAGATGAGATGCCGTGCAGCAAAAACCAGGAGGCTAATTTCAAATGCTGTGGGCTTCCCTTGGTCTTTACCTACAGCTGTGTTTTCCTTTCCCATGAAAATCCATGCAAAACTAGAATTGTCTGATTTGTTTGTATATTCTCTCTACTGTTTAAGTATTTTAACTATTTAGGTATTCTCTGGGTTACATACTACTTTTAGAGTAAGCTGTAAGGCTGCAGAAAATGCTGAGCAAAATTGGAGAGTATCCTTAATTCCAATGCAGACTTGATAATCTTGGAGCTCTTTTCCAACCTTAATGATTTCATGACTCTACAAGGCAATTAAAAGCAATGCAGTGCCAATCCTATCCAAATGAAATTTGGGGTGAAAGAAGACAACTCTTTTATCTTAGTCTGGAGAAGGGAGGCTCTTCCTAAAAAGGTGTCATATGGACAGCAAATTTCATTGAGTGTTCAGACAGCAGGAGGGAAGATGCAAACTAACAATACTCTCCCATTTGACTGACAACATATTTTACATCTCTCAGGAGTTCTCCCTGGGACCTGAACTCCTCCCTCTCTCACTCCACGATCTAGTTTTATTTGCTTCTGCCTTCTCCAGTCTAGGTAGTTCCTAATTCATGTAAGATGGACACCACCAGGCTGGTCTGAGAGCAGTGCAGTCTCTCAGTTCTTGCCTTCTTTTGTCAGCACAACCCTAGTGAGGGGAAACAGCTGAGGGAAATGTCCTGTGCAGACACTGGATCCATGACTGGAACATCAATTCAGTAAATTTAGTAGCTCAGCCCCCATGTCTCTACTTCCAGTGTATAAACTAAAGTTTTCCAGAGCTTACAATGTGGCCAAGTCAGAGGAGAATTCACTAACCTCATTTATACAAGGAATAGCTAAAGCTTAAAAAAAAAAAAATTGTTCTAAGGATACTAAAGACCTATTAAAAAATCAATGCTAGTTTCTCACCCTCATAAATTGCTAGATGTTATCAGAAACTACTGGAAGAGAAAGCTCCCTCAGAGAAACCCATTAAGTCTAAAGCAGCATGAAAGCCCCCCACTGGAATGGTTATGCCTCGGCCAAGCTGCAAGATACTGGAATCGGCTCTCGACATGGAAAGGCCTGTTGGCAGAGGGGGCAGCTCGTCAGGACCCTGGACAGTACCGCAGGGAGCCGGTGGTGCACGCTTCATAAGGGGGACACAGGGATTTTAAGAAGGAAGTGGGAAGTCCAGGGAATCACAGAATGGTTTGCAATGCAAGGACCTTAGAGATCATCCAGTTCCAGGTCCCCTCTGCCATGGGAAGGGACACCTTCCATCATCCCAGGTTGCTCCAAGCCCCATCCAACCTGGCCTGGAACACTGCCAGGGCTGGGGCAGCCACAGCTTCTCTGGGCAACCTGAGCACTATCTCAACACCCTCACAGAGAAGAATTTCTTCCTCAAATGCATTATTCTGCATTGCTCCATAAATACCCCCCATTTGACACAAAGAAGTCTAAACCAAGAAGACAGGGATTTCAAAGTCAATACAACCCAACGCCACAGCTCAGGCTTGGTACAAAATCTGAGGGTAATTTTGGGCAGAGCCTCACATTTTTAGTACTTTCTCATTTGCAAATCAAGTGGACTTTTTTTTTTTTTTTTTTTTTTTTTTTTTTTTTTTTTTTTTTGATTCTCACTACACAAATGCTCACACTAACCTCAAAATACAAACTGACTGTTAAATAAAGGTTGTGACACTGGCATTAATGGCACTTGCGGTGTTTTTTTGGGGGAGGGGATTGCATTTAAAAATGCATTTTACAAGCACTTAAGGCAAAAATAACTTAAATCATTAAAAGCATGTTCAGAGCTTTGCAAACATTTCAGGTTATTTCTCACAATTTGCCAGAAAGCTCTTCCAGAATCTCTCCACTTACGATGAGAAACCAACTCCCTATTCTCTTTTAATAACAAATGGACCTTAAAAAAAAAAAAAAAAAATCTGATCACTATTGTTTGAAAGCACTCGAAAGCAATAAGATGGTCACAAGACTTGATTTGCCTGTTCTGCCCCTTTACAAACTCACTAAAGCTTGCTTTTTATGACTGATTGCTGTGCTGTATTAATCCCCAAGCATATAAAATGAGTCTATTGGAGACCGGGACTCCACTGGGGGAGGACAGGGAAGCTGTTGTCTTCCAAGAATTAATCCATCCTGGAAAATCAAAAGCCAGCCACTAACAATACAGTAATCAGCATGTTCTCCACTATGAAAGCCCTATGTTTCTCTTTTAGAAAACACAAGTATTACTCCACTATGCCATTATGCACTAAAACACACAACTTTTTTTTTTTTTTTTTTTTGGTGTGTGTGTGTTTGTTATTATTTGGTTTATATTTATGGGTTTGTGTGCATTCCATTGGTGGGTATACAACCATCAAATTTAAAAAAAACCCACCCAGTCTATTCCCCATTGCTTAAAAAGAAAAAGGGACTCCCACTGCTTTTTCCACAACCAAAGTTCTCTCTGGATTTGCTTAGTGAGCAGGATTTTAACTCTTTATCACCCTAAATAAAAGAAAATTATTTGCATTTTTTTTCTTACACAAAAAGCCAGGAAAGTCCATTTTCTGTTCAGAATAATTTGATTTTTTAAAAAAATCAGTTTGTTAAATTATCTAACATGAGTTTCCTAAGTAGTGGCATTAAAGTAAGAGTGAATTTTTCTAATTACTCCATTAAGAACAACTTCATTTATTTCAGATAGTATTACATTTGATGTTCCTTTGTTAGTAAAAGTTTAGCTCTTTATTTTTAAAGTTGAATGATGCAGCCTTCCAAGTAACTACTTCCCCCCGTCTTTTTTTAAGAGAAGAGTTTGTTTTGTTTTTTTCCATTTAGGTGCTAGAAGTATGAATCTTCCATTGTGTTATGGAGATAAAGATCACAACCCTGACAAACCCAGCTCTAAATCTTATCTGACAGTAATGAAAACACTAAATGAATTCTGGCCTAAACACAAAAATTAAGGCTTAAGGAAATCACTGAGAAGCCATGTGCTCAAGAAGTACCACAATCACATTTCATTTCAGTCAGCAAAAGGTATCTACCTGTATCCAACATCACTTCAACACAATTTTTAACACTCAACAAAATATTCCTGTCAAATTATTTTTTAAAAACAAACAAATCAATTTGCTTATATTTATATTTACTCTTTGCTAAAGCAAAGAACACTTTTCTCCTCTATTTATTTTTCAAGTAAAAAGTCACTAAAAGAAATAAGAGTTAGAGAGTCTTTGTGGCTATTGCCATTATCCTTTTTCAGACACAATTTATTTAATAAACGGCTGTAGAAAAGTTTTGTATCCTTGACTTTAAAACCAACAGGTGTCTAAAAATCCTACTGGGTTAATTCCCTAGTCCCACCAGGTTGGCATGGCAGACATCCACATCTTTCTGTTAACTTGAAATGCCTTTAGCAGTCCAGCTCTACTTACCATCAGATTTAAGCAGTACGATGTGTTTCTCAGAGTTCAAAGCAATGTGTGCTTTTTTCCATTTTTAAACCAAAAATTCAATTGAAGGAACAAAAGCTCATGCACATGGATGAAGGTTTGTTCCACATAATGTGGAGTTTAAGGACATGAACTTGCCTTTCTATTTAAGAATGGGATTAAATGTCAACAAGATTATGAACATGTTAATTTTTCTGAGACCTCTGAGTTAGAGGTGGCTGAAGATAATCCAACGACAGTAACATACAGAAGTACCAGCAATATTAAGCTATAATTCCTGTTTAGCTTGTGCAGGGAGGATTAAATTTTTTGGCATATAGGGCAAAGCTATGGCACACACAGAGTTAACTGTGCCCTCCTCCCCTGCCCCTCAGCTTCACCCCCCTTCTCCCTCATCTCATTCATGCCACATTCCACAGTGGCAGGGTCCAACAACAATATAGGAGGGTACCCAAAATGAAGAGGCAGGGCCTTCTATTCTTCTGCCTCTCTTGAATTAATTAACTGGAAATGAGTTTTGTCAATGTTTTGGAAAGGCAGAGGGGTGAAAAGAAACTGCTAGAATTAATCACAGTGAGAAACTACCTCTTCAGCAGTCTGCCAAAGTTCAGAAAACCCATGAGAAGTGCAAAATAAAAGGAAAGTGGGCTGACTTACCCTCCAAAGGAACAAATAAAATTCAAACAAACACCCAAGTCTCCAAAACAGAGACATGCCCCAGTGCAAAGGAATGCAGCATCTGTTGCCACAACAGCTTCAGCTTTGGTTTTAATATACTTATCATGAAGACTGATAGGTATCAAGGTAGAAAAGACAGTTTACTAATACTTAAATAGACAAAAGGCATGTTGTGTTTAATTCACTAAATATTTAAGTACATCCAACTTTGATGCTTATATAAATTGAGACATTTAGGTCCCACAATTGAAAATCAGTAACTCTGCTTGTTTAGCCTTGACTCAGCACAGATCTTTTATATGAAGAAGGCAGCCTGCAAAGGAGCTCTTTCTTTCTAGAGTTTTTAAAATGATAGTTATCTCCAGGTTCAGCAAAGGAAATTATAACAAGTTGATACTGCACATATGACATTCTTCTACTGATGAAAAAAGAAGTAATGAAATTCCAACCAACTGACAAGAAGGACCTTTTTTCACAAACTGATTTACCCAGGTACATAGAAAATACACAGGTGACCTTTTATTTACAGCAAATGGAGACTGAAGCATCATTTGGCAGTTTTTCTGAGAACAAACACAGTAATTTCAACAGGCCGGCACTAAAACTGAAAGAACTGGTTGCTAAGCAAGGGAAAATTTTATAAGAGAAATACATTTTTAATGACTTGACTACTGCTAGTATTTTTGCTCAGGAGGGTTTTTTCCTGACTGACCGCAGAATTAACTTGTCATCTCGTTGCTGTATCTCCAAGCCCATTCTCTCGAGGGCAGAGCTGTCCGCCAGCCCCTTCTGCTCCATCTGTGCAATCAGCGCCTGGTTCTGCTTGTTCTGTTCTGTGAGATTCCGGATCGCATAAATTGCCCACTGGCTCACAACTGTTGGGCAGAGTTAAGGATCATTTATTTATTTAAAGATGAAACATTGCTTATTTTGATTTATTACCGCATCCATCTCCCCGAGCCCTCCCGCAATTCCTTAAACTCAGAAAACAAGTAGAAATCAAGGGTTTGAAAAAGTAAGATGTTTATAAATGCTGACACTGAACCTGCAAATACTTGCATATGAGGCAATTTAATTTTAAAACAGGTATGACCCCAAACTTCAGGCAAATTTACTAGGGCTTATGTTGAGTCAGAACCCACACAAACAAAAACCCCAACCAAATGAATGGCAGGAATTAAAAGACAAAGTCTTTTAAATAAAATTTACAGTCAATTGTAATGTTCCAATGATCTTCCTAGTGAATTTAAGTGAAAAATAAGTCAGTTCTTTATGATCTGAACACTTGGACACTACACTTCCAAGCACTGCAAAGAAAACAAGCTGTACAACATGCACGGGAAAGATGACCATTTTCACTGCAAAACTTGAAGAGATGTAGAAAAAGACAATCAGATTAATATTTGAAAATAGCACAAATAATGTCAGAGACCCTTAAACTTCTTTGACATCTAATAATACCTAAACTCAGTCCTTTATGCCTGGATGCTTTTACACACTTGCCAGGAGACGAGACACTATGATCACTGGCAGGGAGCTCCCGCTGATGTTTAAATGGGCACAAGCTGCAACTCATTCACCTCCCAAGGTGGTCCCTTGAGGCCAGGATTGAGGCACATGTCAGGGATGTAGACAAAGAATTTAAATTCTCAGGATTATCAGCCAGGCATCTTCCAAGCGATCTACAGTGCTCATTTTATGAAGTGTCAGAGATGTTGGTCCCAATTCTGCAGCTGAGAAGCTGTTATGATATAATCTTTCCCAAGTTACCCATACAGGAGACAAGCCTTTCTGAATCACAAGTGGTTTGCCTGCAGGGCACCAATTATTTACTACATGTAGCTTCACATCCAGTAGAAGAATATTCATAATTTACTCATCTCCTTGATGTCTTTTGGGTTGGAGAGCATCTAAGCACAGAGATAAATGTTCTTGTGGGCATTTGCCAGGGGGCGACAGGAGGGGAAAACTCAGACAGAGGGGAACTTCAGACAAAACAACAGAAGAGAGACAGTGGACTTTAACAATCCTACACAACCTCAACAGACAGATGGGTTTAGATGAAGAGAAGCTTGGACACAAATGGAAGGGAACAGCCCTGCACTGGCATGTGTCAGTAAAACAGCATTTTAGCAGTTTATATTATTCTCTAATTCAAAAAGTCCAGAATTGAAAATCAAAAATAATAAAGCATTAACTACTATGGAGCTTCTTTTTTTTTTCCTGATAGACCTCCTTAGCCTTTGTCAGGAAGCATGCTGCACACCTTCTTAATTCAAAAAAATTCCAGTGTGAGGTAATGACAAGAGGAGAGAAATTAAGACCAAAACAAATCATGCATCACATCAAAGCCTTAACAGGTGAACATAACAGAGAATATCAATATATTGTCTTCTGTCAGCACATCACTTCTACTGTAGTGATTTTTTAAGTAAATTAAGTAAATAAATTAAGTAAAAAGACAAGTGCCAAGCTATAATTAATTTACATAAATGTGGCATTTGCACTAAATATTATATTTATAAAGACAATATTTATATTTGAGTATATAAAAGAGCAAGATGCTGAAGTAATAAAATCACATATGTGCAGACTCTCAGATAAACCAAGGCTGACACCCAAAAGGTCTGTTCCAGGTCTGATTTAGGGCATGTCACAAGTGCCAAAAAGTAACATGAAGTTCTCCCAGTGGACTGCAAAAAACATCCTACCACCCTCCCTGGCTCAGCTCCTGGGATGAGAAACAGACTTTTCTGGTTGTGTTCCCAAAATACGGCTTCTGCATAAAATATGGCACTTGCATAAAAGCATAATTTCTACAATATTAACAGCAATTTTCAGAGTGACACCTCTCAACCACATAAAGTGTCACACAGACAAAAAATGTACTCTCAAAACTTTTATGTGCATTAGCTTGGGAATGGTCCTGCTAGTATAGTCTTTATGTCCTTCAACATGAACCCGCTGCTAAACCCCATGGCAAAAGCTCTTTTCCTATTACCAGATCCATTCATGCTTACACAATATCTAAGACATCTCCATTATCTTATGAACTCTATCACCATTGTGGCATTTATCATTACTGACTACTGTAGCTGAAGCTGCAAAATGGTTTCAATAACATTTTCACTCCTTCAGAAACCCCTTTCTGTGTGGAGGTTTTCCATTGTGACCACACCATGAATATTCATGATCCCCTTGTTCAAATGCTGGGGAAGGATGAGGCCTTTGGGCAGCTGGGAGCAGACCCTGGCAGACTTGAGTGTCTGTGAAGATTAAAGCCAGTCCCCAGCTAATACTCACATTACCCTCTTGCTCCTCTCCAAAGACAGAGACACAGAGAGAAAATTAAACATATTCGAGAGTCTCTAATCCTACCTACACTTTAGGCACTTTATTGTACACTCAGCTTTAGAAAGAGAGGTTCTAAAGTTGCCATAGTTACTACTAATACGAGTGTGAGCCTGTTAGCTGTGAAACTGCACCAAGGAGAAACAACACAGCGAGAACCGCAGACCTGATTGCACAGACTTGTCTATATATTTCCAGCTGGGCCTATTACACTCTCAATTAATATTATAGAATTAAATTAATATTATAGAAACAGTGAAGATTATGGTATTCTGCCACAGGGAAGATGGCATACAAAAGGAAGAAAACAATTCATTTTATTTTGCCTCATCACTAACTATCTGTGCTTAGGGACTGAAAACAAACATTTCTGTGCATTTATAGCAACACTTTTCCAAAATCCTTCAGTACTGCATGCTTTGTGACTGCCATGATATTTTGACATACACAAATAACACCACCGAATCAACTTGCCCTGCCTTCCATACTTAAGCAACATCCTCATTCTACAATTTAAAATTTAAAATCTTCCTCTGGGTCGTAACATTGATTGGGAAACACAAAGAGAAAGGAAGAAAGGTGGAGAAAACTGTCCCTTAAGGATGAAAAATGTTACTACCTGTAAGTCATGAAAATCTATGCCACTAAATCCTGTTTAAGTTTTGACAGACTGTAAAGGGAATTTTCCACAATTCTCCCAGTTCTTTTCACTTGGATTCTGCTACAAGAGGCTGCTGGAGTCAATGCAAGAGCACAGTGACTGGTTTGTAAGCTTAATGGGGTGTGAAAATACAACGATGTCCTGCCAGGAACCACTAACCAATACTGCTGGAGAGGACGTACAGACTATTTCTCAGGGAGAGCATTCCACCTTCTCATTCTTAGTCCAACCGGAACTTGACATTATTGACAAGCCCACTGCAGCCACCAGGACCCCAAAGAATTGTTCTATAAAGTAATTTGGATTCTATGGATCACGGAGAACAGAAATAAAAAAATTAATAAGGTTGGAGGCTGATGAAGTAGATTAAAGGCAATGCACAAATAATCTCGGAAGTATGTTGTACGTTGCTTGAAAAAGGCAAGTTTCAGAAGCTAATTATTAATTAATACAGGATACTGAAGGGATGACAAGGAGAACAAAATGCATACATCTGTTTTCCTAAGTCCCCTTCACAGTTATTAATACTGAAGGATCTCTAAATATAACATTCTTATTGGAGAATTTGATTTATTCTATAGTGTAGGGTCTTCTTTCTTTTTTAATTAGACTTTTTCCTGTGCTACAGTCAGTTTTCTATAACTAAATTATTACTTAGGAACTTCCTTACGAGTAATTAGGTCTCATGCAGAAGAGGGTTATCTTTGCCCAATCCCATTACTTATTTAAATCAAAATTTTTATTATTTAAATAACAAATACATTCTAATCAAATACATGAAGAGATACAGAACTTTATTAATTTGGAACACTTGTCAGGTTGGAACCCTTGTCAAATGGGCTGTTTATGTAATCCTTTCTTAGAGCCATCCAATTTTTCTAAGAGCTACCCTGAAACAGGTCTGTAGGACCAAAAAGCAGAGGTAATGAAAATACAACACTTGTATTGTACAATAATTATATTTCTTTCTGGCCTTCAACAAGTAATCCAATTATCATTAGAACATCTGCAGACTGGAATAAAATACTGATGCATCACTTAGAGTCACTTCCACTTGCAGACCTGACTGGATGGCACTGAAAAGACATAAACCATTTTTCTTTCCAGTCTTTCAGTCCTTTCAAGCATTTTTGTTTCACAGCACCTTGAAGAGAATTCCTCCCACCACTAAAGGTCTCTAGACAACAACACAGCTGTTCCTCACAGTTTGGAGCTGTGATGCACCACACACAGACAGTCAGGACTTTGGCCCTTCACAATGAGCCAAACTGCTTACAAAGCTTTACAGGTTTCTTTCTGTTGAGGGTTTTAGTAGTTTAATGAAGTTCTAGAACCTGTATAAAATCAGAGTAATTTCTTACAACTCTTCTATATTTTTATAACTTTGACCTGTGATTATGACATTACAAAAAAATAATAGAAAATGTAATGAATTAAATGTTTTATCTTTATTTACTTTCTTATTTTCCAGAACCTGATTTATATTTTCAGAATTAATGCTTTAGACTCTGTTTATTCTTGGCATTGAATTACCAGCACCAGAAAACATCAGAAATTCATCCTATACAAACTTAAAATAGGAAACTTAAGATAGGAAAAAAATGTCTAGAATATTTCAGTTGCCTGTGTTTCAATTTATCCCACAGCTGTTCTTATCACCTATGATTGCAGTCACCACATTCTGGGTTTAAAAGGTAGAAATGGGCAGTACTGTACAAGCTGGGAATGTCCCTTCCTGCATGCTCTGCTTGACTTCACTCTCACAGATCTGACACAATACAAACCATCTAGTCTACAAGCCTCCAAAATACAGAGGTACCACTGGATGCTGGCAGAGGTATTTATTCCTGATCACACTTTGTAGGGATAAGATTTGTAACACTAGGGAAGTGAAAGCAGATGTTTCTGCCACAGGCAACTCTCACCAGGTCCAAAGGATCAGGCAGAAGGTTGGACCATCCGCTACCAAACAAGGCTCCATCTCCACCACAGCGTGGCAGCAGAGCTTCACTGGACAGCATGTGTGGCATGAGCAGCTTGCAGCCAGCCCTTCCACTCCCCACCTGCAGCCCTCCCCAAAGAGAGCTGCTTCCACAAAATATTCCAGTAAAGACAGAAAGACTATTCACAAAAACTTGAACTGGGGTTTGCAGGTTGAATTCCACCCGGCAGAACACAGCTTTGACAGAGACTTTAAACTACCCCATCTCGCAACAGAGAAATGGGCAAAACTATTTGGTTTTAAGGCAATGAAACAGCTTCAATACTAAGGCAATATTCTCTATAATTCACAGCCCAGAGACAACAGGAAACATCCATAGCACAAAATAATTGTATGTTAAATACTTTTTCCAGTTCTAAAGCCCTCACTATCCTCCCATGCCAGTAGTGTTCCCACTGCAGACAAACACCATCCTTCTGGCTACTTGCATTATCTCACTCTCTGAGCAGCCTACCCATGACCTGCAATGATGAATCCATTTCTTGAAGTGTGCCTTGTGGGACATAGGCTTCTTTAAAGTGGGACTTTCACCTTCTGAATAACCAGCACACAGAGATGTTAAACCTCATGGATGACTTTCAGTGACAATTCTTTCATTTAAGTATCTACAGCCAACAAACATACTTTGAAAGCCAGAATGGACTATTAAACCTTTTTTACCCAACTCTTCTGCATAAACACAGATGATCAAACATCAGCTCCTCTTGAAATCAAGCCTGTCAATTATGTTTCATGCACAAGATGCTTTCACACCTTTTCTCTGAAAAATTTTCAGTGTTGAACTGGAAGATTTCACTGTGTCCCTAAATAAAGTGTCCTAGTAGGTAAATATCTCACTCATTACAGCCTGTGACTTATTTCTGGCTTAGATTTGATTAGAATTGTTTCCAAACATGGCTTTTAAGCATAGATTAAAAAAGCCCCACAATTCCCAGATCATAACCAGCATTTGGTAAAGTGTTTTTTGCATGAACTAAAAAGAGAAACCAAGGGAGATATTCCAAGGTTTGCATAATTTTTGTATCTCGTTCCTCGATTCATGTTTTTCAGCATCCTTTTTGAAGGACAGGCACCAGATTACTGACAGCCAGGGAAGATCATGAGACTCATTTGAGTTCCAAGGCTTCCCTTTAACTACATTCTCATGTAGCTAAATGGTACCCTATTTCATTAAATGGGGTTTACTACTTCAGAAATTTGAAATTTAATGGGACATTCCTTACCTAGAGTCACATAGGAATTTTTCTCCCTAGATCACTGGCATTTCTGGATTAACAGTTCTGAGCACTATTATGCACCCAGATTGCGATTAGTTTTTAATACCTGCCAACTAAACATTTAATCTATATTCTGTGTGCAGCCTTTCATGTTCTGTAGGACTTAAAACTCAATGCCAGAACATCTTAGCATACTATGAACTAAAACAAAATTAATTGGTCTAGCACTTCAGAGCTACAGAAGTCATAGGACATGTTTAGCTCTTCAGGCTATTTTTATTACAATATCTCTTTTGGCAAAACTTACAAAACTTTCAAAAAAAATTAAGCCATAACCTCCAGCTTGTTTTCCTTTTCCCCTTCCTCAGACTTGTAATACTAGCTTAAAACCAAGAATATGACACTTTCATTTTTTGCTGCTTAAGCTGCCAATTTTTTTAAAATTATGACTTACATTTTTAATATAAACCCATAGTTTATGAGCAGCTACAGATCATCTGGTTTTAAAACAGAAAGAACCACAGTCTTGATCGATATCTCAAGCTAGTACTTCACAGTTAGAATATTCAGTTCTTTCTGTCCCTTCTTTTACAGTAATTCCATTTTAAGAGTTCATAACTAAATCAATTAGCTGTCTGTAAGAGGTACCAGAGTTAGCAGGCTGATATGTTAAAAAGCTTTAACTGCTGCTGCCTTACTGTTAAAAATGCCTTACCTTATCTTCACTTCCCAAATACAGAAAAAAAATGCAACATTTCATGAAGTTGAAACTCATGTATCAAATTACTATTAACATCTACCACAAACACTGAGATGTGAAGCAAGGAAGGACAGGGTGATGGTGACTGATCATAAGGAAGTCCTTTTAAGATTCCTGTGACATGGAAAGAAAAAGGCTCCACCTTTACACAGAAATTAATTTGTTTTCATATGCATACATGTAGAAATACACACATTTTCTAAAATGCTTTAAAATGGCAATTACAGGAGTCAAAACTTTCAGAAATTTGGCACCACACTTAAAAAGCCAATCTAATTCATGCCTGAGATGTAGTCAAGCTAATTATAATTTACCACTTTAAGACAGATGATGAGTTGAGCTGACAGAATTTGCACTGAAGCTCTTTCTCTGTTTAGAAATGTTAGCGATTCATTCATTTACATAAATTGAACAAGGATTTTAGTTCACCTTATCTTTCAGCACAGTACATGTGTATTTTATTGATTCAGGGTCTCTGAGTAAATTATGTGGCATACCTTCCCCCCTGCTGCATATGGTTATTTCAAATGTCACTTTATGACAAATAATCAAAACACTGAAAGTAAATAAAACTCCAGTTCCATGGTTAAAGAAACCAAATGATGCCCAGTGTGCATCCAAAAATAACAACCATTTAATAAATGGGTGTTTTGAAAGATGCAACTAAATCATAACCAACTATTTGTTTAGCAAAATAGCCATTAGCCACAATTCTGTCTACAATTTCAGGGAATAGCTGCATGTTCTTGAGGAAATCTCCCCACTCCAAGAGAAAGGAACAAATCCACAAGGCAAGTGGAAAGAACTGTAAATAAATCCTGAGTGAGGAAAGAAAGGTGAGTTTTTGGAAACCATTTGCAAGTCAAAAGAACAAAGTTTAACCAAAGTATCTGAGGAAGCGAAAACAAACATTTTAAGGCTCAGGAAGGAGCTACACAGGAGAACACATTTCACCAGCTGAAGATAAAACTGTTTTAATTACAATGATCAAATATGAGGCAACAGAAAAATGTCAGAATAAAGATATTATTCAAAGCACTGGCCAGATGACATCCAAATATTCTTTGGAGGCATGCAAAAGAAAAAATGTCAAGAAGACAGACAGAAATATGATAAGGTGGTTGTAGAAGGAATTCCATTCTCAACAATATTTCTGAACCACTCCTAGCTTTACTTAAAAAAACCAAAAATCTTTGGCTCTCAAATTTCTTGTGCTCTGTCTCAGCCCAGAGGGGAATTTTTCAAAACTAAGTCTACAGAAAAATCAAGGAAGCTGTTTGAGCTATAAAAGCAGTGAAATATTATATATTTTCTTTTTTCTTTTTTTTAGAGTGCGTCTGATAACTAAAGATCTGCTTTCTCTCAAGAATTCAAGCCTGTCATGGATTTAAATCTACCAAGAGGATTAGAGAAGAGGACAAATATGACAATATTTGATTTAGAAATAGAGTTATTAACTTTAATTCCTCACATTTACATGCATGAGTTGCTGCCTACAGAGATTACTTCTCACAAAGGATTAGAAATATTAGAATGCAACATTTGAAAGAGCCTTCTGGTATCCTGTATAACTCTCTTAGATTTCCTCCAGCTTTAAGAGGGACCCTGTACATCCTATGTTTCTTAATGGTGATAGCTCAGTAGAAATGAGATACTGAAGAATAGATTCATATTCACATCTCTGCAAATCTGTGTTAATATTTTATAAGCTCTCAAGGAACTCATTACTAACACCACTACCCCCTCGAACTTTGAAGTTCAGTATTTTTAAACTATTTGAAGTAATTTCAGTATTTTAATCATCCTGCTGATGCTCTAAAAAACAAAAAAAACAAACAAACAAAAAAAAGAATTTAAAGAATTATACAATCAGCAACCCCAAATATACCATTAGAATTTGTAACTCTGTTAAATGATAAAACACGAAGTGTGATCTGTGGTCACTTCTGGAAAAAGGCTAAGTGCTTGAATTTCTTAGAGCATCTCTGTATTGCACACTACATTCTTTCTGTCCTCTTAAGTAATTTTTATATGAGAATGTTGCATTTGACAGAAAAGTTTTCCTGGGGAAGAGTGTGGAAGACAGAATTAGTAATGTAGAACATCCCACAAGAAAACTTCGTATTTTTGTTTTCATTCTAAAAGAAGTATTTTCAGGCAATAAATAGTTGAGAATTGCAGTCTTTGTGTCAGAATTTGAATCTAACAAATATGCTTAATGAGGTATGTTTTTCCCTTGGTTCTCCACGTTTAGCTGAGTTTTGCCCCAAAGAGTTTGCAGCTTCCAGAAAAGATAAGCAATGAGTTAAGACATGGAAGTTGTGTTATCCCAACTCTTCGGATGTGCAGCCAAGGTTAAGTGAGATGTGAAATAAGATTAGGTTACTCCTGTGCCCTTTTCAACAGGGAGCAGTACTCAGCTCCTCCCCCTTTGGAGCTTTATAATAATCCCACTCAGGACACTTGAGGCAATATTCTGAAAAGTCTACTTGGAATGGAATTGAGACCTCTTTGGTCAACTAATGTTGATGTAAGAAAAGACTGGGTAATATGGCAATGTTTCTTTCAAGAGTGTAAAAAATACCCTTGATAGATAGTGACAGTAGGCACTGGTAGGCAGGAGACCTTCCCAACTGCAACCAAAAGTGGTGTTTGAAAACAGCTGTTTGGCTGAATACTTTTGGGAATCACTTCAGGAACTAGCCTGCTAAAGGCCCACCCTGATACAACACAGAGGGATTCCCTTCTAAACCCTTGTCTGCCTTAGCCACCAACAAAATAAAGCTACAAAGAATTCACAGCAACTTGCATAGCAGGGCAGGATTTTGTCTACTGAATAAGGTGAAAGCAGTAAGCTCCTCACAGACTGCTCTCGCACAATGAATAACCACACTTGTACCTGTTTCAGCTTCTTGTCTGATCAGTACAGAGAAGACTGTACCTTACAATTATATTCAGACAGAGCTCAGGTGCACATGTTGCAAAGCAGGAATCTTCCACTCTCTCCACTCTTCAAAAATAATTCTCAGCACACAGGAACTGAATTAGTCTGAATTCGAGCAAGGCAATACAGCAACTTCTTGTTTTCCATCTATGGTAGAATTATGAAATAGAATCACAGACTGGTTTGGGTTGGAAGAGACCTTAAAGCTCATCGAATTCCAAACTAGCTCCAATTCTAGTTCCAAACTCATCTAATTCCATGGGCAGGGACAGCTTCCACTATTCTAGGCTGCTCCAAGCACCATCCAACCTGGCCTTGAACACTTTCAGGGATAAGGCAGCCATAGCTTTTCTGGGCAACCTGTGCCAGTGAGAATGGGTAGAGTTGGCTTCCACTCAGCTGTTATTTTATTTTGCCTTTGGCTCTATGAATAAAGGGTTCAAGCCAGCTAATTTATGTTCTTAATCTGTGCTGACATGTCCCATTCTTCTACTGCTGACCTCAACCACTGCTTCTTAAAGTCACAGTGACATATTCAGTACTGGTTGATGGAAGATGTTTGCACTGCTCTGTGTCATCCTTGTATGACACAGAGCAACCAACAACAATGCAAATCTGAGGCCCTCTGCCAAAGAATACACTCCCCCTTAGCCTAGGTGGCCTTCAAACTTACTTGTCCAGCAAAGCAATTGTCACTGTGAGGAGGAAAATGGTAATTCCATAGAATCACAGCACAGTCTGGGTTGGGAGGGCCAAGTTCTGTCCAAGTGGGCAGAACCTGACAGGGCAAGAGAAGAACCATTACAGTTATCATCAGTTCTGTGGGTCCTTTACAGCGACCATATACGAATGTGATTATGTGCATGTTTATGAAAATACAGAATCAAATAGGTCACCTCAAACTACTTAATGCACTGTCAGTGCCTGAAATGAACTTTCCAAAACACAGGCAATCACTGCTGAAGTGACATTGGGCTGTATTTTCTTGGCAGCACACATGGGATAGCCACACGTGCATGAAAACGCCCAGCTCTGTGATGGCTCACTCTAAAAAGTTAACTCACAACTTACTCTCCTATTTTTGCTTTCTATTGGCCCCCATTCAGCATGTGGCCTGTTTAAGGTTGCACTCTGGAACTTAGATAGAAACGTCTGTCAGCTCCCCCACAAGTCCTTGCTGGCATCTTGCAAAAACAAACTGCCATTGTTGTAGACCATAGCAACTTGATTTCCGCCAGCTTTAGCCAGATTCATGAACCACAATTATACTTGCTACTGCCATGAAGTCAGAAGAATTTTCAATCTATCTCTCAAATGACTGAATATAATAGAAGCAGCTTTGGATGGAATATCTGAAAATTAACTTACTCTTTTTACAGTTTCATCCATTATTCAAATGATGGGATCTGTGTATGTATATTCATATTGACCACAGCATTTCCTTTCATAAATGCAGAAAATGCTTACTCCTAAAACACAGCTTGCTAGGTGTTTACACACACATATATATATAAACATATATCCTCACAGCAGGATATATTTTCTTCACATACAACTGAATTCTTGGCTAATAGAAAGCTGTGTTAATTAACAGTTTGTGTAAAATAGATACTTACATAAGGTCATTCTGATTAAATCCAAACACTCACAAAATAAATTTTTTGAGACATCTTCTATAAGAACATCAATTTAGCAAGCAGCCTGAAGTAACAAAAAATGTTCCATCTTCAAAACTGCAGGCCACTTCTGACTTTCAAGTTTTACCACTAACTAACAGCCAGTATATTGCAGTACTCTGGATAATATTTCTTTCCCAAAATAGTGATTAATATTTCTATGGACAGCCACTGAAAAGCAAAAAAAGGCACATCTGTGTGTGTTACTCATGAGCACAAAGGAAGGAAGCAGTGAAAAAATGAACAGCTAAGTTAAGGTAAACTGAAAAGTCTTCAGTAACAAACATGTCAGCTTATTTAAAGCCTCTCAAAAACACCTTTTTTGAGTGATCAGGGTCAATAGTATTTTGATCAGAATGGGCTGACCTCCCTTCTCATGTTTACCTTAAGGAAATGGAACCTTTGAAAGGGCAGAAATGAAGCTGGAAGGAGCAGGAAGAGCTTAAGATGAGATAAAAGGCAAGAACAAAAAGAAGGGCTCTTGTCTGATGACAGAGCCAGTCAAGAGATGGGGAAGATGATGATTCAAGAGAGCAAAATAGAAGATATTTGAATTTAGAACACTTTTTCAACACAAGTAACCTGAAAAGCAGGATTTGGAGCAAATTTTTTACTGGTATATCCAGATAGGTATCTCCAACTCACTCTGCCTTCCTTTAGCAGGAGGTTGAATTAATTTGTTTTTAAGCACAGATTACAAAGGTAAAGCACAGTGTTCTCACTTTTCAGAAGGAGAACAAGAAAATGAATTTTCAAAACTAAAAGATTAGCTCATACATGAATCTCTCCTTAATCTAAAGGCAAATAACTCTGCTTGCATTTTGAAACACCCTGTTTTCCTTTGAAACAGAAGGACAGCTATGATTAGGACACAGCGAATCCATGGAAGATTTACCAGGTAGAGAAAAAGTGGTATTAAGCCTCCTTTGAAGTTTAACTCTTAATGAACTGCATCTCCCCAGTCTCATTCTGTTTACCTTTTGTCCAGTGCTGAAAGCCTAAGAGCCACAGAAAAACTGGCATCCTTCAGCATCTCTCTGTTTAATTTACATGCAAAGTTGTAGTAGCTGGAAAATATAAATACCAATTCAAATAATTACAGAGGTACAGTAGATTTGTTTTTAACTGTCCATAATAATCTTCATGTCTGTAACTATGAGTGGTGGTTTGTTTGCTTTTACTCATGAAATATCCTGAAGGATAAAAAAAAACCCCAACTGTTTGCTATTATAAATGTAGAAGTTACAAGTCTGAGATATAAACAGAAAATACAACAGTTCTCCCAAACTGGGGACCAAAAGATGAATTGAAACAATTAGTTAAAGCAATGCAAACATGTCAGTTGAACCTCATAAGCTACAAACTCCCCACTATTTCTATTCACATTACAGAGCTGTTTAGGATCTCAAAGGATGCAATTTTAAGGTAATGACAGGTTTACAAAGGAATTTAATTTAGGATAAGAGAAGACCCATTTCCTCTTGCAGTGTACTTCCATATGCTACAAATAAAAAGATTTATCAAAGAATATTTTCTCTCAAAGGTAATAAAGAGCTCCTTTGACATCTAATGTGAAAATCTAGCTTCTACTGATAAATTGCACACTTTAGGGAAATTATTTTTTTTCCATCCAGAAAAATATCCTACAGCTTTTACTGAAAAAGTTATATTTTTTGGTGAGAAATTTTGTATGTGCAATTTGGAGGCAGAACTTTTCTAGTAAAATGGAGAAAACATGATGACATCTTAGCTGTAGAGCTTGGGTGACTCCAAAACAGATTCAACAAAAATCTGTTGCATCTACCAGACTTAGTAAGAAATCTAAGTTATTATATGACAGGATTCTGGGTGAAACCTTTTCCAGTCAGCTTTATCCAAGGAGAAATCCAAGTAACACAGCCTGAAACCACAGAAACAGGCACTAGGAACAAAAATGTAAAATTAACTTTCCGGACATGACTTCCTGAAGGAGCCATATTTGAAGAGCTGTGCTGAGCTTTTTCTTGCAGCTTTCCACCCCACCCTGGAAAACTGCAGATGAGCTACTGTGGTCCTTTCCAACCTTACCATTCTGGGATTTGTGCCAGGCAGGATTGGAGCATACAGAGAGCACAAAGAAACAGTCAAATCTCTTCAGAGAAACATTATGCAATGGATTCAGTCCCCTACATGCTACTAAGGACCTGTTTGTGGTGTCCAGAAGTACCAGAATATGCTGCAAAGCAGATAAAATAGAGACGGATCTAAACTGCAAACTTCTCCTCTGCTTGCCTATGTATGATCTGCTGGGAAGGCAGCAGATGAGGAATGTTCGAGGCATGAGAGAAGTAGGGAAGCACTATCTTCATGTAGCACAAGAGAACCTGGAATAGAGAGAGGTCAAAACAATAAACAGTTTCATAGCACTCCAGAAGCTGATGCAGAAAACTTTGTCACAGCAGGCAAGTCCTCCTTGTGCCCACATGCTACTCACTTTTCCATATCCCCCAATACTGTACGCTATGGATCAGTGGTGAAAGCTCACATTAACAGCTGTATCTAAAGGTGCAAGAAGTTCCACTTTGCTCAAAACACAGTAAAGACTCTCATGGTATTTTCTTTTCCTTTCATTCAAGATCATAAATTACAAGTCTACCCTTTGAAAGTCTCAAACTCTATCCTTTTCAACTACAGCTAAAATGAAGGATTAATCCTAGAAGTGGTTGCACAGCTGTGCTTTCCAGCAAAGAAGAGTCACCTGGGACAAAAACTCTTTATTAGGTTTTCTCTAGGCTGCTTTTCCACTTAGGAAAAGGTAAATTTCCTTGCCCTTCCCACCACAGCCAACAGTGCCCATTACGAGATCTGGATCATACAACTGAAATTGTATCTGGAAATACAATTCTGCCACTCAGTGCACTGTCAAGAGGCACATTGTCAGGTCTCAAACTACAGGATTACTGAAGATATAAAACTTGTGGATATAAAGCATCAAAGTAAGTAACTCAGAGGATACTTACCAGCCCTTGTTCCTCTACCCAACTTGTTAACAGTGTGCTATAATCTACACTATTTCATTGTTTTAGGATATATTTATATGTAGATGATGTTCTATAGGACACAATTGAGAGAATATGAAATATGTTCATTCTCTTTTTGTTTGCCTGTTATACTTGTTAGAAAGACTGTGCTTTTTCTTCTATAATAATTTGAAAGCCTATTTCATGTGTTCAGTATAAAACAGCTGATGTGAGTTTGTACAGTAAAGGTACTTGATTTCCAGAGGCAATTATCAGAAAGTTTCAAAGAGCTAATGATCAGATGACAGAAAATCACAGCTCAGTCACTGAACACACTTGTATTACTTAGGGATGGGTATCTCTATGTAACAACTGCTTATCTTCAATATAAGATTATTTCCCTCTATTAGCAATCTGTTTTTAAAAGTTTCTGCTCTTAAGTTCAAGGAAAAGAAATCTCTAATATGAAGCACAACACTATTTATGCTAAAATCTTTCCAACATTTCAGTAATTTGCATCGTTGATTTTCTCAACTGCACACACTTTCATAACAGCTTGCTAGCCTTGTCTCTGTGCTTAGAATAAGCTCACCAATCTGATTTAACAAGTGTAGAGAATCAATTATTTCATTTTCTGGAACAGATTCCATTGGAAGCAAAAGCTCTAAAATCTGATACAAAGACCAGAGTCTGAATCCAGACTTCTGTCACAGCTCTTTGAATAGGCACTCGCAAAACAGTAATATTTATTATTTTAGGAAATAGAATATAACCACACTTAACTTACTTAGAATCCAGTTCATAGAAGACTATTTGTGGCCTTGCTCACTTCTGAACAATTTAAATATAACTTTATGAGGCCAGTTACATTTAGATATCCTGTGAAAGCAACGCTTTTTCATTAAAATCCCCATACCTCTTCTCATGAGTCATGTTCAATAAACAGAATTATTTTGTAAAGGATACAAGGGTTGTTGTCATCAATGCTGCAATTATCCAGAATCAAGGAAATGCCATCCATGTCATACACCTAAATAAAAAAAAAGGTTAAATTAAACAGATGCCTCAACAATACTAACAATGTGTCATGCGAAAAATATGTAAAAACATAACAGGGATGCTTGTTTCATCTAAAATATTAAACATGCTAACATGAATTGCAGAGTAAACCTGCCATTTTCAGCAAGAGTATCAGAAAACAGTATCACAAGTGAACTCTGATTTCACATTTTTCCTTCATTTAGCAAGTGTCTGACTGAGGTATTCTCTGTTTCTCACACTGAGCCAGATAAGCCATGCTCACTTACAGCTCCTGCTTGATTTGAGAAGGAAGAGCCATCAAAAACTGTACAGCAAAAAATAGGAAAAAAAAGAAGTTGAAAAATACACCTACACACACAAGTTTGCATGAGACACACCTTCAATCACAATGTGTTACTTGCATGTGCCCAGAACAAGTTCTTTATATCAAATAAGAACTGTGGATGTTTTTCCTTTGAGAAAATTCCTTATGCTACAAGCAAATGAGCAAAAATGAGATCTGGTGTCTTTTGTGCCTTGTGCATACATACACAGGGGACTTCACACATTGCACTACTACATTTATGTGTGTGTGTGAGATAAAAACATATAATCCTAACAGACTACACATACACTTCACTAAGTACTTGGGACAAGCTGATCTTAACAATATACATGGAGCATTATCATCTTACATAATGAATGCTCCATAAGAAATTTATGTAGACTCCTAAAGTACACTAACATCTCACCTGCATATTTATAGCTTCACATGTCCCTTCCAACTTCAACTATTCTGTGACAGCCAAGTTATACTTGTGCGAATCTTATGTTCTTTAACCTCTTAAATTTTAATTTCAAACCAAGAACTGCCAATTAAAATAATTTAAAGTAATGCAAATTTAGGCCGTCACTTGATGATGCTCTTCTCTCTCCCATCTCTTTTGCCCCAAACAAGATGCATTTTTATGTACCAAGGAAAACAATAAATCCCAAAGTTTACACTGCAAGATCATCACTTTTCTGAAGTACAAGTTTTGCAGTAAGAGAGGCAAGTCAAATAGATTTAGATGTGAAATCTTCAACAGCCTATGGATCAATAAAACTGAATTCAGAGATAAAGATGAGCACATGCCTCTTAAAAGTTCCTTTTCAGATATGTTATTGCAGGGTCTCAACCTACATGAGAAAGCAGCAGTAATAGACAGACATGCAATGCTTACATTTATAGGAAGCAAAAAGTACTCCTAGGCCTTTAAAGCCACCTTGCACATCTGTGCTAACATGCCTAATTTCACCTATATGAAGTACAGTTAATAATACAAGTTTAAAAATATCCATTCTTTCCACAGAATGTTTGTGTTTTCTCCAAAGGCCACGCACCATGTATAGTATCATACTTGAAAGCTTGAACAAGCAGTGACCTTTAGGTAACACAGCACTTGCACATGCTTGGGAAATGCTGGCTCTTTGATGTTCAGGCTGTAGCCTAATTCTGATGTGCCTACAATGCTACCTACCTCTTACTTCCCACCAGTGAAATGTTGAACAGTAGAAATTAATGGGGATCAAGTGCTGTCAACAGAAACAAGCCATGCAATAATATGCTCCAGTTTAATTCATATGAGACATCTGGTTAACAGAGTAAGCATTTTGGGAAAGTACAATTTTAATTAGGATCCACTGTCACTTCAAAAAGTTACTGCAAGAATATGATAAGATTCCTTCAAAGTAATGTGGGAACAGCAGCAGCAAACCACAGCCTTAGTGATATCTTCATGAAAAAAAAAGTTGCTAACTACCACTGCTTTGCATCTCCCCTTTGAGCATCTTCAACGTCATACAATTCAACTGTACACACAATTTGCATGAGTTAGGCACAGCTTTTATCACCACAATGCCAGCTTTAGAATTTAGTAAATCACCTGTGACTTACTACACAGGGAAATGGAGCAAGAAGAAGCTTACAGTGTACCTACCCAAGACACATCTATATACTCCAAGTGACTCATGAGATGAAGAGGTCAAATCCTGAGCAACCACTATTAGAAAAGTTCCAGTCCATGCCAGCTGTTCCTGAACCTCCAGTGGTCAACTGAAAAAGCATTTTATGGCAACCTACAATTTGTGCTCTGCAATGTGTGCCAGTCCAGCAACTGCTCTGCACACAGCAGAGCCACCTCTGCAACAAGTGTCACAGGCAGTCAGAGGGAAGAACCACTGTCCCACAGTGTCTCACTGGCATTGCTCAGAGTCTCTCAAATCATGTTGCTGTCATATCCTTGTAACCTCCCAAACCAGCACATTTTGCAAACATTGAGAAATCATCCTAAATCTTACACAGATCTTACCCAAGCCTCTTACACAGATCCATTGGAACTACACTGCCCAAGAGAAACTGCTATGGGAACTTTTCCAACTAATTATTGGTCTCAGGTTATTGGTCTGCTTTGAAGAGAACTCTCTGTGATGTGCCCAGTGTAGAGCAAGGGAGTGGAGATTTAGCAGGGATCTTCTGCAGGCCTTGGAGAAGCACTCAATATTGCACAAAACCCACATCTTACTTTAAATATGGTGTCAAAGTACCTTATGAAGAGAACATTTATGGCTGGTTTGAAACTGGCTGTAATCTGTCCAGATTTTAGAAGAAATTATAGACAGAAACTAAAGAATAGGACAGTTGTGGTGTCTAGTGAACAGAACTGCTCATGTTGGCCTGTGTTGCAAAAGATCACTAAATCTATTCTCCATTTACATTACTGACAACATAGTTGGCCAGTAACAGGGAACTGCACTGGACTGTAACAAAGCCACAAGGTTATTTCATTATTATTCATTCTTATTTCATTATCAAAAACAGAGTAATTCAGAATAATACTGTATCATGAACTACACTGAAACATGAAATGAAGCTGCAAGATTACTTAAGACAAGTTTAGAATTTAAACAATACAGCTCTGTCCCAATGATCTTCAGTGCTTCAGTCAAGTCAGTAATGAGTATCTTGCCCTAATGATGTCTGTTTCTGAAATAGCATTCTAAAATAGGAGAAACACAGAATATCTAGCATTCCAAGGCAGGTATCCATCCCTGCCAGTTAAAAAGCCTACTTTCACAACACAGCTTTATATTGCTGCCATTTGTTTACAGCACTTGCTTCTGAAACAGAGTCAAGATGTGTATCATGCCAGTAAGAGAAATTTAAATGTATTACACTGAAAAGAAAATGCTTCTCAGTGACAGTGACTGCTAGTTTGTTTTTTTTTTTTCTGTATCTGTAATTTGATAATTTATCTTAATTATTTAAACCAGGCTCTAAACAGAAGCCCATGCAAGGAAAGGTGCTATACAATGTAAAACGAAGTTTATGGGAAGAACTAGCCCAAGGCTGTACTTGCCTACCGCTTCCATGGCCAAAGGATGATACAGTCTTTAATTCAGATGATTTGGGACATGTCAGCCCCGAAGAAAAAGCTGTGTTTTTTTTCTTAATAATCAATGAAAAAAATATGGGCAAAAATTGACATCTTTATGTTATCTTACAGAAGTCACATTTATTGACCAATATATAAATAATGTCAACAGCACAGTGAAGGATGTGCCTAAAAAGAACTGCTCCTCACCATGCCAGTATTTTATGAAGAACACAGAATTACCATTAACATAATCATTCACAGCTGAGCCCAGGAAAAATATAAATTAATTGAGACTACTTATTGAATCTTTTCCTCTAGCAGCAATGGAGCCAAGCTCAGAGGTAATAATGCAAATTCTCTGTAGGACAGTGTTTGTTGCTAAGTCTGCCAGCATCTAGTAAAATGCAATTAGAATCTCCAGGTCCAGCAACTGTACAGACAAAAATGGGGAGAAAAAAAACCAAAAAAACAAAAAAAACAAACTTGGAGGAGGTGAAGTCAGAGAGAAAGGGAAGATTAACACAGCTGGGCTGGCATCACCACATGAATCCTAGTAAATGTATTAAGGTAGCAGAACACACTTGATGACTATATTTTAGGACTTCTCTTAGTGACCTAGATTACTGAAATTATTAAATTGCAATATACTTCTCAAGAGCTGAATCCTCAAGATATTAACATCCATCACACATACATCAACAGCTTCCTAAGCTGCATCCATGGGAATGGAGCCAACAGATCCAGGGAAGCAATTCCACTCCCTGACACTTGTGAGACAACCTGTTTGAGAAGCCCTGCAGAGACACTGAGGGAACTGAGGGTTTGAGCCTGGAGAGGAGGAGGCTTTGGGAGAACCTGCTGGCAGCCTTCCCACATCCCTACAAACAGGTCACCAAGACTCACCTGCTCTCCTGACTCAGGTTCAAAGCAGTTTAAATAGAGAAAATATGGATAAAAAAGTGCAACTAAGAAGGATCTGGCTGGATGCAAGGAGAATTTTTTTACTAGGAGGATATGGAGCAGCCACTATGGACTCTCCATCTTGGAGGACTTCAAGACTTTTTTAGAAAATCTCTGAGTAACCTACTCTGAATTCAGCTTTAGGCAGGAGATCTCTTTTTGAACAACTGTGTGAGTCTTAAGACATTTTTGTCTCACTCCAGCAAAAATGAAAAGGCTGAGACCACAGAAAGAAGCACAGGTCAATTATTTTCCTTACATTTAGTTGGAAGATCAGATTCTTTCTGATCTTTTCTTGGTTATGAAGTAGGAAATAGTTGTCAGAAATTTACTAAAGGATGTAAAATTCAGAAGCAGTTCTAGAGAAAAAATGATACTTAACCAATAGTAGAATAATCTGGCATATTCACTGACTTCATATGACAGAGAAATCTTAAAGCAATTTGTATTTTGGATGCCAGACCATTTATTTAAATTTCTTTTTATAAACCTCTATAACTTTGAATTAATGTCTTAGAACAAATAAAAAGGATTTCTCAGCTGCACAAAATTATACAACTTCATGTTTTCTAGAGTTAAAATAATTTTGTACTGTTCAATATACTGAAGAAATACCTGAACTAGCTGTGATGAAAATAAAGGATTACAAGGGAGGTCTAAGTCCCACAACTGATGAAAAATTTTTAAAAAGAGCATAAACAACATGGTTAACCTATAGCAGAAGTTTGTTGGTGAACATAGCGACCTTTAATTAGCAAAATAGTATGTTTTACTACCCATGTGCAGGAGGACAAGATGAAGTGTGCCTAAAAAACAGACCATTCAAATTACACATCCATTAAGTATTTTTAAGAGTAATGCCCAATGAAGCACTGCAATACAGTGACACACAAGTCTCAGACTCCTGAAGCAGACTCCATAATTGCAAGTCTCTGCAAATGACCTGACAAACCTTAGCCTGAACACCCAACCTGATCCTCCTCTGGACAGGTGAATGGTTCCAGCCTTCTCAACCCTTCTCTCCCTAAGTCTGAATGACTTCCTTAGACAGAAAATCACACTAGAATATCAAGTTATGTCAAAGAAAAGGAATCCAATGAAATATACACTGGGCATTTGTTGTCAGTCTTTGGCCATTGGGCCCTTGCACCAGCATCAGTGACTGGGTTCATGTCCACTTCAATAAAGGTAATGTCCCCACAACACTCCTCCACCTCTACACTACCTAGGTAAGCATGTATTTAACATTTTAATGTGTGAAACCATGGAAACAAAACCTGTTCCTCCTGCTACATTAATTTCAAAGACATTTGCTCTCTTTCAGCATTATTTCCCAGACAGACACAAGGTTTATTTCAACTCTCCCAAAAGTGGAGATCCTTGCCTCTTTCTTGGAGGTAAAAAAATTGTAATAAAAATATCTTAGAATTTCAATGTGGGCTCCTCTGTGATGTCCTAAACCTCTCCTCAGAGAAGTAGTTTAGAAAAAGAGGGTTTTAGCCTTACAGAAGACAAAGGGAAGATGAAGGTTCCAAACACCATCAGGCCTGAGCCAAAATAAGCAGATGCAAAGTGCTCAGCTATGAGGAAAGGGTAACAAGCTAACTCAGCTGCTGAATCAACCAGTCTTTCTAAGAGCAAAACACAGGGGTTTCCAGCCATTGTGATGGTAATACAAACACTTGAGAATTCAGAATAGGTTCCCAGAAGAGACAGTAACACAACAGTGCAGCTTTCCTCATTCTCCTACGTACAGTTCCTGAAAGAGAAGTCACAACAAATAGACGCTGCCATGAGAAGCAGGCTGTTCTGGTATAGTTTAGATCTGTGACTTCATGTGGATAAAGCAAGGTCCAACACAGACTCATTTTGCTGAAACACACAATACCTGTGCCTTTGCCTATCCTGGCAGCAGCAGTAGAAGAGAACGATGGTACTAAACATCATCCAGTATTCAACACTGCCCTTCAAATTAGTTGAATTTGTAAAATTTGCATCAACACCACGGCATACATTTATGTACTTTTAGTCACACACTCTCCTACTCAGTCCACTAAACCCAGTAATCAGACTATCCAATCACTGCTATAAAAGTGACTTTCAATTCTCTTCTTTCATCAGAACAAAAAGAAACTTAAAGGAAATTAAGTGTAAGAATTAGTTGTGTGACTAGAGATAACTTCTTCAAGACCGTCAAAACTTCAAAATGTTATTTAGTTCTAAAGCAAAGTGAAAATTGAAGACTTCGCACTTTGAAGTTCCGAAAAAATACAAGGATAAAGGTTAAACAACAAATCATGTGACCCCTTTCAGCCTTTTAAATCACCATTGTAATAGAAAGTTCCAAGTCATTCTGACTAACTGCCACTGTTTTGGTGACTACAGTATTTTTGTCTTCCATGTCAAGCCTCAGAAAGCATTTTATGAGTATCTCAATTAAAATGAGAGACACTGTTTTCTGAGTTGCGTGTCATTTTTTGGGATATTTTTGTTGTTTCTTTCTTTAAAGTTTTGTTCCCTCCAGTTTCACATTTTATATTGCATCGGATTAACTTTTCTTCCGGAATAGAATTCCAGAAAATATCCTGATTTTGAAAATCATTGACATTAACAGAAAAATAGATTACCACTGAACACTCCTGTTGAAGATTTCCTCATTAGTGTACTACACTAGTGATCACACTCTGCCAGACAAAAATGGGCATCACAGCCTTGTGACTGTTGCTTTGCCCTACTACTCAGGCCAGCTTTGGTACTTATTTCATTTCTGTCCAACACCTGACACACCTGCCTTGCTGTTTCCTTGTCACAACATTTCAACTGCTCCCTGATACACAATCCAGCTGAAATCCTAGAAAACCGTCAGCTGCTTTCAACCTAAAGTGGGTGGAACGGAAAAGAAAGAAAAAGAATCCAAAATCATACCTGTTTTGTGAATGCACCAACCTCACACAGGCCACATATGTCATCATTGTCACACATCACAACTATATTCTGAAATTGCTTCCACTCCCAATATCTAGGTTTATAACTCTTACTTGGAAATTTCTGAATTCAGCAAGCAAAAATAAATGTCAATCAGATCGTCCATGCTCTAATGATGACTTTTGTTGCATCCAGCATAACTTAACATTCTCATGTAGTTTCAGTTTGAAACAAGGATTTAAAAAAAAATTAAAAATCAATGTCAGACATATAATTCCATCTGCAGGAAACAAGGATTTAAAAAAAGTTAAAAATCAATGTCAGACATATAATTCCATCTGCAGGAAACCCTCAATTAATTAAAATAATGTGTGTGAAAAAATGTAGGATGATCTCAAAGCATGCAATGATTTATGCCAGTGATTTCTACGTTTCATGATTAAATTCTGCAGCTAAATTCAGCACACTGAATCACATCACCTCCAAGTGAACTGACAGACTCAAGAATAAAAGCAAAGTGGTGGCAGTTTCCTGTAATCCCTCAGAGTTTCCTACTGTAATTGTGAAGTGACTCTAGTACTGCTAAATTTTTTTAAGGAGCTGTAAAGAGTAAGTTATTGAGTATATCACCCCAAACTTCACAGCCAAGGGGTGGGGGAAGGGGAGGAGGGGGGGTGAGAAAAGAAGAAAAGGAGAAAGTTGGTAGGTTAGAAGATTGGAAATAGCACAGAGACATTTATTAAAGGCATTCATGATTCTCTGCTTCCACATTCCCTTATATGGAGAGCTTCCAAGATTTTTACTGATGGGTCAAAGAACAAACCATTAATTTTCTAGTACATGTGCTAAGGACATGCACTCTGTTACATGTTAAATACAAAACTATCCCTCGTGATAATTAAATTTTCACCAAGTTAAAGCATAGTAAAACAAAGTGTTTCTGGAAAAGACTGTAAAATGCCTTTTTAGAATGCTGCAGAAACAGTAAATGGGAGGCTGCAGGACTCAGCTGGCTACTAAGTGAGCAGACAGTTTGCTGCCTGTATTTTAAATCAGACCCAGTCAAAGGAGCCTTCAGAAGCCTGAGCCAGCCATACAACCCCACTGCTTATACTGAAGTAAATAATGCCACTGAGCAATGCCCACTTCTATTTTATATGAAATGTGATGTTTTCCAAGAGACATATAAATAATGGAAGTATGGTCCTTTTGAAAGGAAAAAAAAAAAATCACAAACAAGCAACAAAAACCCACCACTCCAAATCTCACAATTACAAAAACTGTTTTCTGTCAGGACTAACAGATGTCTCACTTTACTGGAGAGCCTGCTGGGGATAGTTTCAAAGGAAGCCAATGCAAGTGCAAATCAACTCTTGAGCTGGAAGAAGCTTTAGACATACACTATTCTGCTGACAAATGTTTTTTTCCTTATATTTTATGACTGTCAAATCACAAAGTATTCTTCATCCAAAATAGAAATGATGGCATGGCCTCTCAAACACAATAGCAAAGCAACTACACTTTAACTTTGCAAAAGTAATTCTCATAAGCTATCTTTTTATTTTACAGGCCCCTACAAAACACCAATCCTGATGTAAATATGTCCCGTAAAACCCTTTCAATTCTTCCCTATGTCATTTTATAAGCAAATTCAGTACAATCTGTATTTGTTCAATATATGAATAAATCTCAACAACTTCACTGGGACATTCAGGAGGAATGATAAGAAAGGGTTGAAGTATTCAGCTTAACTCCCTAATGAGGAACAGGTCCTCTTTTATATATGATCCCACAGCAAGATCCTTTCATTCCTCCCTCAAGCTCTGCACACTCAGCAATCAGTTCTTGCCCACACTTCCTGGAAGAGTGACCCCAGCCTACCATGTTAACTTCACAGGTAGCAACAGCAGACCTACTAAGGGTGCTGGGATTTCTTATGCCTCTTTTTGGTATTGTGGTTTTGCAGAGAGCAAAGTAAAACAAATTGTAAACACTGTCAAAAACAAGAAATTACTGTGAATTAAGTGATTATAAAATGAACAGATTAATTTTTTGGTTCCATTTTGTTTACAAGATGGATCCAGAAGTTGAACTTGATGACCCTTGGTGGCTCCCTTCCAACTCAGGATTACTCTATAATTCCGATGGAATTTATTTCTGCATAATTGAAACAATGTCACAAACTACTTCAGCAACAATTTTACTAAGACAACAGTCGCACATTTTACAAATAAAACCTCCTCATGACTACAAACTTGAAGGAACACGAAGAATATGCTCTCTTGAAATCCGAGCATCCCAGACAGACTAAATGGTTTCTCATATGCTGAAATGAAACAAAGAAAACATAAGCCTTTCAGTGATTTATTTAAAGGATTTGGTAACGTTAAAACAAGGGAAGCTTTGGCATGAGGGAAATACTTTTTAAAAGAAAAAATGTTTAAATACATATTCAAGTTAGCATTCATTAATATGACGCTTCCATTCTCACTTGATGGTATCCTGAAAAAAAAAGGTGACTATTTCCACAAATGTCATTTTCCAGATTTGATTTAGTTTTTTAAAATCAAACTGTAGTTGGCTTCTGATCAGCTGTATGCTCTGTAATATCTTTCTTTAATGAGAAGTAGAGATATACTAACAAAGGTGCTATGGATTGCCAGCCTGTTACAGAGTGGCTATCAGCACTGTATGCAAATATAAACTGTGGAAAATATCACCGTATATAAGCATGACAAAGAAGTCTCCTCTGTTTTTTAAAGAGAAAAATATTAACCTAAGATTTGCAAACTAGTATCGTTGAATTCAAGTGTTATTCTTTAACAAGGCCAGGCTGGACAGGGCTTGGAGAACCCTGGTCAAAAGGAAGGTGTCGCTGCCCATGGCAGGGGGTGAGATGAAAGAAGCTTTAAGATCCCTTCCAACCCAAACCATTCTGGGATTCTACGACTCTGATCAGGTTAACAAAAGAAGTAGTGGAAATCCCTGTGCACACATATTTTTGAAACATTTCACGTTTCTCACACTGCAAAGCAGAAAGGGGTTTACCTTGGTTTGGGGTCTTTTTTTGCAGCTTTTATGCACTCAGGATTAATTCCTCAGTGATTCCAGGATTTTGTCAGAAATCATGTTCCATTATGAACTGTAAAAGAAATCTGAATGATGATCTTTTTATCACGGCTCATAATTTTTGACATTTGCAACCCTTTTTGCTGATGTAACTGCAGTTAAAAGTAACTGACGAGAGAGTTTTTCCACTGACAATTTTTACAAAGTGTGATTCTGGCAGCATAAAGTTTTTGTATCTTTTCCCATTATAGTTTTGGAAAGTCCCAAGCTGACAAACCACAAAAGAATTCAGAAAACAACCTGAATGATACTCTAGGTTACAGTAGTGTAACAGTTTAGTATTTGCCCCCTTTCAGCAGTTATCTACAACCACAGCAATAAATAAAAGTGGAATAAATCCTTGCACCTTACATTGCACCCCCGTGACCACTGAAGACATCAGTTATTAAATTACATGGTCCACTTGCACCATAACACAGCTCAGATCCACAGAATCACTCATGTTGAAAATGTCCTCCAGGATCAAAAATGCAAATCCAAACTGCAACCGATCCCCAATCTGTCACCCAGACCAGAGTACTGAACACTTCCAGAGGTGATGACACCACCAGCTCCCTGGCCTTTCCATGAAGAAATTACTCCTGATAACCAACCTGAATCTCCCCTTGAGGCCATTTCCTCTTGTCTTGTCCCTTGTTCCCTGGAGCAGAGCCTGATCTCCACCTGGCTGCACACTCCTGTCAGGGAGTTGAGGAAAGCCAGAGGGCCTCCCAAGCCTCCTTTTCTCCAGGCTGAGCCCCCCCAGCTCCCTGAGCGACTCCTCACAGAACTTAGAGAATACCCAACTGCATTCTAGAATGATTTTGCTAATTTTGAATGCCTGCCCCCTCAACAAGCAGATAAATGCACTACTTAACAAACCTCTCCTGTGGGTTGGGAGCTGTTTGTATTTTGAAAACTATTTTCAAGGAAAACAAGCTACAGACTAGGTGGGGAACCAGAGAATGTCACAAGGTTAATAGAGTAGCAGGAAACATTCCAGCTTCAAAACCATGTGTGGTAATTCAAGAGGTGTGCAAATAAACTAGCAATGATCTGCCAAAGGTTCATCCACATGGAACGTTCTGAGGTGCAGGTTTCCACCGCCCAACCCAATGGGACCCAAGGTCTAATCCCTCCCAGTGTAATCAAAATAAGTACAATGACCATTACAGGAGATGTAGAACGTAGGATGGAAGGAAGGGCAAGATTAATCAACCTCATCTGAATGAACAATACACTAGTGAAGTCTGAAGGCTGCAATAAACTTGGATCAATGCAGCTCATTTCAGCAGAGCTTCTGAGTACATGGTCAGACACAGAGCTGGGATGCTGGGATTTGGCACTGCCTTGTGGGTGCTGCTTCTTGCTTCATTTTTCAGATGGTCCCTGGGTGCTGCTGGCTCCTGACAAACTCCACTCCTCTGGGCAACACTCAGGAACTGCTGAGTACACAGTGCATGCATGGGCTCTTCTCAAAGAAAAGGAAGGGCAGCTCTGTGATTTGATTTTGGTGGGGAAGATTGAGGGAAGGAAGAGGAGAATGCTGGGATGTGCTTGTGAGCCATGCCAAACTGCAACTTGCTCTTAAGGCTGGTCCCTCACACACTTGATGTACCCACCAGGGACTGGCCCAGTCCTCATGTGACACGAACATTATTTCTTTGCTGACAATTCAGATTTACAGAAAGCTGAGCAACTATTCTCTGCATTTACCTAAAATGCTAAGAATACACATTTCCTTTTAATGATTCACAAGCATAACCTTTGCACAGGATCAGATTCTCTTATTAAGATAAATTTAGCCACCTTGCTGAGATTAAGATCAACTTTACATTTAGAAAACAAAACTCCTGATGTTGTGATTTATATGTCTATAAAAACCACATAAATGGTATGCATGGTATACAATAACTCAGGAATGCATGCTCCAGCACTAAATTTCATGCTGAAAGCTTGCTAATGCCTCAGGCTACTGAGTGAGATGATACATGAAGCTGTACACAAGGAGATTGCATAGTCATTTCTTAATTTACCTCTAAATTATAACTATCAGAGGGTTTTCTGAGTATTTGTGTCTCTAAATGTCTTGTAGTCTGGTAATAACAACTGCAGATACTACAAAAGTAAGACTCCCCATTTCTAGCTCCCCATTTCACGAACTCCTGAAACCGTGACGAAAAAAATTAGAGGTTTTCAATTCTGCAAAGGTGTTGTTTAAATTGTTTTAAAAACTCCATAATAAATGTATCCTTTCATAAAATTAATTTAGTGAAAAATATTATTGCACTAAACAAGGCATGTATATATATACACTCAAGCACTAAGCCAATTGCTTATACAATTTTGAATGTTCTGTTTTGCATTATTTATATTGTTATTTCTTTTCTTGCAACTGATCATTATTTGATGACAGCCTATAAAGTCAAGACTGCACATTTTAACTGAAAAATAGGAGGAGTTCTTGTTTCAAAACTGTTTCATTACTCTGCATTAAGTACATATACACCATGTTATTAAAATCAACACTTTTTAGCAAGTTCATTAAAAAGAAAAAAAATCTCATATGGACAAAGTTTGAGGGTACATTTCCATAGATGAAATTTGTACCATAATTTATGTAATCATAAAAATTAGAAACTTTTACAAAAAACTTTGAATTCTATAAGTCACTATTTTTTACTATTTTTTAAAAGACAGAAAATTTCTATAGGAGTTTAATAATAAACACTTTCATTTGAAGTTGATATTCCAAGAAGCTGGTCAACACTTTTACAGAAATGCCTGCAGGAACAAGTTGACAGTAATGGTGGGTCAGAAGGTGAGAGGAGAAAAAGCCTTGAATCAGAACCTCAGTAAGCTGCCACAAGGTTGATGTACTGTAGGGGAACTATATGCTTTTTTTTTCCCCCTCAGCAGCTACAAATTCTAAAAGCACTTTTACAAAAGTGCATTGAATGGTAAGGTGCTCGTGAATCTGTATAATTCAAGAGCTGGATCTAAGAGACGACACTCCCAACCACCAAATACTCCATTTGGATTGTAGGTTCCAGAAGAACTGGCAGTAGTGTCCTCTCAAACTGGCTCTGTTTCTTATGCCTGAAACTGTGGGGAACAAACAGAGCTGAGACAACTAAACAGATCTGGCTGGAAAATACTGAGGGAGTGACATTCAAATAGCAGGGGACAAAAGTTAGATGCAGGTTAAAGGGAACCTACCAATTTATGACTAATTACACTGAATTGTTTGCGTTTTTGTTTGCAGGCAAAACACTGCTTTCTTTATTATTATCATTATTATTATTATTATTAGCTACAATACTGAATAACTGCCTAAAATAAAGGCCTTCAATATTTCCAAATAAAGACCTTCAATATCTCCAAATGTGCAATCATACATTTGCTGGACTCAAGGATGAAGAGATTTTTAGAGAAGTTGGAAACTATCCTATGAAAACTTTCAAGCCCTGAACAGCTCCATGGGTACCCCACGGGCAACCCATATTTTCTAAAAAGACAGGAAAACATTTATTTGAAGGTAAATGCTATAATTTCCCCTTATTCAAATTCAACATGTATTGCCAGCTTCAATATGAATCCACTGAGCTTCGTAATTGTGCTTTAGAACAGTAATTGCTATACCAAAATCTAAATTCTTTTTATTATGTCGTAGGTAAGATTAATGTCAAAGCAAAGCTGACTGTAATACTAAAACATGCAGAAAACACAGAGAAGAGAAACTTATATTCAATACTTATTATCATTTATGTAGAATACAAAAATTTCTATTTTTACACAATGAAGCTTATCATAGCATCATGGAATGGTTTGGGCTGGAAGGGACTTGAAAGCTCATCTCAATCCATTCCCTGCCATGGGCAGGGACACCTTCCACAAGACCACACAGCTCCAAGCCCTGTCCAACCTGACCAGATTCAATACTTCACTTCAAATATCAGTCAGATTGTAATAATGAGAAAATATTAAAGCAAACTGAAATACTGCACACATAACTGAAAAAATTATTACACTG